>NC_138054.1:14657948-15251011 GCF_964194185.1 Rhinolophus hipposideros | reverse complement strand
GTTTGACTGGAGCATTTAATCAATTTACATTGAAAGTAATTGTTGATGGGCATGTAATTATTGCCATTTTATTATTCATATTTTTAATGTTTTTTCGTCTTAAAGAAGTTTCTCTAAGATTTCTTATAATACTGGTTTGGTGGTGATGAACGTTTTAGCTTTTTCTTGTCTGGGAAGTTTTTATCTGCCATTCGATTCTAAATGATTGCTTTGCTGGATAGAGTAATCTTGGTTGTGGGTCCTTATTTTCATCATTTTGAATGTTTGCTGCAAATCCCTTTGGCTTCTAAAATTTCTTTTGAGAAATCAGCAGGTAGTCTATATAGCTCCTTGTAGGTAACTAAGTGCTTTACTCTTGCTGCTTTTAAGATTCCCTTTTTGTCTTTAACCTTTGGCTTTTTCATTATGCTGTCTTGGTGTGGGTCTCTTTGGGTTCCTCTTGTTTGAGAATCTCTGTCCTTTTCTGAGCTTGTATGTCTGTTTCCTTCACCAGGTTTGGGAAGTTTTCCGTCATTATTTCTTCAAATAGGTTTTCAATTCCTTGCTTTCTCCTTCTCTTTCTGTTTTCCCTATAATGTGAATGTTGGGCCCCTTAAACTTTCCTGATTTTTTTGGATTCTTTTTTCTTTTTGCTGTTTTGATTGGGCGTGTTCTGCTACCTTACCTTCTAAATGACTGATTTTGTCCTCTACTTCATCTAATTTACTGTTTATTCCCTGTAATGTTTTCTTCATTTCCATGATTGTATTCTTTATTTCTGATTGGTTCTTTTTTATGCTTTCTATCTCCATTGTTATGTTTCCTGTCACTTTGTTGAAGTTCTCTCTGAGATCATTGAGCATTCTTGGTCATTTTCTTTCTTTTTTTTTTTTTTTTAAGGGGGGGTGCAGCTCACAGTGGCCCATATGGGGATCAAACTGGCAACCTTGGTATTATCAACATCACACTCTAACCAACTGAGCTAACAGGCCATGCAAGCATTCTTACAACCTGTATTTGAAACTCTGCATCTGGTAGATTGCTTGTCTCCATTTTGTTTAGTTCTTTTTCTGGAACTGTGTTTTGTTCTTTTATTTAGGATATGTTTCTTTGTTTTCCCATTTTGGCTGCCTCCATGTATTTATTTCTATGTATTAGATAGGGCTACTATGTCTCCTTGTGTTTACAGAGTGGCCTTATGTAGTAGGTGTATTGTGGGTCTCAGTGGTGCAGACTTTCTGATCACCTGAGCTGTGTACTCCAGGTGTGTCCCTTGTGTTGGTTGTGTGTGCCCTTTGCTTGTAGTTAAGCATTTGTTGCTCTTTGCATGTCAATGGGAAGGATTGACCCTTGGGCCCATTGGTTGTGAGGAGTGGCCACAACTACAGTGGAGGAGCTGGTGTGCAGGGGTTAACTCTACAGAGCAGGATCTGCCTCAGCAGGGCTCGGATGCTGGCCCAATCTGTCCCTTGGGTGTGTTGTTTTTGGAAGTGGCTGGGTGATGTTTCAGCTCATTTCTAAGCTGGCCACTGGGCATGCCAGCCCCAGGGCCACCTGGGAGGGAACCTACTGCAGGTCAATTTCAGCCACAGCCTGTGCCCCACCCAGGCCCACCCAGCAGGAACCACAAAGCAATCCAAAGATGGCCACCACCTGTGTTGTGCTTGGAAGTGCCTTGAGAGGCCAAGTCACAAATGTAGGCTGGCTACCATTAGTGCCAGGCTTAGAGGTGCTCAGCCAGGTGTAAGGGACATGCTCAAGCCAGATGCTGCTTGTTTGGGTTCCATGAATCTTTGAGAGACCCCAGTACAGTCTGCAGCATGAGCCAAGACAGGAGGTTTGTATGAAAACAGCCCCTGGAAGGGGCTTGGGCATGCCTGGATATTGGGTGGGGTGGGGGTCTTAGAATCACCAAGGCATGGCAAATGAATGGTGTCAGCCAGTTGATGGAGATTCAGATTGGCCGCCACCTGTGTCTGCAAGCTGCAAAGGGGAGAGCTCAACAAAGGAACAATGGCTTCCTCCAGCTCCTCTGTCTGGGAGAAATGTGTCCCTCAAGCCCTCATCCTGAGGCTAGACAAATTGGTTCCCTCCTCTCCACCCCCCTGGCACACATACTTATATGTCTCTTTCGCCTCTCCAGCTGCTGATCAAGTCCAGGAGCTCAGAGCCAGTGATTCTAGAGCCAGTGAGTAAGTATGTGTGAGATCCCATTAAGAGGAGCTTCTGGGACTCCAGCCACCCTTCATCTCACTCAGCCACAATTTCCACTGTTTTTCACAACCAGAAACAATGGGAACTTCTCTCCCTGGCACTGGAACCCTGGGCTGGGGAGCCTGGTGTGTCACTGGGACCTCCAAAGCTGAGATATACCTCCCAATTTTTAATGGTCACATGCAGGTGTGGAACCAGTCTGTTCTGTGTCTCTACCTCTCCTACCAGACTTGAGGTGGCTTCTTCTGTATTTCCTTAGTGATAGGGCTTCGGTTCAGCAAGATTTCAGGTAATTCTCAATGACGGTTGTTTTGTAGTTTAGTTGTAATTTTTATGTGGTCACGAGAGAAGGTAAGCACAGCGTTTCCCTACTCTGACACCTTGACTGGGACTTCTCTGATGGTGACCATTATTGTCCTTGGAGCCCTGGGAGAATTGTCAATGTGTCTTATTTTATGAAAAGTGCATGGTTTTGAGAAATGGAGTGTGCATGTCTTAAAAATTGTATTGTTATGTCTTAAATAAGAGGATATGTTCCTTTTTTGGGGGAAAGAATCCTGAAGATGTGCAATGTTGAAGTATCTGTTTATAAATAGAGAATTGGGATTATCGCATTTTTGAAAGCTGTATAGTGGCAACAGAAACAAGATTGCAGACATTTCCAGAGCCACAAAGTAGCCAAGTACCCTGACAGCTTTTGAGAACCTGGCTTCTTTGTTAGATGGCTAAGGCAGGGAAATAGCAGCTGGTGGCCCTGGAAAAATGGGCGCCATGCAGAGCTAATTCTGTAGAGACACGGGGGTTTCAGCAGCCCCATATGAGAGCACCCTTCCTCCCCCCTTCGCTGTTCTGTGTCCTACCTGGTCATGTCCTGTCAACCATCAGGAACAGGGAAGTTCTTCCCAGAAGTTCGAGGCCTGTAAAGAGGAATCACCTATGGCTCAGTCTTGGGACTCCTGGTCTCTCAGTTTGGGGAAACGTTTTCTGAGGGTGTGCTGGACAAAGCAGCCTCCCTCTCATTTAAGAAAACAAAATGTTTTTATTGTGATAAAATATACAAAACATAAAATGTACCTTTATAACCATTTTTAAGTGTACAGTTCAGTGGCATTAAGTACATTCACATTGTTATGCAATCATCACCACCATCCATCTCCAGGACTTTGTCATCTTCCCCAACTGAAACTCAGTACCCATTAAACATTCTCATTTCCCCTTCCCCCTTCTTCCCAGCCTCTAGCAACCACCATTTTTTCTGTCACTACGAATTTGACTACTCTAGATACCTGATATAAGTGGAATCATACAGTATTTGTGCTTTTGTGTCTGGCTTATTTCACTTCTTCAAGGTTAATCCATTTTGTAGCGGGTATTATAATTTAATTTATGTTTTATTGTGGTAAAATATACACAACATAATAGTTATCATTTTAACCATTCGCAAGTATGCATTTCAGTGGCATTAAATATATCCACAATGTTGTGTAACCATCACTGCTACCCTAAACTTTTTCATCATCCTCCACATAAACTATGTGCCAATTAAACACTCACGTTCTCTCCCTTCAGCCCCTGGTGACCACTATTCTATTTTGTATCTCTATGAGTTTATCTATTCTAGGTACCTCATATAAGCAGAATCATACAATATCTTTTGGCACAGATTATTTTAGAACATAGATTTGCAAAGACTCCTCAAAGAGAAGAGCAGCAAATATCAGGATTATATTGGCAACGATTTTCTCAGAATCAACTGGAAAAGAGAAAAAAAGCAACTGGAGAAGAGAAAAAGCAGCCTAGCTAAGAACCCATCACCCCCAACTTGGAGAGGATGGTGCTCTGTTGGGGGTGGCTGGCCACATATACCCAACTGTGGAGAAGGCTGCTGCCATGGAGGGAGGCCTTGAAATTCTCAAATCACAGAGCTTCCTGGTTTTGATTTCAGCGACAGTGAGCAACTTTCTGAAAATCTGACTCTCCATGGGGCCTGCCTGCAGGCGAAACAAACATGGGAAAGGGTGGCATGGGTATCTCTTTGGCTTGACACTTAACCCTTGTTTTGGCAGGAGAGAAATGGCCAAAACCAGAATGCAGGAGTCATTTGTGAGTTTGAAGGGCAGCTTTTCCGTTTACAGTATGTCAGACTTGGAGCAAGTTCATGTACTTGTGAGATTCAGTTTTTACTTGTAAAAAAACGGGGATGAGAAGAGTCCCTGTCTAACAGGGTTAGAGAGACGGATACGGAAAATAATACATAACTTGGAAAGGTGTTCAGTTTCTTGTAAATTTTGTTAGCATGACTCACTATCCTTGAGTCCAAACAACTTTAAGACATTGAAATTGAGTTTGGGGGTATGCATGCCCCAGGGCCCGGTATTTCTGTGAATTTGCTGGGATGAATCACACCTCATGAATCTTGAGAAATCAGCAGTTTTTCTCCGTGCTGACATTTCAGTGTCACCACTCATTTTCTTTTCTAAGCATTGGTGGAAATAGAGATTCTGGAAGTGTGAGCTCATTTGTGGGGAAGAAATATTAAACCGCAATGTTATTTTAGTTGGTCATATTGCAAGGACGGTACCTTGGTAGACGGGGGACCTAGTAAAAAGGTGTAGATGGAACAATTTAAAATTGCCCCCATGCAGGCAAGTTCACCTGTGGTGGGTCTGGTGGAGCCTTGTAGTTTGGACGCATGTATCTGTCTCAGACATCTTCCCTAGGTGTCTGTCTATGAGGATTCTGCTCAAGTTGGCACCAGATGCTGGGAGCTGCTGGTGGATCCTGGCAGTGGTCCTCAGAGTTTGAGGAAGAGTCTCCTTTGGTGTGGGAAGTGCTTGTCAAGGACTCAGATACACTCAGCTGAGGGCAGTCTCCTTGCAGACCCAAGGCCATCACCCCCTTGGCTCCTGGTGTTTGGATGGAAAGCCCACCCACTGGTCCTATTTCTCCCAGCCTCAGGGTGAATTTTCCTCAGAAGCCTCCTGGCCCCATTTTGCCACCTCACTTAGGTTATCCAAAGATTTTCCTTCACAGCAAATCTCAAAGCCAAAGTGCTGTGGTCTTGATCCCTTTTCTCTTGGGTGCCCCGACTGCTGTATGCATTTGCTCAACCCCAGGCTCCATTTAGCAATGGGTGTGTCAGGGCGGTTGGTGAGCGTCCATCTGCCCACAGATCCCAGTTGGGTGGATTAATTAATGATTATAGAGTACTTTGAAGGTTGGAGGGCTAATTATTTAGCCGGTTCCCTCCCTTCCCCCAAGTCCCCTGGTGGCCTTTTGTCTCTTTCCCTTATGGGGCGTTCTTTGAAGTGAATAGGAGAGGATGAATCAGGGGTCAGTTAATAGAGCTGGCCATTCCAGATGGCTGGATTGGAGGGCCCCGTCTGGACGCTGCTCCACTGCGGGAGCTGAGATTTTCTGCAAGATCTGCAGCAACCACATAGCTTTCTTTATATCAGATGTGGCCAAAGTTCTAGAAGACGGTGGCTTCCCAGACTCCCAACTGGGCATAACAAACAACAGGTCTTCATTTGCTAAGGTGTGGCCTGATGCTCTTGCGCATCCAGGGTTTGCTTCCCATTTGGATGTGAAATCCTTTGTCTATTAATTCATTCTATCCCTCTTATTACTTTTTTCCCAGAGCGTGACCCCATATGAAGCACTTGGTGGGTTCTGCTCTCATTCCTGAGTTAGTATCAGTTGGGAGACAACTAGCTCTAAGCTGTACTGTGGGACTAGTGAATTCAGGCTGCCTGTAGAGTGAGGAAATACATTGTTTCTCTGCCCTCCTTCTCTTCCAAGATTTTGAAATAAAATATATTTTCTGTTCTTTAAAATTTGAATTGTGCATACTTTAGTAGCTGGGGAAAACCAAGGAAGGATGAAATAAATATTGCAGGTAGTGAGATTACACTTATATATCCCCTACCTGAGCCCAAGAATGGGCTTCAATGTGAATTTTGAGGATAAAAAGCCTGAGTTACTTTAATTCATCTATATTCACAATGTTTATTGAGAGCCTACTTTGCTTGTAGAGGTTTTAGAGATAAAGAGGAGATAACACCCAGTTTTAAAGGGTGTCTAGTCTAGTACGGAAAAAAGAATGAACACATATAAATACGGCAAGTGATATTTTGATTGTTTTGTATTTTGCTCTGTTTGTGTTCCCTCATATCAACAGGTGGATGGGGTCTTTTCCTGTCCTTGCCTCAGGATATTTTCAGGCAGAAAACAGAAGCTGCTTGAAGTTAAAGGCTTTTGTAAAACTCCAAGCTCTTTGAAGAAAGGATACTAAGGGTCCCAGGGGTGGAGCTAAGAGAGAAGAGGCCTTTGAGAGCAGCAGGAGAAAAGAGAGCTGACTCTTGGGGCAAGAGGCTGAGAGAACCAGGGCTTTGAGGGTGATGAAAGAGGAGAAATCAGAAGAGAGAGAGGCAAGGAAATGTGGAAAGATCATGAAGGTTTTGCTGTAGCAGACCAAGAGAGACTGGTGAGGCACAGGGGATCTCAGCTGCACCTTAAACTCTCCAAATGAGACCCGAGGCAGAGGAGCTGCCAGTCCAGGAGGTCCCTTTGGGATGGGATGAGGGGCTACTCTGGGGACCAGGAGGGGTGACCAGTAAGGGAGGGGGCTCCTCAGTGCTTTGGTGATCGAGGAGGCCTGCTCACTGTACAACCCCCCGGAACAGGCGGGCCTGGTAATGACTGTGCTAGACTTTCTGCCAGCCCAGTAGGATGGAAGCTCAGAATGGGACTAAGATGGTGTAAAACAAAAATAACATATTCTGCACACTGAAGTGGTAGACTCTCATACTAAATCCATGGCACAGCTATGGCACAATGTAAAAAAAGAAGGGAGATAATAAGATTAGTCAAATTTATGGAGACTGAAGGTAGCATGGCGGTTCCCAGAGGCTGGGGGGGCAGGAAGGATCGGGAAGCTGTTGTTTTTTGGGCACAGAGCCTCTGCTTGCAAGAGGAAGTGTTCTGGAGATTGGCTGCAGTTGCAAAACAATGGGAATGTATTTAATGCTCTTGAACTGTACACTAAAAAAATGGTTACAATGAAAATATCACTGCACACCTATTAGGATGGCTATTATCAAAAAAATAAAAGGTAAGTGTTGGCAAGGATGTCGAGAAAACAGAACCCTTTTAAAAATGGCTAAGATGAAACTTTTATATGTATTTTACCACAATTAAAAGACTATGGGGGTTGGGCCTAAAGAATGCCAGGAGCAAAGAAAGCTTGGGGAAAGTCGGGAGGGTTTCATAGACAGGGGCCAAAGGACTGTGACTTGCAGCATGAATGGGCAGAAAAAAGGTAAAAGGATGATGGAAGTGGAGAGGGTGGGATTGAGGAGGAGGGGGAGGGGCAAAGGAAAGATGCACACTCTCTCCTGGAGTAGGGAGAGCAGAGTAGCCTGAGGGCAGCAGGACAGTGTTGCTGGGCCTTGAATGTAAGGCACAGTGGGGCCTGGAGGGAGGGGTTGACCTAGTTTAGGCTTTATCTGGTAGGTGATGGGAGCCACTGAGTATTTTTGGCAGGCGGCTGACATGATCGGACTGGTGTTCTAGAAAGATTACCCAGGCTGCTCTGTGGAGGATGGAGTTGAGCCCAGAGGTGGAGCCCTGCCTGGGTGTCTCCTTCACCCCTTCTGCTGTTGCTGCAGAAGCAGGACAGCTTCTGCCTGTCTTGAAAGTGTTGGCTCGGTGATGACAGTTGGTATAACCTTCCTTCTTTTCATACCCTATCAGCAACTTGGCCATTGGTGCACATCATCCTCTGTGTGCTTGGCTGTTTTTGTCATTTTGAGAGTCTCTGCTCTTATTCCATAGTCTTAATGAAAAGGAAGAGTGAGCGTCAGAGACAGATCTTTTCCCAAGCATTACCATTCATCCCTGCCCCCTGCCTTCACTGCCTTTACAGGCAGACACTCATCTCCATGTCCAAATCCACAAAGTGCTCTCTCTATTTTAGTTGTGGCATGGACCCACGTTCCCATCACACGCTTCTGGCTTGCTGAGGCCATCTATTGCTGTTTATGGAGGCAGAATTGTGCCTCCCCTGGGATGAGGGGGGCTTGAGAGTCTCACTGACTGGTGTGAAGCCCAGCTGGAACAGTACGACCTGGACAAGTTGGTCTTATTACCACACCTGTAACATGGCAACATAGTGTTACCTTACTGGGTTGTTAGGAGAATTAAATGAATTAATGTTAGAAAAGCACTTAGAACATCACCTGGCACAGAATTGGTGCTATATGAGAGTTTGTTAACTAAACATCTGTTTCAAAAAGTAATCATGGGAATTAAATGAGATGCTATCCACAGGGTGCTTAGCACAGTACCTAGTTACAGTAAGTACACAATAAATGTTAATGGTTGCTATTACTGTCATGATGTTTAGAATCGTTGCAGCTTGCCCTATGAGAGGTGGGATGGAGGAGATGAGAGGGGGTGTGTGCTGGAGGTCATATGTGTGTAGATACATCGTGTAACTGCCGGAGCAGAGGGCCTGGAATGGCCCCACAGTCCCCTGGGTTGTCTGCCACCAGACTCTTCAGCATCTCATCCGTCCTCCACATTGCTGCTGCCCCTGTTGCCTTCTGACTAGATGTGGATCTAGTCAGGTGACTACCTGACTTACTTAAAAACCCGTTATTGATCCTTGTTATGGGTCGAATTATTTCTCCGTGAATAGACATATTGAAGTCCTAACCCCTAGAACCTCAGAGTATGACCTTAGTTGGAAACAGGGTCTTTGCAGATGTAATTAGTTAATATGAGGTCATATCGGAGTATACAATATGGCTACTGACTTTATAAAACCATGGCCAACTACAGACGGGACACCCAGGGAAAATGGCATGTGAAGATGAAGGTAGAGATGGGAGACGCATCTTCAAACCAAGGGATGCCTTCAGCAGAAGCTAGAAGGAAGGCATGGAGTGGATTCCCCTTCACAGCCCACAGAAGGATCCAACCCTGCCGACACCTTAATTTTGGAAAGCTAGCCTCTAGAACTGTGAGAAAATACATTCCTATTGTTTTAAGCCACTGAGTTTGTGGTACTTGGTTACAGCAGCTCTAGGACACTAATACAATCCTTATTGCGTGTAGAAACCAATCAAATGTTTTAGCATGATTTGTGAGGTCCACTATCTTTTCTAAACACATGCATACACACACACACACACACACACACACACACACACACACAGATTTAGTAGCATATGATACCACACCAGACTATTTATAATTCCGCAAATAAACAAGACCAAAAAAGTATTTGTCATAAGAAGGAATTATTTGATATTTATAATTATCTGTCTCAATCTGCTAAGATCCTAGTACCTGGAGCTTCTCTTTGTTTGTGGGACAGCAGAACCCCAGAAGACAGTTGAGATGATGGAGTGAGAGGATGAAAGAGAAAAGAAAGAGATAAAGGAAACTATCTCCGATTGTGGAAGGGAGTGTGTGATAGGCCTGGGAAATTTTCCAGGGTTGGGGATTTGGGCATTGGAGGCTACGTAATCTAGGGCAAGTGTAATCTGTGTTGGTTTCAAGTGACTTTAGAGAGGGAAGACAAAAATGTTGAGGGCAGATTTGGGGAGAGAAATGACGCCTACTATGTGGTGTGAATCATTCCTGTTCTGCCTTCCTATAAAAGCTTTGATAAAATCAACCCCCCCCCCCATGGTCATGGTGTTTATCTCCTCCTCTCACCTCCTTTCTCCTCCTCTTTCTTCTCTCCTCCCCTTCTGTTCTTGCCCTTCCCCTCCTCACCCTTTCCCTCTTCTTTCAATGGGTAGCAATAGAGTACCTGCCTACAGATGGCTCAAGGTGAAATCAGAGGCTGGGTTATCCAAACCATATGACTCAGAGGCTGAGTGTTCCAAGCCCATGCCTACATTCCCTTGTTCACGCTGTTCCCAATGCCTGGCACACACTTTCCCTTGTTTTTCTGCCAGGCAAAAACCAACCCACTCATCTTTCAAGTGTCCTCACTTCTGTGAAGATTTCTGTGACCCCTCCCCTCTTCCAACTTCTAGGCAGAAGTACAATTAATCACCACCTCTGAATTCCCATAGAGCTTCTCAGATCCTTCTATGGTAGTGCTTATCGCATTCTTTTTGAGGATGGAGCCTGGGTCCCATTTATCTTTGTTACCTCTCCCCTGCCCCTGCACTCACACAGAGCCCAGCCCGTGTAGGCACTCAGTGACTGGCGTGGAATAAGTGAATGAATAAAGAGATGGGAAGTAGGGTGACAAGATTAGACAGGGAGAAAATGAGATTAAAAAAATGAGTTTGAGCAGAGAGAGAGGAGTTAAATGATAGCCTTCCTTTAAGCACCCCTCAGAGAAGTCTAATTTACATAATTAAAATCCAAATAACTAGGAGAATGATCTGTGAGCCAACTAGTAGATACAATTGTAGAGATGGAAAGGAAGCACAGAGCCAAAGACAAAATGAAGAACGGGGATTGGAGATATGTTTGTACTAGAATTATGAAAAAAAGACAAAGTTGGGGATAGGAGAAATACAGCAGAAAGAGGATAGGATGAAAGGGGGTGGGGAAAAGGAGTCTAATTGAGTTAATAAAAGGTGTTGGGTGTGGGGAGTCCTGGAACTGGAGAGAAACAAATGAAATCCACAGCTTTAACTCCAACATAAGAGAAGTGGGGTGATTGTTTGTAGCGAACTGAGTCTAAACTTTAAAGGGTGTATATGTACGGCTGTCAAACCTTCCAGGCATAACATTGCTGAGCAGGGTAGAAAATTGAAGTAGGAAACTGGGAAGATTGGCCCAGAAAGGACTAACAACACAGCCCAGGAGCTCAACGGTTGTTTCTGTGGGGAGGGAGGAAATGGTAGGTAATAATATACTGTAGAGATAAATTAATAATACTAAGCTACCTCGCCAGGGTGTTATGAGTGTTAATTAATTAATTATTGTTTGCAAAGCACTTTGAAGGTGGAAAGGCTCTATAATTATTATGAATAAAATGTCAGAGATAATAATGCGGCAGAATGCAGTGACCTCATCAGCACCTCATTTGCATGGCACGAAGTAAAGCAGATTCAAGAATGCTTTGCCAAGGGGGAGACCTGCTGGGGACGACAGATGCCCGTCTCAACACCCTGCCTTCTCCTTGCCACGTCTTCTGTCAGCCCCAAAGCTGTGGCCTCTGCTCCCTTGGCAGCGGGTTCATGAGAAACTGTGTGAGGTGATATTTTTATGAGTCTGAAAGCTGCATATGTAATCAGCTGATGACTGGGCCACTTCATGAGGATGGGTAGCATTCTAATGTCACAGGCCTGAGAAGCCGTGTTTACAACCAGCAGCTTTCAATTTCACTGCTTGTTTTGTTTCAGAGAAGATTACAAATATGGCAGTTTCGGTCTGCTCTTCAAGAGTGGGATGAGCAGGGACTTTTAAGGGATGGAGAGTAGAGACTGTGTGGGAGGATGGAATGCCTACTACGTGCCTGATCAGGTCTGGGGGAATTGGGCATGAACAAAAGCATGTCACTGGCTCACGGAGCTGGCATTCTAAGTGAGGGAGACACAGTAATCCACAAACAGCTCCCTCCCCCATTTATACTAGTATTTCATGTGTCCGGTGACAGTAAGGCAAAGAAGGAAATTATAATAGAGTAAAAGAGTGAAGGGGTACATAGGACACCAGTGCAGGCACAGCATATAGGATTGCTGTGAGGTCTTCGCAATATTAATCCTGGAGAAAAGGATTTTCTGTCCTTTCAACTGTTTGAAAAGGATTTTCTGTCTTCAACTGTTTGAAGACAGTTGTTTTCAACGTATTCCCCCATCCCCACCCCTTGGCTTGGATGATGAGATAAAAAATCTGCAGAGTATTTACCAACCTTGCTTGTGTGCTGGGGAAACAAACAGTCCTGCCAACAGATGTGGAAGAGAGAGAGAACAGAATTTTAGCGTTAGGAGAGCATTATCAGACTTCCATATCTGGGAGGGAGCACAGAAGTGACTCACCTCCAGAGTTTCCCACCAATATCTACCAGAAAAATAGAAGAACAAACAATGACCCCCACCCTTTTTTAAAAATCTGCTTGAGATAAGGGGACTTACCTTGTTTGTCTCATGTACACCTTGGGAGATCCCCAAGGTAATTCCAAAACAAATGTCGACAGTCAAAGGGTCAGAAGGCTCATGACCTTGCATTGTAAAATCAGAAGGTTGAACTTTTTTTAATCCAGCCTAGTATATCACCAAAAAGATGCTCTAAAGAGTGGAAGGTGGGAAGGCAGTGGTCTCTCTGCTCAAAGAAAATGTCATAATTTGGCCCTGACACCCCCATGGCTATGTATTAATATCCTTAAACCTCAGCTGAATGAACCACTGGAATATTGAAGTTATGATGAAACATCCACGTCTGTACAAACAGATGGTTCTTGACTCCAATACACTGATACTGTGATCTTAGGAAAAATCATACCCAACTGCAGCCCACTTTTGGCTCAACAGTGACTCTCAAACATCAGAATGCCACTGTGGTCTCCTTAAAACACAGCTTGTGGGGGCCCCACTCTCAGAGTTTTGGATTCAGAAGGTCTCAGGCATTTGCATTTCTAACAACTTCCCAAGGATGGCTGCTGAAAGAGACCCTAGGATGAAGATAGTGCATACAGATGAAAGGAGATTAGAGGTGGGGGGCAGGTGAAAAGAATGGCATCTGATAAAGAGACCTCAGGGTTATGACTAGATGAGACCCAGGCTTAAGTGGGGTGATTCCAGGTTAGGAAGGTAACTCTTCTCCCCACTCTGGGTGTGGGCAGGTGGCCCTCACCTTCTGTGTTTCCCACCCTCTAGGAATAATACCTACGCGAACACACTCTCCACTCTCCAACATCTAGGAATGTAACGTTTTGCCTTCTGCAGCACTTTGCAGTTATTTGAGGGTTATTTTGAGGGTTGATAAGTGAACTCATTTCCTGAGGCTACCATAACAAAGTACCACAATCTGAGTGTCTCAAACAACACAAATTCATTGTCTCACAGTTCTGGAAGTCTGAGATCCAGGTATTGGCAGGGCTGGTTCCTTCTGAGGGCGCTGAGGGAAAATCCGTTCCAGGCCTCTCTTCTAGCTACTGGGGGCCACAGGCATTCCTTGGCCTGTGGATGCTCTTCTCCCCATGTCTTCACTTTACCTTCCTTCTGTGTGTCTGTCTCAATGTCTAAATGCCCCCTTTTTATAATTGGATTAGGGCCCACTTACTGACCTCATGGTAACTGGATCGTCTGCAAAGATTCTGCTGCCAAATACGGATTCATTCACAGGCACTGGGGCAGGACTTCCACATCTTGTTGGGGGACACTATTCAACCCATAACAGTAGGTTTTCCTCTCCCCCAGGATGGGTCCTGGTGGTACCCTTGGTGGCCTGATTTCCACCTGGGTGGGGAAATTTGGGAAGAATACTCCCTATGCAGAAAGCAGGACCCTTCTCTCTGTATCCACAAGGCTTGTGTTGAAGGCCTGGAGAGATGGAACTGAGAGATTGCTGGGAGGCAGAACCCATACTATCAATTTTTCTTTCCATTCCAACCCCAGCAGTAGCTTGGTGCCGCTGAGTGCAGCAGAATTGGCCATCGGGGTCCATGTGGCAACTTAGCCCACATACAGTGATAAAAGGCTAGACTTTCATGGGGTGGGGGATGAGCCTGCTTTGGAGTCAGACTGAGAGGTGGGGATTGGCCCCCATTTCCTCATCTCTCAGATCAGGGTGACAATATCTACCACCCAGGGTGGACAGTGTTAAATGAGGTAGTTTGTGGAAAGCCCCTGGAACAGAGTGGTTGCTCGGTGAGGTGGTTGTTATTAATAATTGGGCTCTCCAAGGAAATCTAACCAAAGCATTGTCCTAGGATGCGGAGATATTTGTTTACACGGAGAGTTTGCTAAGTGCCTCATGACTTTTCGTCCCCTGCCATCCCCCACCGTGGCTGGGAACCCTGCATGTCACAGGCTTTGAACTGGTACATCAAAGAGAAGCCAGCTCTGTTCTTCAAACAGGTTTATAAAGAGATTTTGATACAAGACAACAATACTTGTCAGCAGTGCCCAGTCATCGTCCTTCCCTTTGTAGTTTTATTAGGAAATAATTTCCCAGCTGGTGAGGCTCCTGCTGGCACGCCTTGTTTCTCTATTTGCGATTGGATCTGCCCACCAGCAGGGCTGCCCCACAGCAGTTTTGCCGGCTGGGGGCCCAGAGAAAGACATCACCGGAAGGGTCTCCGCAGCTGATTTACCATCTGCCCCTCCTTCCCCCTCCCCCCTCTTTGTAGCAAAAATGCAATTTGTTTGACCTCTGGGGAGGTTTAAAACCTCAGCTTTTTAATTGCCCCTCCCTTCTTTATTATTATTTATTTATTTACTTTGAAGAGGGAGGAGAAAGAGGAAACCATGGCCAGAAAATAAAAACCATTTAGGCCTTCCTTTCTATCATACCCTGCATTCTAGGTTCGCAATAAGGATACCCAATAGATTAAAAGTAAGGAGCCCAAGTCTCTGGGGGGAGTGAAGCAGGATTTTTTGGCAGGGGCCAGGTTTTCTAACCAGAGGTAGGGTGTGGTTCCAAAAGTGATTATTCCCTTTTCTTTCATTGGTGCTATTGTTTTCCCATAACTCAGAATATGTGTCCAGGAGTCTACTATGTGCCAAACACTGTGGTAGGTTCTGAGATGCAGACACGAGGGACACTGGGTCCCTCCAGCCGTGGTTCCCCACATGGGCTGCGTGAGCTGGGTTGAAAAGCAGGTTTTTCAGGGACTTTCTCAAAGGGCTCTGTTTCCTGGGCTTCTGGGGCATAGCATTCCAGGACCACTCCCCAGGTCCACTAGAGGTGACCCTTGATCATCATTCTGGGGATAGGCAGGGTCCAGCGAGGGTGTTTTGTGGTGGTCGTTTAAGAATGGGGTTGGCAATATTTTCTCTTAGATTTGAGTCTGCGTGAGAAACCTTATCTCTTATTCTTCCAATTTCCTTTTCCAGTAAGTTTGATTATATGTAAGAATGGGGTGGCTGGGATACATTTCCACACTAAGGAAGGGGACAGATGGGCAGAGAGAGTGGAGACACAGGTGGCATGAAATAACTGATGGATTATGATGCTGGGAGAGGCAGGACAGAGTGGAATTGGGGCTGAAGGGGACATTTAGCCACAGAGGAAACGATGCTTCCTTTTTATGAAGCTGGGGAAGAAACATGAAAGAGGGTGTCAATCATTTAGAGGGTGGGAGAGAAGAGGTTGTGGGTAAATTCAATGTCCCTGCCCTTTATTCTCTCTGGGAATTGGGAATTAAAGTCATCTACTGGGGGTGGGGTGGGCTGGCTTTATAAAATTAGTGGGATTTATAAAATTAGAGGCAGAAGTTTCTCAGAGGTCATTTAGTTAAAAGCCCTCATTTTATCCAGTAAGGATCAGAGGAATTGAGAAATTTCCTAAGGTAACATGTTGATGAGTGATGGAGCAGGGACTTGAACCCAAATCTGCTGGCTTCCAGGTCAGGGACCCCTGTTCTGCAGGATGCTTCCTGCATCTCTGAGGCTACAGCACTCTTCTGCATCCATCTGGGAAGATGGAGCTGCTGTGGCAGACTGGGCTCGGGCCTCTGGCGTTCCTGATCAACTGGATGATGAGGTCGGGCCCAATGCCTTTGGTCTGTTTAGAGGAGAAGTGTCAGAGCAGAGGGGAGCCTGACATGGTTACGGGCCACCCCAGATCACTGCACAATGAGCAGAGCACTCCGGGAATGGGAGTGGCAGAACCCATGCCATTCCTCAGACTCTGAAGTATTTTGCTGACTCAGGATTACTCACCTTCTCATCAGCAATTTCCTACTGTTGCCAAAGGAAATAATAAATGCTTCCACTGACAAGCCACAGAGTAGGAACTGACCTGAAAACTTAGTTTCCGAGCAGAACATGCCAAACCACAGGAACATAGTAATCTATTGGTTACTGCCCAGGATCTATGCCGATGTTATTAAACCCATTGTACAGATGGGGGAAAGCTAAGTGGAAAGATGATTTCCAAAGATTTATCCAAAGACAATAATAAAACTCATAGTTTAATGTTTGTTACACTTATTCCTAAACCTTCCTTCTGATGATTACTGTATATTTCCATGGAATGTGCAGGAAACAGTGACCAGAACATTAAGAATAGACCATAAGCCTTTTTCCATGAAGTCTGGTTGGGGTCTGGTGGACCTCAATCCTGGCCACTTATGTAATTTTTTGAGGCAACCAGTAGAAAAAGTGATACTATAATAAAATGGTTGTAATATATTTTATATGTTTGAATTTAGGGAATGGCAAACTATGGCTTGAAGACCAAATCTGGCCTGCAGCCTGTTTTTGAACAGCCTGTGAGCTAAGACCCTTTTTATATTTTAAAAGGGTCATAAAAAACAAACAAACCAGAAAACAAAGAAGAGTATACTACAGAGACTGTATGAGCCCACAAAGCCCAACATGAAGCCCTTACAGAAAGTTGGCTGACCCCTGATTACAAATGAATGCTCTTATCACAAAAAGACAATGATGTGGAATTGCATTATAAACAAGATAATCCTAAAATCTATTAAAACTATTTATTTATTGTATACAAAAAATAGTGTGGCCTTGTAATGAGATAGCAATTCCAAGTTGTTTGACCACTACTACTTTGTTTCCAATTATGTCAGCTCACCTCATTATGCTCACTTGGACATAAAGCAAAAATGAACTGTGGGGGCCTTTGGGACCCTGGGGTTTGGCCCTGCAACCCTCATGACCCCTGGTCCAGGTAACATGCTCTGGGTTTCCTTTGAGCTGGAGAGGAAAGGCTGCAGGGCCTGCCACTCAGGTACCTTCTGTGCAAGCATTTGGCATGTTTGCCTGGCCTGAGTTATGAAGCTCATTCATCCATGGGCGGAGAGGGTCCTTCCTTGGTTGTGGGGCGGCTGAGCAGCAGATGTGGCCGGGTCTGTCAGGTAGGTGTGCGAGTGATTGACACCCTGACTCCCTGACCAGTGTGTGCGTCCGAAGTCTCGTGATGTCCCCTGAAAACTAACTGGAGGACTCTGTCTCTGCAAACAGGGAGAGCCGTCAGTCTGAACTGCCAAGCCCGCTGGGCAGAGGCTGCCGGTGTCCTCTGGATCCTCCCCACAGAGACGGCCAGGTGAGCTAACACCTGGACGCCTCACAGCTGGCCAGGAGGAGCCCAGGCACAAGCACGCGACTATATCAGGGTCATGTGCAGGCCACTGGGTCAGGGAGGGTGCACACCTAGCTCTCTTCTTCTGGGAGCCAGAAAGGCAGAGCAGTGGAAGCAAAATAATGTACAGGTAAAGTCACACTGAATGGGGTTCAAATCCTGCCTCTGCCATTAGTTAGTCATGTGACCTTGGAGAAATGACTTGGAGAAACGTCTTGGATCTTTAGTTTTCCCATCTGTAAAACGAGGTAATGATAGTCCTACCTCACAGGGTTTTTTGGGGGCTGAAAGAGATATTGGATGCGAAGAAATTGGATGAGAAGACAAAGCCAAAGCTATTGGTATCCCTGTTCTATTTCATCTTCTAAAGGTTGGGCTTGTTTCTTCATTCATGCTTCAACTGAAGGTCTGAGATAGGTCACCAAGGGGGAGGGTGGATGCGAGGGAGGGAGGGAGGGAGGGAGGGAGGGAGAGAGGAGGAAGGAGAGAAGGACAGAGAGGCACTTGAGTGCTTTCTGCACTGAAAAGACAAATTCTGGAGGGAGAAATTGGAACTAAACAACCGAAGTTAATCAGTGCTTCTTTACAAATAAGGAGAGTCAGAGAAAAACAACTGGCAGGTACCTCAGCAGCGATTGCACAGTCCAACCATCCTTACACATTTGAGAGGAGATATTGCTCCGAAGTATGTATGTTTCCTGAGGCAGACAGTCTTGGGCTCAAACCCCCATCTCTGCCATTAACTACCTGTGACTGGGCAGGTGATTGGAGTTCTCTAAGTCGCCACGTCCTTGTCTGTAAATAGGAATAATAACAACAATAGGACCAAGCCACAAGATTGTTCCAAACACTAACTGTCGCCCTCAAGGTCACGATATGAGTGAAGTTGAGGACCGGGTGCCTGCATGTGCCAGATGTGACTGAATGGGGGGAATCGGTCATGGGACTGGTGTCCCTCACGACCCAGGTTCCCACTTAAGGGTGCCATGTGGAGGTCCGCACAAGCTTTCTCTTTGTGCAGAGCCAACAGACCTGTAGAGGTGGGGTTCCTTTAAATGGTGACAGCAACAACTCAGACCCGCCTAGTCTGCGTCACTGAAGTCAGATCCATGCAGTTAATTTCCTGTTTCTCTTCTGGGTTAATTTCCCTTGCTTTTGGTGGAGGGAAATTCAGTTTTGAAAACACCCCCTTGTAATAGGTGTCTCAAAACCCTTGAGCATCACTATGAGACTATTAAATTTTAAGAGCTCTGTTGGCAGGTAAAGCATGCTTATAGACTTAAAAAACTAACCACGCTGTTTGCTTTTTGGATTGCTTGGGCCATTCTGAAGGGATTTTGTGCTTAACGTTTGAGGGGTAGATTTTGTTTCTCCAATTTGCTCTTCTTGTGCTGTCCTAGGCAGTATAAACTGCAGGATTGTTTATCTGCCTGTAGCTGAAACTGATCTTGCTAAATCCATCACTCCTTGTCAACCACAAATATCTATTTTTCAGTTGACATACCTCAAAGGGATTATGCTACCACTGGGCTTTTCCTATCCTATCTTTGTCCAAATATTTGAACGTTCAAAAGCTGCTGGGGAAAAAAAAATGTGTTCTGAGGTCCCACAGGGTAGGATTCCGGCACCAAGTAAGGCTATTTGATTGTGCAAATAAATATCCTAGGCCCAGAAGTTTTTGTTGCAAGAGAAAGATCTAGAATAGAAGATAGAGAGGTTGAAACAAGGTCTAGCTTTCTGAGAGACAGAGGAGAAGAAGAAGAGAACATGTTGAGAATAAAACAGTGCTTGCTAGGTTGGACAGAAGAGGGAAAGAAGGGGGTAATGATGACTGTCAATGCTCAGGGTAACCTACAATATTTGGCGGAAAGATGTTTTGGGGTAAAGTATTCCAATGCGTTCCAGAGCCACAGGAAGTGGGGGCAATGATGTGTCAACTGGAAAATGTTGGGACATAAGAGAACTGCATCCGAGGAGACTTAAGTGTTTCATCTCATGTTGACCTGTGGTTTTCAGACAGCGAGGCAAAAGGAATGGGCCGTCTGAATACCAGTTGAAGTTTTCAACATGGTGTAGGGTCATAAAATGATGTCAGGACTTCAGAAAATGTGTTGACTGGAGTCTGTTTTACTTTGTGGAAATTCAGTTCAAAGAATCAGTAATTTTTTCATATGGCTAATGTCATTGATTTACAAAGAATTCTTCTCCCAGGCAAACATAAAAAAGACATAAAACCCTGTAATTAAATGCCTGCTCTGACCACAAATTCAGACTGTCTTAAACCATCTCTTTCATGCACATAGAAAGATGCATCTCTCAACATCCACTGAAAACTTGTAAAATAGAGTTTCTCTCTTTATCCCTTCCTGGCACTGCTGTCAAAAGAGGCTCCACTGCAGAAGACAATCCGCAGTGGGAAGAATTCTGAGGCAACTCTTTTTGCTTCGGGAATGGCCTCTACTGATTCGTAAAGTAGATGGGTAACCTCTGCTCCTCTCTCACCCATGTTAGGTGTGTCCAGAACAAGCTAAAAGTGCAACGTGGCAAGTATGAGTGAATGATGAGGTTGGGGGAGGAAATTCCTTCCTGACTTCATTTCTTGAAGTCAAGCTACAGCCATTGTAATCTTCATGCATGTGACTCTGAAGGTTGTATGAGATGAGGTGGAGCCAGGGTAGCTGCCTAAATGTGCTCTTCTAGATTTCAGATGCGTAAGCTCTTGAATTTCTGGCTGCTTCCCAGAAATTGCTGACACTGTATTTGCCCCAGCCCCAGCAAGCCCATTCGTTAGAAGTCACGTATGTCAAACCTGGTGGTGGTAGGCTGAATAATAGCCCCCAAAGATATCTATATCCTACCCCCAGAACTGATGAATGTTATCTTAATTGGCAAAATTTTGAAAAATGTGACTATGTTAAAGACCTTGATATAGGGAAATTATTCTGGATTGTCTGGGTGGGTCCTAAAAGTAATTACAAGTGTCTTTATGAGAGAGAGGCAGAAAGACATTTGACTACAGAAGAGGAGAGGTCACTGTGTTGATGGTAGCAGAGATGGGAGTGAGGTGGCCACAAGCCAAGGAATGCTGGCAGAGGCAATAAACAGATTCTCCCCTGGAGCCTCCAGATGGATCTCGCCCTGACAAAGCTTGATTTTAGCTTCATGAGATTCTTTTCGGACTTTTGGTCTCCAGATTATAAGTGAATAATTTTCTGTTGTTTTAAGTCATTAAGTTCATGGTAACTTGCTATAATGGTAATAGGATACTAATACACTGCTCTTGTCAGAGTGAGGGAAGATACCTGGATTTTTGTGGTAGTGTCTGTGTTTTCGTGAGGTAAGGAGATGCTCACAGGTGTTGCCATGGCGCCTCTCTTTTCTTTGTGCAGTCATTTTTGCTTCTTTCCCAGTTCCACACTCACTCCCCAATGTCTCATAAAACTGTCTGGTTCTGTGTTTCATTGACTGAGCTGGCATGATTAGCCAATTGAATCAACTAATCTATGTAGTTGAGACTACAGTTCCCTCTTCCCATCCTGGCAGCTTCTAACTGTGCCCTTTAACATGCTTCTTAGAGTTGGGGTGATCCTTCTTGCTTGACAGAGTCACTGAATTTTAGAGTTAGAAAGGATCCTTAATAAGCACATCAATTCCAACGCCAGCAAAATAATTAAGATTGGAAAGTCAATGGAGTGGAGACAAGCAGTTGGGACCTTCATTTTTGGATCAAATTCTCCATGACAGCCACTCCGGTGTCCCTTTCTATTTGTTCCTGTAGAACTAAAAAGCAACCCCAGATGACTATTTGGATCTGCCTCTTTGGCTTGTGCTTGGCTGATCCTTGGTTGGGTTTTGTTAAACCCGACACCTGCAGGAAAACTGGATGCTCACTGCACTTGGGCAAAGGCAGCTAAATTGCAACAATACTTCATTGAGATGCTGGCCTATTTGAGAAAGGAACAAGCAGTCAGACAAACCAGAAAGATCCTTTTAACTAACTTAGAAGATGGACATTTTTGATGAGAGCATTAACCTTCTCTGGGGTGGCTGTCATTTCCAAATGACAGCTGTGTGCATGGCATTTCCAAGAAGTCTTTCATCTCTAAGAGAAGAAGGGGAAGCAGGGGTCATATCTAATATATTAAAAGCAGAAAGGAAACCTTTAAGCAATTTGGTACCCTTTGGCCTGTGGATTTATCCCCCTCCACTGAGGTGGTGCATATTTTAAAAGCCTAACCTAGAAGATATTTTGAATGAACAGATTCAAAACAACTGGCTAAGACTTGCCTTTAGAATGTCAGTACTGCTTGCCCTGGTGGTTAGGCAGGGGATAAATTCTTTTGGGTGTTGAGCCTGGAATCATTTAGGAGTTTTTGGATTGCAAGTGACAGAAAGCTAAGTTTTTGTTTCCTTGGTTAAGAAAAGGGAAAGTATGTATCGTAGGTATCTAAACAGTCTTACTACAGATGTGACTTTAGGCACAGGTGAACAGAGTCTAAATGATAGAAATGAGTGTCTAGTTGGTCTCTCTCTCTTCCTCTGTATACTTGATTTTCATGAGGCTTGCAAAAGGGCTTCCAGCACCTGGGAAATGCATACTTCAAGGTTCAAATGCAGTCCCTGCGAGAATCTACTTCCCTGTCTGATAACATAAAGTTTGAGAATTAGATCTCGGTGGTCCTAATTGGCCTAATTTGTCATCCCTGGGACAATTACTGTGAAGGTGCCGAAGCATCATCTGGGAATTTTAAAAGGCACGGGCTGACTCAGGAGGTCTCCGGTGGGACCTGAGATTCTGCATTTCTCATAGGCTTCTAGTTGATGCTGATGCCACTTATCCAAGGACCATACTTTGAGCAATAAGGATACAGACCAGGTTTGTTGGCTTAATCTAGGCAGTGCTTCCTATTCCTGTAGCCTGAGGGTAGACTCAGGTTCAACTGAAGACAGGAGCTGAGAGTTGGACTAAGGAATAGAGGGAATATTCCCTCTACTCCTAAAGCAAAATGTAATATTGTCACCACATGAAGGAGAGTTTGGATTCTGATGGCAAAACAACAAATTTTCACTCTGGGCTCTCTGGGCTTTTTCTCATCTGCAACACACAGCCCAGCCAGTGATGTTTGGGGATGTCTGAGTTGTGTGTGTGCCTCGGTAGTACCCCTTGAAGCAATAAAAGAAATGACCCTTAGATGAAAGGCAGGAGATAATCACTCTTTAAAAAGTTGCTTATGATTATCGTCATTATTATTAATTATTAATTGAGGAAGGGCCAGCATGTGCTTTATGTGCATAGAGATTTTGTTTAAGCACCAGCCCAGAGAGACCGGGAAAGAAAACCAAAGGAGAAGCATGAATTATAAATACAGATCCTGCCATAGGAAGCTGATGGAAACATGAACGCCTGGAATGGAGAAGGGGTCTGGAGGCTGCAGGCTCCGGAACTGTAAAGTGGCATTAATGTGCAACACACGAACCTTGTACACAGCCCGTGTTAATGCTTGTTGGGGACCAGCGTTCATGTTGCTTGTGACAGACGATCAATGCAAACGTAGGAACCACAACTTCGTGAATCTTTGGAGGAACTTATATTGCTTTGATGGCTCTTGTATGTATATTTTTTCTTTGCAATTAATTTATTCCAAATGGTATAAAATGATTATGACATCATCCTAGCTTTGCTAAGCTCAGAGAAACAAAGAGGAACTGCTACTGAACCACACCCTCTGCTCTTAATAAAGCAAGATGATTAGTGGACTCTTCTCACTTCTTCAGCTGGTTTCTGTGGAGCTTTGAACAATTGGACCACCAATATGGTTTCCAAATGTCTAAAACAAAGGTTCGTTGGGTGTGATCTATTTCACAATCGTTTTCAGCATATATTTTTTCATTATACAAAATATGTATAAAAAATTATACATATTTTGAGATATAATTCACACACTACAAAATTCACCATTTAAAGGTGCACAGTTCTGTGGCTTTTAGTAATATTCACAAGGATGTGCAACCATAACGACTGTAATTGCAGAACGTTTTCATTACCTGCCAAAGAAACTCCACACCCATCAGCAGTCACTCCCCAATCCCCGCTGCCCACAGCCCCTGGCAAACACGAATCTGCTTTCTCTCTCTGTGGAGTTGCCTGTACTGGTCAATTTGTAACTGGATTCATTCAATATGTGACTTTTTGTTTCTGAAATTCTTTCACTTAACATAATATTTTCAAGGTGTAACAATGGGTAAGGTATCTGTACTTCATTGTTTTCACATTGCTGATGGCATCTGTTAAAGCACAAAAACATGATTTTTATGAAGTCCAATTTATCTATTTGTTTTCTGTTGCTTGTGTTTTTTGTGTCATATCTAACAAACCATTGCCATATCAAAAGCCCTGAAGATTTCCTCTATGGTTTCTTCTAAAAGTTAGGTAATTTCAGCTCTTACATATGTCTTTAAATTCATTTTGTATTTTAAAAAAAAATTTTTGTTAAAATATAGCTAACATACAACATTATATTAGTTTCAGATGTACACCATAGTTATTCAACATTTATGTACCTAAAGAAGTGATTACTGTGATAAATCCAGCAACCATCTGACACCGTACCACGCTATCGCAATATTACTGACTATATTTCCTATGCTGTACATTACATCCCCATGATTTATTTGTTTTATACCTGGAAACTAGGACCTCTTATTCCCCTTCACCTTCCCCACCCTTTTTAATTTTTTCAATAACAGTAGATATTCAATATTATTTTATATGAATTTCAGATGTACAGCATAGTGGTTAGACATTTATATAACTTAAGAAATGATTCACCTGACTAGTCTAGTATCCACCTGGCACTATACACAGTTATTACCATATTATTGACTATATTCCCTGTTCTTTACTTTACATCCCAATGACTATTTTGTAACTACCAGCTTGTACTTTTTAGTCCCTTCATTTTTTTCACCCTGTCCCCCATGCCTTCCCATCTATCACTCCAACAAATTTAGTACCCATCTGACACCAAACATAGTCATTACAATATTATTAGTCAATAATATATTCCTATATAGTCAAATATATATTCCTTATACTATACATATTATACCTTACAACCCCATCGTTACTATGTAACAATCAATTTGTACTTCTTAATCCCTTCCCCTTTTCCACTTATTCCCAATCCATCTGGCAACCATCAATATGTTCTCTGTTTCTATGAGTTTCTTTCTGTTTTGTTTGTTTATTTTGTTCCTTAGACTCCATGTATAAGCAAAATCACATTGCATCTGTCATTCTCTGTCTGACACTGCACTCAGCTCAACACCCTCCAGGTCCATCCAGGCTGCCGCAGATGGCAAGAACCCATTCCCTTCCATGGCCGAGAAATATTCATTTGTATATATGTACCACCTCCTCTTTATCCATTCATCCATCGACGGACACCCAGGCTGCCTCCATATCTTGGCCATTGCAAACAAAACTGCAATGAACTTATGGAGGCACACGTCCCCTTGAAGTAGCGTTTGGGTTTCTTCAGATAAATACCCTGAAGAGGGGTTACTAGATCCTTCTTTGTCCCTAGTTATAGCCTTTGTTTTAAAGTCTATTTTTGTCTGGTATAAGTATTGCTACCCCATCTTTTTCGTTTTGTTTGTTTTCATCTTTTTCCATCCCTTTACTTTCCATCTGTGTGTGTCTTTCAATCTGAAATGAGTCTCCTGTAGGCAGCATATGTAAGGGTTTTGTTTTCTTATCCATTCAGCCTTCCTATTTCTTTTCAGTGGAGCATTTAATCCATTTATGTTGATAGTAATAGTTGATAGAGATGTAGCTAATGCCATTTTATTATTCATAATTTTGATCTTTTTATTTTTCCATCTTAAACAGTCCCTCTAACACTCCTTGTAATACTCATTTGGTGGTGATGAACCCTTTTAGCTTTTTCTTGTCTGGGAAGCTCTTTATCTGTTCTTTGATTCTAAATGATAGCCTTGCTAGATAGAGTACCATAGGTTGTAGTTCCTAGCTTTTCACCACGTTGAATACTTTGTGCGAATCCCTTCTGGCCTGCAAAGCTTCTGTTGAGAAAACAGCTGATGATTTTATGAGAGCTCCCTTGTTAGTTACTAGTTGCCTTTCCTTGCTGCTTTCAGGATTCTCTTTGTCTTTATTCTTTGCCATTCTAATTATAATGTGTCTTGGTGTGAGCCTGTTTAGATTAATCTTGTTTGGGACTCTCTGTGCTTCCTGGAGTTGTATGTCTTTTTTCTTAACCAGATTAGGAAAGTTTTCTGTCATTATTTTTTCAAATAGGTTCTCAATCTCTTGCTTTCTCTTTTCTCCTTCTGGTACTCCTATGATGCTAATGTTGTTACACTTGATGTTATCCCAGAAGTCTCTTAAACTCTTCTCATTTTTCTTTGGATTCTTTTTTTCTTTCTGCTGTTTTGATTGGGTGTTTTCTGCTACCTTGTCTTCCAAATCACTGATTTGATCCTCTGCTTCATCTAATCTGCTGGCGATTCCTTCTAGTGCATTCTTCATTTTAGTTATTGTATCCTTCACTTCTAACTTTTTCTTTTGTGGTTTCTATGTCCTTTTTTATGCTTGCTATCTCTCTTTTGAAGTTCTCACTAAGTTCCCTCAGCATCCTTTTAACCACTGCTTTGAACTCTGCATCTGGTAGGTTGCTTGCCTCCATTTTGTTTAGTTCTTTTTCTGGAGTTTTCTCCTGTTTTTTCATTTAGGACATACATCTTTGTTTCCTCATTTTGGCTGCCTCTCTGTTTCTATCTATATAGTAGGTAGATATTTTATGTCTCCCAGTCTTGGTCAGGTGACCTTATGTAATAGGTGCCCTCTGGACCCTGGCACATTCTCCCTGGTCACCTGCTCTGGGTGCTAAAGGAGTGTCCCTTGTGTGGGTTGTGTGTGCTCTCCTGTTATAGTTGAGCTTTAATTGCTATTGGCACATCAGTAGGTGGGATTGACCCATAGACTGTTTTTCTGTGGGGTTTTGCCACATCCACAGCTTATGGACTCCAACGTGTATGCCTTACCTCACTGAGTGGGATTCACCTCAGTGGGCTTTGGTGCCTATTGAGATTGCCCTTCAGGTGTGCCACTTTTGGGGCTAATTAGGCAGTGCTCTTCTGTTATCTGGGCCAACCTCCAAGTTGTTGGTTCTGGGGCATCTTGCCAGGGCCTCTGGTGCAGGCCCAGGTCACCCAGTACCTGCGACCAGCTAGGGTCTACCTGGTAGGGCTACAAAGTGATCTGTGGTTGTTTGCTGCCTGTGCTTACCCTGAAGACTGGTGGTAGAGGCCAGACTGCAAACTGAGGATTGCTGCCACTGGTACTGGGCCAGGGGTAGCTCCGCAAAATGTCCAGACACCTCAAAGACTGTTGCCACCTGCCAACTCCCTTATGGTTCAGCCCCTCATAAAGCCTCATCTGGTATATGAGTTGGGTGAGGCAGGGTCTCAGGGAGTCACTAGAGTGGGAAGAGCTGTGGTCACCAGGCTAACGTAGACTCTGATTTGGTGCCAGTGCTGAGCCTGGAGCTACTCAGCAAAAGTCACAGAGCAATACATTATAATGAAACCTGTGTGAAAATAATGAGCAAATTTTTAATCAGTTTAGAATCAAGAAAATAAAACTGGAAAATAGAGGGGAGGTTAACAGAAATACTGAGACACTAACGGATCCTAAAATAGTTAAAAATTTAATTACATATTATTCTTTCTCTCAAGTAAATTTATTTCTTTATTGAAACACACCAAAGAGAGTGCACAATTCACAAATATGTACAGAGTATATACATCTTGATGATTTTTCACAAAGGGAACAAACATGGGTAACAACCCCCAGACCAAGAAACAGAACACAGTCAAAATACCAAAAGCTCGCTTTGTGCATGCTCCAGTGACTTCAACTACAAAGATAACTCTTATCTTGACTGCTATTACTACAGATTTCCCTATTTTTGAACATTACATAAATGGAATCATGTAACATATTCTCTTTTGTGTTTAGCTTCCTTTCATCCATGCTCCTTATTTAGCCGGAG
This sequence comes from Rhinolophus hipposideros, assembly GCF_964194185.1. Lineage (NCBI taxonomy): Eukaryota > Metazoa > Chordata > Mammalia > Chiroptera > Rhinolophidae > Rhinolophus > Rhinolophus hipposideros. Next base: position 15,223,505 of record NC_138054.1, on the reverse strand, counting down.
TTCATTATTTTTTATTTTTGTATAGTTTTCCATTGTATGAATGTTGCTATTTAATTGTCTCCCTTGTTGTTGATGGCATTCATTTTGTTTCCAGTTTTTGCCTACTAATAATAGCACTATTATAAACATTTTTAAAATTTTTTATTTATTTGAAGTGTGTTTTTCCAGGACCCATCAGCTCCAAGTCAAGTAGCTGTTTCAATCTAGTTGTGGAGGGTGCAGCTCACAGTGGCCCATGTGGGGATCGAACCGGCAACCTTGTTGTTAAAAGCACCATGCTGTAACCAACTGAGCTAACTGGCCGCCCCATTATGAACATTTTTGAATGTGTTTTGATGCCCATACATTGGGTATATCTCTAGGAGTACAAATGCAGGATTGTAGGATATGTACATTTTCAGCTTCAGTAGATACTATCAGTTTTCTGATTGGTTCTACCAGCTGGCACACCCACTAGCATTTAATAAAGTTTCAGTTTTTCCATTTCCTTCCCAACAGATTAGTCTTCTAATTTAGCCATTCCAATGGTTATGCAGTGGCATCTTTTTGTGGTTTTCGTTTGCATTTTCCAGATGTCTAATAGAGTTGAACTCTTTTTATATGCCTATTGACTATTTTGGTGTCTTCTTTTATGAGGCATCTATTTATGTCTCTCTATGTTGTTTTGCATATATTTTTGGCATGTAGTAATTGTTCATTTTTTTTTGAAAGTTGAAAGGAGAATTCCTGTGATGAAGCTTTAGAACTTATAACCTTGGCTTTCTTACTTAAGAATATTTCTTTGATAATACCAGAGCCCTTTCTTCAGATGAAATCTTAGGGAGAAGACTAACATGCAAAGTAGGTCAAAACAGAGAAGTTCTCACAGAAGGAAGGAGGAGGATCTCAGATCCTTTTCTGTCCAGGACCCCTCATTAATATCACTGCACCTGAAGACACTACATTATGGTAAAGATAGTTTTTAAGACCCAGTACAACAAGTGAACGAATAAAAGTTCTCATAAATACTTTATAAAATATTTGCTAGCACTAAACAATAAAGATAACAGGAGGAGTAGGAATATGAAAGGCTGTTTCATGACTTGAATGGGTTATAATGGATATTATACTATTAATTTCCATTTATACTCTCTTGCTCACTGGAGACTTTTCATGCTCTCTTCTCCCTACACTTACAAGATGCTTTCAAATTTATTTTGATTCATTGCAGAAAATATGCACACCAAGAGATAATGTATGTGCACGTGTAGGCACATGTGTGCTTCCACACTCCTTTCATCCAAATACTCAAAGCTTTTCCCAAATTATAACTTGGACTTGGTTATTTCCATGTTCTGAACCTTCCCTTGGTCTCATAGACCCAAAATTACTTGGATATTTCAAGTAGAAAAATTTGCGGTAAGATTTATTTAACGCAGCTGGGTAAACATTGTTTGTTTCCAGAACCCGAGTCATTACACTGACAAACGTTTTACATTCACCTCATGTCCCTGCTTCACCTGATCCTAGAGGGCAATGCAAGGGTGCTGGCTCCCGTCTCTTACCTTCCCTTTATCTCTCCCAGACCTTCATACCCAAACTTCTATTTCTTCACTGCCATCTGCTTTACCTCCTCTTTCTTTTTCCCAATCTCCAGTTTCCTTTATTCTAATTATCCCCAACAGGAGTGACTTGCAATCTGTAGCTATAAGAAGGTAAAAGAAATATGGAAGTAAATTTGCATACATTGGAATCTGGCAAAGCAAAGGAACTGAAGGTAGGGAGGGATTTCTGCAGTCTTTCCAAAAGTGAGCTACCTGGAATACCAATGGTAGTTTCTGGGATGATTTTAGGTAGTACACTCAGTGAAAAATTCTTTAAAAAAATTGAGCAGTTATGTATTTACTTTAAGGGGATGAATATTTTTCCTCTATTTGTGGTAAGATATACTCATTTCAGCTTGATAAAAGTCCTTTTTAAATACTTAAGTTTAAAAAATGACTATGATTCTCTGGCAAAGCTTGTGAATTAGTGGTATTTGAGAAAAATCGGATGGTTTAGTCTCAATAAATCGAAATAGTAATTTTATTAGAAGATTCCTTCATCCCATGAGATCTAGATAAACAGAAGTACAGTATACATATATATACAGTATATATATACATACAGTATAACTAATCTTGCTCCCTCAGTGTAGTAATGACTATTAGAGTTTTTTAAAAACAATACAAAACAGTCTATAACAATTGTTTTTCAATGTATAGTCCATAGATTCCCGGGGGTCCCCAAGACACTTTCAATGTGTCCATAAAGTCAAAACAATTTTCATAATAATACTGAGATGGTCTTTGCTTTTTTCAATATGTTGACATTTGCACTATTGTTGCAGAAGCAGTGGTGGGTAAAGGGCTGGTGTCCCAGGACAGGTCCAGGCAGTGGGACCAGACTACACTAGTGGCGTTTGTATGCTTCATCACACTGGCAGAAAAAAATAAACCCAGTGTTGCTCAAAAATGACCTTGATACAGCAGTATAAATTATTAATTTTATTAAATCTCAACACTTTACATCTCTGTACCATACTGTGTGACAGAATGGAATGTATGAATCAATCATTCTGCTAAATGCCCAACATGATAATTGTCTCAAGGAAAAGTGCTCATGTTGAATTAGACTTTTTATACCCTGGAACACTATTTTTATTTGAAAGAACAACTGACAGACACACTATGGTTTAGATTTGGTTATTAGGTAAATACTTTCTCAAAAATGAACAAAGTGGGCCTGTTACTTCAAAAAAAAAAATAACTGACAATATTTATAGCCAGTGATAAAATTTGATCTTTGAAGTACAAATTAGAATTTTGGAAAACTTATAGTATCCATCATGAAGCAACTTGACTGCTTCTCAGTACCTAAAGACTCATGATGAGATTGGTTGCAATATTTACAACTGTGCTATTTTTGTTATTTTGCAACAAAATGTGTCAACAATTGGAAGATCTGTGTGTTTCAGTGAATCAGTACTTTTTTTTCAAATATCCTAGGTATGATGTTATAAATCATACATTGATAAAAGGTCCACTTTATGTGTAAGATAGGTAAGTGGATTTTGATGTAACAGGAAGTGGGAAAAAGTCCTTGATATAGTTTCAGATTCCACATTCTATAACCTTTAAGAAACTACCATTGTCAAGTTTGGGTGTGGTATTAAAAAAGAATATCTACAATTGCATTAAAAGGCTATTAAAATACTTTCCCTTTTTACAGCAACATGCCTATGTGACTGTATGAGGCCAGATGTCTGCATATACTCTCACCATAACAACATAACATAAGTAGAAGCAGATATGAGAATCCAACTATCATCTACAGAGTGTGCCAAAAAATTGTACACACATTCTAAGAAAGGAAAAAACTGTATTAAAATTGTAATACTCGGTATATACAGACAACAAAAGATGAATACAAGTCTTGTGTATACATTTTTTTGGCATCCCCGGTATTAGGCCAGAGACAATAGAGATTTCTAAAAATGTAAGACATTGCTGTTCTTCTTAACATTCTTTTCGTTTGTTTTTGAAGAACAAAATATTTTTACTTTCCATAAAAATATTTGTTAACATATAATGGTTTTTTATTTGTAAAAAAACAAATACAAATACATATTTTTAAAAATTCTCAGTTTTTGTTTCTAACACAGTACATATGAATAGCTATAACCTAAATAAACAAAAGCTCTTTAGGATCCTCAATAATTTTAAAAGTGTAATAGGGTCTGACTTCAAAAAGTATGAGGCCCAGTGTTCTAGTAGACAGGGTTCTTGTCCTGTGTGATCAAAACACTTCACTTTTCATCAAATGACCATGCACTAAAGTGTGTGTGTGTGTGTGTGTGTGTGTGTGTGTGTGTGTGTGGTAATGGAAGTGAGTGACAACATAGGATCTTTACATCATAAACATTTTAAGGGAACAGGAGATATTAACTGTTGTAAGGTGGGGCTAACTCCAGCGAGTTTTAGAGATTTTTAGTGACTTGTGAAACTGTAGATGACTTTGGGTAAAATTGATGGCTGAGACAGAAACAAAGAGAATAATAAATGTTGATTCAGAAATAAAAAAATGACAAAAGATATGAATCACCTTCTTCATAATATATTGGGGCAGGCAGCCCCTACGATAATCCCCAATGATCCCGCCTCCTGGTATTCCCACCATGTATAACCTCTTCCTTTTAAGTATGGGCCAAACCTAGTGACTTGCTGCTGATCAACAGAATACAGCTAAAGGGATGAGATGTCCCTACTGAGATTAGATTACAAAAAGACTGTGACATCTGCCTTGCTCATCCTCTTACTCTTGTTGGCTGGTTCTAAGGGTAGCCAGCTGCCATGGTGTGAGCTGACCTGTGAGAGGCCCATGTGGCAAGGAATGAGTCGGTTCCCAGTTACCAACCCAGGAGAAACGGAATCCTGGCAACAATCACATGAGTGAGCTTAGAAGTGTATTTTCCCTTTTAGTGCCTTCAGATGAGACAAAAATCCCTGACTGACACCTTGATTGCTGCATTAGGAAAGACAGAGACACCTAGCTAAGTTACATCTGGATTTCTGACCCACAGAAACTGTGAAATAATAAATGTTTATTGTTTTAAGCTGCTAAATTATGAAGTAATTTGTTACACAGCAATTGGTAACACATGTATACATGCATATTCATGCAAAACTGGCATATAATTTCAAGAGTCTTTGAGAAATCTCTGAGGCCCATTAATGGATAGTACATGGACCTGGTTAACAATCCCCTCTCTAGGAAAACATTAAAAGAAAAGACAGCAAAGAAAGAATGAATTTAAGAACAGAAACAAAGTAGTGGAAGGGAAAATCTAGACAGTATAATTAGAGATAGTTATATCATGGAAGAAAAACAAGAACCCAGTGCCTTAATGAGAAAAAGATTTCACTAGAATTTTCCAGGGGGACAATCCCTAAGGATGGCAGCTAAATTGGTGAGCGTGCAATTTCATCATGAAACAAAATTAGCTGGATCTGTAACCAAGAAAAGAAAAGACCAATGTTCTGTATTTAGGTGTGTGGGAAGAAAGTTTTCAATCCAGCCTGGTGAGTAGGAGAAGTGTAAAGTAACAAACTGAGGAGCCTAAAAGTGGGACCAATGGACTAAAAAAAAAAACGTGCATGTTGTAGAAAGTGCTCTAAAGTTATAAAAAGTATTGTAATGGCCCATGTAATTTGGGAGTCTAGAGGTTGAGATGGCCTCAGGCATGACTATATCCAAAGATTTAGATGACGTCATTAGGTCTCTCTATTTATCTTTTTTGTTGACCTTCAAATGGCCAAGTGTTGGGTGTGGGGTCAACAAGTCTACAGAGGGAGCTCCATGTTTTATAAAGCCACAGAGAGTGACACTCAAAGAGAAAGATTGTCTTTTCTCTGTGTCCACATATACAATTTAAGGAAGGTCTCTGATGGTCTTACCTGGGAAGCCTTTATCTCCCCAGACACCTCAGTACTATATGGAGAGGTAGAAGGATAATTACCTAAAGGAACAGGGGGTGCTCTTGCCAGAAAAAGAAAAACAACATGGGGCAGATAACATGACATATGTCGACTGGAGTGAGTGACAATAACCAGAGGCTGGGAAGATTGTTTAATATTTAAAATTATGCCAACCTAATACAATAACTCGAGTCATAAGTTATTAAGCTATACAGTGTTTGTGTCTCAGCAGTCCCTAATTACAGGAAACTTGTGTTGTGTATTTGAATTGACTTGGGATGATGAAATCTAATGAATAGAATTCTGGCAGGGGTGGCATTGGAGAAAGGGTTTTGGGGTGAAACCCTGAAGTCAGAGGCTTGGATTTTTAAGGAAATATTCAGCCTTTTCTCCTTCTTTTGCGTCAGCATCTGTTGTTTTCCTTCTAGAACACCAAGCGACTCACAGAGCCCATATCCATTCAAATAAAGTCTGAACAACTATTGCAGCAAACGCTTAGGCACCAGATGCTTTTTGATGTGACTCAGTTGAATTTCTACCACTCTCTAGAGTCCCTGGGTGAGGACTTTTTTTATCTGGGGACTCCCACTATTTTGGAATTAGAAATTTGGTTCCAAATGGCAGACATTTAATTCCAAAACACACAAAAAGAGATGGTGCTTACTGTTTAATTTAGGTATTCTTCCGTTGTAAATACAGACGTATGATTTACTAAATTAGGAATCATCATGAAAAAAATGACAGTTCTGTTGAGACCAACAGTAATGTAGAACTTGGCAGGAGAGATCTCTTTGGTGGACCATCTTCCCAATTTGCCTGCAAAAAAAGTGTCACCATGGGGTTTGGTTGAACATGGGAAAATGCTAAACAATATGTTAAATAATCACCACATAATAAGGTAACATTTCTAACTTTTGTAAAGTTTTTCAAATGTTAAATATCACCCTCACGACATGGGGACCATGTAAATGTCAGCAGTCAACTTAAAAAATTACATTGTACTGAATTTGCATACATTAAGAAATGAAAATAGGATTTTTAATTAGAAAGATAGATTCTTAGTTACACTCCATGCCCTTTTTCCAAGGCCAGTCCCTTCAGTAAGTGTCTGACATTTTACTACTAGCTGACGTATGTCCCTGATCCAGTCAAGGAGTCTAATTGCAGTGCTTCCCACTTGATATGTTTATCTCAAGAATCACATCAGATATTAATGATGTCCCTCATTTAAGCTTTGCCCTTTTTTCAATATCTATGCACCATACTCTTACTTTCGTGGTTTCACCAACAGTCTACCCAGTCCACTCAGCTTTACGGTTCATAAAATAAGTATTTTGTGTACCCACCATATTTTTGTTCTATACCCTGCCCTACATTTTCCATGCATGAATAGCCTCAAAAATACAAGAGGAAGAGGCCAGAGAAGTGAAAGAGAATTTTTTTCAATAACCACCCTTTTCAAAGCCAGAAATTACAGGAGGGATTTGCTTTAGCTCTTCTGGAATACTCTCTCTGGCATCTGGAAGTTACTGCCTTGGAGATGTTATCCAATACTGACTTTTGGGAAGGTGGGTAAAGAAACATTCACATGTCCCCCCAAATATTCTCTTGGTGGCTTTTCTGGAAGTTAATTTTGGATCAATAATGATTGATTGAGTCAATTACGTGCCAACATGGTACCAGGCACCAAAGTTACAGATACAATTTCTGCTTTCTAGAGCATTATGATCTATAGAACCAGAATTTAGGAAAGAGTCCGAGGGAGCTAACTCGAGGGAGACATTGTCTCATTCACTAATACGTGTTACTTCATACCACATTCAGAAACATACGATGACCTTAGACTTGACTGTCCTCGCCTTAGAAGCTCAGAGACAGTAAATATTGTCCACACAACTAATATGTTGTGAATTAAAATTCAAGGAAGATTTGATTCCATGCTTATTTTTACTATTTTATACTATTCTTTCCTCTGGTGCTGTTTAGTTTGTCCTTAAGTCCTAGGAACTATATTTCTCTCTCACTGCTTAAGTCTAAAGCTGATAATGTTAAGAATGGTTGGGAAAATGTGCTTTCTTAGAGCCTAAAAACTGATCAATTCTTATAGGTTGTGAATTACAAATCTCATGTGTACCTTTTGGGACTTGAGTCCATTTAAGCTGAATTTCTGAAGTAAAAACATTATAATGATAACATGCACATATGTTGGGGCTTTTTAGCAAAATATCTTTTTAAATGAGATTATGATGAAATTGAAAAAACTTGCTGGGCAATACATAGCTTTTTGCAAGTTAACATTTGGAAGCATTAAAGCATCAGGAATTAAAGAGATAGGTGATGGGAAATTTTTCAATATGATATACAAATCTTAAATCACATCTAGATTTGCCCAGCATTATAAGCGGAGTCTTTACTCAAGCCTGGTTTATCCAGTAGATTTTGTCAAATTAAAGGGCTCAATCACATGACTTAGAATTAGCATTATAGAAATGATTTCTAAACTGAGGAAGACAAGCAGAGCTGGAGCAGTATTTCAAAGAGTTCATATAAGGCACTGTTTGATTTGAATAGGGATTAATCAGCAATTTGTATCAGTAAACACAAACCTAACATTTATTATTTAAACACTCAGGAATAATTGTATAAATACAAGTACATACCATGATGGGCAATTGAGCTATTTCGTAAATAATATATTAGTTAGTGAGCATTTAGTTTTATTTATCATTTGAGTCTAGCAGGATCGGTCTGCCTCTGGGTCCAGCCTGCAGCTGGCACTGATCCGCAACTGCCAGTGTCAATGAGAAATGTGCCCAGGTTCCAGGACAGGAGCCTGTGTTGGTTTAAGGAGCACGGTGACATCACGTCAGCCTCATACTCCGGAAGTCTCAGGAACCGGTGAAAGAGCACAGCCTCCCAGCCCAGTTAATGCAGACCGATTTCTGTCTTCCGGTCTGATTTCAAGGTAAACCAGGTTGGGGAATTCAAGGGGAGACTATAGATTTTTCTGCTTCCCACATAGGTTGATTAGCCCCATACGTGGTATTTGATTAATGTCTGAGAGCTCTAATTAGTTATGGCTAATCGGGGCCACATACACCAGGATATTGATTCCTGTCTTTAGAAAACTAATCAAATTGTGGTCCTTATCATTCGCAAATGGTTGGTGTATTGAAATGATGACCCATCAGTATATCAGAAAGGCTTTCCAGTATGACAACCTTGGAATGGAGTGGAGAGAGAAATGAAGGCAAGTCCAGAAACTGCCATGCAATGGTGGTAGGAAAAACATTCTATTTTATCTCTTTGAGACTGTTTTCATCCCCAGAAGGGGAAGAGTCACAAATATTCGGAAGGAAGTTTTCTTTTTAACTTCTCCAGAAAGAGAAAACTGACCTAAGAGTCAAATGTGTCATTTGAGCCACAGAAAGGAGGAACAAAAGCTGAGACTTTGCTGACATCTTTTAGTTTCTGAAAACAGTTATCTGTTGGTCTGTGCCTGCCTTCCCGACACCCTCAAAATAATGGAATTTATGCTACAGTAATTAATCACCTCTACTGCTCCCTATGGTGGCTCCCTATTTCTCAGGGATTGTAATGAAAAACATACTCCCCCCAAAGAAAATAATATTAATAATATTGGCATGGCACTAAAAAAATGAACACAAAGAAAACTGCTCAACTTACTGGGTTTTATTTTCTTCTGTGAAAACTGCAAAGTTACATTTTCAATGGCACCATCTAGTAAAGATGGTCTGCTTTGTTTCTCTAAACATAACACTGTTTTTTCCCCAAAACATATTGAAATCTAAAAGCCTAAAGGGACCAAACTTCAGCCATGGCGGACTAATCCTCTGATAGCCATGACTGCTTAGTGTAATCTTGGAGCGAGTATTACCTGCTACTACCTTTGTGTAATGTTCTGGCTAACATCTGTTCCTGTGAGAACACTTATCACACTGTATTGCAATTATTTGTTTAGCTATCTATCTCCCCTAGTAGCTGAAAAGTCCTGGAGGGCAGAGGATCTATCTGATTCATTGGTACAAAGACTGAGTGCCTTAGGTGCTTGTCACCAAGTGGTGAGGTCACCTTTCTATTAATACTGTAGAGAACATAAATGGGTAGCGAGCCCTGTCTTATTGGTAGCAGCCTCCTCCCACCTTCTGATGTCCCCTGGCTTCTCCAGGGCTCTCAGAGCATCTTATGATGTCCCATGTTCATGGTGTGTAGTTGAGGTTAAGTCTGTGAGGTAAGTCTGTCTCCCTTTCATCAGGATCTTCACTGAGTTTCTGCTGTCTTCTCCCAGTAGGTCCAGGACCACCCACTCCCCTTGGGACAGTGCTCTTACCACTATTACGACATGTTAGAGTACTGTGGTAAGGCTTTGCTCCCTTAAATGGAGGAGATTATGGCAGAAATGGTGGGGAGAGGGAAGTGGTATAAAATGGAAATGAATTTCAAGAGGCAGCTGGGAGCTAGACAGTGCAGACATGGAAAAGAGTTTGGTTTTTAGTCCAAATGCAGCAGGAAATATTACTCAAAGATGGTCATGACTTCATAAAAATTTATTTAAAAGATTACTCTGCTGAAAAACTAGTCGAGTAGTTCAGCAACAGGTTAAGCAGAGACACCGGTAGTAGACTACTGCAATAGCCTTGTACAATGGTATTAGAAGTAGAGATGCAAAACACTGGGTATGCATTGGCGATAGAACCGATAAAACTTTCTGACCAGTTATGATTGTGGAAGAAAAGAGAAGAATTTGTTTGAAATTTTCAGTTGAGCAAATCAATTAGTGAAGGCGCCATTTCCTTAGGATGGGGAAATTGTTGGAGAAATAGGCTTGGGGCCAAATCAAATGTTCCTTTCAGATGATTAATTTGAGATGCCTATTGGGTATCCCAGGGGTCATGTTGAGAAGGTGGTGGATATGCAAGTTTTGAGTTTAAGGAAAAGGTAAGGGCTAAAGATATGTATTTAGGAGTCATCAAAACATAGACGGTTGTTAAAATCTCAGTATTGGATGAGATTGCAAAGGGAGACAGTGCAGCTATAGAAGAGAGAAACATCTGCAACCAAGCGCTAAGATAATTGAACTTGAGTGGAGGATGAGGGCCAGGAAAGAAGTTTGGACAAGGGTATCTAGTGACAGAGGAGGAGAACTAAAAAAGAGCGGTATGTAGAACTCTAGAGAGGAAAGAATTTCAAGAGAAAGGAAGTAGTCAGGTGGGATGTGGGAAGTTGAACAAGAATACAGAAAAATGTTAATGTTTTTCCTCTTCAGCCCAGCATGGGGCTACTTCCCAAGCTCTCATTTTGTATCCTAAGGCAGTGGAAATAGCCCCAACCAGCAAGTACATCGGAACACAGTATTCTAACATTGATGAATTTCCCAAGGTGTGTTTTTTTTGTGCTTAAATAACACAGTGTGCAGGACACCCACATCCTGGTACAGCGTGAATTACAAAGAGCCCTTTCACAGTCTCCTTCTTTTATCCTAATGTTCAGATCATGCCTGAATGTCCTTCTCTCCTCAAAAGAAACAAAAATTTACTGGCATAGGGTGTACTAGAGCCATAGAGAGAAAAAGCATATTCCTGCCCCTCAATCTCTAAAAAAACAAGAACAACAAAATAAAAAGTTCACCAAAGTTTTGGCTCAACCATAGATAAAAATTTACAATTAGAGAAGGCTTTTGTTCTCATGCTAAAACATGGAACAATTGTCATTTCACAGCTTTAGCTCTGAATATTGGGTGTACATTTGTTTTGCATTTGGGTAATTAAAGAGTCCACCCAAGTTGTTTATTCCAAACATGAGAACAATCAGACCCAAAGGTGACTGGATTCAGGTTTCTGATTCTTCAGCTGAGTTTGAAAATAACAGTTTTTTGCAGCTTCAAGCCATGTTATTTCCTCAAGGCCTAAGATAGTGCCTGGAGTCTAAGTATGGGATCAGTTGCTGTTTGCTGCATGAATGAATGAACAAGGAGGTCAAGTGATAAAGTGGGAAAAACACTTGATTTAATTAGAAGATCTGGATTCTTAGGAAGGTCATTTATACTCTCTGCTCCCAAACATTCTTAAATGTGCCACCTTGAAACTCAGGATTTTTAAAGTGACGCATTGAAAAAGCACAGTTCAACGTGCAAAAATAAGTAAAACAAGTCTATTAATTTCTCACATCTCTTAAATGAACTTAAGGGAGATCCAAATACACTGTCCGTAAAACATATTAAAATCCTTCTTCCTTCATGCTCCAATGGCTCTCTCTTTTACATCCTCCTCTGGCAATGACTTCTCTTCCATCTTATACCAGTAGCTGATGAGAATTTCTTTCACTCTAACTTGCCCACCCTTAGCATTTCAGTTTGGGCCTTTTTCCAGAAAGAACTTTTCACCTTTAGGAGGGGAAAGCAAAGGAGAAATTGGGCTTGCACATAGAGGGTTATCTTTCAGGATCCGGATGATTCTCACAGAGATAGTTTTTGCACCATCACATAGGCAAAATGGGAAAAATAATGCCTGCTCTTTGGGATTGTTGGGAACATTAAATGAGATAAGCACGTGTCACTGTAAATGCCCCACGGATATGTGATGTCAGTACTATTTATGCTGCATAAGCATTATTTAGTGTCCTAAGGGTAAATTCTTTGATCTCATTCTCACAAAAGATAATTTTTATCTTCATAATAAACATGCCTCTGATTTCCTTTTTAAAAATAAATTTCTAAACAAATAAAAAGCAAATCAATGCCTTTGTTAAAAGGAGCCAATGCAAGAAGTGTCTAGGAGTAGCTTTAAATGCGTCGTTAAGGTTTTCAGTGTCAGCCATGTTACATAGCACAATTCAGAGTAGTGAAAATCTGTGCTTTTACCACCCATTTAAAATAAATTTTGGTTACCATGTGAATTTCTTGAGTATATGAGTACATAGTACCTTCAATGAGCCATTGATTTAAAAGAGCTAGATTCAAGAATTGTTTCTTAAATAAAATTCAATGATAAAAATCTTGAAATGCTACTCTTTTGATTAAAAAAGTGAGATTTGTCCTTTTTTAAAATCACTGATTTCATGAGTATTGTTGATTCTCATAATAGAGAGAATAGCAAATCTGGTCAATTCTGTGTTAGTTCTCTATTGTAGCACAACAAGTTACTCTAAAGCTTAGTGGGTTAAAACAGCCATTTGTGAACTCACTTTCTGTGAGTGAGGGATATGGGACAGGCTAAGCTGGGTGGTTCTGGCTTGGAGTCTTTTTTGAGATTTCAGTCACACTATCAACTAGGGTTTCTCTTTTCTGAAGGCTTGACTGGGGCTAGAGAGTCTGCTTCCAAGAAGGCTCACTCTCATACGGCCGCCAGCAGGAGGTCTCAATTCCTTACAATCGGGACCCCTCTCTAGGACTGCTTGAGTGTCCTTATGACATGGCAATTGGCTTCTCTCAGCAGGAGTGATCTGAGAGAGAGTAAGGAAGAAGCCACAGTGCCTCTTATGTCCTAATATTGGAGGTTATACACTGTCTTTTCTACATATTCTGTTTGCTAGAAGTAAGTCACTAAGTATAGTCCACCCTGAAGGGACAATTAGACTCCATTTTTTGAAGGGACGAGTGTCAAAGAAATCTGTGGACATATTGTAAAACCAATACAAGTTCTTTGGCATAAATTGCATTTCTTGTTGTTTGTATTCCAAACAGCATATAAGTTTTTTACAATAGGGGTTGCTACTTACATTATCGGGTTCTCAGAACACAGTACATAAATCTCTTTATTGGTTATGGAGAAATTGAGTTCAGAGACATAAGTAGCTTTTTCCAAGTAAAGTGCCTAAATCTAGACTTGGATTTGATTTTCTGATATATACTTCTGTGTGCAGTCAGATTACATCAAAGTAATGATAGCAAAAGCAGGGCTCTTTTGCTATACCGTAATTTACTTTTCCAACTTTTGGCTACTGACATGATCTTAAACATCTGGGTTTAAATTGGAAACATCTCATGAAAAATCCAAATGTTTCCAAATATAGTAAAAAAAACCAAAAAACCAAAAACTTCCCAAACCCTTTGGTGAATAAATAATTCTGCATGCTGAATGGCTATTCTGTTATTAACTCCCCTTCTCAATGTATATTATTCTATGTGGGAAGTTTCTAATGTAATCAAATGTTAAATGGAAAGTTTGGACTGATGCAGTGAGAGCATAGAAATCAGAGCAATGCGAGATATGAGACAGGGCGCAAGAAGCAAATGTTCAAAGAAAATATCTAGAAACTTATTGCACAACTGCTGTGCCCCTCTTTCAAGGTCCTCTCACCCAGGCTGTACTTAAGTCAGGGGGAATCTTTTAAGGTTTTTAGACTAAGGCAATCAATGCCCCCAAACAAGGAGGAGCTTCAGTGGGACCACGCAGGGTTGGGAAGTGTGTTCTCAGAAAGAAGGCATGGGAACTGGTCCCTGGCTCCTGACTATAAGACTTTACCTAAGAGAATCAGAAAAATCATGGAGATTTCCTAAAGTTTCCTTCAGAAACAGTGAAATCATGATCCCACAGAACAGATTTAAAGGGATAGTGGAAAATAAAAATAAGGAAGCTTTTATGATCAACCACCCCTTGTGCATCTGCTGTGTTTAACATAAGGCTCCATTAAAACATGTCACAGGCATTTCCTGCCTTTTAAACAATGCATGGTGAGTTGTTAAGAGAGGGTTAAGTTAGCTTCAATGCTATCATAATTAATACAATAATAAAAGAAACTTAGACCTGTATACTACAGTGTTTTCAAAGAAATCAATACAATGACGTCCTTAAGGTGTATGGAGATATATGGGGGGTATTTACTCCAAATTCACAATGCTTAAACATGTATGTCTGTCCACATCTCTGTTTTATTCTCTCTCTCTTTTTAATTTACAGTTGGTGGGGAGACAAGCTTGCTGGAATTGTGAATTAAATGAGATCAAACAGAACATTCTCTTTTCCTTCTTTGCTTGCTCACCAAAGTATTACAGAGAGAGTTGATGGAGAACTGACTTATGGATAAAGGTGTTCTGATTCACCTTCCACATGAGGTAAACAACAGAGACATGTACGAATTAGAGTAATTGATATTCAGGATTGTTGAATAAACTTGCCTTCGTTTTTAATAGGATTTTTCTCTGTTTTTATTAATTAATTGATGCATCAAATGTATTTTGAATGCCTACTACGTGCAGATGCTGAATTTGGATCAGTTCATGCTGGCGATTTGAGTTAGTCACCTGCTTCTATTCCAGTTCCTGTGCTCAATCATAAACACTGTGCCTTGTAACTCAGACCAAAAAATGGATTTTCCATGTCTTTTGAGAACAGTAAGCACCACGTGGAGAATAAATTCTAATCCCACAAATGGCGGAGAATTTGCTATATGGCCTGTCAGTAATAAAACTAAACAATTTAATATGATGTCTTAATTTTCCCAACTGCTTTATCAACTATCTTCATGTTGTACTTTCACAGCAATCTTCTGAGTAAGGTAAAGACGACCATTCTGAATTCTGTTACAAGTGAGGTTAAGGATTCTAATGGCCAAATGTTAGTGACCCAATCAGGGCTAGAGCCCGTTTTTATTCTCTGAAATTCTTTCTCTTAAATCAGGACTCTAGACGTCATTTCTTGTGCCTTGATTTCTGTTTATGTATCGGGCTGATGCAATGTGGATTAAGCACTTGGCGATATGACTGGACATGCTTACAGCCAAATGATTTCCCCAAAGCTTGAAAAGTGTATCATCAGTGCCTCTGTTTTGGACCTTCTGCTTTGCTTAATACAAGAGCTGAGATACCAGAACTGGAACTGGAGTTCAAGAATGGATTTTGTGCATTGAGTCCTTGTCACAGGTTCTTGGCAGCAAAAGTCTCCCCTTCATATTCCAGGAAGCTGAGTAAAAGTCCTGCAGCCAAAGGCTGGATGGTTCGGGAGGAGTTGTTTCTCATCATTGAGTTCTTGTAGATGCCTCGCCTGAGGTACGAGGGAAGGACTGAGCCTGGTGAATGCCAGGGTGACCTAACTCCGCCCACTTCTGAAGTTTCAGCTTTCATGGCCGAGTGAAGCCACAGGGAAAGAGACTTGACAAATACACTGTCATCCATCCAGACAATGGAACATTATTCAATACTAAAAAGAAAGAAGCTCTCAAGTCATGGAAAGACATGGAAGAAACTTAATTGTATATTACTAAGTGAAAAAAAGCCAATCCGAAAACACTACATATTGTATGATTCCAACTCTATGACATTCTGGAAAAGGCAAAACAATGGAGAGAGTAAAAAGGTCAGTGTTTGCCAGGGGTTGGAGGGAGGGAGAAATTAATAATCACAGAGGATTTTTAGGGCAGTGAAAATACTCTGTATGATATCATAATGGTGGATGCGAGTCATCATTATACTTTGTCCAAACCCATAGAATGTGCAACACCAAGAGTGAACAGTAATGTAAACTATGGATGTATGAACCATGATGATACTGATGGAGGTCCATCAGTTGTAACAAATGCGCCACTCTGGGGGATGATGGGGAATGCTCTGCATGTGTGGGAGCAGGGATAGAAGGGAAACCTCTGTACCTTCCTCTCAGTTTTTCTGTGAACTTCAAATTGCTCTACAAATAGAGTCTTTAACAAAAGAGAGAATTTGCCTGCCCTGATATTGTCCCTACTTCCAGAAGCTCAGCTTCTACTCGGGAGCTGTCGGGCTCCCCTTTCTGGTCAGCACTGGAAGTCAGTGCTGAGGAATCCATCGAGGCTGAAGCACATTTCAGGATTTGCAGCCAACTCCTGTATTTCCCTCATTGCACATATTGTGTTGGGACAATGGTCTGATCAAATGTTTCCTAATTTCATTGTGGACTTCCTCTCTAATGAGTCCCTTTCTCTCAGCTTTAAATAAAGAAGATGCTAAAAACGTGACACACACTACAGATGGGTCACCCACATCTGGGCTTTTCATTTTAAAGGCGGGTGTGGGGATGGGGAAGACAGTTAAGCAAGACGTGGCTGGCTTTTCTTATAAAAGGGGTGAGTGAGGGAAGCAGGGTAAAGAGAAGAGGGAGTGGGACCGAATCATCCACCATTGTTATTGAATGACAGACATATCCATTGGCACTAATTATAATGATGATCCCAGGCCGTAACCGACTCAGAGCTGGAGTGCTCCTCTCTGTGCCAAGTTCTGAAATTTCGGCACCTGGATTACACCTATGAAGTTGGCATTTACCAAAGACACCATGTGCAGATGGATATTTGCATGTGAAAACTGGGTAGTTGTGTGTGTGTGTGTGTCTGTGTGTGTGTGTGTGTGCAGGAGCTTCTGTGTACAGTTAACAGCCTTTCCTCAAGATGTTGGGTGCAATTTCTGGTCCTTTGGAAAGCTGGCCTGCAATTTGCTGGTGCAGATTTGAGTTCTGTGCATGTATGTGACATGTGCCCAGGTTTCCGAGAAGTAGCTCTCATAGGTCGTTGTGTAGGTGTTGGCCATCTGTGTGTGCTCAGCACTGTGACACAGTCAGAACTCAGGCTGTGCCATCAAATGGGCTTGGATTCAGATTCCAGCTCCACTACAGGGGGGTCGTTCTTCAAGACAAAACAGCAGGGGAGAGTGAAGTTCATTTGAGGAGCTGCACGTAACTGGATATACTTGCACATCCGGTCTGCATGGTATTGTAGCAGAACCATGTAGGTCTCTAAGAAAACATTTAGAGGAGTGAAGTTAAATTGGTTCAGAATAGGATTGGAAGTAAGACCGTCCTTTTTGAACTGTCCCAGGCTCTGTCATCTCTGAAGGGTGCTTAGTGGGCACGTAGTGAAAGAAGATGAGGTCCAAAGGACGAAGATGTTCATCTGTCTGTTCATTCTTCTGCATGTGAACGTCCCTCTTTTGTGTATGAAGCACAGTGGGGAGAAATCTTCAAGGCCAGCCTTAAAGACATGTACAATTTCCAGCCAGTGTTTCCTGCAGTCAGCACTAAGGCTCACAAAAGCCATGAGATGCCAAATGGAGTGTCAATCTCCTACCTTGGATTTGACTGTGCCTTTGGCTAACTCCTTTGCCTGGAGTGCTCCTGTCTTTATTTATACTCGCATGTGTTCCATGCTTTCTTCAAGAAGGAAGGAAAGAAGGAAGGATGGAAGGAAGGAAGGAAACAAGGAAGGAAGGAAAGAAGAAAGGAAGGAAGGAAAGAAGGAAGGAAGGAAGAAAGAAAGGAAGAAAAGATGGAAGGGAGTTCTAAGCCCCACTGGTAGTCTTGTCTTAAAGCCAGTTGTGGAGCTAGACACTCAATGCTCTCAGTGAGTTTTCCATGAAGAAATGAGGAGTTTGTTCTAGCCCTGGACCGATCACTACCAGACAGGTTTAAGGTGATATTGATGATTTTATAACATTACTAGGGGAATTCAGTCAACAACTGGCAGGGGTGGGAGACTGTTGGCCTTGCAGCATTTTGATGCCACCAGCTGGCTGCATACAATCTTCCAGCCAAAAGCGGTTCTCCTCAGAGGAGCAGCAAAGTCTTAGAGGAAAGATATTATTCATTTCGTGGTGTAAGAGATGTTGCGGAACCACATGTTCTGTTGTCGATTTTGGTGGAACTGCACAATGTATTTTCTGTTGCAGCTCCTGGGTTTCTCCTAAAATCCATTCAGCTTCCCAGGTCTCTTTACCCACCCCACTCCCACCCCCAGCATGCTCCAGGAAATCAATCCACTTCCCCTGCCTTCAGAAGCTGCCACCATCCTTTGGAGTTTACTTCCTTAATACTGAAGGGAACCAAACTTTTGCTACTCTGAAACTGCCTTTTG
Source organism: Rhinolophus hipposideros (assembly GCF_964194185.1). Classification (NCBI taxonomy): domain Eukaryota; kingdom Metazoa; phylum Chordata; class Mammalia; order Chiroptera; family Rhinolophidae; genus Rhinolophus; species Rhinolophus hipposideros. The sequence continues at coordinate 15,205,176 of NC_138054.1, read as the reverse complement.
GGATATTGATTTTAAGGATATTGATACTAAGAAACAGAAGACTCAGAAAGAAACTTTGTCCTTCCCCCACCCCTTCCTGCCCAAGAGATTCAGATGGAAAGGTCTACTCCTGGAAGGACATTTTAGAATGCTGCCTTAGCCTAATTTGAATTAAGTATGTAAACAGGAGGGCTTCAGGCAGAGGCCTGTTAGCTGGATACCCTGTGTTCCATTGTTTCTGAGTTGCCTGGCAAAAAGATGCCTGCAATGTATGTTCCCTCTTCCTCGACTACCTGTAAATCACCCATTCTCATTTCTGAATTGTAATACCTCACCCCTCCTTTCTGCTTTGTCCAAAAACGTCATATATACTCAATGTTGGCTGACTGTTTTTGAAATTTTCGTGCTTATGTGAATTCCCTTTGCACATGTATTAAAAATTTGTTTTTCTCTAGTCGATCTGTCTCTGTTAATTTGCTTATTAGCCCAGCTAGAAGAACTTAGAAGGTGGGAGGAAAAGTATTAATTTTCTTTTAGCTCCCACAAGACCCTCCAAAATACCTATTCATTTTTAAGACTTTTACTGCTGATCACAAAGGGAAAACAGAACATCAGAAAAATAACAAAGATGAAGAGCAGCATCTTACAAAGTGCTTATTGTCTTAGGTCTGTGGATACAGCTCTAACCTCTATCTGAGATCATGAATGGGAACCTCCATGGTAGTTGGTCCCCTTATGAAGGTGGAGCTCACTGAATTTTCACACTGTCTTCTGATTTCACCTTTAGCTATGTTATAGGGAGAATTTTCTTCACTCGATTCATTCCCAGCCTGAACATGCAGCCTGTCTCTTGGTTTCCAGTAGGTGTTTGACTTTTCTAAAGACCCCGAGAGTGAGTGATGATGACTGGCTTCATTGACCATTGCCTCTCTGGGTTTTTTCCTGTACTCACATGAGGCCTGATGGGCAGGAACCATCCTTCTGCTCTTCTGTCTCCCCATTTGTTGATGGGTTCATTGCCCAGAGCCTGCGCCTGTTGTCTACACAAGCAATGTAGAAGTAGTTTGTGGCTTGACTTGGGTCTTTACTACAAAAAGGCACCTAATTCTCTGAGGACAAATTTGCATTTTTATCTTTATCATGACCCAAGGGACTTTAGGGAGATGTATTTTTGTATGTAAAAATCATCTAGTAGTTAGCAAATACAGGAATAGGTGAGTAGGTTGAACTAGGCTGGCTGGGGCAAATGTCTGCTTGGAAGTGGCTTACTAGGATATCCTATCTTAAGTAATGAAATAAGGAATTCCTGAGGTCAAAGGAGACCCAAAGGTGGGAGCAGAGAAGCAGGAAGAAAACATCCAAATGTTCTTATTGTATTTACGAAGTTCTATGTACTTTGATGATTTGGTGCCAGAGAAGCAGAGAGACAGCTGAAAAGAGGCAAGAAAGTCAAGTCAGAGGACTGGGGGAAAAGGCAGCCAGATCTGAGGAGGAAGGTTAGGAATCAAACATTCACATGGGTTGGGAAAGACAGGATTTAATGAGGCAAAAGAGAGGGGGAAATGATGAAAATATGACCAGAGACTGAAAGCATGTCAAATGAAAGCCAAGAGTCATGCGAAACACATAAGGAATACTAACTCCAAGATTTGCTCTCCCCTCAGTATGGGTGGCCTTTTCCTGTTGTCCTGTCCGCACTTCCTCGGGAAGTTGTGAATGATGAGGCCACCCAACAGAGGCAGTGAGTCCCTGAAACCTTGGTATTGTTACATCCTTTTTCTAGCTAAGCAATTCCTTTGTGATCTGGGGCGGAGAATTGTAGAAACTGTCCCCAGTAGACCACCATGAGCTTCTCGTGGGAGAAGCTGCTGTACAAATATACCAGATTTAGAGCAGATTATGATAATCATCACCGTCATTTTGGCAATCATGGAGAATTGTACATAGAAGACGCTGAAAAAATCTTATAGTGCTGGTGATTCATTTTATGGGAATTTGGCATTCATCCAGAAGACAGTGCTTCTGGGTATTTAGCAGTCAATCCTAAGACTGTCACTGAAACAATTTAAAATATATGCCCACCAAAACATGATGCCAAGACTATAGTAAATGGAATACTAATAATGGCATTAACTATTGTGATTTGAATGTGAACCTCTCATCTGCTCAGTATAGGGTCTTTAGTCAAGTTCATTAGCATCACCTATTGTGCAGTTGATCATCACGTAGTGCTGAGAGCCTACAAGAGCCACTTTGTAGCTTTCTCATTAATTTCTTTAGATGGATATCTATTAATTATGCATGTATGTAAAACCAGTTAAGTGTTTCTCCAGTGCTCTTCTCCTTAAAATAGTCAATATTTTAAGTGGGTCCAGTTCTGCCTTATTAGGATCAGCATCTTTCCCATGGTACACTGGAAGGATTCTGATGCTTGGTCTAACATTTCCTGTTCCTCTCTTTAGCCAGTCTCCTTTTCAACCTGGAGGCCCTATCCCAAGCTCTGGATTAGTCTCCGTGTTCCTATGGGTCTCTTGGAACTCATGATCTGTTTTGAATGTGTTGCCCACGTCTGACTGGCTGTCAGACTCTCTTCTCTGAGAATCTCTGCCTAGAATCCCTGGACCTTCATCTCAGAAGACTCCCTCTTAATATTCTTCTTGCAGAATCAAAGAGCTGAGAGCTTACTTCTCTGAGCAAGATGGTCTCTGACATTGGATCCTCTGGGAGAATTCCATGGAAGTTGCTTTTTAAATTTTTTTATTTTATAAAACTATGGTATGTATATAGTTTAAAATTCAATTATAGCTCTTACTGTTTTTAATAAGATTAAACCCCACTCTCCACTCTCAATTCTTGCTACCTCGAAGCAAGTACTGTCCTCTCTTTCAGATGTTTCTTCTATATTTCAAGTAACATGTTTATCCCTCTATTTTCTGATTTTCAGCTTTTTATACCACCTATTGATTTTCTTCTACGAAAAATACTTATTTAGCTTTTCTCTACTAAATCTCTCTCTCTCTCTCTCTCTCTCTCTCTCTCTCTCTCTCTCTCTCTCTCTCTCCCCCCCCATACACTCATCCTCCCAATTTAATTACGTACCAAATATCTACTACTGCGTAACAAATTATTGTAGAAGTTAGTGCTATAATAAACATTTACTATCTCACAGTTTTCATGGGTCAGGAATTTGAGGGTTCTGGAGCTAAAGGATCTGATTTCAAGGTACCTCACATGGATGGCTAGTTGGTGTTGGTTGTTCTTCCCTATTTGGGCCTTTCTACAGTTGCTTGAGTGTCCTCATGACATGACAAGTGGTTTCCCTAAGAGTGAGCAATCCAAGAAAATGTAAGCAGAAGTTTCTATCTTTTGTGACTTGGCCCAGAAGTTACATACCATCACTTCTGGTACCTTCTATTCATTAGAACTGAATCACAAAAAAGAAGAAAATTAGGCTTTTTTGAAAAGAGAATTATCAAAGAATTTGTGGACATATTTTAAAACCACCACAAAATCTTCACAATTTTTGGTTAAATAATATTATTTGATTATATTCCTATGTCTATTGCATTAGTTTTATATTTTTGCTGTAACAAATTACCACAAACTCAGAGGCTTAAAACAATACAGATTTGTTATCTTACAGTTCTAGAAGTTGGAAGCCCGAAATGGATCCTCCTGGGCTACATTCCTTCTGGAGGCTCTGGGGAAAAATATGTTTCTTGCCTTTTCCAGCTTTTAGAAGCCACCCACAGTCCTCAGTTTATAGCCTCTTTTCATCTTCAAAGCCAACAATGGTGGATTAAATCTTTCTCACATTGTATCACTGACTATTGCTTCCCTGGTGCTTCTCTCACTCTGATCCTTCTGTCTCCTTTTCTCACTTGTGATCACGTTGGGCTCAGACACAGCCTCTAAGATAATCTCCTCATCTCAACATTAACTTAATCACATCTGCAAGTCCCTTTTTACCATTCACACACAGGTTCCAAGGAGTAGGACATGAACATCTTTGGTGGTCATTATTCTCTTTACTACAACTATGTAAACATTGCTCACTATATTATACTAGAATGTATGTTATAGTAAATCATAATTCTATTTCCTTTCTAGACAACTTTTAACTTTCTTTGGAGCTAATAATTGCCACCCCCTATTTGCTTATTTTTTAAAAAGTATCTATCATTAATATATCTCTAACCTATCTGATAAAGATGATAATCTTCTCTTAATTTTTAAACATGCCAACTCTGTTTTTATTTCATCTTTCTTTTCTTGGCACCACTTCTCAAGAGCACTCTGTCTTCTCCAATTTGGAATTTTGCTCTTTTGAGATACCATGTATTTGAGATATAGTTATTTTCTTGGGATTTCTCTTCACTATCATCCTGGGATTTCCGCGCCCCCTACCCCCACCCCCACACTTTTCTGTTTTAGTGTCCCTGTTTCCAGGATCCTGTGTCCTTTTCTTCTTCAGTTTACTCTTCCATTTTACTGAATCACACCTTCTAGTGGCCTTCTGAGAAGGAGTACATCCAGGGGTGCTGAAAGTTGTTCCAGGGCACTGTGCTCTGGGAGACTGGCATTTATGAAGACTTCATCAATAGGCTCCTTGCCTTGTGGCTGGTAGTTGACTTTGGTCAATAGGAGTTATGAAAGTTGAGTGGGAGGAAAAGGAAGTAGGGGTATTTGCTCTCCAGCTCATTCCTTGTTGAGCTGTGAGTTGGTGGGGGCCATAGATGCTGTCCTGTGATTGTCTCCTGTAGCTGCAGCTGCCTCTCCAGGTTCCTGAGCGGTCCCTCTCTTTGTGCCTTCAGCACTTAGCTTTGTAACAGCTCCCTGCTCCTGCCAGCTTCAGGGTACTTCACCATTCCTGGTTAGATTCCCTTAACCCTGACCATACATTTGCAAATAGTTACACTCCCCTCAATTTGAGTGAGCCCTCTGTTTCCTACCCACACTGACAGACACATGAAGTAAATTTTTGATCCATTTCATATCTGAAAATGTCTTTATTCTACCTCCACCCTTGGGTATGGAATTTTAGGTTGAAAGTCATTTTTCCTTAGTGCTTTAGAGATGTCGTTTTGTCTTCCAGCTTTCGGTGTCACTTTTGATGACACTAGTGTGATCTTGATACTTGATCCTTTGTGTGTGACTTGTTTTTGTTCTCAAAATACTTGAGAGTCTTCTCTTTATCCCCAGTGCTCAAAAATGTCATGATGACGTGCCTTGACATATGTTTTACTTTATTCATAGTGCTGTACACTCAGCGCGCCTTTCAATCTGGAAAGTTCTGGGAAATCTCATTCTATTATTTCTTTGATGATTTCTCCCTCCCCTTTTGTTCTGTTTTTTGTGGAACTCCGTTTAGTTGAAAGATGAACCTCATGGACAGATACATTAATTATCTTAAGTTCCCTCTCCTGTTTTCAACTCTTTTTTGTTTGACATTCTAAGAGACATTACCATCTAATCCATTTCATTTTTTTATTTGCCTGTCATAATTTTGTATTCTCTTATTTTTCTTTCATGGATGTAACATACATATTATCTCCTTTTGTCTTTCAAGGTTGGGAATTTCCTCGGATATTTGGTCATTCAGATTTGGCATTTTATCTCTAAGAATGAGACACTGAATTTCTGATAAAAGTTCTTTTTGCATGAGTGGGCATTGTTAACTGTTGGCTTTCAGTCTGGGTGATGAATGAATGTAAGTCTCTGTAGGTTTTTTCTCTCAGCCTGGTCAGTTCCTCAGAGAGGGATTCTTTAGTTTACTCTTGTCCAATGGAACCTGTGTGGTGATGAAAATATTCAATATTAGTGCCGTCCAACATGGTCGCCCCTAGTTACATGTGGCTATTGAGCATTAGCAATATGGTTAATACAAGTGAAAAAAGTGAATTTTTAAATTTTATTTAATTTTGCTTAATTTAAATGTAAATAACCCTTGTGGCTAGTGGCTACCATGTTGGATAGCTCAACTCTAATCTTCTACCTTTGCTGCCAATCTTCTACCAGCCAAGGTGGAGGAAAACTTGGGACTTTCCCTGTTCAGGGTGCAGACTTTCACCTCAATTTCCTTTTTTCAGTGAAGATTTCATTCTGCTTTCAGCTATTTGGAGTCCAAAGTCTATCTTTTTTGACCTCTCCCAACTTTTAGTCTTCTGAGGCAACGCAGGAGGGATAATCATCTCACTGTACAAAGTAAGGGACAGAACCTGGAGATCTAGTTTCTACTTACAACATCTTCCAACGAGTTCTTCTGTTTTCCTGGCCTTCTGAGGAATCTGCAACTGAAACACCTAGGTTTTCGCAGAATTCTTCAGGAGAAAACAGCTAGTTTTGAGGCTTGCTATGCTGCAGGTTGAAGTTTCAGCTTTTCCTGGTCTACAGTCAGGTGCAATGTACCTTCCAGCTCTCAGTTATGTGCTGTCATCTCTTCTCCAAGTCTCTTTGGCCATGTGGGTTTGAGCCACAATGTTTTTTTCTTGCCTGTATTTTAGTGAGGTTTCGGCAGGGAGAGAAGACTGGGTTTGTCAATGCCTCCATGTCAGCAGCTGATAACTTGGTCCAACTTTTCTGCCAAAGGCGTGGGATTGTTTATTTTTCCTATAGATTTTTTTTGTGTGTGATATTCTAAAATGGAAGCCATTGCATCAGTTACCATTGCATTATTTTAGCAAATAGTGGAATATCTGGTAAGATAGCCAGAATTGGTTGGTCTACTTTTATGGCACTATCCTCAGATTTAATCTAGTGGCTCTAGCAGGACAGGCTCTAGCAGGACAATCTAGTGGCTCTAGCAGGACAGTCTGGTGTTTAACAGGAACATCTCAGTCTCATTTGCCTGCTCATAGAAGTGAAACCATGGTTATAAAAATACTCTTCCTGGCTGCAGAAAACTGAATTGCTTCCAAGATTCTTTTCTCATTTTTTTTTTTTTAAGAATCCCTAGGGGTGTTCACTTGTGTCCAGAAATCAGTTCTAGTCATTTATGAATCCATCGCTGGCCAAGCCAGGACCACACAATAGCCCCGAGCTGGAAATTTCCACTAGGGTGTCACTCTGCAGTTAAACTTTTCTCCCACTGATGGTACAGCTAGAGACAACATTGTTGGTAAAAATGGGCTCCTCCTCTCCCAAAGGCAGGGAAATTGGGGCATCACCTCTAGTCTCAACATCAACCATCCTTGGGAGGTGAGAGACAAGTACTAGGTTGGAGCATTTGGGATTGGAAGTTCTAGGACCTTTCTGTGTTATGGTTTACCTGGTACCATGGCTGTGGCTGAACTTTGACTTTCCAGCTTAAACCCTAATAGACCTGTAAGAATGGGGCTCCAATCAGTGACCCCACACACACACCCACTGTGAGTAGATCTCTGTTAATCTGTCCAGATTATGTCTCTACAGTATAAGATAGAATACTTCCTCCCCGAGCTCTTCATTATGTCAGCAGGAGTTTCACAGTAAAACTGCCTGGACCCAAATCACACTTATGCTTCCACTCCAGCATTCACCCTCCTCTCTAACACTTCAGCTCTTTACTGTGAGTTCCCTCTCTGACACTGCTGTCTTTTTCTACTCAGCCTCCATTTGGGACCACTACTGTTCATCAGACATGCTTCTATATTCCAGAAATCCAAAAGATATTAGAGTCCAACCCACTTTTTCCACCAGGAACCCCTTAGTAGTGCTTATGTGAATGTCTAAGTGTGAGTAGATCCAGGGAAAAATCCCACATTCTCACCTTTCTGTCCCAATGTCACTATTTGGCCATGTCCCACTGGAAGTCCAACTGAATCAGTGGAGGATAATTTTATGTAAGATAATTGTGTCCAAAATGAGCTTCATAAGATGACATGGGAATAAAAAAATGGAACTTCTATTTTTCTAACCTCATGTTTTAAAATTTTTTGCATTCATGTATAGACATACATATACAAGTTCTGACAATTAAGTTCGCGAACTTGTTGCAATGCTATTGCTAATATTTTTTGATAGCAGAGGGATTATTCATTTGTACCATCTGGACAAACAGTTAACCAAGTTTACTATTTAGAAGTACTGAAAAGGCTGCGTGAAAAAGTCAGATGACCTGAACTTTTGGCCAACAATTCATGGCTCTTGCATCACGACAATGCACCAGCTCACACAGCACTATCTGTGAGGGAGTTTTTAGCCAGTAAACAAATAACTTTATTGGAACACCCTCCCTGCTCAGCTGATTTGGCCCCCAATGACCTCTTTCTTTACCCCAAAATAAAGGAAATATTGAAAGGAAGATATTTTGATGACATTCTGGATATTAAGGGTAATACAATGAGAGCTCTGATGGCTATTCCAGAAAAAGAGTTCCAAAATTGCTTTGAAGGGTGGACTAGACACTGGCTTCAGTGCATAGCTTCCCAAGGGGAGTACTTCAAAGGTGACTGTAGTGATATTCAGCAACGATGTATGTAGCACTATTTCTAGGATGAGTTCGTGAACTTAATTGCCAGGCCACATATGTTTTTAATACGGTTATTACCTAAATCTCGTTTCCTACATTGAAATAAATTTTCAATATTTTTTTAAACTTATAAAACAACTGTTTCCTTCACGTTTCTTTACAATTGCTGTGTAGTTAATTGCTTTCAGTTGCAGAAAGCCTAGATGTTTATAGCTTCCTCTTTGAATTAAAACTTCAAAAAATTGAGAAAACCTTGACAAATGAATCCATTCTTCACAGTAAACTGAACTCTACTCATCCATATCAAGATCCGTTTTCACACTGTTGGTGGAGGTTGCTGACTTACCAGCCTTCAGGGCTGGCTTACCGAGATGGACTCATGGAAAGCACTTGGAATCATGCAAGAAATGATTAAACAGCACAAACACTGATCCATAGTATCAGTGTGACAGGAGAACATGTGTGAAGACAATGGGAAAGGCTTGACTTTGTTAGTTGCATAATATCTTAAAGTCAATGACTTATGTGCTATCTAGGACTAAATTCAGGGTCTTTGCTGTTTAAAAGTGATATATTGCATTTCTTACCAGCTTCCAAGAGAGCCCCTGATGGTCCCCACCTCCTGGTATTCACACCTTGTGTAGTCTCCCCCCACACCCCACACTGGACCAGGAGTGATCTGTGTAGCCAAGAGACTATGGCTAAAGTGATGGTGTGTCACATCCAAAGTTAGGTTCTAAAAGACACTGTGGCTCTTGTCTTATTCTTTCTTCCTCGTTTTCTTTCTCTCTTAAACCATCCGTTCCACAGGAACTGGGCTGCCACGTCGTGAGCAGACTTGTGCCAAAGCTCTGCTAAGTACAGCGTGTACAGAGATAAGATACATGCTGTTTTTAAAATAACTCAGTCTCATAAGAGAGGTGAAATGTTCTCAAGCAAATGCAGTGCCCTGTACTAGGAATGATAGCATTAGAATGGGAAAATCCTCCATGGAGTCTGAAGGAGGCCACACTTGTTTCAGCTTTGCTTCACTGAAGAATTGCCTTTTGAAAATGAGAAGAAGGACATAAGTGCCCTTGAGACAAAGGGGGAAATGGCAAAGGGGAAGGGTTCCTTCAGGCAGGTAGCTGGGTATGGAAAGGCAGGGAATTGGGTTCAAAAAGTATTTACAGGGAAAAATAAGAATTTATTGAAATTTTCTCTCATGGACCCCATTGAAAAAATAAAAGATGTGTGAGAGAAAATGTCTGTCCTCTAAAAACACACCTTACCAAGGCTTGAAGCCATGAGATCAGCTGAAACTCTTCGACTGATGCTGTTCAATATGGCAGCCATGAGACCATGTGCCTCTTCTGTTCTTGAAATGTGGCTAGTCCTAGTCGAATGGGCTGTCAGTGTAAAATTCACACTCAAATTTGAAGACTTCACCAAAAAAGGGTAAATATCCAAGTAATAACTGTTTACATTGATTGCATGTTGACGTGATATTTTTCATAGGTTGTGTCAAATAGAACACATTATTAAAACTGATATCACGTGTTTCTTTTGCCTTCCTCAAAGGGGCCACTAAGTTTAAATTTCTCTGTGTGGTCTGTCTTTGTGGCTCCCATTGTCTACCTTTTGGACAGTGCTGGTCGGGAGGCTCCTTCTCCAATAGCCCAAGAGAGCCTCTGGCATTAGCACTGTGGATGAGAAGGAAGAAATGGGGTCCAGAGAGGCTGAGAGGACCATAGACAGTATACTTTCCTCTATGCTCACTCTGTGTTGACAGGGTCTAGTATGAGGCCTGGGGAAAGCTTAGCTAGAGAAGAGGTGGTGCCAAGGCTCAATCCAGAGGAGGCTTTTGTGTGTGTTGAGCAGTCCTATGACATGTGGCATTGGCGTGCGTTCTTGGAGAATAGTGTATGATCATGCTTTAATTACACCTTTCCCCACATCTGATGCTTTTTAGTTCAGAATTCTCTGGGGTATCTGCTTCTCCTTTGCTTCTAATATTATAGCATGGACGGGAGAGGAGAGGAAGGACTCTGCTAAGAGAGGGGGGAGAGATACACATCCCTGACAATAGAGAAAAAGTCTGAGAGGAGTTGAGTCTGGTTCTGGACATATTCCATTTGCTCTTCTGGAGGGTCTGAGATTCCAGCAAGTCCCTATCACTCTGCATGATTTGGATCCCTGCTAGGTAGATTATGGGTAACCCATACTTTGTTTCTCTTTTTGACTTGTGAGAGACTGAAACTGGGCTTCTTGGCTAGGAGAGACAATAGCAGATTCCTCGGCCTGAAGACTCTATCCACTGGCCCATAACCACGGGGACTGTCAAGGTCAATTGGAAGTCATCTGGGCCCTGGACCATACTGAAATGGGGCCTTGACTCTATTCCAATCTCTCTGCTTTGAGACCTTGCCAAAACATCTCTCTGTGCCTTTATATCCTTATTGGTTAACCAATTTCCAGATCTAAATAGCCAGAGTACTCTGGAAATTTACTTTAGAATATTTTTTAAGTGTAGGGTCAATAAGAACATTATGCTTTTTTTAGGTAGAGAGCTACTTTGGAGGAGAATAATTGATGGTATTACCGGACCTATGTGTGAAACTGAAGTATTAATAGAAAAGGACATTGCCCAATTCTGGGAATATTGCAAGGTAAGCAAATTAACTCCAGATCACAGGCTCCCTCCAGCCCTTTCCAGGTTACTCCAGATGGATAAAGAATATGTTGTTTCAACTAACTCCACACAGGTGTGCTGTCTCTCCTAATGTGAAGACATCATGTAGAGTTTTAGGGGATAACTGTTTTAGTTTGTTAGGCCTTCCCTAACAAAATATCACATGTTGGATAGCTCAAACAACAGGAATTTATTGTTTCACAATTTTGGAGGCTAGAAATCTGACATCAAGGTGTTGGTAGGGTTGGTCTCATCAGGGCTGGGAGGAGAATCTGTTCCACGTATCTCTCCCAGCTTCCGGTGGTTTGGCATTCCTTGGCTTGTAGATGTACTGCCAAGATCTCTGCCTGCATCTTCAAATGAGGTTCTCCATGAGTGCATGTGTCTGTGTCAACATTTTCTCTTTTTATGAAACACCAGTCATATTGGAATAGGACTCACCCTAATGATCTCATTTTAACTTGATTACCTTGTAAACACTCTATTTCCAAACAAAGTCACACGCTGAGGTACTGGGAGTGAAGACTTCAACATATCAATTTTGGGGAGACACAATTCAACCCATAATAAACTTTATTCAAGGTAAGTATTGCCTTATGTTATTTTTATGTACACATAGTGTGTTTGATTAACTTTCTTTGTTGAGGGATAAATGCGAACTAATCTTATTTTTCTAACTGCTACCATTTGTGTTCCCTTAAATGTCCCTTCTGTTCTGAGTTCTGATTCCCTAAGCACATCCTATTCTGATTCTATATTTCATTTATTAAAATGGCCTCGTTTAGGCTTTGTTTCTGGTGGTAGGATAAGTATGGTAGATACTCCATAGGACCCTCCTAAACAAAACAACTAAAATATGGATTAAAAAAAGACATGTATTTTTTAACGCACTACTGAGCTGGAATGACAGTAAGAAATCCTCAGTTTTTTTGAAATAAATTTTATAATTTTAGAATAATTTTAGATTTACAGAAATTAGCAAAAATACTAGAGTTCCAGTTTCAGTTTGTCCTTGAGGTTATCAATTTACATTGTTGTGGCTCATTTGTCAAACTAATTTAATAACATTGGTACATTGCTATAGCTAAACTCCAGATTTTATAGATTCACCAGGTTTTCCCCATGACAGAATTCAGTCCAGGGTTACCACAGTGCATTTAATTGTCACATCATATTAGTCTCCGCTTATCTTTCATGACCTTGACAGTTTTGAAGAGTACTTACTGGTCAGCTATTTTGTAGAATGTTTTTCTCTTCAATTTATGTTATTTTATTTTTAAAAGATTTTTATTAAAATATAGCTAACATACAATATTAATTAGTTTCAGGTGTACATCATAGTTATTCACAGTTATGTACTTGAAGTGATCAGCATGATAAGTCCAGCAACCATGTGACACCGTACCATGCTATCACAATGTTATTGATTGTATTTCCTATGCTGTACATTATATCCTCATGACTTACTTGTTTTATACTGGGAAATTTGGACCTCATTCCCCTTCACTTCCATCCTTTTTTAATTTTTCAATTACAGTTCACATTCAGTATTATTTTATATTAATTTCAGGTGTACAGCATAGAGGTTAGACATATAATTTAAGACATGATCCTCCTGACTAGTCTAGTACCCACCTGGCACCATACATAGTTATTACCATATTATTGACTATATTCCCTTTGCTCTACTTCACATCCCCATGACTATTTTGTAATTACCAGTTTGTACTTCTTAATCCCTTCACCTTTTTCACGCTGCCCCCCACGCACTCCTATCTATCACCTCAACAAATCTAGTATCCATCTGACACCATACATAATTATTACAATATTATTTACTATATCCGCTATGCAATACACTACATCCCCATGACTATTGGGTAACAACTAATTTGTACTTCTTAACACCTTCCCCCTTTTCACTCACCCCCAACACCTGTCTCATCTGGCAAACATGAATATGTTCTCTGTATCTATGAATTTGTTTTGTTTGTTTATTTTGTTCTTTAGATTCCACATATAAGTGAAATCTCATTGCATCTCTTTCTCTGTCTTACACTCCACTCAGCACAGTACACTCTAGATCCAGCCAGGATGCCACAGATGAAAACAGCCCATTCCCTTCCATGGCCAAACAATATTCCATGTACTACCTCCTCTTTATCCATTCTTCCATCAACAGACACCCAGGTTGCCTCCACATCTTGGCCATTGTAAACAATGCTGCAATGAACATATGGATTCTTATCCATACTCCTCTCGGAGTAGCATTTGGTTTTCTTCAGATAAATACCCTGATGTGGAATTACTGGGTCCTTCTTTGTCTCTTATAGGCTTTGTTATAAAGTCTATTTTGTACCCCAGCTTTTTGTTTGTTTGTTTCCATTTTCATGAAATACCTTTATCCATCCCTTTAACCTTTCATCTGTGTATATCTCTCAATCTGAAGTGATTCTCTTGTAGGCAGTATATGTAAGAATCTTCTTTTCTTACCCATTCAGCCCTCCTATGTCTTTTGAGGGGAACATTTAATCCATTTACATTGAAAGTAATTGTTGATAGATATGTAGCTATTGCCATTTTATTATTCATAAGTTTGATCTTTTTCTTTTTCTATCTTAGAGAAGTCCCTCTAAAATTTATTGTAATACTGGTTTGATGGTGATGAATTACTTTAGCTTTTTCTTGTCTGGGCAGCTCTTTTTTTTTTTTTTTTTTTTTAATTTTATTGGGGAATATTAGGGAACATTAGGGACCTGTGTCTCCAGGTCCCATCAGCTCTAAGTCGTTGTCCTTCAATCTAGTTGTGGAGGGCACAGCTCAGCTCCAAGTCCAGTCGCTGTTTTCAATCGTTAGTTGCAGGGGGTGGAGCCCACCATCTCATGTGGGAATTGAACTGGCAACCCTGTTGTTGAGAGCTCACCCTCTAATCAACTGAGCCATCCAGCCACCCCTGCGGAAGCTCAGAGGCAGCTCATTGTCTTCAATCTAGTTGTGGAGGGCGCAGCTCACTGGCCCATGTAGGGATCGAACTGGCAACCCTGTTGTTCAGAGCTCGCTCTCTAACAAACTGAGCCATCCTGCCACCCCCTTGTCTGGGCAGCTCTTTATCTGCCCTTTCATTTTAAATGATAGCCCTGGTGGGTAGAGTAACCTTAGTTGTAGGTCCTTGCATTTCATCATGTTGAATATTTTGTGCTAATCCCTTCTGGCCTCCAGTTTCTGTTGAGAAATCAGCTGACAATCATACGGGAGCTCCCTTATAAGTTACTGGCTGCCTTTTTCTTGCTGCTTTTAGGATTCTCTGTTTGTCTTTAACATTTGTCATTCTAATTATAATGTCTTGGTGTGGGTCTGTTTGGATTCATCTTGTTTGGAACTCTCCATGTTTCCTGGACTTGTATGTCTATTTCCTTCGCTATGTTAGGAAAGATTTCAGTCATAATTTTTTCAAATAGGTTCTCAATAACTTGCTTTCTCCCTTCTTCTTCTTGTACCCTTTGATATGAATGTTGTTACACTTGATGTTGTCCCAGTGGTCTCTTAAAATTTCCTCATTTTGGGGGATTCTTATTTCTTTTTGCTGTTCTTATTGAGTGTTTTCTGCTACCTTGTCTTCCCAATTTCTGATTGGATCTCTGCTTCACCAAGTCTGCTGGCGATTCCTTCTAGTGCATTCTTCATTCCAGTTATTGTATTCTTCACTTCTGACTGGTTCTTTTTAATGGTTTCTATGTCATTTCTTTATGCTTGCTATCACTTTGTTGAAGTTTTCACTAAGTTCCTTGTGCACCCTTATAACCAGTGTTTTGAACTCTCTACCTAGTAGGTTGCTTGCCTCCATTTTGTTTATTTATTTATCTGGAGTTTCCTCCTGTTCTTTCATTTGGGAACATATTTATTTGTTTCCTCATTTTGGCTGCCTCTCTGTTTCTATGTATTAGGTAGATCTGCTATGTCTCCAAGTCTCGGCCAGGTGGCTTTATGTACTGGGTGCCCTGTGGGGCCTTGGCACAGTTTCCTTGGTCATTTGCTCTGGGTGCTCCAAGAGTGTCCCTTGTATAGGTTGTGTGTGCCCTCCTGTTATAGTTGAGCGTTAGTTGCTATTGGCACATCAGTGAATGGGAATAACCCTCAGACTGATTGGCTGTAATTCACAGCTTACAGGCTGTTCTGCAGTGGGCTGATCCCACTGAGTGAGATTCACCCTAACGGGCTCTGATGCCTGTTGAGACTGCCCTTTTCGTGGGCCACTTGTCGGCCTAATTGGGTGGTTGTCTGTTATGGTCTGAAGACAACATCCAAGTATGTTGGTTGTGAGGCATCTTGTGAGGGGCTACAGTGCAGGCCCAGGTCACCCACTGCCTGTGACTGGCCAGGGACTACCTGGTAGGAGCTACAAAGCAATCTGCAGTTGTTCACTTCCTGTGCTAACTGTGAAGCCATGTGGGAGAGGCCACGCTGTGAACTGGAACAGCTGCCACCAGTACCTGGCCTGGGGTAACTCCACAAAAAGCCAGGACACCTCGAGGCCTATTGCCACCTGCTGGCTTCCTTAAGGTTCAGCTTCTGATAAAGCCTTGTGTGGTACATGGGTTGGGTAAGGATGGGTTTCAGGAAGTCTCTAGACTGGAAAGTGTTGTGGTCAACAGATTAATGTAGACTCTGGTCGGTACCAATGCTTAGTCTGGAGCCACTCAGCAATAGTCTCAGAGCACACCGAGGCCAATTGCTGCCTGTCTTGGTGCTGTGGACGCCAATAGTTTCAAAAAAGAAATCAATATGAGTGGGGCTGGTTGTTTGCAGAGAAAGTGCCTTTGGTGTTCAGTGAGTTGGGTGGGGAAGGGTCTCAGAAAGTCAGTAGGGTGGAGCAGTGGAGCT
This sequence comes from Rhinolophus hipposideros, assembly GCF_964194185.1. Lineage (NCBI taxonomy): Eukaryota > Metazoa > Chordata > Mammalia > Chiroptera > Rhinolophidae > Rhinolophus > Rhinolophus hipposideros. The sequence continues at coordinate 15,189,196 of NC_138054.1, read as the reverse complement.
CACCAGGCCAATCAGATTCAGATTTGGGCTGTGGGGGAGGGCTCAACACAGGAAAGATTGTGCCCTCCTGCCAGCTGTAGGGGTGAAGGATCCCACACATGGAAAATGGTGACTATCTTCCAGCCCTTGCTCTGACACCCCTTGAATTACTGTCCCTCTGCTGGAGCCCAAGGTGAGTGAGTGCGAGTGAGAGAGTCTGTGCACGGGCTATTTAAGAGGATGTCTGGGTTTCCCGCAGCCTTCTGTCCCACCCAGATTGTCAGAATTTCCACTGTTTCTCACAGCCACATGTAGTGGGGGATCCTCTTTCAGGCACCAGTACTCTGGGCTGGGGAGGCTTGTGTGGCACTGGGGTTTCCTGCTCCACTGCGGGGAACCTCTACAGCCATGCTGAGATATCCCTCTCGGTTCTCAACCACCACATGTAGTTTTGGGGTCAGTCCATTTTGTGTCTCCACTTCTTCTCCCAGGCTGGACATGGCTTCTTCTTTATATCCTTAGTTTTAACACTTCTGTTCAGCTAGACTTCAGATGGTTCTCCAGGTTGATGGTTCTATAATTTAGTTGTAATTTTAACATGTTCATGGGAGGATGCAAGAATAGCAGTTATCTACTCTGCCATCTTGGATCTCTGGTCTTTATCTTATTTAAAAGAAAGAATAAGCACTAAACAACAAACCACAACCTTTAACTTTCAAATAACGGGAGACTCAAATAAGAATAGAAAAAGAAAAAAATAATAACCTATCCCAAAGAAGGGATACAGAGGATTTGAATAGCACAATTATTAACTTTGATCAAATGAACCTATTCAAAGCATGGCACCCAACTGTAGGAAAAAATAATCTTGTTTTCAAAATACGTGGAATATTACTGCAGATTGCTCAAATGCTAGGCCCTAAAACTATATTTCAAAAGATTGTACTCACCCATGTTGTGATCTCAGACACAAATAAGTTAAGTTAGAAACAATAATTTAAATAAAATCTAGAAAAAAAGACATTTATTTGGAAATTAAAAATATACACCTAACATACACATGCTTCCAAAAAACTTATATGTCAAAAAAAGAAATACTAATGAAAATTTTAAAATATCTAGGATTTGGAATGCAATTAAACCAATACTTAGAAAGTTAATACTTACATTAGAAAAGCAGGAAGGATCTAAATTGTTGAGCTAAGCATCAAATTTAAGAAGTCAGAAAAAGAACAGCAGAATGAAACTCCCAAAAATGTAGGAAGAAAAGTACAGATATATAGTAACATAATATGGTATGATTATGATTCTTATTCATTCATTCATTCATTCATTCATTCATTCATTCAACCAATACAGAGGGTGCCAAAAAATGTATACACATTTTAAGAAAAGAAAACTGTATTTAAATTGCAATACTCAATATATACCCATAACAAAAGATGAATACAAGTCACGTTTGACTCCTGTAATTACAAGAGGTGCTCAAAGTGGTTACCATCAGCATCCAGACACTTCTGATTACGGCCAACTATTGCTTGAGTAACGGTGACCAAAGTGTCCACTTGTATACATTTTTTTTGGCAACCCCTGGTATTTATTGAACACCTAGTACATACTAGGAAAAGACAAAGTCCCTTAACCCTCAAGGTTCTCTTCTTGTGAGGGAACAGAAAGTACATTAAAAAAAGAAAGGAAGGAAGGAAGGAAGGAAGGAAGGAAGGAAGGAAGGAAGGAAGGAAGGAAGGAAGGAAGGAAGAAAAAGAAAGAAAGAAAGAAGGAAGGAAGGAAGGAAGGAAGGAAGGAAGGAAGGAAGGAAGGAAGGAAGGAAGAAAGAAAGAAAGAAAGAAAGAAAGAAAGAAAGAAAGAAAGAAAGAAAGAAAGAAAGAAAGAAAAGAATGAATGAATGACATAATTTCAAATAGTGAGACACATATCGAAGCTAATGAACATACAGCAAAATAAAGGAATAGAGGGTGAGTAGAGGTGAGGAGTTGGTGGTGGTGGCTGTTTTAGACTTCAGGATTTCTTCCCAGGACAGGGATCCATGTAGCCATTAGAAAATGGAAAAAGCCCACATCCTAAATAACAGAATGATGATGGGCTCCCAGATTGATGCCTCTGCATGTGACCATTTGTGGCTTGGTCAGTGCTGTGGGCAGGAAGGTTGTCATATGGACAACTGGAGGAGGCAAGTAGATGACTACTTTCTAGGATTTTGGCTACAAAAACTTTTTCAGAGCCCTTTGCCTGATTCTCTACCCACCCCTAGGTCCATGTCCTTGTGTTGCCCCTGGCTGTCCTGACCTTCTGGTGGCACCACCAGACTTCTTTGGAAGCCTTTCATACTCTGACCACTGTTGCTCCACCTCCCTCAGTTGGGTTGTGTCCTGCTCCTCTAGGAGCCCAGCAGGATGGACAGAACATCATGCAGGTAGTCACAGAATCCTGGTTCTGAGTCTAGCTGTGTGACATTGGCTATGTCTCTTGCTAGGTCTCTGTTTCCTCATCTGTGAAAACTGTGAATCAGCACATGGCCTCTTGGAGCCCTTCCATTGCTGTGATTCCATGATTTGGGGAATTCAATTGGTGGTAAGAAATACTTGAAAATACAGCAATGTGGGAAAATGCATCTCTCTCCCAGCACACAGTCACATTTTTAACAATGTTGTTCTATGCCTTAGCCCACAGAAATGGAGTTCTAGAAGCCTCTCGGGCAAAGTGAAGAAGACAGGGAGGGGAAAGGTGATGCTGCCATTGGAGTAACCCAATGGCCCCCCAGAATAAAGAAGCCAAAGTTTAACTGAAACAGGAAGGATAAGCAAAGATTTCGTATAAAAGTGGCATTTGAGGAGGGTTTTGAATGACATGTGTATCTATTGAGATAGGAAAAGGCCTTCCCAATTAAGGGAAGGATGTGAGCAACATCAAGGAGATAGGGAAATGGGTGGCACATACGCCCTGTTTATATTACCCCTGGGCAGGGCCGGCAGCTGGTGAGTGTTAAAGTGTTCAGAGTTGCTTACAGAATATTATTGACTATATTCCTCGTACTGTACTTCACATCCCCATGACTATTTTGAAACCACCATTTTATACTTCTTAATCCCTTCACCTTCTCACCCAGATTCCCAATCCCCCCTCCCGTCTAGTAACCGTCAGTTTGTTCTCTGTATCTACGAGTCTATTTCTGTTTTGTTTGTTCATTTATTTTGATAGCTTCAGACACTTACTAGACTTGTCGGAGGGATCACTTCATAAATTATATAAATGTCTAACTACTATCCTGTACACCTGAAAGTAATATAAAATAATATTGAATGTCAACTATAATTAAAAAAATAGTCACAGCGATATAAAGTAGAGCATAGGGAACATAGTAATATTGTAATAACCATGTACAGTGTCAGATGGCTAATAGACTTATTGGGGGGATCACTTTGTGAGATACATAAATGCCTAATCTTTATGTTGTTTTGTGCGCCTGATGATAAGAAGAAAAAAAAGAGTTGCTTATACAGATGGTAATAATTGCAACCTTAATTGTTATACCAGGGACTGCTGTGTACTTTACAAACGTTTAAAAGCTTAACCCTCAAACAAATTCTGTGAGATTGGGTACTACCATCATCGCAACTTACAGATGATGAAACTGAGACTGGAAGGGAATTCTAAAGTGATAAAGCTGTGATATGAATGCAGGTCTAATTATAACTGACACCAGGAGTAGAGAATTCAACAGAGCCGAGAGTAATGAAAGCGCCAAAAGTCCAAGCTGGGAATTTTGGGAGGGAGTCAGCAGATAAGAAGAAACACTGTGTCTGTGCATGATGTGACCAAAGAAGTCATGAGTCGGCCGACTTTGGCAGCTGAGTGCCTCTTTGGAGTGAAAATGTTCGTAATGAAAGTTCTGCTTGACAGGTGATAATGGCTCTGGAGGGAATCATGAGGGAAGACAAGTGTGTACTGTGCATTATCCTAAATGCAGTTACCGGAGAGAGAGGAATGGCGCAGACAGAATGTTATTCTGTCTCTCTGGGAGGCAGCCTGTGGTATGTGCAGTGGTGGGCTGGTAAGCTTCTCTCTGAAAGATCAAACACACACACATACACTCACACACACTGATTTGTAGCATGTGCTGACTTTATGGTGTATACACTTCTCCCATGGCTGGTTTCAAGGTAGCAGCATGAGATCACTGAACATGAAATTGGGAAGAGAGATGCAGTCACCTGAGAGCCTGTGCAGCAGGCCTCGGCACACCTCATATACTAGGGATATGAGTATATCTTAGGAGTGGAGCTGGGTCTGGGATGAGATCCGGAAGGGTGAGGTATACAGTGCTTACTCTTCACCCCTATATCTTCTTATTTGACTGAATGGGACTCTTTTCTTTTGTGGAAGGATTTGCTGGAGGTCGAGAAGATACAAGACTGCAAAACAGAGCAAAAGTGTAAGAGATCTTTTCCCCTGCTCTATGACAAGGTCCATCTCCCAGAGTCTGCACGAAATGCTCAAGAAATTGGAGTTGAAATGAATGAAAGAATAAACAAATGAACCAGCATCTGAGAGGCTCAGCTTCTCCCTCAATGTGTAGTTTTACCAAGTCTGGTATTTCCTTCCAGTGGTTAGGGATATGGCTCCAGGAACTAGGGAGAAGCAGTGTGTCATAGTAGTCAAGAGCACAGCTTGGATGGAGACTGCCAGGTCTATCATTTATTAGTGGTGTGATCTCAGACAAGTGACTTTCCCACTCTCTGCCTTGATATCCTCATCTATAAAATGGGAGTAAAGTACTTCACAGGGCTGTTGTGAGGCTTAAACTATTATATATAAAACCTGTAGAACAGTGCCAGGCACATAGTAAGTGTCAAACTGTCGTCAACATCATCATCATCATTGCAGTTATTAGTCCGTTTGCTGGTTTTCTCCTTTCTGGGTACATGGAAGCTATAATTAGCATGCACAAGTTACAGTTTATTTTCATGTTTATATTCCTTAAAAATACCCCAGGTTTAAAATAACTTCTTAAATTGAATATTCCTTAAATATAATTTCTCCTTTCCGGGGCTCAGCGTAGACCATGATGCCCTGATGCTCTAACCATTTGATATGAACATTTGGGCAGTGAATGAGTGATTAACATTTTAGCACAGAGCATTAAGTTCATCATCATTTAAGAAATGTGCACACATGCCCATTTCTTGTGGTAGTGGGCGTCTAGGGAATAATCTGGATAAATTAAATACACCCATAATCCCTAAGCCTTCTTTGACCAGTGCTTGACTGTCTTTCTCCTGCTAGGCTTTATGATTTTTCATAACCTAGAACTCCAGATGGTTTAATAACTGGCTTTGTAGGGTCCTCCACTCACCCTACTGCTGTGTCTTGGGGCTGCTCTGACAAGCGGAAGCCAGCCTAGAGATTCCCCACTTGGGACAAAGAGCCAATGAGGTTAACTTACCTGTTTTGTCAAAATTCTGTTTTGTCACCAACTATCTGGAGAACACTTACGTAAGTAAAACATGCAGAGCTGGGTCCTGTTCAAACTAGCCAGGGTGTTCATAACACCCATAGACCTGAGGATATCAGAGAAAGAAAGTGCCGTTTTCCTGGATGAGATGGGGACAAATCCAGCTAATCAATTTCTTACATTTTCACAAGCTGGTGGGGGTTGAATACTGTAGGGTGGCATGGATAGGTAGAGTTACCTTCCTCTCTGCCTCAAAAGCCCTGAAATCAGGGTTCAAACTTGGGCTCATTTGTTCAACAAACTATTTGTTGAGTCAGACAGTTTCAGACACTGAGGATACAGCAGTAAATACTACAGACAAGAGGCCTGCCCTCATAGAGGTTACGTTCTAAAGGTAAAGACCATAAACAAATAATAGATAAATATAGACTATGGTTTCAGATGGTGGATCCATGAAGAAAACGAACGCAAACGAAGGATAGAAGAAAACGGATATGGAGAACTATTGGATGTGGTGGTGGGGGGGAGGTCTGAAACCTGAATGGAGACCTGTGAGAGTGAGGAAACAAGCCACGTGATACACTGGGAAGAGAGAACAGCAAGTGCTAAGGCCCTGAGGGGCCAAGGAGCTCCCCATAGTGAAGGAATAATGAGAAGGCCAGCACGGCTGGAGCAGAATGAGTGAGCAGAGAGCATCGGGCGCTTTAGCCAGAGGAACTGGAGCTGCAGGCAGCGCCCAGAACGTGTTGTGTGGGTGGACATGGGAGACAGTCTGGATTTTTCTCTAAGTGTGACTGAAGGGTTTAGGGAGTGATAAGCTCTGATAAATATTTTAGGAAATTCCCCCTGGATGCTGTGTAGAGAATAAGACTAGAGGAGAGTAAAGTGGAATCAGGGAGATGAGTTATCTGGTTGCTTTAAGGGTACCAGGATTTGCTTTAATCATGTTTGGTAAGTAAGACACACAGGCATGGAAATGACTGTCTTCAAGGAAAAAGTTTATACTCACAGTTCCTTAGAAACAAGAGGCCCAGCCCACCATGCAGGGGTACATGGGGAAGCACCACGGTTGGCCAGGAGGTGGAAAGAATGGGGGGGGGAGGCAAGGAGAAAATGTGGGCTTAGACTTTATTGTGGTTTTCCCAGCAAGGACTGGTCAAGGCAGGAGAGCAGACTAAGGATTGGTTAGTTTGATAATTTTGATGAGCTCTGGGGTGTGGGGCCTGTCCTTAGTAGTCTGGAACCTGGCCCTGGGATAATGAGGGTAGATGGATAGTGGACTGGAATGTGTGGCTCTGCGCTCTCGATTGGTTGGTTTACATTTGGAGAATGTGCTTGCCTGTGAGTTGCTTGCCATCTCTAGGAATTGGCTAATCCTGAGAGAAGTCCCTGCAGAATCAGCAAAACCTCAGATGTTAAAGCATCAGAATACAGGAAATAAAAGCTATGGTTAAACAGTGGGAGATGATAATTTTTAAAGACACTTTCAGGAAAGAGGCAAATGAATAATAATGTGAAATAATGAGGTCAGAGCCATTATTTTTCAAGGAATGAGTCAGAGGCATGTCTGTAGGAGAAGTATACACTCCTACATCTGAATCAGTGGTCTTCAGGAGCTAATCTGATCCTTGCAGTGCCAGGTGTATTTTCTTCAGAGACTTTCCAAGGAAAATTGCCAGAGTCTAGTTGGAGAGAAATCAAACTGTAGGTAAAGCCAACTCTTTATTCCCTACCATGTGTCCCCATAAGAGCTCCTGCTTCCACTTCCATCCTGACTCTTTTCACTAAAGACCAAGCAGACACTTGAACTCTCAATAGAAGATTTTTCTGACCCCCAGCTGAAGTCTGAGGCAGCAGAATCTTCAACCCGCAAGAAGAAACTGGATTCTGTTCATCTAAGGATGCAGGGTCTCTAAAGAGGAGGGCTTCAAGAGTACACCATGAGAGAAACCTGAGGAAGACTAGAGACAGGAGATGTTGGGACAAAGAAGATGTCCACCTGGGCCCCTGAGAAGGCTGAGGGTGAGTGTTTGTTCCACTGTGTGATATAAGAGAGAAAATAGCGAGGCCAAGGTGCAGTTCCCATCCCCACCCAGCCCCAACGTGAACCCTTTAGTAAAAGATCAACTTAAACCTCCATTGGATTTCAGTATGGATTTAGTCTGGGCCATACTGGCATGGGGGAATTGGGGAAGGGGAGCCCCTACGCCAAAGTCACCTGACGGACAGTCCCACTTGGATTGCTGGGTGGAGAGGAATACCAATCAATGGATGATCACTCTCCCATCTAAGGAGATGGTAAGATTCTGCTTTGATTGTCTACCCGCCTCTCACCTTTATTAGAGCTAGAAACGCCTCCCACCTTCCCCCAGGGACAGAAATGTGCCTAATGTTCTATATGTCTTCTAGAGTATTCCAGTTGTATTTGATGGCTGATTTTCCTATACAAAGTCCTTTGTAATCAACACCCCGCTTCTGCCCTAATGTAACCAGTGATGGAGAACTCAGCTTCCAGAGGAAACTGGTTCTATTTTCAGATAACTTATTGCTAATATTTGGTTCCCACATATGGAAAGTCTTTCAGCCTTCCTAAAGCTTCCAGGTACTTGTTCTAGATTAATCACTTTGGGACACACAAGATTAAGTTTAATTCCTTTTCTATAAGAAAGTCTTCCAATTATTTAAAGAGAGGCATCTTATCCCTCTATGTCTTCTCTTAATAAGCAACCGTTCCTTCATTTGTTCTTTGGATAGCTTAGTTTTATGTTCCTTCAGCTTGCTGGTGATTCTCTCTGAAATATGTTCTAGGTTGCATACCTCACTTTTAAAATGTGAAACCCAGAAATGAATGCAAAATTCCAGGTATGGTCTGTGAGGCCCAGAGTTCAAGGTGATCATGCCCTTTTTTATTATAGATTCTTTACTTTTATTAGAGTTGTAGTGGGTCACTCACAGTTTTTTGCAGCCACATTGCTTTTAGCTGATATTGGATTAATTGTTGACTAAAACTCTCAGGGCACTTAAAAATGTCATCTGCCATCATATCAAATTTCTCCTCTATGTGTACTACAAGATTTTAGGGTTCAAGTCCTGGGCTATTAATCTTATTAAATCTAATTATTTTTAGATTCTGCTTATCATTCCAGTCCATCAAAAATCTTCTTAAACTCTGATTCTGCTGTAAAATATCTACATTATCACACCAATCTCTGTCTCCTGTAAAAGTAATGAGCATGTCCTTTGAAAATTCATCTAAGTCACTGGGAAAAACATTGAGCATCACAGGGCTGTGAACTATTTCTCTGGCAGGTCACCAGGATTCTAGGAAGTTCTCAGCAGGTATGACATCAATACATCAATGAATATTCCTTGGATATGACTTCTGAATAGCTAATAACCCACTAAAGTGTTCTAGCATCCAACTCATTTTCTTCTCTCTTAACCACAGTATATTATTAGAGACATTGCCAATTGTTTTGCGAAAGTCCAGATGACTGAATGGAAATGTGTGTACAATGTCTGTATCTGCCAGTCCCCCAACAAGGAATGGAAAAGGGCAGGACTTGTTCTTCTGAACCCATGCTGGGCCCTATAAACACTTCTTTGTCATTTAGGTGCCTATTATAACATCACTTAGTAATACATTCTGGAATCTGATCTGAGATCCATATCAAGCTCAATCATCCGTAGTTTACAGAATCCATTTTCTATCCATTTTAGAAAATTGGAAATATGTGTACTCATTTCCAGGCTTCTAAGTTCTCTTCACTTCTTTCCAAATAGCATGCCTATCCTGTCTGCTCTCCAACTAGTCCCAAATATAGTTGAAAGGTATTTTGCTTTTGTTTTTGCCTTTTTGTTTGTTTGCTAACCTTAGGTCATTTTGATAAAATTCTGTCTGTGTCACTTTCTTCCACACATCTTTGGTGTGTGTCCTTCTTCCTATCTATCTAGTCCTTTAAATTTTGAGCTTCCAGAGCAGCGGTTTGCAACCATAATTAAATATTGGGATCACTTGGGGAAATTTAAAAAATTATTTATGCTGGTTTCTCAAAATTTGAAGGAATGATGGAAGCGCTTGTAATTTTTTTTGAAGTCTCCCAATAGACAGCCAATGTTGGAACTAAAGTGGAGTGACATATTAGTTTTTTTCTGTTTTTATTTTCTGGTTTTTGTTATTTGTTTTAGATTTTCTTTCCCTTTATCATTTGCCTCACCTGCATCTGCATCGTAAGATTTATTTATTTATTTAACCATTTTAAGGCTTTATTTAATAGGAATTAAATATTGATTGACAACATAAATTAGTGGAAAGAAAATAGAATTTGAGGGTAGAAGTAAATAAAGTTTTGTATTCTAGTTATGTCTCTCTAAATCATTACTTCGGTGTCTTAGGTCAAGTCAGTCCTACTGGTAGTTTTAATTTACATTTCTTTTTCTTTTCAATTTATTTTTTAAAGATTCTCTTAAAATATAACTAACATACAACATTATATTAGTTTCAGGTGTACCGGCTAGTTATTCAACATTTATATACCTAAAGAATTGATCACCATAGTAAATCCAACAATTTGACAACATACCATGCTATCACAATATTATTGACTACAATCCATATTCCCTATGCTGTACATTACATCCCGATGACTTATCTGTTTTATACCTGGAGATTTGAACCTCTTATTCCCCTTCACCTTTCCCCCCTTTAAAAAATTTTCAATTATAGTTGACATTCAATATTATTTTATATTAATTTCAGGTGTACAGCATAGTGGTTAGACATTTATAAAATTTAAGAAATGATCCCCCTGACTAGTCTGGTACTCACTTGGCAATATACATAGTCATCACCATATTATTGACTATATTCCCTATGCTTTACTTTTCATCACCATGACTATTTTATAAATATGAGTTTGTATTTTTTACTTCCGTTACCTTTTACACCCTGCCCTCCAAGCCCCTCCCATCTATCACCCCAATAAATCTAGTACCCACCTGATATTACAATATTATTAACTATATTCCTTATGCTATACCCTACACCCCCATGATAACTGTGTAACAACCAATTTGTACTTCCTAATCTGTTCCCCTTTTTTCACTCATCCCCAAACCCCCACCCATTGGGCAACAATCAAAATGGTCTCTATATCTATGAGTTTCTTTCTGTTTTGTTTATTTTGTTCTTTAGATTCCCCGTATAAGCAAAATCTCATTGTATCTGTCTTTCTCTGTCTCACACTCCACTCAGCACAATTCCCTCCAGGTCCATCCATGCTGCCACAGATGGCAAGAACCCATTCCCTTCCCTGGCTGAGCAATATTCCATTGCATATATGTACCACCTCCTCTTTATCCATTCCTTCATCGAGAGACCCCCAGGCTGTCTCCACATCTTGGCCATTGTAAACAAGGCTGCAATGAACATATGGAAGCACATGTCTTCTCAAAGTAGCGTTTGGGTTTCTTTAGATAAATACCCTGAAGTGCGATTACTGGGTCCTTCATTGTCTCTTGTTACAGACTTTGTTTTAAAGTTTATTTTGTCTGGTGTAAGTGTGGTTACCCCAGCTTTTTGTTGTTGTTGTTTTTTGTTTGTTTGTTTCCATTTTTACAAAATATCTTTTTCCATCCCTGTACTTTCCATCTGTGTGTGTCTTTCAATCTGAAATGAGTCTCTTGTAGGCAGCATATGTAAGGGTTTTGTTTTCTTATCCATTCAGCCTTCCTATTTCTTTTCAGTGGAGCATTTAATCCATTTACATTGAAAGTAATTGTTGATAGATATGTAGCTATTGTCATTTTATTATTCATAATTTTTATCTTTTTTTTTCATCTTAAAGAAGTCCCCTAATATTCCTTGTAATATTGCATTGGTGGTGATGAACTCCTTTAACTTTTTCTTGTCTGGGAAATTCTTTATCTGCCCTTTGATTCTAAATGATAGCTTTGCTGGGTAGAGTAATCTTGGTTGTAGGTCCTTGCTTTTCATCATGTTGAATATTTTGTGCCAATCCTTTCTGATCTGCAAAGTTTCTGTTGATAAATCAGCTAACAATCATATGGGAGCTCCCTTATAAGTTACGAATTGCATTTCTCCTGCTGCTTTTTGGATTCTTTCTTGTCTTTAACATTTGCCATTTTAATTATAATATGTCTTGGTGTCGGTCTATTTGGATTTATCTTGTTTGGGAGTCTCTGCACTTCCTGGACTTGTATGTCTATTTCCTTTGCCAGGTTAGGAAAGATTTCAGTCATTATTTTTTTAAATAGTTCTCAATCTCTTGCTTTCTCTCTTCTCCTTCTGGTACCCCTGTAATGTGAATGTTGTTACACTTAATGTTGTCCCAGAGGTCTCTAAAACTCTCCTTATTTTTTTGGATTCATTTATCTTTTTGCTTTTCTAATTGGGTTTTTTCTGCTACCTTGTCTTCCAAATTGCTGATTTGATACTCTGCTTCATATAGTCTGCTGGTGATTCCTTCTAGTGCATTCTTCATTCCAATTATTGTATTCTTCACTTCTGGCTGGTTCTTTTTTGTGGTTTCTTTTTTTTCTTCTTCTTTTTTTTTTCTCACTTGCTATGTCTTCCTTGTGCACCCTTGTAACCATTGTTTTGAACTCTGTATCTGGTAGGTTACTTGCCTCCATTTCATTTAGTTATTTTTCTAGAGATTTCTCCTGTTCTTTCATTTGGGAAATATTTTTGTTTGTTTGTTTGTTTCCTAATTTTGGTTGCCTTTTGTTTGTTTCTATGTATTAGGTAGATACGCTATGTGCCCCCAGTCTTGGCCAGGTGGCCTTATGTAGTAGGTGCCCTGTGGGGCTTAGTGGCACAGTATCCCTTGTCACCTGCTCTGTGTGCTCTAGGAGTGTCCCTTGTGTGGGTTGTGTGTGCCCTCCTGTTATAGTTGAGCTTTAGTTGCTATTGGCATGTGAGTGGTTGGGATTGGCCCTCAGGCTGATTTGCTGTGGGGTTCAGCTACATTCACAGGGTGCTCTGCAGTGGGCTGAGCCACTGAGTGAGATTCGTCCTAGCAGATTCTGGTGGCTGTTGAGACCACCCTTTTGGTGTACCACTTGTGGGACTAATTGGGTGGTGTTCTGTTGGTTCTGGAGCCTTTTTCAAGGAGCTATGGTGGAGGCCCAGATCACCCATTGCCTGTGACCAGCTAGGGACTACCTGGTGAGAGCTACGAAGTGATCTGCAGTTGTTTTGCTGCCTGTGCAAACACTGGAGGCCCATGGCAGAGAACATGCTGTGAACATAGGATGTCTGCCACCAGTACTGTGCCTGGGATAGCTCTGGAAAATGCCAGGACACCGTGAGGCCTCCTACCACCTGCCAACTCCCTTAAGGTGCAGCCATTGATAAAGACTTGCGTGGTATGCAAGTTGGATGAGGCAGGATCTCAGGAAGTGGGAAGAGTTGTGGTTCCCAGGTTGATGTAAATTCTGCTGTCATGCCAGTGTTGAGCCTGAAGCTCCTCAGCAACAGTCTCAGAGCACACCAATTGCCACTTGCCTAGGGTCTGTCTGACTGTTACTTTCCCAAGAAAGAGTGTAATGGGCTGGCTGCTTGAGGAAAAAGTGCCTCTGGCATTAAGGGAGTTGAGTGGGGTGGGGTCCCAGTGAGTCAGCAGTGTGGAGCTGCAGAGCTCACCAGACCAATCAGATTCAGATTCGGCCATCAGTGTAGAGGGAGGACTCAACACAGGAAAGATGGTGTCAGCTTGCTGGCTGCATGGAAAGAGGATCGCCTCACAGGGAAAATGCCCACTGTCCTCCAGCTCTCATCTTGAAGCCACACAACTCAGTTTGCACATGTATGTCTTTGACACCCCCTGAGTTACTGTCCTCTGCTGGAGCCCAAGGTGAGAGCCTGCCAGTGAGAGAATCTGTGTGCGGGCCCTTTAAGAGGACGTCTGTGTTTCCCATAGCTTTCTGTCCCACCTGGATGATTGAAATCCCCACTGTTTTTCACACACATATGTTGTGGTGGCTCCTCTTCCTGGCACCAGTACTCTGGGCTAGGGAGGTTGGTGTGGAACTGGAGTCCCTCACTCCCCGGGGAAAAACATTTGCAGCTGAGATAACCCTCCTGGTTCTCAAGCTCCACATGGAGGTTTGGGGTTAGCCAGTTCTGCATCTCTGCCTCTCCTACAAGTCTCACCATGGCTCCTTCTTTATATTCTTAGTTATAAAACTTCTATTTAGCCAGACTTCAGATGGTTCTCCAGGTTGATTGTTCTATAATGTAGTTGTAATTTTAATTTGTTCCTGGAAGTAAGTAGACACAGTTTTTATCTACTCTACCATCTTGGATTTCTTGCACTGTGAGATTTACTTATTTGAGGAATTTCTAAAACATTTTGAATACAATGAAACTTCTTTCCTCATGCCTCAGAATTATGCTTTTCTTTACCTTTGCATTTGATCTCTGAATTGTGTTATCTTCATGTCTGCTGGCTCACACAATGTGAACTCAGAGACCTTTTCCCTAAGACTCCTTTCTCATCTTCTTTGATAAACACTATTCTAGTAGGTCATAATTAAATCTAGGATGGTAGTTTTTCCATGTGTCTGCTTGATCTTTTTAGAAATTTAGCAATGCAACTTTTATACTGCTAAATGGGGCTACTAATCGACATTTGTATCGTTGAAATTCCCCATCATCACCAAATACGCCTATATGACATTTAAAAAATGTGTTAGAAAACTACCATCTTTTTTATTCATCTGGCACAGGGGCCCAGTCTGTATAGTACAGATTTACATACCTAATTGATCCTCAGAACTACTTGGAGATTTGTGAAATCACAAATTTTAAGATCCAAACCCTGAATTTATGATATAGTTGTGGCTCAAGAAATTGCATCTTAAAGGTCTCCTAAACAATTTTGATAATTGTGTAGATTCAAGAAACACTGACCTGTGCCACAATAATATCCCTTCTATTCCTGTCTCTTTATCTCTTTACTTTTCATCATGCATCCATCTCCAGGTCCATGGAATTTCACAAATATGTCTCTCTTCTTGAAAAAGTATTGTGGTAAATCACTTCCTTTAACAGGCCTCTTTGTCCTGAATGGAGCATATGCTTCCATCAACATATTTCAATTTTGTGTCTCTTCTTTCCCAAGCTTGGTGAAGCAAGTTTATATTTATTGCCCTATCCTGTAAGAATTTCTTTCAAATTATCTCCAATCCATTTTGTTACTCATGCTGTGCTGACTGCCATAAAATAAAACTTCTGAGATTATAACAATTTTTTTTTCTGTCCCCCTTTGGTCAATTGCTTTCTAGTTTAAAAATAATCACCAGACACTTTATTCATTCTTATTTATTTTTTCTATGTTATATCTTCTGTTTTTTTTTTTACAGCAATTAGTTTTTTGGATTTATCTGGACATTTTCATTTCTCCTCATCTATGAGTCATATAGTCAATGTTTAAGACATTCTTTTCCCCCTTTCAGTTCTCTTTTCTTTTAAAATGTTTTTATTGTGAAAATGTTAAAAAAAAAATCCAAAAGTAGTAAGACTAATGTGGTGAAACTTCATGTACAGTATCACTTGGCCTCAATGGTATGTCAGTAGGTTCCTTTGGGAAACAGATTTTGAGATCGTGTTAGGACAGCAAAAATCTTATTGGGGAGAATAAAATGGGGGGAAGCAAGATTGGGCAGAGGGAGCCATCAGACGGTGATGCAGCTGTGCCAGTTTGTCTCAGTCCAACAAGGAAATCCAGGACTAAGGTTGCCTTTGGGGGAGTCCCATATTGGCAGAAATGTCTGCAACCTTGTACCACAGTCTTGGTCATTGGCTGGGGCCACCCTAAGAAGACTGTGATGTCCAGTGTACCTGAAGGAATTAACAGCTAGAAGATGTCAGCTGACTATACTCCTCAAAGCTGGGCAAAGAGTTCCTTGGTAAACATATTTTTTTCTGAAGCCAAGGTTGCTGCACTGTTCCATTTACAATTCTTGATTACAGTTGAGCAAGAATTGACCAAGAGACACTCAGGTGGATGGTTTAGGTCACATGTGCTCCTCTCTGCTTCCATTGTATAATGGCAGCTTTATTTCCTCTTGCTGATCAAGGTCAATTATCAATGCCAAGGTGGTGACTGTTCATCTTGTCTGCTGGGCCCTGGACACAGAAATTCAGGGTGCCCAAGCAGTAGCCCTAGCTTGTGGTTTAATGGGACCCTTTGGGAACCATGACTTTCAACCTGAAAAGCCCAGAATTCCATCGACAGAAAGCACCAAGATTCCCAGTGTGTCATTGGCAATGATGGTAAGTGGGTCACTCTTGGTTATAGCCTTTGGTTTCCAGATCCACAATTTTTTTCTTTTTCAGGACAGAGTCACATAGAGGTATCTGATTCACTACATAAACTGCATCTTAAAGGACCTTTGCTTCCTATCTTTGCCAAGAGCACTTTAAATGCTGCGTCAGTAGGCCATTCCAAAAAGTTTCCTCAAGGGTCAGACTGGTGAATTATAAGTAGAGCTGTGTTACCACCCTACACATGTAGATACATAAGAGGGACACTAATCTGTCATCCTCCCTCCCCAATAGTAATGATGATTATTATTTTTGGTTTCACTATCTTGCCCAGAGTTGGTGGGGAGGGCAGTTACAGAGGCTTTCTTGTTTTTCCCACTATGCTAGATGTTAGTTTAGACCAAGGATCTAAAGTGGGAATTATCCCAGTTGCTGTGTATGACAATCCAAGTTATGTATTTGGGGACTGGAGAACTGGTTACTGGTGTGATCTTGGACCCAATAGACTTACTGTAAGTTAGAATTTGCCCAGTACTCTGTTCATTACCTGACCCTATATGTTCTCACTTTAACAAGGGGCCAGGTCTCTGGATATAAATGTCAACTCAGATTGCATGTCCAATTACCCTCAAAATGCCTAAGTATTTCCCTTTCCCTAGCATGCATTCACCCAAGTAAATGACTATAGGATTCTTTGGAGAAGGACAAGGGGACTTGTAACATAATATACTTGCCATGGTGTTGCAGGGTCCCTCCTCCTGGGAACCCTCTGCAGGCAAGAAATTTTGGCTCTGAAAACTGGCTCAGGTCTGAGAACTGGGCAAGGGATTGTGGCTCTTTAATTGGAGTGAACATCCCCTGCCTACTGCTCACCCATTCTCCTTTTATTTTCATTATATATGTTAAACGGTGCTCTTGTTTGCTGCAAATCTATTTTGCCCTATGGATGCTATGTTCCATTAACCATCTCCACAATTCTCTGATTCTGTGACTGCTTGTGGGGACAGAGTCCCAGAGAGCAGTTTCCAGGCTCTCGGCTTTGCGTGGGGAGATGCTGGCTCGGGTAGTGAATGACTATCAACTGTGATTGGTTGGCCATCAGCTGTAACTGGTTAGCCAATTGGCTACTGATGTAACTGCAGGGCTGCATGGATTGGTTGGTCGGTTGGCAGGCAGAGAAGTGAATGGCGGACTGTGGATCATGTGACTAGTACTGTGTGTGTCTCACCCAGTGTCCAGTGAGTCAATAGTGGTGTGACTCCCCTGTATATGGCTCCGTGGGTGTTCTTTTTTGGCCTCACCATATCCTGCGTTCTTATGTGGGGAGCAGGAGCTGAGACCCCGCAGGCCGCCTCTCATGACACATGGCACAGCGAGCAGGGTGTGGTGCTGGCCAAGGCCTACCAAAGGATGGTGGAGCAGTTTGTGCGTGTAAAAGCTCAGCTTCGGGAGGCCCGTGAGGAGTGACACCGGGAACCGGAGGCGTGATCTGCCTGGGAGACTCAAACCTCCGGATGGCACGCCACCCTGTTGGCCAGAGCAAGTGTCGTCTTCCTTTTGGTGGTCTGCTGCTGCCGTGGGCTCCAAGGGTTGTGGACATCATACACGGAGGCCTCCACCCACTCAGACACCTGGCGCAGCGAGCAGGGTCTCCCACATGACACTGCTACTCCCATATTGCTGGTTATTCCAATAATTTAAACTCCCTGGCTTCTGATACTCAGGACCACCCCTTGGTCTCTGTTTCATCTAAGTTGCACTGTCCCCATTACTATCAATGAGCCAAGTTCTGTGACAGCATCTCCTTACTGCCGGTCAGCCCTGACCTGCAGAGGAGAGCCACCACTCACCTTTTTAGTGATGCTGGTGCCCCTACCAGTACATTTCTAATGGCCTTCCTGAGTGGGGTGCCCTCTAGTCCTTCACTGGTGAACATAAATCTCAGGTGGGTCTTCTGACCTCATGTAATACATCTACTCCAGCACACCCACTTCTCTAAGCCTGTCAATCCTTTCCTCCACTATCTGCCATGACAATTTAGGCATTGTGACTTTATTCGGCGTGGGCTATAGCTTTCTCCAGGTTTCTAGGAGGCATCTCAGTGTACAGTTTACACCATTTTCTGGAGGCCTTACTAGAGTATTAAATCCCAGTATTAAATACTAGAGTATTTAATCCCAGAGTAATACTAGAGTATTAAATCCCAGTATTAAATCTGAGAGCATGCCCTAAGTCAGTGTACTCTTCAATATTCAGTCTAATGTTCCAGTGCCCCTACTGAGCACCCTCAGAATATAGTCCCATGAATACTCCCCAGCTCCTACTAAATGTTAGCTTATTCTTTCAGATTCTTTGGGAGTATAGTCTTTTTTATCCTTTATCAGATCAGTATGTCCCCAGCTGGGTTGTGCTGAGATGGAACTCAATTATCAGCCTGTTTGCCAAAGGGGAGGTAAGAGCATATTCTGGGTCGTGAGGGGAGTAGATGGGCCAGTGTTCCCCTGAGAGGAGAGGCCTCCATAGTGTCTTCTCACAAGAAGGAAGTACTAGTTCTTAATATGGAGAGGAGCCACCTCTGCAGGCTCTTATAGTTTTAAGGAATCTGGGGAGCCAAGATGTTGGGGTCATCCACCCAGGTCATCGACCCTGATCTCCTGTGCCAGAGTCTCAGGTTTTCCCAACCAGGACCTTGACCTTGGTATATCAGATATTTCTGGCCTTAGCACTTAATGTCTTTGACACTGGGACTTTATCTATTAAAACCCAAATTTTGTCTTCAGCTTTTTCTACTTTCCTACTATAGGAGATAAGGCCTTTTGGTAAGATACCAAGGAGGGCCTCTGACCTTCACACTTAGGTTTCAATTGTTTGTTAACTGCCTAGCTTTTCATTAACCTTCTGTAGGATAGCAATGAAACTTAATAACAAGCAGCCCACATTGAACCTGCATGCATAGTCACCGTTCTCCCCTCCACCCATATTCACTTCAAACATCTGAATTACTACATCACCCAGGGTATTCCACTGGTAGAAGTTGTAGCAACTGGGCTACCACTTTGTGTCATACTATCCACGACCTACATACTATGCGGAGTGGGGTCTCCAGTTGTGATCCAGTCCTCAAATTCCATCTTAAAAAAATTATTTATATATTTTTAATTGTGGTAAAATATATGTAACATAAAATTTTCCATTTTAACTATTTTTAAGTGTGCAGTTCAGTGGCATTGAGTCCATTCACACTGTTGTGCAACCACCACCACCATCCATCTCCAGAAGTCTTTTCGCCTTGCAAAACTGAAGCTCTACCATTAAACAATAACTCTCTACTACCCTAGCCCCTGGAAACCACAATTCTACTTTATGTCTCTGTGGATTTGGCTATTCTACATACCTTACAAAGGTAAATCGTACAGTATGAGTCCTTTGGTGACTGGCTTATTTTATTTAGTATAATGTCTTCAAGATTCATCCATGTTTTAGCATGAATGAGAATGAGAATGAGAATTTCCTTCCTTTTTAAGGCTGAATACTATTCCATTGTATGGCTATGTCACATTTTGTTTTCTTTTTTTGTTTGTTTATTTTATTTTACTTTATATAAATTTTATTGGGGAATATCAGGGGACAGTGTGTTTCTCCAGGGCCCATCAGCTCCAAGTAGTTGTCCTTCAATCTAGTTGTGAAGCGCGCAGCTCAGCTTCAAGTCCAGTCACTGTTTTCAGTCTTCAGCTGTAGGGGGCGCAGCCCACCATCTCATACGGGAATTGAACTGGCAATCTTTTTGTTGAGAGCTTGCCCTCTAATCACCTGAGCCATCCGGCTGCCCTTCGGGAAGCTCAGTGGCAGCTCGTTGTCTTCAATCTTGTTGTGGAGGGTGCAGCTCACTGGCCCATGTGGGAATCAAACCGGCAACCCTGTTGTTCAGAGCTCACGCTCTAACCAACTGAGCCATCAAGCTACCCCCACATTTTATTTATCCATTTATCCTTGATGAACACATCTTGGACCTCTCCTGTTACCACTTCTGGGAGGCAGATGCTAAAGTGAAGTTAGGAATGCAACACTCCTGTGAAAGGAAAATAAAGAAA
Source organism: Rhinolophus hipposideros (assembly GCF_964194185.1). Classification (NCBI taxonomy): domain Eukaryota; kingdom Metazoa; phylum Chordata; class Mammalia; order Chiroptera; family Rhinolophidae; genus Rhinolophus; species Rhinolophus hipposideros. Next base: position 15,169,362 of record NC_138054.1, on the reverse strand, counting down.
GCAGGAATCAGTAGAGAAGCTATCACACTCCCACGTCCATCTGCCAGCCCAATGGAGAGCTTATGGGGTAAGACCAGGGGTTTGAGCTTGACAGGCTGGCATGGATTAGTACCAAATGGAGCAAAGATTTTCCAATACAGGGCTCCTATGTTGGGTTTAAATAGATAAGCCCTGGGACCATAGTCTTACTCAGTCAATGACTGGGGCCTCCCTGAGAAGAGCATGGCCTTGGTTCAAAAGCTGACATGGACCTGAAGTAGTTAACATCTGGAGGCTGTCTCTAACCGCTCTCTTTGCAGCTAGGCCAAGCGTCCTTTCTTAGTGGCAATCAGCATATCTCTGTGTCTGCCCTAAAATATTGTGAACAATTTTGCCAGTCTTCAATTATTAAAACACTCTTGATTGGGTCAGTGAGGCACTGGGAAAATTCTTTCTTGTCCTCATAAAATACATTCTATCCTCAGCCCAGATGCCATCCTTGTGGCATCTTAAACCATCTTCCAGCAATCTAGATCCTGCACACAATGCCATTTGCGCCAACTGATCACCTCCTCAGCTTCCCTCTCTCTTCCTAAATCCCAGCTATTGATGTGAAGGAACAATGAAAATACCATCTGGGCTTCTAGATCCTTCAGTTCTTGCTTCAAATTTCATAACTCCTAAAATATATTTCTGGTCACTTCAAATGACACTACTTGTACCCCTACGAATAGTAGAGATGGATGTGGTTTGGTCACCCCATACTTAATACAAGAATTTTAGTACTGGTCATTCTACAAGAAATTTCCTCTCAACAGAGTTCCAATATCATAGCATGCCCCTTTTGTCTTAAGCTATTACCGAATTCCTTGCATTCATCAAGGATTGGTCAGATACCTCATCATTCCACTTTTTTCTCTGGAAGTTTTGGGCCTCAGCTTCATTGTACAAGTCTCGTATCACCTGTAAAGCTCTAAGAAGAATTTCTTCCCCTTGGCTTTTCCCCTCTATGTCACATTTTCCTAATCTCTTTCTCTTGACCCCAGTTTTAAGATTTCGTCCCCCCCCCACACGCATTTTGAATTTTCTGATTTCTTTTTTCATCATCCCTTGCATTTTCTCCAGGAGTCCCCAAATATATAGCATATAAAGCGACGGTTCCTACACCTTTCCCCTGGTTCTCAGCTATGAACAGCGGTTTGCATTTGCATTGTATGCTTCCACCTGCCAACATCTGCCACACAATGCAGGTCACAGCGATACTTCTTGCTGGCTTCCACTCTTTCTGATTAGGGTTGAGAGTCCAAAGGGGAGAATACCCATCCCAGACTCTGGTAGACTTTGCTCTCAGGGCTGCTTTTTATAGCCACCCCATCATCGGGTAACTCACGATTTCCCTGGTCAGAGAGAATCACTTGATTCTGCACCATCAAATTATCACCAATTATAAACGTTGGCTTAATGTTTATTGAATTGTCAATAAGTAACACCACTCTGCTACAGCCACCAACCAGATTGCAAAATGCCGAGGAACCAGAGGGAAAAATTCTAAAGATTTTAATGATTCATTCACCTTGTCCCCCATGCCAGCCTCTGCTGCAATGTCAGATTTAATCTCTGTCTCCCTGGGTTTAGGCCAGCAAGAACAATTCTTCTAAATTGACTATCTCCACATGCAAAATGGGATCAACATTTTTGTCTCAGTCAAACAATCAATTCTTACAAAAAAGTAACACAATCAGTTTAACTCTTTTTCTTCCCACTTAATTGTTGAACTGAATTGACTGATCAAATAGTGACAGATTTCTTAAGTAATGAAAAATACCTTTGGCATCTAGTCACATAATGCAGGAAGCTCTTCTCCGGGAGTCCCGACAGATTCTTTATTATCCTGCCTAGTCTACAGGATATTTGGATACTTCCGGTGATGGGGAAAGCTCTACTTCGCTGACACGCTGCTGAGTGCATTTCTTAATAATTCATCTAGGTTAAGTTGTCCTGGAGTTGGTATGGGGACATTTAATGGTCACACACTTTAGTTTCATCAAAAAGTGTTCCTTTTAACATAGTGTCTTAGAACAGAGCACAGAGACTATAACTTCACATCTATGTGGGACACTTGCTCAGGGGCCACACTTTTGTTCTGGAGTACCCCTCCTAAAGCCCATGGACACCCCAGCCCCATCTCAACAATCCCTAGGAACTTTTCACTGTTTCTCCCAGAACTATCTGGACTCCATGGGTATGTCTTCTAGAGACTCTCCCTTGTGCGCCGTGTATCTGGATAAGGGCCTGTTCAGTAGCCACCAAACCCTCTGTACTCATATGATCTTCCTGTGAAAAAGTGAGGCCCAAGGAGTGACACTATCTTCATGTTGTAGATGAGACTCCATGACATAATGGCATCATTGCACCATGATCACCAGCAAACACTGACAGGCTTGTCTTATTGTTCCATTCCCCCACTCATTCATTTTCTGTCTTAGAATTTAAGACCATATATACAATGCATACAATAAAAAAGAAAAAATTAAAAGTAGTTATAAAAAAAAAGATGGGACTAAAACCCAAACAGGTTGAAGGCTAAGAAACAATATGTAGGACAATACCTTATACCTTTGTTTAGAGTTAAACCACAAGTTTCTTTCTAAGCTTTTGAGTCGGTGCTTCGTTGGTAATTAACAGGGCTCGTGAAAATTAATGAGTACTTATTACATACAAAGTGTTTGCTAGGCATCATGTTAGGCGATGAATGACATTAGAGTTATGAATCAATTACAAAAACAAAGATTTCTATTTTTCAACCATTTGCTTGGCAATGATAAAGAAGAATGGTTACACCAGGAGTGAGGTATGGGCATGGGCACGATCAGACTCGGCTGTTAGGAGTAGGAAGTAGTGCAACTTTGCATCAAAAAATGCACATACTTTTTGGCCCAGGAATTCCATTTCTAAAAATGGATCTTAAAGAAATAGTGGATGAGTGTAAAAATATATATGTCACATGATACTTATTGATGTCTTATTTTTTTTTAATTAAAATTTATTGGGGTGACAATTGTTAGTAAAGTTACATAGATTTCAGGTGTACAATTCTGTAAAACATCATCTATAAGTCACATTGTGTGTTCACCAGCCAGAGTCAGTTCTCCTTCCATCACCATATATTTGATCCCCTTTACCCTCATCTACCACCTCCCTGATGTCTTATTTTTAATAGTGAAAATTAAAAACAATCAAAATGGATACGCTGAGTAGAAAACTACATAGTAATTTAAAATGAAACATAGCTACATTTACACTGACCTGGACAGATATCCAGGATATACCTATTGTTGAAAGCCGCCTAGGTTGTTTTGTACCTAGGCAAGTGTCACACTGCTGGGAGAACAGCAGCAGAGCCGGTTGGCATTCTGGGCCTGGTTCATGCTATCTCTGTTGTTAACGATACCAGGATGGCAGCATAGTTGGAAAAAAAAAAAAGAAAGGTTAACAGATTATGTTTAGTGCAATCACATTTTTATAAAAAAAGGAGAAAAACTATTTGTAAAAGTATCTCAAAAAATATGCATCTAAAAGTTAGTAGTGGCTAATTCCAGATGGTGGGAATTTGGAAGAATTTTACTTTCTTCTTTATACTTTTCTGCATTGTCCTAATTATTTTATAGTGAGAATCTTTATTACTTTTATTATCAGAAACAAAAACAAAACCTTGATCTTTTTGGCTCTGACAGATGACAGAATTCATTCAGTTCAGCCTCATTTTATAGATGAGAAAATTGTGGTCCAAAGAGGTGGTCATAAGGTTTTTATAAAATTTCTGGAAGGCATTCTGGTTACTATTGTAATGTCTTTATAGTATTATACAGGTACACATTAAAGGGAAACTCTGGATTATGCTCATTAGCTTTCACACAACTACAGATTATACTCAACTTTTGCTTTTGTGCTTGATACGGGGACGGAGTCAGGAGATCTGATGGAGAGTCTTATTTGTACTTGCAGCTTGGCCTCAATCCAGTAATTAACATCACAGGAGTGAAGTTTTCCCCAACAGTGGCCACTCCTACCTCTGAAGCCCCTCAAGGGTCTTTGCTTCTTCCAGCCTTCTAGAATTCAGCCCCTGCTCCCAGGCTGCTCTTCATCTCTGGGTAATGCTGTATCCAACAACAGTGTATGCTGAAAGGGGACCAGGCTCTGCTTTTGTATCTCTTTGTCCTCATTAATAGATTAGTGTTCATGCAGGACAATAGTAATAGACAGAACACTGGACTATAAAATAGACAACCCCAAATAAAAATCCTGTCTCAGACTATGAATATAAAAAGAAAGTTAGCAAGGTGTCCCTATGTACTGTGGTCTGTTGGGAAGGCAGCTTCTAGGAATCAGTGTGACCACTCAATGCAAGAAACTGTTCTGATTCTATGAAACTGTGATGGGTTTGGCAAAGAGGTGGTGGTAGGGCAGGTCTTAGAGACACAAGCCATTGGTTTTTACTTTTATAACATCGGTGAATCATTTATTGGGCAATCTTTTCATTCTCCTCCCCTTTTAAAAACATATCTCCACAAAGCATTTATGACTAAAGAAACTGTTGTAGAGGGGCTGGTACAGGCACGTGGTGGGCTCCACTGATAATGCACTTCCTTCTGCCTGGGCTTGGCCTTGGGAAGCCCAAAGGAATTCGAGAAGGTAATTAGCAAAGACATCTGCTAACATGAATGTGCTGAGAAGCTGACTCATCATCTCTGAGCTTGTGAGGTGGGACCAGGGGTACAGGCTTGACAGGCTAGGATGGGTTAGGACCCAAATATCAGGTCTGGTCCCTGAAGGAATGAGAGACATGCAGACAGAATGTTGCTTATCCATGTTTTTGGAGGGTCCCTGCGAGTTGTGCCTATTTATATACAATATCTAAATTTGAAAAACAATGGGAAAGACCTCTGAGTTTGTCCAGATCTTTGCAGACCAAAGTCTATGCTTTCTCCTTTCCCTCCCAAGAACAACTGAAGCATGGGCAGGGTAGGGCCATAGCCAGTTTTGCATCTTCTTTGTCCCTACCCTTCCCATGCCTGGGCTTTGGAAAAGCATGTCATTGCTTTCACAAATATCCCCCTAGATTAACTTTAATCAGTAGAGATGGGGGTGCAGTGAAGCTAGGAACTGAGTGGGATGGAGAAGGCAGAGGGAAGTGAAGATGCTTCTCTCCCTTCTCTCTGCAAGTCCCACATTATAAAACTAGGGTCCTGAGAAAGACCATATCCCAAAATATTTCTCTCCCATACCTTGATGCTAACACTTGGTATTTCCTCATTCATTCATTCATTCATTCATTCATTCATTCATTCATTCATTCATTCATTCATTCATGGTGTCAGACATTACATGGCTGGAGATTTGATAGAAACAGACTTGATCCTAGCCCTCATAGAACATGTACAGACTAGTGAAGAAGCTGATAATTTTTTTTCCATTTTTACAGAGACGTAATTGACATGTAGCACTGTATAAGTTTAAGATGTACAGCATAATGATTTGACTTACATATATTGTGAAATGATCACCACAACAAGTTTAGTTAACATTCATAATCTCATATACATACAAAATAAAAGAAATTATTATTTCCTTGTGTTGAGAACTCTTAGGATTAATTCTCCTAACAACTCTCATATATATCACACAGCAGTGTTAACTATAGTCATATTGTACATTACACCCCTAGTACTTATCTTATAACTGAAAGTTTGTACCTCTTGATTACTTTCATCCAATACCCCCTCTCCCTACCCTTGCCTCTGGTAACCGCAAATCTGATCTCTTTTTGCATGAGTGGGTTTTTTTAGATTCACATATAAGTGAAATTACACTGTATTTTTCATTTTCTGTCTGATTTATTTCACTTAGTATAATGGCTTAAAGGTCCATCTGTGTCACTGCAAATGGCAAGATTTCCCCATTTTTTATGGTCGAATAATATTCCATTATGGTCGTTGGAATATTCCAACTTCTTTATCCATTCATCTGTTGATGGATACTTAGGTTGTTTACATGTCTTGCCTATTGTAATTAATACTGCAATGAACAACATGGGGAGGCAGATATCTCTTTGATATAATGTTTTTTGCTTCCTTCAGATATGAGTTATATACCCAAGAAGTGGGATTGCGGGGTCATGTGGTAATTCTATTTTTAGTTTTTTGGGGGAACCTCTATACTGTTTTCCATAGTAGTTGTACCAATTTATATTCCTCTTTCTCCACATCCTCACGAACATTTGCTATAACTTGTAGTTTTGATAATAGCCATTCTAACAGGTGTGAGGTAATATCTCATTGTGGTTTTCAGTTTCATTTCCCTAATGATTAATGATTTTGAGCATCATTTCATATACCTGTTAGCCATTAGTATATCTTCTTTGGACAGATATATATTAGTATATTTTCTTTTCAGGGCATTTGTCCATTTTTTAATTGGATTATTATTGTTATTATTATTATTATTATTTGCTGTTCAGTTGTATGAGTTCTTTATATTTTGGATATTAACCCATTATCATATATGATTTTCAAATATTTTCTCCTATTCCATAGGTTGCCTTTTCATTTTGTTGATTGTTTCGTTTTTCTGTGCAGAAGCTTTTTAGTTTGATGTAGTTCTGTTTGTTTTTTATTTTGTTGCTGTACTTTGGGTGTTATAGCAAAAAAAAAAAAAATCACTGCCAAGACCCATGTCAAGGAGCTTTATTCCTGTTTTATTCTAGTTTTGTGGTTTCAGGTCTTATATTTAAGTCTATAATCCATTTCATATTAATTTTTATGAGTGATATAAGATAGGAGTCTAGTTTCATTCTTTTACATGTGAATATCCATTTTTCCCAGGACCGTTTATTGAAGATACTGTCTTTTCTCCACTGAATTTTTTTGGCTCCCTTGTCAAACATTAGTTGACTGTTAATGCTTGGGTTTACTTCTGGCTTTTGAGTCTGTTCCATGAGTCTATGTGTCTGTTTTTATGTCAGCACTATAAGAAATGGATATTAATCAAAGGACTATAGTAGTAAATACATAGTGTTAAAATACGATAAATGCATAGTGGAGAGGTACATAGTGGCATGGGTCATAAAATAAGGGTATTTGCCTTCCCATGAAGGTTCGGAAAGGGACTGGGCATTAGTGCTTGCTCCTTTTAGTTCAGGAACTGATTCCAGTTGGAACTGACAATATCTGGCTGGGGTGACACTCAGGAATGAGGGAGACAGATCTATGATTTGTTGGGTGCCTACTCTGTGCCAGAAATTTCACATACCTTGTTCACAAGAGTCTCAAAAAGCCTGTGGGGTGGAGCTCATTATTCTTGTTTGATAAATAAAAACCTGAGCCAGGAAAGCCATATGCCTTGTGAGTAACAGAGCGAGGGTTCAAGCCCAGCACATCATAGCAAGTGGGATTCATTGACACCCTAGGTAATAGGTATCTGGGGAGCCCCGGTTCTTTCAGAGCCTTAAGGAAGACATGGAAGCATGACAGGAGAAGAGAAGAGAGTCCCCAAATAAGGCGGGTAAGAGAAAAGATGCAGAATTGGACTCTGGTTAAATTAAAGGAAACTACCGATTGCATAGCAGGGTCAGCATGGCCTATCTAACCATTTGTCCAAGGGTAAAATGGAACAGCTGAAAGTTCTTAGTATAGGTGGAACATTGCTGTGACTATTACAGGGGTAAGAGTAAATATATTTACCCACCAGTAGGGTGTAAACACCAACTAATCAGAAGGGATGAAACCCAATGGCCAGAGTATATCCTTGCTGCCCCGGGAGATCTTCAGTCTATGAACCAGGCGAGGTCCTTCCGGTCCTGGGGAAGGGGGAGGCCTTGAGGACACAAGTATATTTCTACATTTTTACAACAATCCCAGCTCACCTGTTGAGTAACAGCCCTGACTATTCCTATTTTAATGAAAGCTTAGCCAGAGATAAAGAGTCAAAAACAAAACCCCACATATATATCAATGTCTCTTGGACGGAATCTGGTTTGAAATCCTGTCTTGATGACCCCATAGGGTATTAAAAAGAAATATAGACCAACCTCCAAAATGGGGAAATTCAAAAGAGTGTTTTCCTTTGAAAACAGATGACAAGGCCTGTCATCCGGGGTCACCCCAGGGCCCACAATTCCCACCTAGCTGTTGCTGCCTGGAGCTTAGTAGAAGCTGTCCCCTGTACACAAGGCAGGTACCCCAGAGTGACCATGCTCGCCTTTCTGTCTGCCCAGCCCTGAGGCCAAGGGTGGATGCCTTTCAGCCAAGAGTCTCAAAACTAGGCTTTCATTGTCGAAAACAATTTCCCCGTATCTATATCTATTTCAAGTAGAAAGCAAAAGAGGAACAAGATCAGGCTATACCAAGAAACATGGGGGAGAACATTTGTTTTATAGCATAGAAAACTCTTCCTACTCATTTTTAATATTACAAAGTTGTGTCTGTGCCAAACCAACAGACTCGCCCTGCTTACTCACCTTGCTCCCTACCTGGCTTCTGTGGATGCTGAGTTTATGACACGTCACAGACTAAGTTCTAGACAGTTCTTTTGATGGCCCCTCTGTTGCCCAGGTTGGATGCAACTAGAGATGAGAACCTGCATTTTAAAACTCATTGATTCTCATGCAGGTGGCCCAGGTGCTACACTTGAGCAGGGTTGGCAAAATTTTTCTGTAAAGGGCCAGACAGTAAATATTTGAGGCTTTATGGACCATATGCTCTCTGCCACAACTACACAACTCTGCCATTTTGGTGGGAGAGCTGCCATAGATGGCACGTATATGAGCATGGCTGGGTTCCAATAACACTTTATTTATACAACGGGAGACAGACAAGCAGGATTTGGCCCCCATGTTGTAGTTTGCTGACCCCTCTATAGGATAAAATGAGACAGTTTATAGAACTGCCATATGAAGCTGCCTTAGTCCAAACTCCCTCAAAAGCAGGGGCCAAGACGAAGACTGCCATGCGTGGTGAGTGGTTGAGTGGTTGATTCAGCGATGGATCCTGGGAAACAGAGCTGAGACAGGACACTACAAGGGAGAAAGGGAGATTCCATTTAAAGATGCATCATTAATTCCATGCAAAGATACATCAGTAGGGCAGCAGGAGGCTCATTTCTCAGGACTCTGAGAAGTTGGATGGAAGGTGTCTCAGAGACGTCCATTTATTGGACAGCTTCCATCCCCCCTTGGCCAAGGTTTGCCCTGTGAGTTCTCAACTCTCCTGCACTTCTGAGTTGTATGTGTGAGTATAGAGTGAGTGCTGCAGACATCCTGGAGTCAGAGAAGCCCAGGGATGGACATGAGAAGCACGAGGGACATGCCTAGTGTGAGGCATGCTGAGATGGTGCTGGCGAAAAACCTACACAGATGGGTCATTGTTGAGGAAGTGACTCGGATTAAGAGGTGAAGCGAAAAGGATATGAAGCAGTGGACAAGCAGGGTCTGATTCAGTGACCATTCACTTATCCTGAATTTCAATTCATTTAGTTATTTTAGTTCACTGTTAGTATTTGAGTTCATTCTCAGGAGGTGACCTAAGAGGACAGCAATGATGTCCAGGCTTGTTATGCCGGGAAATGGTGCCAAGCTTCAAGGCCATATGGAAATGTCAGCTGTAGAGTTGTCCACTTTTAAGGGTCTCAAAGCACTAATTGATTAAAGTATGTAGGTATTTCTTGTGTTTTTTTTTCAATTCTATTGTATCATTCATTTACATAAACACTTATTAAGCCTTAATCACTGCAACAATCCTGTTCAACAGTTGTCACTTCCATTTTACAGATAAAATGGAGCACAGAAAAGTGAAATAACTTGAACAATTTAACAACTATTTATTGACCTTCTATGTGACTGGTCCTTCAGTTATTAACTGGCAGAGGGAGATTTTAAATCCAGGCCTAGAAGGGAATGGAGAGATCATTCTCTTCAACCTTTCACCCAGTAAAATAATTTCTCTTGGTGCATCCATAATATTGAGGGGAATCATAACTTATCTACCAGCTTATTTTTCCTTTAAAATATGCTTAGTGTCCATTAATTTTGTTATTATTAATCAACCATGGATTAGAAGCAATCTGGACATAGGAAAAGCTATTGAGGTAATTGTTAGATGGTCCAGAGGGAGAACCATCCACCCGGTCATTTATACGGGGTCCTTATAATGAGGCCACTGTGTGGAGAAAAAGCTTGGGAAGCTGAAAAGAAGGTAAAGGACGGTGTTAGTAGTGAGAAGAGCTGTGCAATGGCCTCAGAAGGTCAGACGTCTTGGGATAACTGTTGTCTCTGTTAAGGGCATGTAACTCCTTTGAAAGTAACCTCCACTGGGCTTGGAATAGTCCCTGAGAAGAGAATTCTAGTGGAGTCACTCCACTCAAGCTCTCTGAGCCACACTTAAATTTAGATGGGGCAGCGAAAGGGCAGCTCGAGGGGACTGGTATCTGTGCGTAAATTAATGCCGACCTTGTTCGAATAACTTGCACTCTTCAGCATTCGCAGCTGTGGAGTCCCTAGGGAGTTGTCTGGCTACATGTGATTTTACATATCTGACAGCTAAATCAGAGATCCAAATGCCAAATCCGGCACTCAGGAACATTATGTGGATTTGTGACTCTCCCCAGGGGACGTTGGATCCATAAAGCAATGAATGGATTACAATGAGACATAAATATAGCATTTTCATCTGTGACATACAATCCCGCTGTTTTATTTCTCACATTGTTATGTGAAGGAAATCTATACTCATTCTCTCAGGTCTGTTCTCAGAAATAAGATTTAAAAAAAAAAAAAAAAAGCTTTAAGAAAAAAATGTTCCCAATACACCAAGAATAAACTAAGAACAAAGTATGATGTGTGATTATTCTGTTGAGGTAATTTGCAATGTAGGGTTAACTCCAGGATCACACACGTTGTCAGGAGCAGCAATTTCAGACCATTGTGTCAGCCCCGACCCAACAAGCTGCGTGGCTTTGAGCAAATTACTTCATCTCCCTGGGTCTCAGTTTCCTCATTTGTCCAGTGGACTCCAAAGTTGTGGGCATGCATTTTCATGAGGCTGGCAAAATGATCCGCTGTGTGGTGCAGGAGGGACATATTAGAACTTTCTTTGAATTTCAAACATTTCTAATCAATATGTTTTTACAATGCACATTATATATTAGCGTAGTAGTATGCACTTATTGTTTATAAATAAATAAGTAAATATGCATATACTGATAGGGTGTGCTGAAAAATGCTTTACTGATAGAAGCATGGGGACAGAAAGTTTGGAGGCCACTGATTTAACCCATCCTGGCCATTTCACTGATGATGTGGAGGCCCCTTTGGATCTAATAGTCTATGATTCTAGATGTATTTGAGAGGCAGTCTCACTTGTTTTCCTTAGATTCTCCCGGTGGGGCTGAGTGTATAAGTTGTCCAAGGAAAAAGGTTTGTCCCCATTTGTGTTGGGCTGCAAATGTGTTGGCCCAGAAACCACAAGATGCAGTTAATGGGCCACTTAGAGTTGTGCGCAGCTCTGTTCTATTTTTGCAAATAATTCTAATCCCTCATATTGCTTCACACTATAGTGTTCACCAATCAATATCAAAAGTTATTTTATCTACATGTACTGAGAGAAACAGGACAGGTATTATTTTCCTGTTTTACATAGGAGGAAAGAGATTCAGAAAGGCCTAAGGACTTCCCCAGGGTTACCTGGCTAGTATGTGATGAGTCGCCATCAACCCCTCCTTCCCCCCACCCTTCTCCTGACAAGGATTCCAGGGCTCTGTGCACTTTTAACCAAGTGCAAATGTACCCCCTGGATCCCAGGGAGAACTAGGTGACAGTGTGTGGTGGGCCAGTGTAAAGGCAACCCCCAGCTATTTAAAAAACAACACAGAGCTTGCGGCCCACTGTTGGCAGATCAATAGCATCATTCTTGTGTACACAAGACCTCACATTATCCAAGGAGGTCTGGCAGAGAGAGAAAAGCAGATGCATGTGTTCCTCATGCCACCAGCTGTCATGGCTTGCTCGGCTGCAGTTCCTGACGAGGGCTGTTGTGACAGCCTTTCTATACAGTGGCAGGGAACAGCTTGATAGGCACAGGAGCAAAAAACCTTGTTTACAGAGGTGTGAGGGAACAAAGCACACATGTATACTTAAACGGATGCAGTTTTAAGAAAGACTTTGGTACAGGCAGGTGTGTTCGCACTAGAAGATGCCAGGTATGGCCACACCTCTGAATGGGGCACCCTGTGCCCTGCCAGGAAATGAAACCTGAGAGAAGCTCTCCCCATTGCTCTTCATTCAATCATGTGACAACGACCAGCAGAAACATTTCACCCTTTCTACCCTAAAGTGGCATCACTGTGGTAAGACATGTAATACTGTTTTTGCTAACCAGGATGGTACTGAATGGGTTGTAATAGAATTTAAACTGTTATTTGTCTGTTTCCTCCTGTAGATGGCAAATCACTCAAGGGCAGAGATCCTGTCTTGTTTACTTCTATATCCCTAGACCTTCCCCCATAGCGTGTAACCCATAGAAGATATGAAATTGTCATCCACTAAATAAATGAATTGTAACCTACAGGTTGGTTGACCCTCTGGGAAACCTCTCTTTTTGCCATGCATTAGCCTTACGGTAGGGCTCAGAATCTCCTAAAACTCACCATAAAGGATGACTTTAGCTAATACTTGACATGATGCATATCACCAGTAAAGGATTACTATCATAATATGTAAGGATGGGCTGCAAATTGATAGAAAAAGACAAATAATCCAATTGGGAATTGGATGGACTAACAATTGTGGACAGGAAATTCACAAAGGGGGAAATCCACATAGTCCATGAAAACATAAAAAGAAAGCTTTCCTTAAAAGTTATTATGTATATATTTGGATATATATATATATATATATCAAAAAAACTGTATGTATGTGTATATATAGATAGATATAGAAATATATATAGATGTATTTTATATAATATGTAACACAAAGACACAATATAAAGTATACAAAATTATTACATTATTAATATATTATATTATTCTTTGCATTAGTCCCTATATTTTCATGTATGTCAGAAAAAGATGATTTTAAGAATGCACATTTTAAAAAAGTAAAATATATACTACCCCTTTTCCTCCTCTCCCACTTCATCTGCACTCAAGCAATTGTGACGAATGACTCTTCTTTTGGGAGACAAAAGAGGTTTTCTTGAAATGATTTTGGACAGAATCTGATCATTTCATTCCCCAGTTCAAAAATGCATGCTGGCTTTTGAGTGCTGCTTGACAAAGTCTAAATTCCTTAGTGTGGCGTTCAAAGCTCTCCCCACGCTGGCTCCAGACCACTTTAGAGGCAGCTCTTCAGTCTCTCAACTTTCAAGCACTTTACATTCCATTCAGATTGGAGTGTTTGCCATTTTCCAGATATACCCCCACGCTTTTCCATTTCATGCTTTTGCCAATTACATTTTCGTTCCCTGAGAACTACTTACCTCATTTTTGCAATTTGATGTTATGTACCAAAGCCTTAGTAATATGCTTACTCTTTGACACAGAAATTCTCCTACAGGAAAAATAATTCAGTTAGCACACAAAGATTTAGCTTAAGAATGTTCACTGTAGCATTGTCTCTAATGTTAAGATAGTAAAAAATAACCTTAAGGCCCAAAGAAGGTTTAAATAAATCCATTCCACATGAGACACAGCAGATAAAAGTGCAGACTTTGGAGCCAAGAGGCAGCCTACCCAGGTCAAGTCCCAGTTCTGGAACATTCTGGCACATTCCAGCTCTGTGATCTTAGCCTTTCTGTGCTTACATATACTAATCTGTAAAATAAGAATGAACTAGTACCTCCTTCACAGAGTTGTTAGGGTAATTAAATGTGTTAACATTCATTAAAGCACTTAGAACAGTATCTGGCACATTGTAAATATGTTTATAAATGGCTAGTTCTGGACATATCTCATCTGCAAACTCTTGAAGCGAAGGAATGTCGCAGTCTACTTTGGTGTCCTAAACCTAAGTGTGGTACTTGGTACTTAAACCTAGCATGATACTTAGCACAATTAAGGGCTTAAGATGTGTGCTGAATGTAAGAATCAATACTATGCTAGCTGAGTGCTTCTTAATATTGGATTCTAAAGTAGTGAATAAATTTTGGGGGTCAAGTGTTAGAAAGTGAGTACTACAAGGAAAATATAAAGGAATGGATTATGATAGAAAACCAAGTCACTCTAGAAGGAGTATGGAGTAGTAGACTGAAAGAAGTACACGCATTCTGGAGTGACCAACTCTGACTGTGTCGCTTACTAGCTGGATGGCCCTATGCCCTTTTCCCTGACCTCCAGTCCAGGTTTCCTTTTCTGACAAAGAAAGACAATAATACCCACCCCTCTAAGTTTTTTATAGAATTTAGAAGTAATAGTAAGTAATAGTTTGTGTTATTATGTGCCAGGCACTGGACTAGCTCTTTTCACATTATCTCATTTAATCCTCACAATAACCCCAACCGCAGTGGGTTGAATTGTGTCTCCCAAAAAGATATGTTGCAGTCCTAACCCCAAGTACCTGTGAATGTGACTTTATTTGGAAATAAGGGCTTTGCAGCTATAATCAGTTAAGATGAGGTCATGCCTAAACCAATATGACTGGTGTCCTTATAACAACAGGGGAAAAGAACACAAAAAGAATGGCATGCGATGACAGAGGCAGAGATTGGCTGATGTATCAATAAGCCAAGAAACACCAAGGAAGCTGAAGAAGACCGGGAAGGATCTTCTCCTAAAGCCTTCAGGGATAGAAGCCTTGCTGTCACCTTCTAGCCGACAGAACTGTGGAAGAATACATTTCTATTGTTTTAAGTCACCAAATTTGTGGTAACTTGTTATGGCAGCCCTAGGAAACTAACACGGGTACCATTTTGACAGATGTGGAAACTGAGGCACAGAATGGATAAGAAGCCTGACAGAACTCTCAGGACTTGAAACCAGGGCTGACTCTGGAGTCTGTGCTCCTAATTATTAGATGATATTCAGCTGGCTTCCGGGTAACTTCATTGTTTTTTGAGGGGAGCACAAAAGTTTTTATTTTCAACTTTTACATTTTGATATACTGTACCATTCTCCATCCCCAAGAGACATTATTCTGTGGCATCAGCGTGATTTTGTCACGTGCTTATCTGAAGTCACATCCTCATTAGCCCAGCTGAGTCTATGTTCAAATCTTGTCATTTTCATAAGCCTCACGTAGCAAGGCTCCCAAGCCCAGCTGGGTACAGCAGGCTGGTAGTGAGGTTCTTCTTCTGTGGCTCTTGGGGAGAATGTTCGAGTAGCATATGCCTCCCAGACCACAGCAGAAGCAAGCTGCTGGGTGCAGAACATTGTACAGCCACTCTTAGAGAATCCTGCTGACTTGAAGAGAGAATAAGGAAGTGAATAAATGAAATCTGAATAACTGCCCACAGCTTTACCTTTCTATTCCGTCAAAGTGATTTTTCCAATTGCAAACATTGGAAAGATTTTCAGATTTGAATATCATCTTCATGCATTCCATTCTCTCTCCCTCTATCTCACCCACCATGACCCCCCCTCCCCCCCAAAATGCATGCCTGAGAAAGGAGACTAGAAGAGCCGAGGCTTTCCAGCCCTGGCATAGTCTAGGCTTTGTTTAATTAGCCATACCTTATAAGACACAGAAGTTTCCTGGGTAGCCACCATCTACCTCCCATCACCACCTCCCAGGGTTCTTTTTACCCTGTCACCCGCAGCTGTACCAAGAGCCTCCCTGGCCAGATTCCCCAGAGAATGTGTAGCAATACAATCCATGCAGGAGCGCTGGCTCTTGGTTTTCAGATGCAGGGCAAAAGGAAACCTATTCATCGACCTCTGTGGGCTCCAGGCGGCAGCAGGTTGTTATTCAAGTTGATAAAAGCTTCTATCCCTGGGGGAAAACTCCTCCATCCTGGCAACCATGACCCTGACTCGAGACTGTAAGCTGAGCCCAGGCACACCTGGACATCTGACAGATGAGCCAGGCTCAGAAAAGCCTCTTCTGACAAGCTTATCGGACAGCAGACACCTGCAGAGGGGCCCACACCATTTTTTCGTGAGGGCTCTGACAGCAGTCTTGATCCAACAGGTCTGTGCACAGTCAAAGGAAGGTTACCTGGAGATTCACAAAGGAGCTGGATTATGCCAAGCCCGGACGTCATGCTTGGAAGGAAATACAGTCACCCATTCATAACACAGGCTCTGTTCGATGGAATTCATTGTACACCCCTTACTGGTTTTGTTCCAAATCAAATCTTCTTTGTCTTGGTGAGATAAGGGTGAGGGCAAAGGCAATTTAGCTTTGTTAAGCCTACTATGTGCCTGCATAGGAGTGGGAGATTTCCATTTAACATCCTGTTTAATTCTGCCCGGAACCCATGTAACAGAATTGTGGTTCCTGTTATCCTGATTTCACAGACAAGAGAAGTTAAGTCACTTTGCAAGATTGCACAACGAATTAGTGGCCAGACAGGATTTGAAAAGAGTTCTCCCAAGGTTTTATGTCCAGTAGCAGCTGTTCCCAAGCAAAGCAACTCCAGAAACCCAAGGCCCAGGCGGTTGAGCCAATTCATTCTTTTTGGTGTCCTTCATTAGTGGGCTCGTATTGTTATGCATTGGCTCCATGGAGAGTCAACCTGCAGACATGACCCCATTACCCAGAACTCCAGGCAGATGTGCAGCACAGCCTGGGATGACCCGAGTAAACGCTGACTCTGTGCTAACCACAACTACAGGCAAGTGGTTCTATTGCATTAATTTAGAGGCACATTAGTTTATGCTTTAAAACAGTGGTCCTCAACTGGGGGCAACTTTGTCCCTCAGGAGACATTTGGCAATGTCTGGAAACATGTTTGGCTGTCGTAACTGGGAGTGGGTGTGCTATTGGCACCTAGTAGGTAGAGACCAGGTGTGCTACTGAGCTTCTGAGACAGGCTCACAGGCAAGAATGATCCGGCCCCAAATGTCACTAGTGCCAAGTTGAGAAACTTGGCTTTGAAATCTTCTCCCACCATACATGGGAATTTCTGAGCACAGTGGCCAGCACACAGCCATCAATATAATACATGCTAATTTCTCACCAAGCTTCACTACATGGCGCCTAAGCCGGCCATGCTTGGTAGGGGCCCTCGCCGGGGGAAGCGAGGAGAAACTGGACGCCGCCGTCCTCTCGGTGACTACACAGGTCCCTCGAGCCAGCACACACCAGAACCTGGCCAACCGGCTGCTCCCCTAACACTAATTCTCTCTTCGTGCGTATAACTGCTTATAATGGCAAACGTTCAATGAAAGGTTTTTGTTCTTGGTTTTTAGAGGAGACAAGGTATGCGGCTAACAGTGGGGGGCAGGAACTGATCTCTGAAAGGAATATTTACGGAGCCCGAACTCTCAGACTTTGGAGGACGTAATAGCAGTGTTGCTGACAGAAGAGGGGTCAGAACTGCCTTTTGAATGGCAGCTCGACCCCTTCTCAGAGCTACCATCTCCTAAACAAGAGTCATCTAAAACAAGAGTCATCATTCTTACTTTTAAGAATTAATTGAAATAATGAATATGAAGTGCCTATCAAGCAGGTGGAATAATAGACACTTCAATGGTCCTATGATTAGGAAAAGATTAGGACCGGCTGGCCTTGGAGGATTGCCTGAGGTACAGCCTATTTGTTATAGAAGAGTGAGCAGAGTGCTGTTTGGAGGGCTTTGTTCACCTTCCCACTGGTCCCCACACACCCAGGCACATGCCTGAGCCATCTGAAGGGCACCATGAGTTGGGATGGCCTCTCCAGGGCTGCCTGATTGTTCGCAGTAGTAAAGTCGAGCCAGCCCTTACTGAGGCATGTCTTGAGGATTGGAAAAACACCTAGAGGGCCTGCAAGAGTATACGAGAGGGTGCTAGCCATGACCCTGTTCTCCTGCCACCTGTCCAGGGAGGCAGCTACGGTGCAGAAGATGGTATGTAACTCCAAGTTCCACTCCCGCACTAGCTGTGTGACCCTGGATGAGTCACTTACACTGTGTGAATTTCAATTTCCTTCCCTCTAAAGTGGAAAATGTAGCAACTTCATGGTACTCCTGTGAGGATTCGCTGATGCTGCTGATGCTGATACAGAATCAATATGAATGTAACTGGCTATGGTGGAAACCTGATAAAAGTCAATATATTTGTTTTTGCTTTACTTTTTTCTTAAGGAACAACTAAACTCCTCATGCAACTGAGGATCTGCTTTGAAGGTTCTACTTCGCCTGACTAAACATGCTCATCCCCTCACTTACTGACTTGATCCTTCTGCTCACACAAAGTAGCCACTTCCTTTTCTCTATCTATGTTCATTCTCACCGCCGCCTCTACACCTTTGCCAGCACTGGGCTCCTCAGAGGAGACTTTGTCTTTCCATCCAAATTCTCTCCCTCTCTTGAACCACAGCTCTGGTCTATCTGTCCTGGTCACGCCATCGTGATTCTCTGAGCACCAGAGAATGACTGCTTTGCCTAGTGGAATGGCCATGCCCCTTGTGGGTGTCATGAAGGGCCAAGATGTAGAATTTATAGACTTCCTACTTTGTTTAACGTGTTTGCATCTGAGGATATCTATTAAATAGAGACAGTTAATGTTCTTTCTTTACTTACGATATCCTGCAAGTACTCTTTGCCCAAATTTCAACTAATAGGCTTTCTTCCTATAAAATACAGCTGACCCTTGAGTAGCACAGGCTTGAACTATGAAGGTTCACTTATACATAGATGTTTCTCAATAAATACCTATACTGTTTTCAATTATGGTTGGGAATCCACAGTGTGGCTGTAGGGGGCTGAATGTATGCATTGATCCATTTTACATGCAGGACTTGAGCATCTGCAGATTTTGGTATCTGCAGGGTACCCTGGAACCAATCCCCCATGGATACTGAGGTATAGCTAAGTTTTGGGGGAGTCAAAAGTTGTATGTGGATTTTCAACTGTGCAGGAGGTCAGTGCCCCTGAACCCAGCGTTGTTCGAGTCAATTGTACTATTTAACAGAATTAAGTGTGCTTCCATATCTCTTACCTCTGCTAAACCTCAGGGGCCATGTGATATTTGGCTTTGTATCTCCAGACTTTAACGAAGAATCAGAAATAGGGTGGACAAACTTAGCAACTTTGATGAATGAATGAACCAATGCCTTGGTTTTGTGATAACAAACTTTCTTCCCTTCTCCTCCACCAAATTCCCCATCTCATGAAGTTCTACAAAGATGATAGAAGTGGACAGGTAGGCATTCAGGCTTTTTCATGGCATTCCTGGGAATCACACTGGACTCTCTGTCATCTATATTCCCCTCAGCAAAATGCATAGCATAGGCACGCCTTGCTATTTTCACAAGGGAGAGGGAACTGAGCCTTACTTCTCTTCTCCTGAGTATTCCCTGGACAGAGACGTGCTCTGCCCTTAATAGATGTATTTTTTTTTTCAGTAGTCAATCTGCAGGCTGTTGTCCAAATGAAATGTGGACTCCAAGGACTGGTTAGGTTACCTTGCCCATACATTTCAGTCCGTTACCTCTTCAATTGAGAACTTCATGCTACCTTCAATTATTCTTCAGCTGGTTTTGTTTATTTGTCCTTTGTATTATTTTACCTTTTCTTTTATTTTTAAAAGCAGTCTTCCTGATTGAGAATACATTTTTCAGAAGGCATTCATTGAACTTTTCACTGTCTTCAGGCCTAGGTAAACAACAGGTGCTCCATCAAGTGTTGCGGAATCCAGTGGAGTTAAACAAACCCCGTCCTTTTTAATTCATCTTCCTCCTAGCTTAGCCTGATGAATAAGGCGAAAACATAGCAAAATAACTCAGAGTGGGGATTTTTTTAAGTGAAAAAAAATCAGGTGAATTGAAAAGTAGAAGAGGATGGCAGAAGAGGATAAGGATGAAAACACCGGTACTGACAACCACCCCACCTGCTCCTCCAGCTCGCAATGAAAAGAAACCAAAGCCATCAGATTCACTTCAATTGCTCTCCTGGCCTGAAATGGCTCCCTCCCCCAGGCCCATAGGAAAATTCAATTAAAGGGTCCATCTGCGAGGCAGCAGCTAGCAGCTGAAGAGGAATGACTGTGGGGAGGCCCACATTTTCATCAAAAAGAGCCCCTGTCCTTCTAGTCCGCCCTCTCCCGCCTGTACCCCTCCCCCTCTTGCCTATTAGGCCCAACCCTTACCTCACAACGGCAATTCTCTCCAATTAGGCCGGCTCAGAGAAGCAGCTTTCATCTGCTCCTTTCAGATGCATGCACGTTAAAGACTTGGTACATCCCAGAGACACTGGCCTGGCTGGGAGAGAGCAAGAAAACCCACAGAAAGGCCCACAGAGGTTGGGGATTGGACGCCACTGGCCCAATTAATCTCATTGCATCAGCTGGCTTAGTGGCCAGCCTACTGCTGTGCATGAGTTCTGCATGCTCCTCCAAACCAAAGGCAGGATGCGATAAAAAATAAAATAAGAGAAAAATCACCACCAGGCAATCTTTCTTGGTCTCAGTGAGAAGCAAAGAGAAAGACAGAAAGGAAGGGTTAACTGGAGTAACCTCCAGAATGAACCTGCACCCTCCTCAGCCTTCTATGACACAGGGCTACCTCCCTGCTTAGTGTTTGTTTTGGATCATGGAAGTGAGCCACACTGCTGGCTGTGGGGAAGGTGGGCTTGGTGGCCAGGGGGCAGGTGAGAAAAATCACCATCCGCTGGCTAAGTGCTGTTCTGCCAGGCTTCACCCAGGCTATTTGAACATGAAGGATGGTCCTTCCAGGTACCAAGTGACACTTCCTTCTCCCCACATTCCCTTCAAAATAAGCAACGTTCATGACGGTGTCTATAGGGCAAGACTGAGCGGACCCCACAAAGGCCCCTCAGCCTTATATCCCATTGTGTCCCAATATCCCCTAAAATGACTCTTTGTTTACCTTGGGGTCTTCTTAGGTTTCTTTCCCACTTCTTTCTGCAATCTTGTGACTAGTTTTGATTAGAGAACATAGGGAAGAGGGCAGCTCACTGCCTTCGTCTATCAATTCAAGTGAGAGGAAGTGGAATCCTTTTAGTAAGAGTTGACTTATTAATGCAGGTCTTCTGTGAGGCTGAGTGCTTGGGATCCTAATATGTGGCTGGGGAATGGTATCTGTATTAGTATTCTAGGGTTGCCACAACAAAGTACCACAGACCGGGGGGCTTAAAAAAACAGCAAGTTATTTTCTCACAGCTCTGGAGGCTCAGAATCTGAAATCATGGTATTAGCTTTCTTCTGAGGCCCCTCTCCTTGGCTTGTAGATGGTAGTCTTCTCCCTTCACGTGGTCTTTCCTCTGTGACTGTCTGTGTTCTATTCTCCTCCTCGTATAAGAATACCAGTCATATGAGATTAGAGTCTACTCCACTGACTTTATTTTGACTTAATTGTCTTTAAAGACTATCTCTAAATATTGTCACATTCTGTGGTGCTAGGTGTTAGGACTCCAACATAAGAGTTTGGGGGTGGGACACAGTTCAGCCCATGACAGTGTGCTTTGGTAGTTCTGCCTAAAAATGGACTTGTTATTGGTCAATTTAATTGTTTCACCTCAGAACTTTTAGGGCTTTGAGGAGACATCAACTTTACAAAGAACTGGAACATTCTCAGTACAGGCCTTCCATAGGCAGTATTAGTGTACTCATATTTTATAAAGTATAAAATGAAGTTTGGGAGACTACTTATAATTATATGTAAAATTGAATTAGAGAGATGCTATTACACGAACAGCATTAGTTTGATCAAGTCAGAATCTGGAAAATCCATTTCTTATCCTGAAGTGGTTAACGCATCTGACAGCCACATACAAATGGGTCGAGTGGCCTCGCCTGCCTTTCCAAGATCACATCTGTCGGGCCCCACCAACCTCGCCAGACACACATCATTCTTCAAATGTGGCCTCGCTTGACGTTCCTTTCTCCAGGTCTCCACATAGGTTGTTCCGTCTTCTTGCAATGCCCTTTTTCTTCTTAAACTGCAGAGAATCATGGAAATAAAAGAGAGAACAAATCGGTTTTATAAACATTCTTTGATTTCTCTACTGGGAGAAATGGTCCTACTACAAATACAAGTCACTGGGTGCTGCTGGTTCAGTCTCCTCCCCTTGTCACTGTTCCCTCGTCCTTGCTCCTGGTCACAAAGGACTCACTCAGTGAGTGGAAAGACAGAAAGCTGAATCACCATACTATAAGCACATATAGTACCCTGTGTGTTCTTAGTCGCTGTCCCCTGGGCATAACTCTTCTTGGGAGTCTGAGTAAAACTCTTCTGCTCCCAACTTCTTTTCAGAGCCCAACCACACAAGCCTTAAATCAAATTAAGCATGCTTGTCTAGTTGTCTGCAACTGGATATTGGACTGGACAGACCTAAACTCTTGTTCTTCTGAGATTGCCAGTGTCCTAGAGTCCCAGGGAATGTCTGGCCCTACTTGCACGTGTGATCTGCATTCTTGGGGGAAGGGGCTTATGCAGATTCGCCTGTGATGACCTTGTGCTTCACGGTCTTGCTCACTCTCCTCTTCCCACACCCTGGGCCTCTGACTTCCTGGAGCTTGGCTCTTCCCATAAGAGGGGCAACAGGCTCTCTTTCAGATTGCCAGGTTTAACTTGATTCCACACATTTTGATTGTATGACTTTATTCATTCATTTAATCTCCCTGGACCTCAGTTATTCACATAAGGATCCAGAATAGCGCTTGGAACCAAGCGTGTGTTCTATGAGTTCTCATTATTGTTGTTAAAGGAATAATAACATTTTAAACTCCTACGTCTCAAATGACTTCAAGACCTTTGAATTCCTACAAACCATAATTAGAATGTTTAGGAATGGCATCTAGAAAGAAGCAGCATTCAAAGCTCTTTGATTTCATGTTCTATTCATTTGCCTTCAAGCAAAGAAAATTAGGCATCTCTTTTCTCCGAGGATATCAGATAGCTACCTCCTGCTCTGCTTTTAGGAAATCTCCTGGAGTCCCAAGGATAGCAGGGGGTCTAACTGTGCTCACATGAAACTTAGTTTATTTTTTTCTGAATTGGTCAGTTGGGAGTCCTCTGGGAATCTGTTTGCATGAGTGATCTATCTAATGCCATTTGGTGGGAGAGGGAGGGACAAAAAAAGAAGGGAGGAGATGTGTGATTTGTAGAGACAGGACGGCTGGGGAGAAGCACGACATCTGTCCCTTACCACGATGCTCGGACTGATCTGGGGACTTGATGAGAAGGGATAGAAGCCGAAGGAACTGTTCACATGAAAGACTTTATGTTTTGGGCCCGGAAATAGCCAGAAGTTGGGAAGGAAATGCCTCTCATCATTTTTGCATAGACTTCCATATCGCAGTGGCTACTCATAGCCACAGCGTCGTGAGGGTGGGAACGACCCCTGAAGATGCTGTGTGAGGCATAGGCACGCAGAGTCTGGAAGGTGAGCAGAGCACACAGACGGGCTCATGAGGGACTTCCAGGGGTATGTGGTGAGCAAGAGGGAATATTGGATAAAAACCCTGGCAGGTCTAGCATTCCTGACTAAGCAGGTCAGAGTTTTGGGTTAGCAGAACTTACCATGACATATTTTAATCTAGAAAGTCTCAAATACTAGGGACACTTGAGTTACGTGTATTTCTGGTGACATAATCTTCTCCCTTCAACCTCACTTTAGAGCTATGTCCAGGATAGAGCGCCTGTGATGACTAAATCTAGAATATGAAGGAAGGGTGTGCTAGCTGCTTACCTGATTACCCCAAGAATGAGATTCCCAAGTGTTTCTTTGTCTGTGTATCTATGACCCTGACCTTCAGCATCCGTTGCTCTCTTCTTTCTAATCTTCTCTCCTCCCCCTCTATTGTTACAACAAAGGATGTAGCAAAGGTAAGGAGGAGAGACTCTCATCACCATTTGATCAAAATGAGACACAGAGCTCCTATTCACTTCCAGCATTTTAGGTTATCTACAAAACATGGCTTTAAAATGATGTAGGTAATAGAAATATACTAATACATCCAAAATGTGCTTGACCAAAATGTGGTTTTGTAATTTTGTGCTCTACCAAATCTACTCTTTAAGTCATTCATTTGAGAAAACACCAAGTGAGCTCCTGATGGATGCCAGGAACTGTGATTATCTGGTTCTTTTTTCTTTTTTTTCCAGCATTAAATGACACTTATTGTTCCATATATCTTGAGACTCCAAAAAGAATGCTAAATAGACAAGCAAAACTCTAAAACAATTAAGAGAGAAGCTCACTTCTTTCCCAAGTGTAGCTGGGTTTTTTTAACAAGCAATTTATTTAGCTAAGTAGAGTTTCTCCGTCATTACCTGCGATTGAACTCTATCCAGCAGAGGCATTATGTGCAACATGACAGAGAGGTAGATACTAAGTTTATAAAATGTAGAGGAAAACATAAGCATGTAAAACAAGAAATCTGAATTCCCCATGGTAAGTTCATGGGCCTCTGAGTGAGAGTTGACTGTATTTGTTTTAATTGATGCCTAATTTACGTATAGTGAAAGGTACAGATCTTAAGGGTAGACCGACATGAGTTTTGACAAATGACACGCACATAAACCACACCCCTAACAAGCTATAGAACATTTCTGTCACCCCAGAAAGTTTCCCCGTGTCCTTTCTCAATCAACACTCACCCCAAATTTATTTTTAAGATTTATAAATGTCTTTATGTTTCAATCAAGAAGTATCCTGTGGAATACTATTCTGCCATAAGAAAAAATGAAATAGTGCCATTTATGACAACACGGATGGATCTTGAGATTACTATACTGAGTGAAATAAGTCAAACAGAAAAAGTCAAGAACCATATGATTTCACTGATATGTATGATATAAAACTGAAAGCAACAAAGGAACAAGACAAACAAATAAAGAAACAAGAACTCATAGACACAGACATTAGTGGGTAAGGGGGAAGCGGGATGGTAGATGAGGGTAAATAGGATCAAATATATGGTGATGGAAGGAGAACTGACTCTGGGTGGTGAACATACAATGTGATATATAGATGACGTATTACAGAATTGTATTTAAAAATTTTTTAAAAAGAAGAAGAAGTAATATTCTGGACACTTACAAAGTGGCCCTAAAGTTGTGCGTTTTTGTTTGTTTGGTCATGTTTAGATAGCTTGTACAGCACCTGCTTTGGACTTTCTGAATGAGTTTCGCTAATTTCTGCTAGACATTTCTTCTTAGGGAAGGAATTCATAAAGTTGACCTACTGAGGACTTAGGAGGACAACATTTTTCTCTTCTTGGGCCCATTCAGCAATCACGCCTCAGCTGGACTCTTTCATAAAGAAATAAACACAGTGGGTCACTGTTGAATGCTAGTCCTTGAGCCTGCTCCTCTCTTCCATGTGAAAAAAGGTGAAAAGTTAACAGGCTGCTGTTGGGAGCCAACTCTCCATGGGTCTCTCACATTTCTGCATGTCTTGCAAACAGAGGCACCACAGATTTTGTTCCAGACCATCATTTCAAAGCTATTTGCTTAGCAGACAGTCTTAGAA
This sequence comes from Rhinolophus hipposideros, assembly GCF_964194185.1. Taxonomy (NCBI): domain Eukaryota; kingdom Metazoa; phylum Chordata; class Mammalia; order Chiroptera; family Rhinolophidae; genus Rhinolophus; species Rhinolophus hipposideros. Next base: position 15,143,758 of record NC_138054.1, on the reverse strand, counting down.
GATAAGAGATAGTGTCTCATTCCAAAACAAAGGGCAGATTTGTCCAGTACAATAAAGACAATGTCTTTCTCCAGAGCAGAGGGCAGGTTGTTGGCAGCCTATTATAAAAGATTCAGGTTTCCTAAGTTGAAGTTCCCCTCCTGCAAAGCAACATCCTGAGCATGCAGGTATCCCCTGGCCCCCTGCACATTATCCTATGGAAACTGGGGCTCAGGGAACTGGGGCAAGAAAATGGTGACACTCCGGCTACCGGTAGTGCAATGAGAAAGAAGCTGTTCTTCATCTAACTCAGGCATCTCATGTCTTCTGCCAGCATCCACAAAACCGGTTAGTTTGCAGGTAGAGTAAACACTCAGACTCCTTCCAGTTCCCGACAGCCACAAGCCGAAAGTCTGTCTTTGGTGCGTTCTGTTTCAGTTAAATCACAGCTTTATTTTAAACAGTTGGCCAGAGAAAATGGCTCATGGGCTAAGAACATTCACTTTGAGTTCGAGTCACAGAACAGATGTGCCTGTTCTTCCATCTAAAGCAGAGGGAAGCCGAGCATTTGGCTGCTGAGATAAGGAGTTCATGGCCTGGGTGGGGTGTTGCTCCAACTAACCCAATCTCTAACTTCCCCGGTCTGATTTGCCCACTGCCATCTTGCTTTACTTCTGTAGGCTGATCAAACCTGGCACCACCCTGTGGGGACAAAGCCCCAAAAAACAGTTTCCAGGCTCTCGGCCTCACATAGAAAGGTGCTGGCTCGGGTAGTAAATGGCCATCAACTATGATCGGATGGCCAGCAGCTGTGGCTAGTTGGCCGTCAGCTGTAACCCGTAGGCCATTGGCCACTAATATAACTGCCGTGGCTACGCTAGCAGAAGGAATGGGGGCTAGCGAGAAGATGGTGGCTGGCAAGCTCGGACTGCTGTTAGGACGGCGGGTTGCAAATTATGTAGATCCTGCTTCCTGTGTCTCCAGCCCAGCCGCCAGCGAGAATATATTGGTTTGACTCCCCTACTTATGGCTCCGTGGGTGTTGCTTTTTGGCCTCACCATGTCCTGCGTTCTTATGTGGGGAGCGGGAGCTGAGACCCCACCTTACACCCCGCCGGACACCCTGCGTGACACACCCTCACTTGTGTTCTCCTGTCACTAGGTCTCCTGGTAAGTGGGTAAGTGAACTATGAGCATTGCAGAAGCACTGCATTGAGACCATCAGTTGAATTTTTATTTTGTACTACAATTTTTGTAACTTTAATGTTTTATATACTTGTTTGTTTTTTTTTCTTTTGCAGAGCTGCTTTACTGCTCATGCACTTGAATGCTTTGCATTTCCTTGAGCTTATGTGTGAGGCTCTTCTCTCCTGAGGCGTCAGGCAGGAGTCCGTGGGGCGGGTAAGGCCACTGTTTTTCAAAAGCCACCGCAGGTATGACGCCTAGGCCTCAAGATGTTTGTTAGGGCCTACAAAGAAATTTGAGAGCTGAACCTTTTTAAAAAATCATAAAATATAAAAAGCCAACTGAAAAGTCCAAATGAACATCTACAAAATATAACCTTATAAGAGAATAGATTTGGAAATCAGACTACTTGTGCTGTACCACGAAGAGGTGGTTTTCTTCACCTGTAAAACCAGGATGATAACAGTACCTAGCTCACGTTGTTGGCCCAAATAAAGTGTGTTAATATAAAGTGCTTAGGAATGTGCATGGCACACAGTGATGAGACAGGGGATTGTAATGGTGGCACTAAATCTTCTATGTTTGAGATTTGGACCTGTGGTATGATTTGAATTAATAAGTGTAATTTTGCTTGGGACTTTTTGAAAGCTTTCTTTCTTTGTCTCTTAATGATTCTGCTTCCTATACATTTTCAATGTTTTATATACTTGTAAACATAATACATGATGATTGTACAAAACTAAGATTTAGAAAAATCACAAAAAATAGCATAGAATGTTATAATCACCACCCATGAAAAGCACTGGTCAAATTTTTGTTGTATCTATCCAGACGTTTTCCTAAAAATATACATGTTGTATTCTTCTTTTGGGTTTGGTTTCTTCATCTTTTCTTCATTTTCCTAAACAGAACTTTATTTTTTCTTTTAACAGTATTAGTGTAGATATCTTTCCATCTCAACAGTTGAAATCATGTAACATCATTTTAAATAACTATATAATATAGAGGTACCCTATCCTTCTTTATTTAACCAGTGTTTTTTTTCCAGTGGACATGTAGGTTGTGCATCATTTTTCTGTTATAAACACTGCTCTTATGACCTTTTCTCTCTGTCTCTGTCTATCTATCTATCATCTATCTATCTATCTGCACTAGTTTGAATATTTCTTTAGCATTAGTTCCTAGGAATGGAGCTACCCAGTCAGTTGTATCCAAAATGTTCCTTGCCCCAAACTTGTCTTCCTTCCACCCCAATACACTTTTCTTCAGATTATAAGGTTGTGATAATATGCCTGGAGATAGCAAATAGGTGTATTTCCTCATTATTAGATAGGCTTTATTTGGTCACAAGTGCAAAAACCAGCACATATTTGCTTGTGAAAAGAGGAATGCATTAGCAGAATCCAAATATGCTTTTCTAACCTGACAACAGGATGTGGCTGGGCCTTAGAGACAACTAGAATGGAGAGTTCTTTTTACTTCACTTCTCAGTTTCTCTTGATTTTGATGGGCTGGTTCCTTTGTTTCTATAGGTGGGAAACATGGAAACAAATGGCTCCCAAGTTTTATATTGTATGAGTATAACCCCAATTTCAAAAATCCTGGGGAAGAGACTCATTGACTTTGCTTGATTCCAGCACCCACCACTGGCCAAATCAACCATGGCCATGGGATTAGTCTCATTATTCTAACACAGCAGATCCCATTACACCTATAGGGATGAAGGAGACATTCTTAGAAAAGATGCTGGGCAGACAGTTCCTTAGTTATCTGCTAAATCTTCCACAAACAAGCGCAGAACCAAAATTTAGTTGAAAATCTATTTGAATTTTATTCTTTGATCAGTTTTCTTAAATTGGAGATTGCTTTTCAAGTGAAAATTTTGGTGATTTAAAATGAAAAAATTTACAAAGTCACATCCAAGACTATAGCAGAATATGAAATAATACAAGGAGAAAGTATAGAGAAGAATATTGTACTTACGTATATGAAATAACATGTATGGTTACATGTATGATATTACAGAGATAAATGAAACAATGAAATATGATATTGTCTGTTGGTGTGATCATGATAGAATACAGTATTTTTATTTTGACTTTTGCAAGTTGTTTAGTATATTTAGTAGTGGTATTAATTATGTTGAAGAACACAGGTCATAAAAAGATACTCTGTTAAATATTAATAGTGTGATTCTACAAAAAGTATATTGAACTACAAAAAATTACACAATCTATTCTCTTGGGTCTGCATTGATGGGACACCAGGGACACCGGAATGTGTGTGTTTTTGCCTCTGACTCTTTTCTTCCTTTTCAAAGGTATCACCTGCTAGTTTCCTTCCAAAAAATCTCACTCTCAGGAAACAACTAGTCTGAACAAACCTGTTCATCCTGCCTCCATATCTTTCCTTATTTTAGAAAATAATTTGTCGCCTCTTTTCTGGAGACAGCATGGATTGGGGAATTGTAAAGACCTAAATTTCACTCTCAGCTCTGTCATTTAACTGGCCAACACTTGTCTGATGCTTATACTGCCCTAATTCTGTTTTATGAACTAAACATACCACGGGTCTTGCCCGTTCCCTCATTACTTGTGTGTCACCCATCTCTCCAGATGACTCAAAAATCATCTCCCCTCTGCCAGCCCAGCGCAAGGGGGACCCTGTCCTCACTGTTTGAATCTATTCAACACTTGGCATTTCTCTGTTACTCATTTAGAAAGTTTATTGCTTTGATTTCGTGGCAATATTAAAAATATTTAACAACCTGTACTTCATGTACACTGACCAATCACAATGGTCAGGACCACAACGGACAAGATTCTGGGGGACATCTGCAGTGCAAAGCCTTAGAGCTTCCATTGCTAATCCCAAGAGTTTGGAAGAGGTCTGAAGCCCTGGGGGTGGAGTCATACCACTGGGACAAGGAGATGGGGCTCTTGGGAGACTTGAGGCAGTGTGTAGGGAAGTATTTCAACAACTTAACAATCATTATGAGTATAACTGTTTAAAGAAACATAAGTTCTATTGATGTCATTTTCTTAATGAGTATGTGATTTCTCTTCTTATTTGGATTGGAAATTCATTGAGGTCTAAAATGATGCCTTAAACTTCTTGGTGTCCCATGTCATTTCTATGCCATGTGATGCATTAGATGTCAGGGTGGGGAAATCACCTGGTGCTCAGAGATGAGTAGTACCTGACACAGAAAATTAAAATTTAAGATCCACCCTTACCATGACCATCAATTAAAAATTAGTTTCTCATTCCCTTTGAAATCTGGGTCCTTGTGGGACCAACCACACAACTCGTTCCTCATTTCAGAATATCTGGAATGTAAAAAATCTGGAAGAATGCTCCTTTAATGCAGTTAGGATTTGTAGAAAATTTTGTCTTGTTGCTTTTGTTTTAAGTTCACATAGAAAGCCCAATTCCTAGTACCTAGAAGTAACTATCACACAGTTTACTCCCTCTTTCCCCACTTGTGGTGGTAGTAGCAGTGTTAGGGAAAGATGTGTTTAGAATATACACCTGTCATGTGATTTGAGACCAAGAAGACATCATTGATATATGTCACATGGCTATTGGTAGTTGAAAGAGTGTCAGTAGTACTTCCTTCAGGTATATTATAGATTTTAAGGAACTGGGCTAGGAATTTTGCCACTACATAGTACAGAACTTTCCCAGTTGCCTCATCTTTAAAATAAGGAAGATATTGGACTGTGTTTCAGTTATCTACTGCTGTGTTTCCAACCATCTCAAAAGCCAGTAGCTTTTGAGACCATTTATTAAAACCAACAACCATGAATTTGTCCACGATTTTGCAACTGAGCTAGAATTCGCTTGATGGTTCTGCTGCTGCTCTCACCGGTATTCACTCATGTGGAGGCAATCTTTTGGCAGCCTGGCTGAGGTCAGGCAGTCCAAGATGGCCTCTCTCACCTGTCTGGTGGTTAGCCAGGGCTGTCAGCCAGCATATCTCAGTTCTCTCCCATGTTGACTTTCCAGCAAGCTATTACAGGTTTCTAACATGGTGCACCAGTGTTCCAGAAGGAGGCTGCTGCAATGCATAAGGACTTATCAAGCCTTTCCTTGCATTACATCAGCTGATGCCCCTTTGGCCAAAGCAAGATCCATGGGTGGGCCCAGAGTAAATGCGGGAGGCAACCACGTAGGGTGCACATCACGGAGGCTATATTTATGTCACAATCGACCACAGACTACATGACCTCTAAGGTCCTTTCAGCTCCACCATTCTAGTCTACATTTTTCTGGGGATGTGAGCTCTCATTTTTGAATCTCAGATATAGAAACACACCTGGAGCACGAACAGCCTACAAATTCCCTACGATCATCAAGATGACAAAATCGGGATGATCTTTCCCCCTGTGACACACAGCCCTTTCATACATATTGGCATTTTTGTTAAAATTTTAAATGTTTGTCCCTTTAAGACTGCACTATGCATTTATTAGGTTGGTACAAAAGTAATTGAGGTTTAAAATGTTAAAAATAATTACAAAAACTGCAATTACTTTTGCACCAACCTAATGCTTTAGTTAGATGTCACTGTGCAAAACTGTAGCAGAAAGAAAAGAGTTAAAGAATGAAAGTTGAACCTGTGTGTTTAGGAAATGATTTCATATTAATCTGCACTCAACGTGTATTAATAAGATCATAGAACATATCTTTTCATTTACGATAGCAGACTAAACCCATGCATATACTTGCCCTCCCTCACCAAGTCTCATCTAAATTACCAAATATATGTTTTTGTTTGTTTGTTTGTTTGTTTTTTACCAAATATATGTTTTAAAAGAATAAAGCCATACAAGCATTGGGAAACAGAAAATGGTATGCTCAAATACAAAGTAGATGAGATTAGATTTGATTTTCTCAAAATCAGCACTATTGACCCTTTGGGCTAGATAATTCTTTGTCGTGGGGACTGTCCAGAGCATTGGAGGATGTTGATTAGCATCTATTGCCTTTACTCACTAGATATCGGTGACACCCCCTTAAGTGGTGACAACTAAATATCTCTAAACATTGCCAAATGCCCTCAGAGGGGCAAATTTCCCCCCAGTTGAAAACCACTTGGTTTAATGGATTGGGAGAATTGAAGCCCAAAACACAGGCAAGCGAAGGCTGCTTCAGACTAAGAGCCTTTCAGAAACTTCCGAGTCAGCTGTAGATGGAGCAGGAGTGGCCTGTGGAGGTGACAGACACCAGCAGTGATGGAAGAAGACCTGACCGCAGAAGAGCTGGGACAGTCACAGCCTTCTCTTCTTGACCCCCAGAGACTGGCTGGCTTTTAGGGATTTGCTCCTGAGCCAAAGCTCATAGAACTAACATTTAAATAAACTGAAGGATCTGGGAGGAAGAGCTTCTAGTTTAGATGTTGACGCTGGAGAGAGAAGCAGAGACTGAAATGTTTACGACACCATGGAAGGAAAAAAAGAGAAACACGGCTCTGCTCCGAAGGAAAATGAAGACCCCAGCACAAAGCCTTCTTTCCGTGGAAATGATGAAGCCTCCAGCCATTTTGCCATCTCCACACCACGCATGGCTAACCCCCATCACAGCCCTCCAGTCAGAGGAAAGGTTTATCGAGGAAAGGAAGATTAAATGATTGTAGAAGAAATGGCAACCCAACTACTGAAACTGCTGTACTTACTAATTCATTCATAAATAACGATGATCAACAAAGAGTTTACCAGACAATTGATAAAATCAACTGGGACAAAAGAGAAGAAAGACAAACAGAAATCAATAGTACTAAAAATATTTTTCATCTATAAGTCAGGTGAATGCAAATTAAAACACAGGGAAATGCACATTAAAGCATCTCATTTTCACCTAGTAGAGAGGCAATAACTAAAAAGAATGATAACATCCAGTGTTGGTAAAGCTATGGAGAAATAGATATTCTTATATATTGTCTGTGAAAAGACAAAACCCTTTAGGAAATTAATTTGGAGATAACCGTCAAAATTAAAAATATATAAACACTTTGACCCAGAAATTCTCCTTCTAAAAACTTTCCTGCAGAAATATTCATGTACACAAAGACGTACGTGCAAGGATGTTTATGGAAGCACTACATGCAATAAAAAAAAATAAGGCATAACTTAAGTGGCTCTCACTAGAGGAATGCCTGATATAATTATTATATAGAATATTATGCAGCCTATTAGTAGGATGTAAAATACCTGAATGTACTGATAAGGAAAGATGTCAGTTATTAAGTGAAAAGAGTAAAGCTCTGAACAATGTGTATGTTATGATGGCATTTACGTACCAGAAAAATTCCTGCGTGTTCATAATGTGCACATGCACACACACGGTGTATAGAAATGCATAAGGGGTCTGGTAGGGAAGAGTAATAGGGAAGGGTCGTTTTTATAAGAGGCATATGATACCTTTGTAAGCTTAGAAACAACTTTTACAAAGAAAAGTAACAAGGAATGTCAGCTCTCACGGAGTTTATAAAGATCATATCTACTTTTTTTATTTTAAGACAAGGAAACTGAAGTCCCAATCTGAATCAAGAACACCAACATTCTGATACCTAATCTTACATTCTCTCCATTCATCATGTTCCTTTTAAACTTCTAAGACTTTTATTATTTTAAGCCATTTATCACAGCTGTTATCTTCATTGTAATTTTGCTTAACAACCACTATGACTTATAATGTATTTACTTAATATATTTAATAGAATACGTATGCCCTTTACATGAGATTTCAGGTATTATGAAAAAATCCTTATGTAATTTCTTTCATCAAGCGTAACATTTTCACATGATTTGTATTTACGGTTTCCCGGTAGCAAATCAAACCATATATTTGTTTTGGTGGTTAGTGCAGGCATTGAATGAACAAGGGAGGCAGCAGGAGTGGTGTGAGGCCACGGGGGACAGAATCCTGTGCCAGATGCTCTGTGGGAGGCCCACTCTGCTCTCAAAAACTGCCTTCCAGCAAGGGTGAAATCTTGAGAAAAATGCAAAGATTTTTATGAACCAAAGGACGATTAAGGACAAATAAATACAATCCTGTCTGAGAATGTAAGAGAAAAGGGTGGGCAAAGTGGAGATTTCATTTCAAGGGTGTAAGATATACATTTGGAACGGGCTTCCAGGTAGGTCAAGTTAGAGCCAGACTTTGAAAGGATGGAAGCAACTTCAGGATGATCGATGCTCTTTCTCTCCAAGAAGAATGCCAGGTAATTTGATCAGGATATCAGATCAGATTTCTTTTGCCTTATTTCCACTTACTCAATATGGTTGATCCCAAGAACCTTGTGAATCTGAGCAGAAACAAACAAACATAAAAACCACAGCTGACCCACTTCAGAGATGTGGAAACTTAGTAAACGATCCTTTTCCTAAGACATTGACTAAAATTTTTTGCAATGCTAAACATGGACCCTCTTTAACCTTGAAACAGATTACTCAACATCTTAAAATAGATGCAATTTTACACAATTACTTAGAATTTGACCAATATGTCTAATACTCATTCACTACCTTTGGTCTATCTTTAAAGTGACATTTTTATTTTCAAATATAAGCCATCCTGCTCAGCATTTGGTATAAGTGCAGATGAAATGTACTCACATAAACGTATATGTTCTATGTCATTTTGAGCTGGAAACTTCTCTAAGAGATGGTCAGTACCGTATTTCCCCAAAAATAAGACCTAGCCAGACCATCAGCTCTAATGCATCTTTAGGAGCAAAAACTAATATAAGACCCAGTCTTATTTTACTATAAGACTGGAAATATAATATAATGTAATGTAATGTAATATATATAATATAATACTGGGCTTATATTAATTTTTGCTCCAAAAGACGCATTAGAGCTGATGGTCTGCCTGGGTCTTATTTTCGGGGAAACACGGTACAATCCACGGCTGTGAAAACATCACCAAAATGCTCCATAGGGGAAATATCATGTATAAACAGACGCCGTTAATTTTCTCCTTTATTTTCTTTACATTACATAGAAAAGCAATCTAGACAATTTCTTCAAAGGAGGAAGGATTCTGCTTACTCCCAGGTGAGCTATTTATTTGGGAGTATGGCACCTTTGCCAGCAGGCACTCATGGCCCTCAGAAGTGCTTTCTGAGTTGGCAGGAGGAGAGGGGAAGGACGGCAGCGCTGATGTCACCAGCTGATAAGGCCAGGCAGCAGCCCAAACCTCCAGATCAATAGGGATGCAGACGGCTGCCGTGCAGACAGCCTGGTGTCTGCTCTGATTTCACTTCCTCCCTGGTCATAGCCCATCGCTATGGTCATGAGGGTCAGAGGAGAGAGCTTGCATAGGTTTCAGATACATGTAGCTCTTGTCCCTATGGAGGTGACCATGATGTGAACTTCAGCTGAACAAATGAAAAACATGGGCCTCCACCCCAACCCAGACATCAGAGTATGCACCTACCAGCCTTGCTTTTGGTGGGAGTTGGTGCTATGTCCAGGCCAGCTCCATGGGCCTGAGACACTGGGCAATCACACAGGACTCTGTGCTTGGTTTCAAGTTCTGCTGTCGCCATCTTGAAATCCTTATTAATTCTTTAACAAGGGGCCTTGAATGATCACCTTGTGGAAACTGGGTTCCGAAATTATACACCCAGTACTGCCTGCACTCTTGGATTTCTCACTCTGGTTGGGGAAAGTGTTATATTTGAAGGGCTCTGACGATGTTTTTTGTCAACTTGCTCTGGGTATTCATTGAGAAGAAAAAGGTCATAGTTTTTCCACTGCAACTCACCTTCATGTCAAAAGAGAATTCTTCAGACAGCTCTTTTTTACACTGTATCTACCAATGAAGAGTATTAAATAGAAGTTTCAGAGAGCAGGGCTGGAGGGTCACAGAAGCCTTGGGTGTAGGGGCTTGTCTGACTGCTTGACCTTGGTCTTCCTCGGGTGGACGCATCAAAACCCCAGACTTGGAAGCACGTAATCATCTTGGAGCATGCTAGGCATTTTATTTCCAAAGTGGATGATTCCCACCAATTAGAACGATTTGGACTATTTAATTGACTTTGCTTTAAAAGCTTCTGGGTTTATAAACTGAGATTAGAAATAAACAAACTCCAAATCTCTCACCTTTTGGTCTACAAAGACATCCTTAGCTTTAAACTCCCCACCTGTCAATGAGGCAGACGGGACATAAAACATTGAAAGAGCTGTGAACTCTTCCTGTTCACTGTTTCACAGTGCTCGCTTAGAATCTTGATTCAAGTCTTTTATCCATCGGCAGTGTTACCTTCTCTTCCCTGATCTTGGGTTGAAGAAATGTCAATCCCATATGCCTATGCAGTTCTAAACACGTCAGGGCATGGGCTAGCAGAGCCAGCCAGGGGGCAGGGCTGAGGTAGTTCATAAATTAAAAGACAGTACTCAAAAATTTCTCTTAAAAAGATTTTATAATTTTAATTTTCATCAAAGTAATACATGTACATAATATACAAGGTCAGAGAGGTGTATAAAGAAGGCATATATAGAAAAAAGCATTCCTTTCTCCTGCCTTTCACCATCCCATACTCCAAGGCAATCAATTTTAATTCTCTTAGTGTTATTTTTGGTATTTACCTCCACTTTTGTAATTAACATTTTTATTATTTCTTTGTTTTTATAATTTAGATATTACCTATTGACTTCTTGTACAGAAGCTATATGGGAAATCTTACATGGAAAATCTCCCAGATACCCATAATCACACATGTCTGTCTGTACATGCTCTCTCCCCACATCCTCCCAGCATAGTTATGTGGTAATAACCTGGTCAAATTATGATTAGAAGTTTACAGAATTATGACTAGAAATTTTGTTCACAATGGAGACACATAGTAATAACATAGGATGATTATATTTTCTTCTACAATGATTTGCTTTTTCTGGAGTTAATAATTGGTTTCCTTATTGCTTAATTTTCTATGTTCCTATAACTAACATTTCTTTCAGATTTCTAAACAAAAGAGATTCTTTGCTTTTATTAAAAATATGCCCCCTAGAGTCTTCTACTCTCTCTGACTTGATACACAGTTCTTATCCTGGTATCTGTTGTCATCATCTTCCAGAGAATTAAATTTGACCCCTTTTTTCAGGGATTCCCAGTTCCTGGACCCCATGTCTTCCTTTCTCAGTTTATTCACTTGTTTTGGTGGAGAATATTCAGCAAGGCATTGAAGGTAAAGTTTTCGACATTGCATATTTGAAACATCTTTATTTACCTCTCACACTTGTTTGATTATTTGACTGGAACAGAATTTTCAGTTGGAAGAACTTCCCTTCAGAATTCAAAGGCATTTATGTACTGTCTTCCAGCTTCCCACGTTGCTATTGAGAAATCCACTAGTGATCTTAATTCCTGATCTTTGTAACTTGCTTCCAAAAGCTTTTGGGACCTTCAGAATTTTCTGATTCCCTTGTTTCTGTCCTACCCTCTTTCGTGCCTGCAGTCCCCAAGCCCAAGGCTCCTTTGTTTAAATTTCTCCAAGGGGCTAAACCTCTGCTCCTCTGCAAGAGTGGGGCACTGTTGTCATTTGCATGCTGTCACATTTCACATCAGTCTTCCTGCTGACACCCCTGATTGCAGATTACTTGCCCCAGAACTGTGAGATAATAAATTTCTGTTGTTTAAGCCACTAAGTTTATGGTACTTTGTTACAGCAGCCTTAGGAAACTAATACCATATAAAATTCCATCTATACCAAAAAGTTTATCCATAAGAATTATGTCTGTGTTCATAATAAGTTTGACCAAATTCTGTTTTTAAAAAAATGTACTCATTGACCAGGGCATGCCAATGGGAGTTCCTGGACAGGCACTCCTGCCTGTCGGTTAGCAGAGCTTTTGTCACCAGAACCTGGTGCATAAATCCTGCCCCACTGAAGGGAAGAACATTGTCCTTCCCATGCTGTCCAGTTCCTCTGATGTAGTGACCTTTGTGCAGATGAGGCTCCCATCACCTGGAATCAGGCAAGGCTCCACAGTATGTACCATTCACTGAGCACAAGGGCTTGGCAGCAGGGGAGAACAGGGAACTGTGCAGAAACTCAGGCAGCTAAGCCACGGGGTTCTTATAATGGACATGAGCCCATGAGGATATGGTGGCATGATAAGACAGAGTGTCCAGAGGGAGCAGGTCAAAATAAGAACTCTTAGTGGCACATAAATGTGAGAATGCGCAGAAGATGGGCCAGCAAAGAAGACAGAGAAGCAGTTGGCAGAAAAGTGGCAGAAAAATGAGTCTCAGAAGCCGAGAGAAAGGAGCTCAAGGTAAGGGCATCAATGGGGTCCAGTACCCCAGAGAGTGCACGAGATAAAGACTGAGATGAGGCATAAATTTGTGAATTGGGAGCCACTGGCCTTTAGACAAGCCATCTCTGTGCCATGGAAGCTGGGTTAGCACAGAACGAGAGGCAAACCAGAGGTGGAGAGAATATGAGTATGTATTTTAACAGGATCTCGTGGTACAAAGAATGAGAGAGAGAGAGAAGATGGTAGTTTGAATGGAGAAGGTTTGCTCTCATCATTTGTTAGTTTACTTTTAAGGTTGGGGAAAGGATTAAATGTTTGTGTTGTGAAGAGAGGAATTTGTGGAGGGGGAGAGACTGAAGCAGAAAGAGTGAGGAGATGATTGGAAAGTCTGGAGGCAGAGGCAGGAGCATGAGCTCCGCAAGGGAAACACCATGTCCACTGAGCTGAGAAGGAAGGAGGTGCATGTGGATACAGAGTTATTTGTAGGGTCTGGGTGGGAGGGAGGTGATGGGCAGGAAATTGACAGAGCTCTGGACTTTATTTTGATAGGAAAGTAGGAAGAAAGGTCAGGGGAATTCCAGTTCCTTCCAACACTGTGACTTAGCACAAACTGGCTCCATTTTCAAGATCAGTCTTAGAGAAACAGAGAGGAAAAACATGCAAAAAATGAAATAAAATTTATTAATAAAAAGATAAATTTAAAAACATCAACTTCTTTTTTAAAAAAGCTCTGATTAACTCATGGGTTGAAGAAGAAATAATAATGGAAAATTTAAAAATACTCAGGACTACATGATAATAAAAACACTAAATATTACAACTTGTGAGATGCAGGGCGGCCAGATGGCTCAGGTGGTTAGAGCGCAAGCTCTTAACAACAAGGTTGCTGGTTCAATTCCCGGCTGCGCCCCCTGCAACTAAGATTGAAAACGGTGAGTGGACTTGGAGCTGAGCTGCGCCCTCCACAACTAGATTGAAGGAAAACTGATGGGTCCTGGAAAAACACACTCTTTTTCAGTATTTCCCAATAAAAAAATTAAAAAACAAAAATCTGTGAGACGCAATGAAAGTGGAATCACAGTAAAGTCAAAGCATTCAATGCTTTTGGTAGAAAAGAAGAAAGGATGACAAAAAAAGTCTAGCTTAAAAAGTTAAAACAAAAGAATAAGTCAAAGAGAGTAGAAAGAATAAGATTACAATAATGACAGTAGAAAGCAATAAAGAAGAAAGCATAATTCAACAGAGAGGAGTAATAAAGTCTAAAGTTGATTCTTTGGAAGGATAAAGAAAATAGATTAATCTTTGGCAAGGCTGATCAAGACAAAAACAAAACAAAACAAAACAAACCAGAAGGCACAAGTATTAACCCTGTGAATGGAGAGGAACCCAATGACACATAAGTAGGGTCCAAAAAGTAGAGAAGAGGAGAGCATCATCAATAAGTTTATGCTAACAAATTGAAAATGTAGACAGAGTGGACTAAACAGTATGCTTTTTAGGAATTCAGGTAAGTGGGATAAAAATCGTAATTTTAAAAAGCAAAGCAATGATACACACAAGCTTCATTCGGTATAGCAGTTACCTCTGGTGAGGAAGGTGAGGGAAAAGGACAGGAGAGAGGACATAAATAAAAGTCAGTTGTTGTCAGTGTTGGATGAGAGGTTCAAGGGAGTCTATTTATATTATAATTAGCTATTTCATTCTTTCAAAAGAGGGCCAATGATCAGAGTGTTTCAAGAACCAAGAATTATGATGACTCCAATTCTGTGCATTTGAGGCCCAAAAAGAAAATTTAAGAGAAAAAGTAAGGTCATTTGCATCAGATCTAGGGAGAGTGATGGGGGCGGTACAGCTGCAGTGAAGAAGAAAAATTAAGGTATAGGGTAAAGCCAGACAAGAAAATGGACATGTGCCCAATGACTACTCTGACAAGCAGGATGATAAGTGCTTGGCAGTGTGGCAGGATGCTGTACTGGAGGGTAAACTTGTTTGTCCACCTTTGTTCAGGTTAATGAGGTATCCGAAAGTTACCTTCATCACTGTTCAGAAGGAAAGGTATCACTGAAGCAGTAAATGGAGTTAGCTGTAGCACACTAGCGTCTGGGAAAGGATGTGTAAACATCCTTTTGTGTTGTAAAGATTCTATATGAGTTTGCTACGGTATTCATAATAAAGGATCACAGACTGGGGGGCTTAAACAACAGAAATTTATTTCTCACAGGTCTGGAGGCTGGAAGTCCAAGGTCAAGGTGTCGGAAGAGTTGGTTTCTTCTGAGGCCTCTCTCCTTGGCTTTCAGAGGGCCACCTTCTCTTTGAGTCCTCACACAGTCTTTTCTCTGTGTGTTCACACTCCTGGTGTCTCTGCGTCCAAATTTCCTCTTATAAGGACACCAGTCAGACTGGATTAGGATCCATTCTTGGCCTCATTTTAACTTAGACATCTTTTCAAAGATCCTGTTTCCCAAGTCACATTCTGACGTACTAGGGGTTAGGGTTTCAACATATGAGTTTTGGAGAGACACAATTCAACCCATAACCAATCCAAAGGAGAAGTTTCCAGGCTTCAGGAGGAGACTGGGAGGAAAGAAGATTTGGGGTGCCCTGTGTCTGTGGGTTGGTACATGCCAAGTACTTGAGGATCAACATGCAACCTAGAAGGTGAACAAGAGTGAGTGACTACGTGAATGAGAAGTATCTGGAATGCAGGAACCAGCCAACTGGAGCAGCCTTCCAGGTCACTAATCCTTTGCACCAATTCTCCCGTCATAGTCACAGCAACAAACAACAGATTCTCATCCCCCAGGCCCCACACAGACAGGGACTGTGGTTCTAGCACTGAGCACGCTGGGTACATCTTGAGCCACACAAGTGACAAACACAATGAGCTGAGAAGATAGTTATTATAGTCCACAGAGAACCATTAAGATAACTGAGTCTCAGCAAGGTCAGGTGAATTGCCAGAGACCCAGGCCTAGTAGTGAAGGAACCAGAATTCAGTGTTAGATCAGCCTGACTCCAAACCATATACTTTCCATGGCGGGCATAGAGGCAGTGCTTTAAATTTTCCACAAGATCATTTTAGACTCTGTGATGGTAAATTGCATGTGTCCACTTGACTGGGCCACAGGTGCCCAAATATTAGGTTAAACATTATGTTGGGTGTGTCTGTGAAGAGGTTTCTAGATGAGGTTAATATCTGAACCAGTAGACTGAGTAAAGCAGGTTGCCCTTCCTAACATGGGTGGGTCTCATCCCATTTGCTGAAGACCTGAATAGACCAGAAAAGCTGAGTAAGGGAGAATTCTCTCTCTGCCTGTCTGCAAGTTGGGACATCAGTCTTCTCCTCCCTTCGGACTCAGACAGATGAACCTCACAATCATCTCTCCTGGGTGTTAGGCTGGCCAACTGCAGACTGA
The DNA here is from genome assembly GCF_964194185.1 of Rhinolophus hipposideros. Classification (NCBI taxonomy): domain Eukaryota; kingdom Metazoa; phylum Chordata; class Mammalia; order Chiroptera; family Rhinolophidae; genus Rhinolophus; species Rhinolophus hipposideros. Next base: position 15,127,909 of record NC_138054.1, on the reverse strand, counting down.
GGGGCTTCTCAGCCCCCATAATCACATATGCCAATTCCTTACAATATGTTTTTATACCTATATTCTATTGGTTTTGTTTCTCTGGAGAACATAGACTAAAACAGACTCCCAAACACTTTATAAACATTTTTCAACATAGATTGATAAGCTATTTACAAATTATTCTTGTTGGCCCAACAAAAACATAAACAAACTGTAATGTGATTAACTATTTCTAATGACTGAATCTAATTGAAAAACAACAGCATTGCTCTTAAAAACTGTTCTCTATTCCAGACTTATATGATTTAAGATTGGCTTTCCCCTAAACAAAGCCTAATGAAGGAGCTTTTTACTTTTTAATTCTTAATATCAAATTTGTGCTTCTCGGGTAAGGGGAAGAGACTGATGTTTGCTGAGCAACTACTTGGTGCCAGATGGTTGTATTAAGTCCTTACACATTATCTGTCACGTGATCCTCATAAGTCTTGCCTTATTTACTGTCTTTCTCAACGGCATCCGTAAGAACAGGGGAGTTACAGACAGAACCAGCTCCTTGGCCTGGAGGTTGTTCCAGTTAGCCAGAATTTTGTAACTCCACAGAGCATCTTTAGCAGGCAAAGGGCTGGATTCCAAATAGGTATGGAGCAGGCTGAACGTCTAAGCATATTAACAACTGGACACATGAAAAAGAGCAGCACACAATGCACAGAGAAACATGGCCAAGTGGTTTCTCCCAGGTGCTGTCTTTTGCATCCTGCCAGGTTATCTAGTTTGTAAAGCAACACTCCCGTTCAGGACCTCCAACTTCAGATGACGTCCCAACAACTGCTGAACCCTGTGGTTGTTAAAACCCTGGGTGTGCATTCAGCCTTAATCACAGTTCTCTGTAGCACTTAAAAATGTAGTTGATGAATTTAACAAGAGACACATGTTTTCATTTAAATTACAATTAGCAATTAGAGAGCTAAGTGTGCCCTAGATAGAATATATAATCGTTGTAGAGTTTGTGGCATAGCTACCTTACTGTTGCTGTTTTCCTTTTATGTTTTGCTTTATGATTTTAGAGTAAATGTATGCAGAAACTGTCAGAGAAGCCCCAAACGAAATAAAGCTGCTGGGTTGCAGTTATTTGGCTTCTAAAACAAGGTCACCAGTCTAGGCCCACTGCAGACTTATTGTCCAGCGTGATTCTCTTTGTTTTAGCAAGTGTGAGAAGAGAAGGCATTTTACTTGCCCAGTTTGTTAGTGAGGGTTCCGGTATAAATTATGTACTTCTGAGCAATGATATAGTGGCTCTATCTACCTACTAGTTGGCATGATTTCCTGGAAATTCAGAAAAAGGAAAGCAAGCTATCTTCTCTTTCAGATCTTCGGGAATGGTTCATAGAGAAATTAATATTCATTTCTCCTTTTCAGTAGAGAGTACTTAAAAAAAAAAGGAAAAAAGAGGCCAAGAAAAGGTGCCAATACATACAATTTGGGGGACAAATCAGGTGCATTCCAGATGTTGGGGAACCTGGCTAATGGAATTGCCAGGGGGAAATCCATAGAGCTGAAGAGCTGCAGCACAACCAATTTTGATCCATAAAAGAGTTTTCTAGCAAAGCAAGTTGGCAGTCCTAATGAAGCCATCTAATGAGAAAGCAATTCCTGGTGAGGAGCCCCTCCCTCCACATAAAATAAAACGCAAGAAGAGAGACATGTTTTATGGTGAAGTGACCTCTGGGACTGGGTACAGTACAGATCATAGCCAAGATAAGTAATTGTAGGTGGCTTGGAGACCTGAATATATAACTCCTTGGCACTGTCTAAGGAACCACAGCAGTTTCTAAATTTTAGCAAACCAGACACAGAAGTGAGGGGAGATTGCTCATCAGGGAGCTCGTCAGGAATCTGAGACTTTTGGCAGGGTTTGCTGGAGCTGGCAAAGAGTAGTAGATGGCCACTGGTAGACACTGGAGAGAATCGTTTCTGGATTTCCTTAAAGGGGCAGGCAAGTCACGCAGGCTGAGGGGACTGTCAATAATCTCTGGTTTCTACAATACAACCAGTGTTTTACTCTAGCTTCTCTTGTAGCCACATTGAACCTGTCACTCAACACAGCGCAAACAGATAGTCTTTCCTTGTTTCCCAGGGTTCAATAAATGTTTCCAGGTGGAAATACTAGGCTAAAAAAAGGTTCCCTGCCAATTGTTCCAGGAGAAAAATGGCTCAGAGGGCACTATCGTTATGAAAGTGCACCCTCCACACATAGAGAAAACTTTCTAGGGAAGAGAGAGAGAGCTAGGTTCTACTTTTCTCCTTCCGTGTTATTTTTCATCTTGTGGAATTGTTTGTCTCAAACATCAGGGACAGGGAGTAAATTTTCCTCAACATGCTGACAGACCCTGCGGAACATCTGCATAACGGTGGAATTTATTTTGTTCATTATGACTGCTGCGGAGCACAGGGCTTTATTTCACTCCCACTGACTAGTACTGCTCTTATAAATTATCCAGTGTGCTCTTCACGTAAATGGCTGGCGGTCTTGGGAGAAATAGCAAATAATCTGAGTTGTCTCTGCTTCTTCACTTTGGTGATTTCTGTGTCATAAAAGTTATGACATATCAGAGGAAGGATCAAAAAGGCCTCTAATAAATACTTTCCAACAAGCTCAAGACAAATCTTATAACAGAGCCACTGCAACTTCAAAGAAAATTCTAAGTGCTTCCCCAGCACCTTTCAATGGAAACCCGCACCCTTTGCTGCTTTAAGCACTTCATTCATGTACAGTGATGGAAACGTCATCTTGCACACTTACTAAACTCTCTCATTCTGTGGTGATCTGTGTATTCCTAACAATGGATCTCTCCTTTGATTTTTTTGAAAACATAACAGATATAAATAGAAGGAGATCATAAATGCAAAAACAAACAAGGACCATGAGTGTCTGGACAAAAGCACGACCCACGCAGGGGCTTCTTCAAATGTTCTACATCAATCGCAGCCTCACATACCATTTTCTTCCCCCTCTTGCTCTCATTTATCTTTTTTTTTCTTTTTCTTTTCTTTTTTTAGGATTTGGCCAAAAACCACAAGCCTGCAACCAGAGTTATAATTTCAAACACTTGATCTAAAGTTCAGACTACTCTCTGAAGGGTTTCCCAGCATTGTATTACTGAAAGACGTATAGTCTCATGGAAGGAGAACATTTGATGAAGAGGGAGCAAGAGTTTGGGAACTGAGAGAGAGGGGCTGTGTTAGGGTTCTCCAGAGAAATAGAAGGAGAGAGCAAGAGAGTGAGAGAGCGAGAGCGAGACAGCGAGAGAGCGACAGAGAGAGAGAGAGAAAGACTGACTATAAGGGAGTGCCTCAGAAATTATGGAGATGGTCAAGCCCCAGGATCTGCAAGGACAGTTGGCAAGCTAGAGACCCAGGAGAGCCGAAGGTGGAGTTCCAGTCCCAAGGCCAGCACGCTGAAGTCCCAGGAAGAACCAATGTTTCAATTTGAGTTTGAAGGCAGAAAGAAAGCTGATGTCTCAGTTTGAAGGCAGGCAGGCAGGCAGGCAAAAAGAAATGTTTTCTTACTTGGGGGAGGGTCCAGCTTTTTGGTCAATTCAGGCCTTCAGCTGATTGGATGAGGCCCGCCTACATCAGGCAGGACTATCCGCTTTACCCAGTCTACCAATTCAGAAGCGAACCTCATCCCAAAACATTCTCATAGAAGCACCCAGAAAAATATTTGACCAAATATCTGGGCACCCAGTGGCCCAGTCAAGCAGACATAAAATTAAGTATCACAGGGAGTGATGTGAAATTAGACCCCAGGGAACATGCTCTGTGTCTTGTTTACCTGGGACACCCTGGGAACAGAACCAATGGCAGGATAAATTGGGGAGACTGTTGTCTCTCTAATGAGATATTAGTGAGCAAGAACTCATGCTGCCCACCCCCACACCTCTATGCCTACCAGAAATATCAAAGCTCTTCTATCATGAAAGACTCATTTTAGTATGCACGTTTTCAGACTGCTGGATTATTTGTTATTGTGGTCTCGGGATTCCAGGATGGGGTAGAAATGGACCAAAAGAGATGGCAGGAAACAAGGTGTCTTGTTTCTTTGTCTATGGGATCGTTATCTTCAGTGCTGTTGGTCTAATGTGTGATGTTGCCGCTTCATATCAGTTGGGCAATGCTACGATGCCATAGAAACCTTCACTGAGGTTCCCTGGGCCCATTAAGCATAAAAGCCTGTACTCCTGGGTAGCCACCCAGCTGGAGCCATAGAAAGGCTTGCATATCCCAGGTGTTGGCTCAGAGCAAAGCCCTAGTCTGCCACCGTTGTCGTCACTTTGCCTCTCCTCTTCCACTCCCCATTCTCTTCCCAGCCTCCAGATATTCATCTTTAGGGTCAGTCCTATCTGTCTGTGCAACACAAAGATTAATTCAGCTAGCTGAGCCTTGACTTGCTAAGCAAAAGTCTGGTTGTCAGTTATCTTTAAACGTAGCCCCTGAAACACTTGAAAATCCATTGATTCCTCTTCGGGCAAGAAAGTCCAGAACTCAAAATCTCAAAGACTCACAAAGATTCCAAAGATGTGTAAGTGAGGGCAGGGGAGGGGGAGGGTGGAATATGGAAACAAGAACCAAAAAAAAGTTATATTTCTTCCTAAAATTGTAGGTGTGGAGAATAAGAATAATAAATATTATGTAAATATAATGTTATCATTGTTATTTCTCAAACTCATCCTGTTAAATTTTCCATACGTCGGGTACAATACTTGATTCTTTTGTTTTTCATTGAATCCTTGTAGTTTTGTGAGACAAATATTTTTCTCCTATTATAGATTAGGCTAGGGAGAGAAGTTGCATTTTTCATTCTAGGCATTGTGCTGGGTACTTTAGATATCTTTTCATTAAAATTTTACAGCTCTATAATATATGTCAAATTATACCCACTTTACAGACAAGAAAACTGAGGCAGCAGTCTTATTTAGGAGTAATGCAAAACGCTTATAGCTGTCAGTTTGGTGAATGCCAAGGGGAAGGGCTGCTAAATCCTGGGTTTGAAGACCAAGGCCACAATATCAACCCTTTGGGACGTCAAGTCTAGGCTAAGGTGCCCTGGATCTTCCATTCTTTCTCTGGGTATTCTTCTGGAAGTTTCTCTGAACCAATAGTCCTGGTATCTTCCAATGTGAGCCCTCAGGCCACTGGGTGTTATTTGAAAGAAAGGAAACAAAGTAAGAGGGGATGGAGGATTAACTTCATAACCCAGAGATACAGTGCTTATTAAGTAGATCCAAGTTGAAGGCAAATGAATACTCAATAAGAAATTTTATTTTTAGTTTTCACTTCTGCCTGCTGGATGGCTCTACTCTCCCTGTGGTGTAGCAATGATAATCTTATATAAAAAAAAGACTGCATAATTTCCTTTCATCATCACTGAACACTATTTATTGAGTGTCTATGTGGATGTGCCAGTTGTTGTGGAAAATCGTATCTGCTGATTGACGAATTCATAACATGTGCATGAGGCTGGGGCCTCTGGGTGCCTGGGTGCAGAGCTGCAAGATTTGAAATAATAAGTATTTAGGACTTCCTTTCCCGGTGCACCAAGCAGAACCATCTGTCCTTTTCCAACCCAAAAGGCAGACTGAACAGAGCATATTCTCCTTCCCACTTGGCGCCCCCCTCCCCTCCCCACTTCAGGTCCAAGGTGAAACACTGGGCTATTTGTTTCCCTAAAACCACAGCATGAACTTTTCCAGCAATGGCAGGAAAAGGTTTCCCGTTCCCTGCCTCCTCCACCCCATCCCCTTCTCCAATTAATACCAAAGGTTTCAATTATCCTGGAAACCTGATATCTGGTATGTTATTAAAATCCTGTTGCAGGAAAATGCATTCCCAAGCCCCCAGGTCCTATGGAGACGTTTCCGTTCTCTAGGATGCTCTGGGGTAGGACTGTTCTCTGAGGCGCTGCTGGGGGGTGGGGGAGGGTTGTTTTCTTTTTTTCTAGTGAGGAGCAGGATCCTGACATGATGGAGTATGGGCTTCCTGGTTGTTATAGGGGCAAGGAACTTGAGATTCCCTCTTGGTGCTTGAAGCCATGAACATCAGAGAAACTGCTTCACCTGGCTGTCATCTGACACTGTCACCTCCAACCAATAAGCGTGTTGCTCTGCGGATGCGTCTTTGTGAAATTACACTTTTCTCTTTGTTTTTCTCTCTTCTAATCCACAGTATAAATTCCTTAAGGGAAAGATCAAATATTTCATTCATTTTTAAGAAAAGTAATCAAGAATGAAGCCTAAGAGAGAGGCACTGCAAGAAACTCCAGCCCCCAAACTAGAAAGAACTACACTCATTTGTCAAATATGGAACTTAACTCAAGTAAGCACCTGCAATAGGTTTGCTTAGTCAAAACTCAGCACTGGACAAACATTACAAAAAAAAAAAAATTTTTCCTTTTCCAAATAGCTGATATCAACTTTGCTTCTGAAGCCTCATTATTATGGATAGACCAGGAAAAATGTGAAGTTTCCTAGTTAATGTTGTAATAGTCTCTTCATATTAACTTCAGATCCATCCAGGCACTTTCCAGTCTGTCCTGGTTAAATCAATCACTTTTCTAGTGATTCTCCAGTCAACTCAAAAATGAACTGATCACTGTGGTGCCAGCCTTAAGATTACCCACAAGAGTCTCATCTTCCGGTATTCACACTGTTTTTTGTTTTTTAAGATTTTTATTAAAATATAGCTAACATACAATATTCTATTAGTTTCAGGTGTACATCATAGTTATTCAACAGTGTCCACCTGACACTATACATAGTTGTTCCCACATTGTTGATTATATTCCCTATGCTAAAGAAGAGATCACCATGATAAGTCCAGCAACCATCTGACACCTTACTGTATTATCACAATGCTATTGACGATATTCCCCACGCTGTACATTTCATCCCAAGACTTACTTGTTTTATACCTGGAACTTAGAACCTCTTATTCCCCTTATTTCCCTCCTTTTAAATATTTCAATTACAGTTGACAGTCAATATTTTATATTAATTTCAGATGTACATAGTAGACATTTATATAATTTATGAAGTGACCCCCCACTTGTACCCACTACACATAGTTATTGCCATATTATTGACTATATTCCCTATACTATACCCTACATCCCCATAACTTCTGTGTAACCACCAGTGTGTACTTCTTAATCCCTTCCCCTTTTCACTTACCCCCAACCCCCTCTCATCTGACAACCATCAAAATGTTCTCTGTATTTCTGAGTTTGTTTCTGTTTCATTTGTTTGTTAATTTTGTTCTTTAGATTCCACTTATAAGTGAAATCATATGACATTTGTATTTTGCTGTTTGACTTACTACACTCTGCACAATACCCTCTAGGTCCATCATGTTGTCACAGATGCCAAGATTTCATTCATTTTTTATGGCTGAGTAATATTCATTGTATATATGTACCACTTCTTCTTTACCCATTCATCCATTCAGAGACACCAAGATTGCCTTAATAATGCTGCAATGAACATAGGATGAGCATGTCCACTCATAGTAGCATTTTGGGTTTCTTCAGATAAATACTCAGAAGTGGGATTACCAGGTCCTTCTTTGTCTCTTGTTATAGCCTTTGTTTTAAAGTCTATTTTGTCTGGTATAAGTATTGCTACTTCAGCTATTTTGTTTGTTTGTTTGTTTGTTTGTTTGTTTCCATTTTCGTGAAGCATCTTTTTCCATCTCTTTACTGTCTGTGTGTGTGTCTTTCAATCTGAAGTGATTCTTCCATAGGCAGCATTTGTAAGGGTCTTGTTCTCTTATCCATTCAGCCCTCCTATGTCTTTTGAGTAGAGCATTTAATCCATTTACATTGAAAGTACTTGTTGATAAGTATGTAGTTGTTGCCACCATTTTATTATTCATATTTTTTATTTTTGCTCATCTTAAAGAATTGCCTTTAAGATTCCTTGTAATACTGGTTTGGTGATGATGTGCTCCCTTTCTTGTCTGGGAAGCTCTTTATCTGGCTGATTCTAAATGATAGCTTTGCTGGGTAGAGTAATTTGGGTTGTAGGTCTTTACTTTTCATCATATTAAATATTTTGTGCCAATCCCTTCTGGCCTGCAAAGTTTCTATTGAGAAATTAGCTGACAATCTTATGGGAGCTTCCTTATGAGTTACCAGCTGCCTTTCTCTTGATGCTTTTAGGATTTTCTCTTTGTCTTTAACTTTTGCTGTTCTATAATAATTATAATGTGTCTTGGTATGGGCTTGTTTAAGTTCATCTTGTTTGAGACACTCTGCGCTTCCTGGACTTGTATTCGTATGTTTATTTCTTTTGCCAGGTTAGGAAAGTTTTTAGTCATTATTTCTTCAAATAGGTTCTCAATCTCTTGCTTTCTCCCTTCTTCTTCTGGTACCCCTATGATGTGAATGTTGTTATGCTTGATGTTGTCCCAGAGGTCTCTTAAACTCTCTTCATTTTTTTGGATTCTTTTTTCTGTTTGCTGTTCTGATTGGGTATTTTATCCTATGTTGTCTTCCAAATTGCTGATTTGATTCTCTGCTTCATTTAGCCTGCTGGTGATTCCTTATAATCCATTCTTCATTCCAGTTATTGTATTCTTCACTTTTGATTGGTTCTTTTTTACATTTTTTATGCCCTGTTTAATGCCTGCTATCGCTTTGTTGAAGTTCTCACTAAGTTCCTTGAGCATCCTTATAACCATTGGTTTGAACTCTGTATCTGGTAAGCTGCTTGCCTCCATTTTGTTTAGTTCTATTTCTGGAGTTTCCTCCTGTTCTTTCATTTGGGACATATTTCTTTGTTTCCTCATTTTGGCTGCCTCTCACTGTTTCTATGTATTAGGCATGTCTTCTATTTCTCCCAGTTTAGGCCAGGTGGGGCCCAGTGGTACAGTCTCCCTGGTCACCTGCTCTGGGTACTCCAGGAGTGTCCCTTGTGTGTTGTGTGTGCCCTCCTATTATAGTTAAGCCTTGATTGCTATTGGCACAGTGACCCTAAGGATCACTGGCTGTGGTGTTTGGTCACATCCACAGCTTATGGGCTGCTGTTCAGGAGGCTTACCTCATTGAGTGGAATTCACCCTAGTGGGCTTGTGTGCCTGTTGAAACTACCCTTCATGTGTGCCACTTGTGGGGCTAATTGGGTGGTGTTCTGCTGTGGTCTGAAGCCAACCTCTAAGCATGTTGGTTCTGGAGCTTCTTGGGAGTGGCTCTGGTGCAGGCCCAGGTCACCCACTGCCTGTGACTGTTTGGGGACTATCTGATAGGACCTACAAAGTGATCCGCAATTGTCCACTGACTGTGCTAAACCTGGAGGTGCATGGGAGAGGCCATGCTATGAACCTACGATGTCTGCTACCATTACTGGGCCTGGGGTAGGTCTGCAAAAAGTCAAGACACCCCCGAGGCCTGCTGCTACCTGCTGGCTCCCTTAAGGTTCAGCTGCTAATAGAGCTTCATGCAGTATGAAAGTTGGGTGAGGTAGGGTATCAGGGAGTCATTAGAGTGGGTATGGTCTCCAGGTTAATGTAAATTCTGGTTTGGTGCCAGTGCTGAACCTGGAGCTACTCAGCAAAAGTCTCAGAGCACATGGAGGCCAGTGCTGCCTCCCGGTGCCCTGCCAGATTCTGATAGTTTTCCAAGAAAGAGTGCAATGTGGATAGGGCTGGCTGCTTGTGTAGAAAGTACCAATTGTGGATCACTTTGTAGCTCCTACCAGGTAGTCCACAAATAGTCACAGGCAGTGGGTGACCTGGGCCTGCACCAGAGCCACTCCCAAGAGACCTCAAAACCAGCTTTGGGGGAGTTGGGTGGGTTGGCATTCCAATGAGTCAGCAGGTGGATCAGCAGAGCTCATCAGGCCAATCAGACTCAGATTTGGCTGTGGTGGGGGTGGGCTCAAGGCAGGAAAGATGGCGCACCCAGCTGCCGGCTGCGCCGAATGAGGACCTCACGCAAGAAAAAAGCCAATTGTCCTCCAGTCGTCCTTTCAAAGCCATACATCCCATTCTGCACCCTTGTATGTCTCCGATGCTTTCCGAGTCCATCTCTCAGCTGGAGTCCTAGATGAGTGCCTGCCCACGAGTCTGTGTGCAGGCCTTTTAAGAGGAGTCTGGGTTTCCCGCAGCCTTCTCTTCCACCCAGCAGGTCAGAATCCCCCCTGTCTGTCACAGCCAGATGTTGTGGGAACTCCTCTTCCCAGCACCATTACTCTGTGCTGGGAATCCTGGTGTGGCAGGCCGGGGTCCCTTGCTCCTCCCAGGGAGACTCTCACAGCGGAGATATCCCTCCTGATTCTCAACTGCCACACAGAGGTTTGGGGCCATTCTGAGTCTCCACCCCTCCTACCAGTCTTGACAGTTTCTTCTTTATATTTTTAGTCATAGGACTTCTGTTCGACCAGACGGTTCTCCAGGTTGATTATTCTATAATTTAGTTGTAATTTTAATGTGTTCATGGAAGGACAAAGGCAGTGTTTATTTACTCTGCCATTTTTGGTCTCTCTATTGGCTATGTTTCTTGTTCCCCACTGGGTTGGGGAAGATTCTGGATCCTTCCATGACTCATGAACCCTAAGGCAGGCTCAGGAGGGCTGCCTAAGGCTTCCATTCCCATAGCACCACACCATATTTTTCAACTTTTGTTTAGCAGGCTCATGAGGCCACAGGCTCATTCCATGGGACAGTCCCTCCATGGAATTCCAAAGATGGCAGGAAACTAGACCCACTCCTTTGGACTTCCCTGTCAGCTCTGGCTTCCTGGAGGGTCAATACACATACTCCTGATCATTTGCTTTAGTACCTCAGCCTCTCTTCTCCTTACATTTCACAAAGGATAGAACAGGACTTCTGCTTCTGTGCTCTACTCCTTTTCTGCCACTATCCACCATCTTCCCTAGGGCAGTAAACCTTCCAGCCTAGCAGTTATGGGCAAGAATAATTTTTCTCTCATGCAGAAGAATAGTATGAGCTGGCTTGCCAGACTGTGCTTTTGGTTTGGGAGCTGCAGTGCAGTGAAGAGCTAGGCTACTGAAGATGAAAATATGGATTTAATATTCTCAAATTATTATCCTCATTCCCCATTATTTTTTATTGAATTATAAAATATAATCCATTTTCCTCAATAAACAAACTAAACAAATGCATGCACACACACGCATACACTCACATGCACAAACACATGAAACAAGTTCAAACTGGAACTATACCAACATGTTTTCTTTAGCAAGTTTTTCCAAAAGAACTAAATCTAGAGTATCAAGATCATCTCTAAACTGAACCTGAACTTTACTGTAAACGTTTAGTTTCAAACCTTGTGCCTCAAGTCAGCCTGATGTGGGGACAAGTAGAATCGGGATGCAGATGGCTTATGGCAGAAGAAAATAAATACTTCTGTAATTTGATGTTCTAAAATATTTGATCAACCACCTTTAAAAAATTATACTTGTTTATATACATGACACTATTTTTCTTTTATGGTACACACTTCAGGAAATAAACTAGAGTCCTCTGTTCACAGCACTTGCCAGAAAAAGAAAAAATTAGCAACTTGGAACTCATATTTTGGACTCGTAGGCTCCAACTTTTGAATGATACCATGTCTACTCAGAATTGTTGTTCAGATGTTCCTCTAGATTAGGGGATACAAATCAGCAAGATGTAGGAGAAAATCCGCCCTGAGATGTATCTTGTTTAGCTTAGGCACAACTATTTTACTTTCTGTATACTTGAGAACCTTTAGACTGTGCAAATACTCAGGCTTATGGGAACAGTCAGTAATATATTAGGGGGCTATAAGGAAGTCTGTGCTGAGTGATAGGAATTAGGAAGTGGCCAGTTTTATCTGGAAGGATCAAAATAGAATTCGTTAGGGTATGACACTTGAATTGAATGTGAAAAGATGAGGCAGGGTTTGCTTGGAAGCAAGAGTTTGAAGGACTCTTCAGGGACAAGCATTATTATGGAAGTCAACTTTTAAAAAGAATATACAGAAAGGGGGGATTTAATTTAAAAAAAAATGGGTCTGTGGGTGTGTATGTGGGAGGGCTGGTCAGCAGAGTCAAATAGTTCAGAAAGAAAGTAAAATAAACCCTGAAAAAAATTCTATTCGATTTATAATTAAAGGTTATTACTGACATCCTTTGTCAGAGCAAGGTAGGTTTCATGGGGTTTTGGGAATGGGCCAGGATGGCTGAATGGAATGGACAAAGATGGAGAGATGAAATATAGGCTCATTTTCCTATGGGCTTGGGTGTTAAGGGAAGGAGAGATATAGGCTGTAGCTAATGAAAAGTTGACAGTTTTCTTAAAAGGAGAGGGTCTTGATCATGTTTGTAGGCTATGGAGAAGGAGGCAGGGGAGAGGAGAGGATTGAAAAGACAGATGACTAGGGGACCCACATTTGGTGGTGAGGAGAAGGTTGAACTCAAGCAGAGCTCAGCAGTGCAGCTATAGGTACAGAAGTGGTGGATGGTTAAGTTGGTCTAAAGATTTGATTTGCTGAGTAGGATTCATGGAAGGGCAAGGAGAGTGGGACACTAAAGAACTTAGAGGCAGAGAAGGTTGGAGCCATGGACCTTAGATCCTAGGTTGGATAGGAAAATGAGGAGAAATGGGTATAGCACCAAAATGAGAGTATTGCCCACAGGTATGAAAGACTGCCTGGGAAACAGAAGACTGCCCCAAGGGACATGGCTTACACTTAACAGGTAAAACTTATTCAGACTCTAAAGGTTCTCCTTATAGCAAGAGGTATTTTGTTTTGAAAAGGGCTACAGAAGGAAAATGGGCATATCTTTCACGAGGGCATCAGGAAAGGGGCTAGAAAGTCAGTCATGTGTTGAACGATTTAGGGTGGCCCTACTCAAAGGTAGGGAGTTGGAATGGAAAAACCTGAAGTTGCCCTAGGCATTGCATCCAACCTGTGTGCACTGGCCAAGTTCCTTCCCACTGCATTGTCCCATATGGTAGCCACTAGCCACGAGTGGCCATTTAAATTTAAAAGTATTTAAATTAAATTGAAAATTGAATTCTTCAGTCACGCGAACCACATTGTAAGTCCTTAAGTGCCACATGTGGCTAATGGCTACTCATTGGTTAGCATAGCTATAGAATGTTTCCTTCAGCACAGCATGTTCTAGTCAACATTGCTGAGATAGAAAGTTCTCATTCCCTTGAATCAAATATCTCTGGGAATAATTCTAGGCACTGCCTGGTAATCCCAGCTTGATCTTGTGAGTTCTTTGTTGCTGACCCTTTCATTTTGGGCGCTGGTATGGTCTGAATGTTTGTGTCTCCCCAAAATTTATATGTTGATATCCTAAGCCCCCATGTGATTATTAGGAGGTGGGGCTTTGGAGGATGATTAGGTCATGAGGGTGAAGCCCTCATGAGTGGGATTAATGTCCTTATGAAAAAGACCCCAGAAAGCTCCCTCGCCCCCTCTGCCGTGTGAGGACACAGCAAAAAGGTGGCTGTCTATGAAGCAGGATGTGGGATCTCACAAGACACCAAATCTGCCAGGGCTTTGATCTTGGACTTCCAGCTTCCAGAACTGAGAGATACATTCATATATCTGTTGTGTACAAGCCATCCACTCTATGGTACTTTTTTTACAGCAGCCTGAATGGACTCAGACAGGTTCCTGCCTGCTCTCTTAAACTGTCCACCTTCAACCATCCTTAATGGCTGGCTGGCCCTCATCTGGGATGCAGACCCTCGGTCCTCTCTATTGCATGTCTCATTGCTACACACCAGCCCTATCCACTCCTAGGCCTAGAAGCAGCTGTTGGATCACTTGAGGCTCAACCAGAGGCCCCATTTACTAAGTCTAGCAGGCTGTGTATTCCAGAAGAACAGTGACCAGGAAGCAGAGAGTCTGGACAGAGCGTGGAAATCACATGGTGGTGCTCAGTCTCCAGGGACACTGGCTGGGTTTCGTAAGGGTGAATGTTGACGTGCTCTTTGGAGGAAGCAGCCCATAGAGGAAAACTGACGGAGAGGAAATATCATTCCCTGCGTTGTAAAGAAGTTAGGGCCTCACAAGAGAAACAATAAATAAAGGAAAAGTGCAAGAATTTTGTGCTTTTCCTTTACTTCAGGGAGCAGGTTTCATATATATTTCAACACCCGGAGTACTCAAGAATGGAGCAGACATGCACGTGCCTACAAAACCAAAACACAGCTGGTAGGTCTAATTTTAGGTCCCTAAGCATTGGCAGTGTCCCTCTATCCAATGAACGCTGTCTGATCTCCCAGAGTCCGTGCCAAGAGCTGGACTCAGCTGAACTCACTGACATGACAGTCCCATGTGCAAGTAGTGGGGTGGCCACTTTCTGAGCCCGGGTTCCTGGCAGGGGACAAAAGGCTGTACCTGCTCAGGTGTGATCTTTACAACCAGGGGAAAAGGCAGCCCTTCTCACAATTCTGCTCTTGGGTCTCAAATTGTTTTGGACACTTCTGAAAAAGCAGTCGGAAAGGGAGTCTTAGAAAGAAATATAAAATAATACCAGGCTTGTCTGGTAGGGACTGAGTAGGGACATTCAGAGAGATAATGTTTGTCTGGAATAGTGTTCCATGGAACATTAGTGTCCATTTTGCCTGAATGATTAGAGAAACAGACGTCCTGGCTGACAGAAGTTTCTGGAACGATGCTACTTGAGTTTGAATCTGGTTCTGTCATTTACTAGTTATATGACTTTGGGTGGTTTACTTAACCTATGAGTGTCTCAGTTTCCTCATTTGTAAAATGATGCTAATAATAGTATTTACCTTATAGTACAACCCTGAAGGGTTGTTGTGAAGGGTAAATGAGGTAATGCATGTAATGTTAGAATGGTGCCTGGCATATAGCAAACATTTAGTAATTGTTAGCTATCATAATTAACTGATTATTCTGATTTGAAGCACTCAGCATTGATAATATAGTGAGACAGCAAAAGGTAGTGGTGAAATGTGTTTACTGGGATCAAAGCCCAGTTCTACCACTAACCAGTTTTGTGAACTTGAGCACGTTAGCTTACCATGTGTCAGTAATTTCATTGATAAAATGAAGTTAAAAATATGTGCATATTAATAGTGCCTTCTCCAAGATGATAGGAGGATTAAAGAAGCTAATATATGTGAAACACACAGAAGAATGCCTGGTATTACAGAATAGGAACTTGGTAAGAGCTAGCTGTTATTATTGTTGTTGTGTGGATTCTCAACTTTCAAAGTCAAAGAATGCAGTTAAGTTCACTGAAGGTTGAAATGAGACTAAGCCTCATTTACTGTTCTTTTGAGGATCAGAGGGAACTGTGGGATCTTACAGGTACCAATTCAGTTATCAGCAAATATTTGTAGAACATGTGCAATGTGTCCAGAACTGGTCATTATTGTAAACATCCAACAGCATTGTGCTGGCGAGTTCCTGGGTAGTGAGGGTTTAGACTTTGCTGCCGACACAGAGTTCAATCTAGTGCTGGCTGGTTTGTCAAGGCAAAGCATTCCCGATGCTACAAGTACCCTGTCATCTCTAAAACACTGCCAGTCTCAAAACCAAGAAGAACCAAAGAAGGAAGACCTGTCTTAGACCCTTAAACATCCCTAGTGTGATTCCAAGTGTAGTCAAGGCCCAGACCAAAGAGACAGAATCAAGTCACAGCCTTAAGGGGTTTCTTGGTCTTTCCTCTCCCATCCCTGTGCCTTTTTCTTTCACATGCCTCATCATTGCTGGCCTGTTGTATTGCAGAGATGACAAAAGGAAGACAGGAGACTGAAGGGGCTAAGGTCAGTGGTGACCTTCACCCTCCTGTGTCACCCTCTTAGGGCCTGTCTACCCTCAGGAAGCTTCATCAGTGGAAGGTAAAGCAGCAATAAGACAGAGGAGGCCACAAAGGGTCCTTTCTCCTTCAGAATGCAAAACTCCCTCACTCGGTTCTGTGTCACCCTTGAACCTGACTAAGGCTGAGGTTTATAAGTCATGATACCACCTTCATATGGGCTTATGACAGACATTCTGTGAAGAAGTAAAAGCTAAAGGTTAGAACATGTGTGTGTTATTTTCTGCAGGGTCTTTGTCAGCCTGTGGCTGCCCTGTCCCACATACCTTCTCACCTTCCTTCTTTTCAGGGTTCTCCTTTCTCTGGAAACAGCGCCCCCTTTGGGGAGTACTTCCAACCTGGCTTCATGACCTGGGCAGAACTCCCAAGGGAGAGGAGAATGGAGAAGGGGGGCTCCCCAAGTAAACAGTAGGAATGAATGGAGACGCTGGCATTTCAGATGGAAACAGGACCCTGGAGAACACTGTCCTCTGTCTTTTTGTTGCCCTTGTGAAAGATTTCAGCCTCGCTCCCTAGCGAGGCCAGCCGGGCTTTCTAGGGCCAGCGATGCCTTTACATTTCCCCGGACTCAGCTCAAAAGAGCAAGAATGAACAGGGAGAAAGTGGTTACCAGCTATAGAGACCTGTTAGATTCCAAAGGCAATCCTCTACAGGAGTTAGGGAAAACAAGGGAATGGATTTAGGATTTCCCTTTCTGACTCCAGATAGATAAGGAAGGCTATTTCTCAGGCTCAGGAATGACACAGAAATAGCATCCCTCTTGCTCTTTTTCTCTGTTGGTTGCTTTCAATTTAAGTCAATTAGACAGAAAACAAGATTGCAAAACCTACAGTTGGACACGCTCGGGGTTGTTATTTATTTATTTATTTATTTATTTATTTATTTATTTATTTATTTGCCGTTTCCTTCTCCACCCAGCACCTTGTTCTTGAAACTTGTCTGGTTCAACATTTCACTGTCTTGGTTAAGTATCTTGTAAGGAAATCATTTATAATAAAGCTGGGATGCATGGGTTTATCATTTCTAAGTGTGGGTCAGGGTTTAGTTCGCTATGTTAAACTCTCCATGCTGCATGTGATTTGTCAAGCTTTGTCAGGAACAAAAAGTTCCGGGATGTGCAAAGCAGGACTGCTTGGTTTCCATGGAGATACTGCTAGTTAGGCTATGGAAATCCTGAAAAGGCCAGAGGATGAGTGACAATACAAGGATTTAGCGGCTGATCTAAAGAGCCAGACTGAATTAATGAGATTTTTCACAGAGCGTTATTAGCAAGGCTAGCACCGTATGGCTCTTAGGCCCTCGTTTTCTCAGCTGCAATCTTGGAAAACAGAAATGGAAAGATTTAATTGCTGTTTTTTAAACCCTTTAAGATTATTTTAACCTATAACATTTTAAGGTTGTAATAGAAAAACGTTTCTTTTTTTCATCACTCAGTTACTGTTATTACTGTGTTTTTGGTGGCAGTTGCCCTTTATCTGCATTGAGATGGGAAATTCAATAGTACTTATTATATTGAGCAGTTAATTCCCACATACTGTGAACACATTACTGTTCAAAGTAGGTTATCTGGAGTTTCATTTAGAGCCGAGGGAGAGATACCATGTCATTGGCTTTATATCTACTAGGGCTATATTAATTATTTATTATAGACTGCTGATGTAAACTGTTAGCTCTGGCAGGTCACAATTTGTATAGGTACCTATCCATCACTCCAGTTTTTGGAGTTTGGATACGGATTTCTGAAAACAAGCAATCTGTGCAGTTTGTGAGTTAAACTCCAGGGCTGCTGCTGGTGCACTTAACACCGAAAGGAAAGAAGCTTAGAAAGGACCCCTCTTGACCGTCATTAGGTAGCAATTTCCTCTGAAGTTTGGGAGCCATGCTGTCAGAAGGCCTTTTTTGCCCTCTTTCTTTGCAAGGACTGAGCATAGAAATTACGGGTGTGTTAGCAAGGTAGGCTTTTCCTTTCCAACATGTTCCCTGCACCAATTCTTCGTGAAATGTCAGTCTCTGCCACCTCCTGAAATCAGACTGTGTGGAGCAGGGAAGCAGCAGGCCAGGCGCTGCTCTTTCCTGCTGGTTTGCAGGAGGGCACATGCCCATATGTTTCTGGGAGATGGAAACCCATCCTGTTGCTGCTGAGTAATCACAACAAAAGCACATGCAGCCGCATTCCCCGGATTCCTGTACAGTAGACTAATCCACTTAATCCCACTGTTAGCTTCCCCCCAAACGGGAATTTCACAGTCTCTTTTGATTTAGTGGTTTGTAAAATCTCTGATTAAGTGCCTTTGCCCTCTTGTGATTGTCTCTCTATTCCCTAAATGATTTTGTCAGGAAGAAACCAGAGAAATTGAAATCAGGGTCAACATGCCCTCTTCCTTCCCTATTTTGTTTTTCTTTATTATTGCTATTTTTAAATTTTGAGCTTTTCTTTTCTTTACTCTACTACCACATGACAGTATTTCATTTTTTAAATTATCAAATGGACGAACTATGCTGCGACCTCCCAGCTAAGCTGATCTCAAATTTAGCTCTGTCTGGATTTGTATGCCAGCTCCAATTGGCATCTAAGAATCCCCTACTCTATGTCTTTAGAAGGGCGGTGGTAAGAGCAGGCGTGATGGGTTCAAACAGACTTGGCCTTGAGACCTGGTTCTGTCATTTGCTAGCTGTGTGGTTATGGGCAAGTCACTTAACCGCTCTGGTCTTGATTTTCTCATCTGAAAGTGAAAATTAAATGCTATAGCATATGTACAGTACTATGTGCCTACACATACTAAATACTCAAGAAATTATGATAATAATAGCTATCATTCATATCAGTACACGTATTTTGCACAGCAGAATATGTTTTGTTTTGGGGCATTTTATTAAGCCCTTTGATGTGTGTTTTGATGCTATTTCTGTTTAGATTAAGCTTCTTGATGTTAAGAGCTCAAGTTTTCCATTTATTTTGTAATTGATAACTGCATTTAGTTTGTGCTATCATTCCACCTGATTCTCTGCCTCTTAAAAACATTCACCAAAATATTTGGGGAAATTTACCTTGGTTCACGTAGCATAAATGATAGAAATAACATATTCAGTTGAAAAGCTGCGAGTTATATTAAGGTTCTTACTGAACTTTTAAGTTGAGTAGGAAAGCAGTTGAATTTGTGTCCATCCAAAAGAAGAAATTCAAAATGCAAAAACAAAAACAAAAGCCAAATAAAAACAAAGGAGTTTTTTACTTTGTTTTTTTGGTTTCATTTTTGTCCTCATGGAATTCTCTTCAAGACCTTTCAAACTAATGAACACATTTCTACTGGCTGTGGGAGAGGGTTGTCTCCTCCTTTCACCATATCTTCCAGGGAAGGGAATTTGGAGATATTTTTTCATAGACACTGCTGAATTTGAACAATTTTATCATAATGATAGCCATCCTCAAACTCACTCCAATTCTACAAATAAAGCCTCAACCTTTCATCAGAGCTGGTTGGTAGAGAAGGTAAAATCTTCACTCTAATATTTAAAAATAGGAAACATCGCAGTTCTTTATTCCTTAAAATCAAATTACATGTGGCTCTAATCTCCCAACATATGATTGGCAGGAGGTCCAGGACCAGCCAATACAGGTCTGCTGGACTCAGCTCCATCACTCAGTCGCTGACTGATCTTGGCAAGTTACTGAACCATTCTGTGCCTCAGTCTCCTCATTAGTAAAATGAGGATATTAGTGCCTCTCTTTTCTATGGGAAACTGTTGTGGAAGATTAAATAAAACTATATGTGTAAGTGCTTAGAACAATGCCTGTTTCATATCAGGTGTTTAGAACATTTCAGTTTGATCATAACTGTGATGATTATTATTATGAATTGAGAGGCTTATGTGACACTAGCAAAATAGGCAGTAGCATGATTCTTATTCTACAACTATGACCCTCTCTTACCAATTCACTGTTTCTGCTCCTTGATGCTCTATCCAATGGTGTTCCTCTATTACCAGTTGGGCACCTGCGTGTGCTCTGATCATGTTCCAGAGTAGTCACCTAAGTAGACCCTCACCTGGAGCTGTGCTCCAAGAATGCAGTCTCCCAAAATCCCCAGGTCATTCCCACTGGAGGACTAGCTGCCTCCCTGTGACAGAATGGTGATGACATCTTTTTGACCCATCTGACTGCCCAGTTTCAGGGTCTCTCTTTCTCTCTCTCTTTCTCTCTCAGCCAGTGGGCTGAGGGCCTCCTGGGAAATCTAGTTCTGTAGTTTTAGGACCAGAGTCTTTAAGCAAAAATCTGTTAACTCTCCCCTGAAACAAAAGATGTTCCACCTCCAGGATGGAAAACTCCCTCTCCTCACTGTTCTCTTAAAGGTACGAGGTAGTATGAGAGTGAGATTGGGGTAAAGGAAAGTACCTTTTGTTCCTTTGTGATTCTGTTGAGCCTATAGCAGAAATCAGGACACAACTAATCTCCCTTTCAGCCTTCACGTTGGCTTGAAAGCAAGTTTCAGACAGTGTAGATTTGGACAGCGGAAACTCCTCTGTAGACTGGTCAGCAGTGTTCTAGGGGCTAGCCTGAAGGACTGGTACTTTTAGCCCAGGCTGAGGTACTGGGTCCTTTGGGCAGATGCCTGAAGCAGAGTCTTAAGGAGTTGCTGGGTCAGAACTGAATATTTAGACCAAAACCAGTCTATTAAATACAGAGCAACTGAAACAAGATAGGAAGACAATGGATTAATGGTCCTTGGTGACCTAGGAAATGAGAGGATTCCAAAAGGAAATCAACCAAATTGCATATGGAGGTATTTCTAGTTGGTGACAGTGGCTTTTTAAAATTTTCCATATATATCACTTGTTTCCATCCAGTTCTTAAATTATTGTCTTCTAGTGGCCTATATGTTTCTTCTTATTCCCTTGAACCTGGCATGGTTGTACCAATGTCTCAGGTCAGTTATGGCAACCAGCCCATTAACTGTGAATTCCTCCAAGAATTTCCCCAGACCTCACTTCTTCATTCAGTACCCCTGACCTAGTACTAGATTTAGAACGAAAGAAGAACTATTGATCATCTCCTATATGACAGACCACATTGAAGTGTGTTTTCTAATTTAGAATCTGGTTTTAATTTCAGCTCTTCCATTTTAAGCTGTATGATCTTAAACAAGTCATTTATCCTCTGGAGGATTCACCTCACCTGTAAATAAAAAAACAATGATTCTTTGATACTATCAAACTTTGGCCCATATTATCTTCATCCTCTCCTTACAATCTAATTTTCTGACTGTACAGTTTCACTTCACCCATTATTTTTCATTCTCTACCAGACAAGGAAATAAATGGATAAATAAATCTTCAGATAAACAAACCAGTGCTAATGAATGTAATTACATAAGGGGTTTTACCTCTTAAAGGGATTTTAATTTTCTAGGTAAACTCCATGTTTTTAGTTCAAACAATATTGAGTGTCTAGTGCTTGTTATTCTTGTGGATTGGATTCTTTAACCTAGCATTTCCCAAAGTATGCACCATGAAAAAGAGTTTCACAGTCAAATAAAATTAAAAAATGCAACACTCTAATTTCTGCTTCTGCTCAAGATGGAGGAAAGGGGATCTGGATTTACCTTTTTCCTGACAACAACAGTAAAACATACAAAATATACAAAACAATTTTCAAGACTTCTCATCAGGCAGCAAAGGACAATGATCCCTGAGAGACAGGAAACAAAAGTGAGTCCTATGAATGCCCTAGCCTACAGTCTTGGGAGAACTTCCAGGCTGCAGTGAAGGGCAGGGCAAACCAGGGAGAGTTGAGGAGATGAAACTGAGGGTCTGGGAAGATCGTGATAGCCCAGAGTTCTTGGGACAGAATAGTAGAGACAAGAGAGCTACAAAGAGAGAAATCCTGGAGATCTGCAAATATTCCTTAGGAGTATACAGCAGAGTACAGATCAATTCTTGTATGTGAGGAAACAACCCAAGAATGGGGGGAAAATACCTGAAAGAATAAGAGAACAGCACATGGCACTCACACAAAGCTGGGAATAGTGACTGCTCCCATCATCCAAACTGGAAAGACTCATAATTCATGAGGCATTTGGGTAGAATACTCTGGAATGTTGTACCTCTGTAGTGGAGAATAATTAGCCTTAAATAGAGCATGGTAATGGCCCTTCCTAACAAATCGTGAAAATTGCATATGAAAGGATCAAATTGTTACCAAAAACTACATCCCACAATAAAGCTAAAGATTATTATTTTTATATAAATACAAAAATATCCAATACCCAACAAAGTAAAATTCACATTGTCTAGCAGCCAAACAAAAATTACCAGGCATTCAAAGAACAGTATAAACATGACTCATAGTGAAAAGAATAATCAGTTGAAATCAATGCAGAATCAACAAAAATGTTAGAATTAGCAGAAAAATACTTTAAAACAGTTGTTACCATGTTTCCCCGAAAATAAGACGTAGCCAGATCATCAGCTGTAATGTGTCTTTTGGAGCAAAAATTAATATAAGACAAGGTATTATATTATAATATATTATATTATATTATATTATATTATATTATATTATATTATATTATATTATATTATATTATATTAAAGACCCAGTCTTATATTATAGTAAAATAAGACCAAGTCTTATATTAATTTTTGCTCCAAAAGATGCATTAGAGCTGATTGTCTGGCTAGGTCTTATTTTGGGGGAAACATGCTAGTAATATATTCTATATGTTCAAGTGGTGAAGTAGAGACATAGAAGATACTTTTTAAAGATCCAAATCAAACTTCTGCAGATGAAAACTACAGTGTTTGAGATGAAATAATATATTACATCAGATTAACGGCAGATTAGACATGGCATAAAGAAAGATTATTGAATTTGAAGACACAGCAATAGAAAATATCCAAAATGAAGCTCCAAGAAAACAATCCAAACAACTGATAAAAGCATCGGTGAGAAGTGGAACAATGTCACATATCATAATAAGTATGTAATTATAAAAATATTTAAAAGGATTCTGACTGAGAATTTTTCAAAATGATGTTTTAAAACAGAATAAATACCCCTCAAATAAATAAATAAATACAAAAATACTAAAATTAACAACAAAAATCAGTAAAATGGAAAACAGACAAAAGTAGAGAAAACCCAACAAAACTAAAGTTGTTTTTTTCTAAAGACTGATAAAGTGGACAAATCCTAACAAACCTATCCAAAAAAATAAATAAATAAAAAGAAGAGAAAAGAAAAGAAAGAAAGAAAGAATTTAGAAAGGAAGGAAGGAAGGAAGGAAGGAAGGAAGGAAGGAAGGAAGGAAGGAAGGAAGGAAGAAAGAACAACTTTAAATTACGATTGAAATTACCTCAAAAGTGAAAAACATTGCATTTAGTGAATTTTGAACTTATATTTAGACCCCTCTTTTTACTGACAAATCCTTTTAGGACACTTAGGACAAAGGGTTCTCCTAAGCATTAGCCTTAAGGGAGTATTATGAGACTCCTTTTCATACTTTTTTGGTTCTCTTGATTGAGGGAAAGAAATTTACATTATAAACAACTGGTATAAAATGGACCTCTGATGTAAAATGTGGAACCTGGGAGATAGAAATGAGCTATCTTCTGAATAACATGAATCATATAGTTAATTTTGGATCTTATATGCTGTTTACCTTGGAAGTCATTGTCTTTAATTATGTGGGTCCAAGAAAATATTTTATTTTTCCCTTTTGCTTGATAAACAATTTAGGTAGAATTTATTTGGAAAAAAGATCCTCAGCAAAATTACAAATTAGTAAAATTATGTTTCCTAACATCTTAAATAAGGCATTTTTGTTTATATTAAAATAAATAGACTGATCAATTAAAAAAAGGTAACTTTCAATACACGTATCATATAAATGACTCAGCTGAAATTAAGATTAACAAACTCTGGTTTCTGGTTCACTTTTCTCATCTTTGGGTAAAGTTTATTCCATCCAAAAGCAAACAACAAGAAAAATATAAAATTGTGAAAGAGCTATTTTTATCACAAAAAAGAAATTGAAAAAGTAAGAGGACATGGATTTGGGTTGCAAACTACATTTAAAACATACACAGTCAAAAAATTAAATTTAAATAGCTCAGGATAAGTGTCTTTTAACTTCACAGACAGGTTACCTGATCTGAATAAGTTAACTGATGGGGTAAGAAAACCTCTGTATTTACTATGCTCCCAAGTCTGGCAAGCTGTACATTCATTATTTATTTAAACCCTAGGCTATCATTTTTCTTAGCAGCCAAATGTAAAATAGTCTGGAATATATAAACAATAAATTGAGGATAATTCACTGGTTATGAATTGAAATTAATCAAACTTAGTTTTTCAAAATAAATTAATTAAATTTAAAAAAACAGAAAGAAGGCACAAATTTTCAATATGGAGAATAAAAAATGGAAAGTCATTACAGTTCAAATATTTGTTTAAAAAAGTTATACCAATAAATTAGAAAATTTAGACATAGAAACATTTTTTGAAAAATGCAACTTATAAAATGGATAGAGGACAGAATAGAAAAAAACATGAATAAGCCCATGTCTATTACAGAAGTCAAATTCAAAATGAAAAACCAAGTCCAGATAACTTCAACATGAATTCATACTTTTAATGAATTGGTGAAATAACGCCAATTCTTCCAGAATATAAATATAGAGGAAGTATTTTCTGTGTCATTTCATGAGACTAGGATAACCATGATATAAAAATTTGACAAAGTTATTACAAGTAAGAAAATCACAGGATAATTCTCATCAACATAGGTACAGAAATATTTTCTTTTAATTCTTCATTTTTTCAGTTATAGTAGACATTCAATATTATTTTATATTCATTTCAGGTATACAGCACAGTAGTTAGACATTGATATAATTTATTCACTGAGCCTCCTGACTAGTCTAGTACCCACCCAGCACTATACATACTTGTTGCAATATTATTGACTATATTCTCTATGTTGTACCCTACATTCCCATGACTGTTTTGTAACTACCAGTTTGTATTTCTGAATACTTTCCATTTTTCACCCAGCCTCCAAATCTCCCCTCCCCCCTGGTAACCATCAGTTTGTTCTCCGAATCTGTGAGTCCGTTTCAAATTTCACATATAAGTGGTATCATGTGGTAATTGTCTTTCTCTGACTTATTTCACTTAGTATAATAACCTCTAAGTCCATCCATGTTGTCGCAAATGGTAAGATTTCATTCTTTTTTAAAAAGATTTTTGTTAAAATACAGCTAACATACAACATTACGTTAGTTTCAGGTGTATACCATAGTTATTCAACATTTATATACCTACAGAAGGTATCTCCATCATAAGTCCAGCAACTATCCGATACCATACCACGTTATCACAATATTATTGACTATATTCCCTATGCTGTACATTACATTCCCATGACATACTTGTTTTATACCTGGAGATTTGGACCTCATATTCCCCTTCCCTTTTTAATTTTTCAATTGCAGTTGACATTCAATATTATTTTATATTAATTTCAGGTGTACAGCATAGTGGTTAGATATTTGTATAATTTAGGAAGTGATCTCCTGACTAGTCTAGTATCCACCTGGCACTGTACATACTTATTACCATATTATTGATTATATTCCCTGTGCTTTACTTTACGTGCCCAAGACTATTTTGAAACTACAAATTCATACTTCTTAATGCCTTCACCTTTTTCACCCTGTTCCCCAAACCTCCTCCGATATATTATC
The DNA here is from genome assembly GCF_964194185.1 of Rhinolophus hipposideros. NCBI lineage: Eukaryota > Metazoa > Chordata > Mammalia > Chiroptera > Rhinolophidae > Rhinolophus > Rhinolophus hipposideros. The sequence continues at coordinate 15,102,332 of NC_138054.1, read as the reverse complement.
CCAATAAATCTAGTATCCATCTAACACCATACATAATTATTGGCTATATGATTATTTATTAGTTATTGACAATATTATTGACTGTATTTTTGATGCTATGCCTTATATCCCCACGACTACTTTGTAACAACCAATTTGTATATCTTAATCCCTTCCCCTTTTTCAACCATTCCCAGTGCTCCTCTTCTCTGGCAAATCAAAGTGTTTTCTGTATCTATGAGTTTGTTTCTGTTTTGTTTGTTTGTTTTTTTCTTTAGATTCCACACATAAGCAAAATCACATTGCATCTGTCTTTCTCTGTCTGACATACTTTATTCAACAAAATACCCTCCAGGTCCATCCATGCCACTGCAGGTGGGAAGAACCCATTTCCTTGGCTGGCTGAGCAATATTCCTTTGTACATATGTGTCACTTCCTCTTTATCCATTCTTCCGTCGACAGACCCCCAGGCTGCCTCCACATCTTGGCCATTGTAAACAGTGCTGCAGTGAACATATGGCTGCACATGTCCCCTCGAAGTAGCATTTGGGTTTCTTCAGGTAAATACCAAGAAGTGGGATTACTGGGTCCTTCCTTGCCTCTTGTTATAGCCTTTGTTTTAAAGTCTATTTTGTCTGGTAAAAATATTGCTGCTCCCCCACCTTTTTTTGCTTTTTTCCTTTCCATTTTAATGAAACATCTCTTTCCATTCTTTTACTTTCAGTCTATGTGTGCCTTTTGATCTGAAGTGAGTCTCTTGTAAGCAGCATATGTAAGGGCCTTGTTTTCTTATCCATTCAGCCCTCCTATCTTTTGATTGGAGCATTTAATCCATTTACATTTAAAGTAATAGTTGATAGATATATAGTTATTGCCATTTATTATTCATATTTTTTATCTTTTTTTTTTCCATCTTAAAGAAGTTCCTCAAATATTCCTTGTAATTCTGGTTTGGTGTTGTTGAAGTCCTTTAGCTTTTTCTTGTCTTGGAAACTAGTTATCTGTCCTTCAATTTTAAATGATAGCCTTGCTGGGTAGAGTAGTCTTATTAATAGTTGTAGGTCCTTGCTTTTCATCACTTTGAATATTTTCTGCCAGTCCCTTTTAGCCTGCAAAGTTTCTGTTGAGAAATCAGCTAACAATCTTACGGCAGCTCCCTTGTAGATAACTAACTGCTTTTCTCTTGCTGTTTTTAAGATTCTTTCATTGTCTTTAATCTTTGGCATTTTAATCATGATATGTCTTGGTGTGGGCCTCTTTGGGTTCATCTTGTTTGGTACTTTGTGTATGTCCTGGGTTTGTATGTCTATTTCCTTTATCAAGTTAGGGAAGTTTTTTGTCATTATTTCTTCAACTAGGTTTTCAATTCTGTGCTCTCTCTTTCTCCTTCAGGTACCCCTCTGATGCAAATGTTTATATGCTTAATGCTGTCCCAGAAGCCCCTTAAACTTTACTCATTTTTTTGGATTCTTTGTTCTTTTTGTTGTTCTGATTGGGTGTTTTCTGCTATCTTATCTTCCAAATTACTGATTCGATCCTCTGCTTCATCTAATCGACTGTTGAGTCCCTTTAATGTATTCTTCATTTCAGTTATTGTATTCTTTATTTCTCACTGGTTCTTTTTTATGTTTTCTATCTCTTTGTTGAAGTTTTCCTTGTGACCACTGAGCATCCTTATAAACAGTATTTTCAACTCTGCATCTGGTAGATCACTTGTCTCCATTTTGTTTAGCCCTTTTTCTGGAGTTTTGTTCTGTTATTTTATGGGGGATATGTTTCTTTGTCTTCCCATTTTGGCTGCTTCCTTGTGCTTGTTTCTATATATTAGGTAGGGTTGCTATGCCTCCTGGTCTTAGTAGAGTAGCCTTATGTAGTAGGTGGGCTGTGGGGCTCAATGGTGCAGTTTCCGTGGTCACCTGAGCTGGGTGCTGCAGATGCGTCCCTTGTGTGGGTAGTGGGTGGCCTCCTTTTGTAGCTGAACCTTGGTTGCTGTTTGCATGTTAATGGGAGGGATTTATCCTCAGGCTGATTGATTGTGAGGACTGGTCATGACTACAGTGGAGGAGCCATGGTGCAAGGGCTGACTTACAGAGGAGGGTTTGCTTTAACAGGGCTCTGGTGCTTGTCCAGCATACCCTTTAGGTGTGTCATCCCTATAGGTGGCCGGGTGATGCTTGGGCTGGGTCCAAATCTAGCCAAAGGCTGTGCTAACCCCAGGGCCTCCTGATAGGGACCCCCACCACAAGCCAAGTCCAGCCATAGCTTCTGCCCCACCCAGGGCCACCTGGCATGAGTTTCAAAGCAATCCATAATGGTTGCTGCTCATGCTGGGCTTGGAGATGCCTTCAGAGGCCAAGCTGTGAACTGGGGTTGGCTGTCACTAGTGCTAGGCTTCGGGCTTCTCTGCCAGAAGTATGGGAAATACCGAAGGCAGATGCTGCTTTTTGGGTTTTGTGAATCTTTGAGAGATTTTAGGAAAGTCTGAAACATGAGCCAAGGCAAGCCATTAATACAGAAAAGGCGCTGGAAGTGGCTTGGGTGGGCATGAAATTTGGGTGGGTTCAGGTCATCAGAGCAAGTGAATGGTGTTAGCCTGGTTGATAGAGACACAGATATGGCAGCTGCCTGTGTTTGAACACGGATAGAGAAGGACTCAACAAAGAAACAATGGCTTCTGCCAGTTCCTCTGTCCAGGAGAAAACTGCCCCTCCAGCCCTTACCATGAAGCCATACAATTCAGTTCCTCCCCGTATATCCCTGGTGACTTCTGAGCTGCTGCTGCAGCACTGGAGCTCAGAGCAAATGAGTCCGTCAGTGAGTAAGTCTGTGCACAGGCCCTTTAAGAGAAGCATCAGGAATTGCAGCCACCCTTCATCTCACTCAGCCACAATCTCCACTGTTTTTCACAGTCAAAAGTTATGGACTTCTCTCCCGGGCACTGGAACACTGGGCTGAGGAACCTGGTGTGGGGCTGGGATCCCTCGCACCTCAGTGAGGACCTCCATAGCTGAGAAATTTCTCCCAATTTTTAATAGTCATATGCGGGTGTGGGACCAGCCTGTTCCACATCTCTGCCCCTTCTAACAGTCTCCAGGTGGCTTCTTCTGTATGTCCTTAGTTGTAGGGCTTTGGTTCAGCTAGACTTCAGGCTACAGAACCCAATGATGGTTGTTCTGTAGTTTAGTTGTAATTTTGACGTGGTAGTGACTGGACGTAATCACAACATTTACTTACTCTGTCATCTTGACCAGATCTCCACCTAAAAATCAGATTTCATTCTTTTTTATGGCCAAGTAATATTTTGTTGTATATATATACCACTTGTTCTTTATCCAATCATCTGCTGATGGGCACTTAAGTTGCTTTCATATCTTGGCCATTATAAATAGTGCTACAGTGAACATAGGGGTGCATACATGTATATCTTTTCAAATTAGCATTTTGGATTTCTTTGGATAAATACCCAGAAGTTGAATTGCTGGATCATAATGTAGTTCTATTTTTAATTTTTTGAGGAACTTTCAAACTGTTTGCCATAGTGCCTGCACCAATTTGCATTCCCACCAATAATGCATGAGGGTTCTCTTTTCTCCACATGCACACCAACACTTGTTTTTTGATGATAGCCATTCTGACAGGTGTAAGGTGATATCTCATTGTGGCTGTAACTTTCATTTCCCTAATGCTTAGTGACATTGAACATCTTTTCATATGTCTATCGGTCATCTGTATGGCCCCTTTGGAATAATGTCTGTTCATGTCCTCTGCCCATTTTTTAATTGGACTTTTTGTTTTTTGGTGTTGAGTTGTATGAGTTCTTTATAAATTTTGAATATTAACCCCTTATCAGATATATGTGTCATTGGTGAATACCTTCTCCCATTCAGTAGGTTGTCTTTTCATTTTATTGGTGGTTTTCTTTGCTGTGCAAAATATTTTTAGTTTGGTGTAGTCCTATTGTTTATTTTTTCTTTTATTTTTTTTTTTTGCCTGAGGAGTGATACCAGAAAGAATATTACTAAGAGCAATGTCAGAGAGTTTACTGACCATGTTTTCTTCTAGGAGTTTTATGGTTTCAGGTTTTACATTTAAGCCTTTAATCCATTTGAGTTTATTCTTATATATGAAGTAAGAAGGTGGCCCAGTTTCATTTTTTTTCACATGTATTTGTTCAGTTTTTCCAACACCATGTTTTGAATAGACTGTCTTTACCCTACTGTATGTTCTTGCTTCCTTTGTCATAGATTAACTAACCATATAGGTATGGGTTTATTTCTGGACTTTCTTTTCTGTTCCATTGATCTATGTGTCTGTTTTTGTGCCAGTACCCTGCTGTTTTGATTACTACAGCCTTGTAGTTAGTTCAATATCAAGTAGCGTGATACCTCCAGTTTTGTTCTTCTTCCTCAAGAGGCACAAAAATCTTAAACAAAGTAGAAACCAACTGAGCACTTCAATATATGAAAAGATAACAATGCATGACCAAATTGTCTTTATTTGAAGTGTACAAAATTGGCATCACATTCCACAATCAATTAGTCAAATTCTCCATATTAGCAATGAAGGCAAATGATCATATCATCATTTCCATTGGCATATTAAAATCATTTGATAAAATTTAACACTTATTCATGATTTTAAAACCTCTCAGAAAATTTGGAATTAAAGGAACTTGTTTGAGCTGATAAAAGGTATGCACAAAACACCCATGGTGAATATTACACTTAATGGTAGAGTATTAAAATCTTTTTCTCTGATTTTGGGAATACAACAAGGTTTCAGCTATGACCGTATCTATTCAACATTTTACTGGAGGGTTTGTGGCAATAAGGACTGAAAAAACATTAGAGTTATAAGGATTGGAAAATAATCTTAAAAATTACTATTGTGTATAGAAAGCATGTTTACACATATACAAAGTAAAAAAGACTCTCCTAATAAACTATGATATTTAATAAGTGAGTTTACCAAGGCCATTAGATATAAGGTCAGGAAAGAAAAATCATTCATATTCTTGGATCAGTACAAATAATTAGAAAACAAAATTTTGAAATGATGCCTTTTACCTAGAAATAGTTTTTCAAGACCACTACTCAGAAAATTACAAAACTTTATGAAGGGAAATGAAAGAAGACCTAAATAAGTGGAGAACTATACTGTGTTCATTGACTAGAAGACTTAGTGTTGGCAAAGATGTCATTTTCTATATATACTCAATGTAATCCCAATCAAAATCCCAGCAGGATTTTTTCCATGTGTGCAGAAATTTACAATCTAATTATACAATTTATATGGAAATGCAAGGGGCAACAAATGGCCAAGACAATATTGAAGAAATATAGTTAAAATGAAGTACTGGATATTAGGAAGTATTATAAAACTTATACTAAAATACTGTGATATGAAAATATCACAGTAACCAAAATACTGTGATATTGGTGACCATTAGAACAGAGTAAGGAGTCCAGAAATGGAGCTACACATTCAAATCATTTCATTTACAACAAAGCTGACACTGCAATACAGAGATGAAATAATATTCTTTTGGATATATGGCATTGGAACAATATGGGTAAAAAAGCAATGGATTTTAACCCATATATTTTACCATATACAAGAATCCATTTTAAATGATTGTAGACCTGAAGGTAACAGGTAAAATAATAAAACGTCCAGAAGATAAAAATAAGAGAATATTTTCATAACCTTGGGCTAGGCAAAGAGTTTATGAATACAATATAGGAAGTACCAGCCAGAAAGGAAAATGTTGTTAAATTAGTTTTCATAAAATTTGAAAACTTCTGTTTATCAAGACATTCTTAAGAGAATGAAAAGGCAAGCTATGAACTGGGAGAAGATATTTGCAATACATAAACCAGACAAAGGATTTCTAGACAGAATATATAATGAACAATTAAAATTTAATTTTTTTTAAAAAAATAGGTTGCCTAATAATAAATGGGCAAAAGATTTGAGCAGGTACTTTACAAAAGTGATATCCAAATGGCTGATTCATATATATAAAAAGTTGCTCAAAGTCATTAGAAATCTGGGAAATAAAAAGAAAAACCACAATGATAAACTAGTACACACTGATCAGAAAGGCTAAAAATTTATAAATGAATAAAACAAACATGAACAAGGGTTTGGGAGGATATGGAGAAATGGGAATTTCATATATAATTAATAGTTTACATGGATCCAAATGCTTTGGAAAAGTGGCATTGTTTACTAAAGAAGAAGCTACGTTAACCCTGTAACTCAGCAATTTCATGTATAAGTATATACCCAACAGAAATCTGTGTACCAAATGGTATGTACAAAAGTGTTCATAGCAGCACTATTTGGAAAAATCCCAAACTAAAAAAAATACCAAATGCCTGTCAATTGTAGAATGGCTATATTTATATGGACTACTACTGCAATAAAATATTCATATTATACTGCGATGAAAAAGGGCAAACTCTTCCATGCAGCACCATGAATGAATCACACAGATATAATATTGAGCCAAAAAAAGACACAAAAAAGTACTTATACATGATACCATTTATATAAAATTCAAAAATAAGAAATAATAATCCATGACGATTTACATCAGAAGAATACTTACCTTGGGAAGTTATTAAAAGGTTCTCCTCTGCTAGTAATGTTCTGTACCTTTATCTGGGTTGTGAGTCCATGGGTGTGTTCACTTTGTAAAAATTCATTAAGTAAAGAAAAGGTTTAAAAGCTAATTCAGGCATTTTTGCTTATGCTTATGAATCTAATTTTCATGCTTGGCAGAATGGCTAAAAAGGTTGATATGACCCCACCATTTATTACATCTTCTTCTGCATGTTAAATAAGGTTAATCTGAGATGGTGGCTGAGGGCTTTAAACCCTATTTCTGCTTGTGACTCAACTTAAACTACCCTGCTCTAACTCCTGCAGCTGCACACTAGGCAAGCTTTTGCATTAATTTTGGTCCAAGGCATTCTTTCGCCTAGCTTCAGCAGCTTGAGGCTGTCAACCAACACTAATAAAATACAGCATGAAGATAAGCTTAAAAGCGCCACTTCTTGCTTGTACAAATCAGCAGTGGGAAGGAGTTACCACCCTCAACATAGATCTTCCCGGTGAAGGTGAAAAGGAAGTCACCAGGAGTATTTCTGGCTTTCATGGGAATCTGTTCCAAGTTATAATAACAAAAACTAATCTTTGTTGTGTCCACCTATGCTCCAGGCACTATTCTAAGTATTTGAAATGTATTAGCTTTTTTGATAACATAACAACTGCCTGAGGTAGTATTATGGGCTGCATATTTGTGTGCCCCCCCACCCCACCCCCGCATCCATATGTTCAAACCTTAACCCACAACGGGATGGTATTGGAGGTGGGGCCTTTGGGAGGTGATTAGGTCATGAGGATAGAGCCGCTTGATGAGATTAGTGCCCTTATGAAAGAGACCCTAGTGAGCTTGTTTCCTCTCTCTGCTCTCAGCCAGGAGAGGACCCAGTAAGAAGGTGGCTGTCTACAAACCAGGAAGACTTTCTCACCAGAACCCAACCCTGCTGGCACTCTGATCTCAGACTTCCAGCCTCCAGAACTGTGAGAAATAAATGTCTATTGTTTAAGCCACCCATTCTATGGTATTTTGTTACAGCATTCCTAAACGACAGGTAGGAAATATTATCTGTCCCATGTTACTGGTGACAACGCAGAGGTACAGAGAGGTTGAGTCGTCTGTCAAAGATCACACAGCTAGCAAGCGGGGAAGCCAGCTAGTAGGGTTCTTTCTAGAGCACTTGCATTTACACACACGATAGAAGATACAACAAATGTCATGCTATACACAGTCTTGATGTCTCCAGTTTAGGGAGCTCCAGAAGGAGACCTGCACTATGAAGATTTCTCCAGAGCACCCAGCTCTTCGTGAGAGATTGGCCATGAAACAGATAGAAGCCTCTGTAATTCAGTCTTCAGGTCTGAAAACGAGGAGGGACAGGCAGAAGTATCCCCTCTCCTTCTCTGGTGGTAGTGGCTGAGCTACCAGAGCTCAGCAGAGCTGTAGATTTTGTTTGTTTGCAGAAAAACAAAAAACATCACAGAGAAGTATAAACATTGGTAAATTAAGATTTGGGCAACAACACAAATGCTTTAAAAAAAAAAAAAAAAAGAAAGAAAGAAAAGCAGCACAGCTTTTCTTATCGCCCAGTGATTCCCTTGTTCCTACCTTATGCCGTCTACCAGAACCGCCATTTACTGAGCTCTCAGCAGTAAACTTAATAAAGATTGATATCAGCGACAAATTCTGTCAACTTCCATGCTGCAAAACTTAGTCACAGTGCAAAATGGACCAAGGAAAATAAATAACCCGAGGAATGATGGAGTGCGTAAATATTGATGTGGAGGCTGGGGACAGGGAAGTTGGACGAAGCAAAAGAGAGCTTAGTGATGGCAAGTTCCCGAACCTGACTGAGTGCAGAAAGGTCTTTTCACATTGATTTTAACTCTCTGCCATTATTTTCAGGGAGGGAGTGTGTGTTGGTCTAAACTGTAAATTTTTAGATTCCGAAAGATCTTTCTAGAAAAGGCATCTTAAAAAATTAGATAAAAGATTACCTTTACAAAAATAGTACTGTATACAGAAAAACTTAAAACACACATAGAAACAACAGAATAATAAAGGATACCCACAATTCCATCACCCAAAATACTAGCTCTCAGCATCTTTCAGACTTTTTCTCCACGCTTAGGTATACATTTCCTAATTTCTAAGAGGCAAATTTTGTAAAGTTTGGTATTTCTGAAATCAAATTGAATCTATGTGGCAGCGTTTCCTTTTGTCCCAAAGGCTGTCATTAAGTTAATGTTATTTCGTACAAATGATGATATCTTAAACCTGAAGAAATATATAGTATCATATATTTGTAGAAAATATTATACTGTATGTGCGATTTTTTTCTTTTTTGTTGTGGTAAAGTATACGTAACATAAAATTGATCGTTGTAACCATTTTAAGTGTACAATTCAATGGCATGAGGAATAGTCACGATGGTGTGTAACTATCACCACTATTTATTTCTTGAACTAATTCATTATCCCAAATGGAAACTCTATACCCATTAAATAATAACTCCTTATTTTCCCCTCCTCCCAGCCCCTGATAACTACTGTTTTTAGTTTCTGACTGTATGAACTTACCTATTCTAGGTTCCTCGTATAAGTGAAATCATACAGTATTTGTCTTTTTGTGTATGCCTTATTTCACTTACCATAATATTTTCAAGTTTCTTCTTTGTTGTAGCTTGTATCCGAATTTCATTCCTTTTTATAGCTGAATAATACACTACATTTTGTTTATCTGTTGATGAGCACTTGGATTGTTTCTGTTCACAAGCCTGTTGGTTTTTGTGAATAATGTTGCTATGAACATTGGTCTATACTACCTGTTTGAATCCCTATTTTCAGTGATTTTAGGTGTATACTTCGGAGTGGAAATGTTGCATTACAAGATAATTCTGTTTTACTTTCTTAAGGAACTGCCAAACTATTTTCCTTGCTGGCTGCACCATTATACATTTCTACCAGTGATTGATAAGGGCTCCAATTTATTTACATCCTCACTAATACTTGTTATTTTCTGTTTGTGTGTGTGTGTGTGTGTGTGTGTGTGTGTTTTATAATGGCTGTCCTAATGGGTATGAAGTGGTTGAACATACTATTTTGAAACCTGCTTTTTCCTGTTAGTGATATACCTTGAACATTTTTTAATGCCAGTTAATATACTTCTATAATCCATATCAGCTGTCATTTTGATGACTGTAGTTATTTAGTTGTGCGTATGTACCTACACACTTTTTAAAAACAATCCTCTATTGTTGAATATTTAGGTTATTCCCAGTTTTTACTCTTAGAAGTTATAACAAAATGAATACTTTAAGGCTTTTTTTGCACCCATTCTTAATTGTTTCATTGGTATAAATTCCTAGATATGTTATTGTTGAATCAAAGATATGAATGTGCAAGGCTTTTAATTCATAATTTTAAATTGCTTCCACTTAGTTTTAAAAGGAAAAAAATCAGCAGCCCTTCAGTGAAGAACCATTCATACCACCACAACCAACCCCAAAGATTTAACTGGAAAATATTTACACTTATGAGGACGAGAGAAAGTGGATATGAGAATCTAGTCTATGAAATAGAAATTGTGTCAGCTCTTTTGCCACATGGTTTGACAATTCTGGAAAGATGAGATTTTTTTATAATGTTCATCTTGGGTCAGGGATAAACTTTTTTCAAATAAGTATGATTAATTTTTTTTGACCCCATTCAAATTTCTCATCTACCATTTTTGCCCAGAATATGGTAGAAAAATGAAAAGAAAATAGAGTAAAAGCAGACACTCCACAAAAAATTTCTGTAGTAGTTGCTTAAACTTGAAATTCTACAGAATCCATGTGAAACTTTTATAGATAAGGAATACAAATTTCTTGATTTTGTCGTTGCTCTGAAAAATTGCACGATTTTACGGAAAGCATCACATTTCATCCCTCAACGCTTGTTAGGGCAGATGATGCAACACTGTCCAGAGGACACGTATGGAAGCAGTCATCCTAGAATTAGAATTACCTGTTCTAGTTAGGTCACCTGCCTTAACCCATTTGGGCTGCTGTAGAATACCATAGACTTCTCACAGTTCTGGGGGCTGGGAAGTCCAGGATTAAGGCTCTGGCAGATTTGGTGTCCTAGTTCATAGATGTCTGTTTCTTAACTGCAATCTCACATGGTGAAAGGCACAAGGGAGCTCTCCAGCGTCTCTTTAATATAAGAACACTTTTCCCATTCATAAGGGCTCCACCCTCCTGACCTAATCACAGCCCAAAGGCCTCACCTCCTTATACCATCATACTGGGAATTAGGTTTCAACATTTGAATTTTGGGGGAATACAAACATTCAGCCTATAGTATCGCCACATTAAAAACTATGGCCTAACATTGTGGTCCTTAAAGTGGTGGGTGGTCCTTTAAGGACCTAAAGTGGTCCTTAAAGTGGTCTCAGTGTGTGTGAGAATCACGGAGGGCCGCTAACACAGACTGCTGGGACCTGCCCCCAGAGTTTCTGAGTCAGGAGGTCTGTATAGAGCCTGAGAACCTGCATTTCTTACAACTTCCAAGGTGCTGCTGGTTAAGGACCACACTGTGAGAGTCACTGAAGTAGATGATATTGCTTCTCACTCACCTCTCTCAGGGTAGCTTTGGATGGTCATTTAGGTGAGCCATTAAAAGCAAGGGATCTGAGTGATAAACAAAACAACTATATAGATTGTAATAATTATGACAAAGAGCTACAACTATGTTTTATTCATGGGACATTTTTTTTTTTCTGAGAGAATTATTGGATTCCTCGTACTTAGAATTGACATCACCATATAACAAACTTCTCTGCACAGAAATTAGAGGTGTCAATCTGGATCATGTATAAATGCTGATTATTAAATTTTTTATTGTGCTTACTTCAGTGGCTCTACTGACTAATATTTTTATGACGTGCATAAATAACACTAGTGGGTAGCTTAAAATATTTTCAAAGATTTATATGGTAGGTTCTCACATAAAATATATAGTCCTTGAGGCAAGGATGCTATTTTCTATAACTCCAGGGCACTTTGAATCCAGTCAGTATTCAACGCTTGTTGATCAACTCATGTAAGGAAGTCAATCTGCAAGGTGCATTAGCATCATCAGAACATGAGACAAGGAAATTGTATGAAGGATGGGAGGTGCAGTAGACCGTTACATGCCCACATGTGATCCCTTCACACAATGACTCTGGATGTGGTCGTATGATTTGCTGTGGCCAATGGATCAGCAGCAACTATGATGGAACAGAGAATTGCTAAGCACATGCACAATGGGGCTTGTCCTCTTGAAATTCTTCCTCTTGGAATCCATCTGCCTTGCTGTAAAGAAGCTTGGGCTAAGTCACTTCCTGGTGAGCAACCCCATGGCGAAAGACCTTGGAGGACGCGACCATCCAGTATGTTCCAGCTCCAGCTTCCAGATAAATGCAGCCTCGTGAGTCACGTCAGCTGTTGCACTTGGGTCCTGACACACTGCCAGCAGAGTCTTGTCAGCTGCAGACTCATAAAAAATAATGGGAGGTGGTTGTTACAAAGTAATAGGTAACTAAAACAGGGAGAATGCAAAAGCAGTATATTTCAAAGTCTAAAAAATAAGTCAGTGATCACATGTGAGATTTCTCTCAGGTCATTTCTGCTTTTGTGACACTTGTACAATAGTCCTTGGTTGAAAATTTTATTTCCTTATTTATTCACTCAACCGTCTTTTGTTCCTCTTCTCTGACAAGCCAGGCTCTGTGTGAATAGAGGAAAGGAAGACAGTAACCCCAGTGAGAGGTGGTAAGTACTATGAAGGATGTGTGGGGTATACGGTGTGTGGGGATGTGAGGAGAGGAAGGACAGAGCTGAGGCAACTTCCCAAGACAGGCAACCTAAGAGGGAAAGATTTTCGTGGCTAAGGACTCTTACGGAAATTGGACTTGAGGTGATTTAATTCCCGGTGTCTATATGATACTCAGGATAAAAACTAAAAATTAACAAACAAACAAACAAACAAACAAAAACTGGAGAGGTAGACAAGAAGGAGAGACAAATTTTTATTTATTTAAAGATTTCAAATATAGCTCTTCACCAGATAAGAGCAATCCTTCCTGGCTTCCTTCAAGCACATCCCAGACGCATGGCCAAAAAAGTGTTTCCTTCAGTCCCTGTGACAGTATGTCATAATACAATGCACCCTCCCCCCACACTGAAAGTCAGAGCTCAGACTCACACATCCTCACCCTGCCCCTGACACTAACAACCTGGGAATTACTAGGAGAAAAGCCTGGCACATGTGGGAGCCACCACAAAAGAAACTGTCCCAGAAGAGAGGTGCTAACTAGGTGAAGACATATGACTCTGAGCGTTATTTCCTAATTCTAATGGAGGGAGATTCTGGCATTGAGCCAGGAAACAGAAAAGGCATGAAAGGAAGAACTAATTTAGAGCTGGTGAAGTGAGTGTTTTCCGGCTTATTTAAACACAGAGATATCGAATTCAAACAGGGAGGAGAAATCTGACTACCAGATGGAGCTGCTGACTGAGGCAGGATGTCAACAATGGAGTCACCAATGTCCAGCCATGAAAGGAGACGTTTTGACAGCTGGGAAGCCATAGACAGAGTGATGCTTGGTGGACTGGGGGGGTTCACCTTATACTCGGTATTTTTTTTCCATTTAAGTCCTTTGGAGGCACAGGTTAAGGTTATTGGCTTGGCCCCACGTTAAAAAAAAACCACAATCCAGCCCTACAAAGACCTTGGGAGGTACTAGGAAAATCAGTCCAACAGACCACTAATAGGCAGATAGAAGGACCTTCACCGAACGCGAATTTATTGCCTATGGTGAGGCAGACATTGTGCTGGATTTTAGGGACACATTGGGGAGCATGATTGATAGATTCCTTGCTCTCAGGGAACATCCATTCAAATTGTCATTTAATATGCCAAAGGCGTGGAGGGCGTAGAGCACAGGGGAGGTCAGAGGGTAGCTGTGGTGCAGTGGGAAGGTCACGGGACACTTGGCTGGGAGCACCTCTCAGCAGCTCACCTGCTCTGTGACCTTAGGCAAAACTCTGAAACTCTCTTTTCCTCATCTGCACATTGATAATAACAATATGTACCTCGTGGAATCATGTTGAGGAGTCACTGAGTAATGTTAGGTAATAACAATTTGCTGGGAAGAGGAGAGAGGCTTTTTGCTGTTGGACAGATGAGGATGGAGCCCCCGTATGTGGTAGTAGCTCTCAGGGGGTATGGTTGCCCCTGGATAAAAATGTGGGAATTAGGACAGGAAAACTTAGAGGAAAGAGTCGGAGAGAAAAACTATGCTGTTTATTTCCAGCCTCATTTCACAGAATCTGGAATTCATTGCTTCTCCCTCAACGTGATTTCGTGATTCATGCTTCTCCCGATGTGATGTAAGGCGCTCTGCGATGTTTATTGCACTGCATTCCAGGGATACTGTACAGAGCCATGTCCAATGTCAGAAACCTAGGAAAATAGTCCTTGGTTTAATTTTAACTCTTTATATAAACAATGATCTCATGTGAGGAAGGCTCAGTCTGGCCAGGCCTCCCAGCCCCTACATTTCTTCCACCCCTTCACCCCCTTCTTCTGTCTTTAATCCAACTGTCTCGCCTTTATCTCACATATGGACTTTGCAAACAAGCACGGGGTGATCCAAGTGCTCAGCTAACTTAAAGAAAAGAAAAAGTGTGACAGCAAAGCAATCCAGTCAAGTCATGAACCCTTGCAGGAGGGAGCCATGTCCTCCTCTCGCTGTGAAATGTTATCTCAGCATGGGGGATGGGGGTCCAGGCAAGGACTCCACCGCAGTGCAAACAATGGACTGTCCAAAAGAGAGCCCCCTTTTTTCCCTCCCAGCCCCAGGACCAGCTGCATTTTTTTTCTTGGACAATAGTGAGCCAAGTTCTCTTTGTGTAAATTAAGTGAACTAGGAGTGCTGCTTGTGGCTGAAGACACCACCCTCTGGCTGCTTATGGCTTTTACCTCCTTCACTCCACCCAACATCTAGGAGGCTGAGTCCCACCTGAATTTACAGATGGGCAGCATCTCAGGAACACAGAGGAATAGAAACTATCCTTCTAATTGCTCAGGAGTAAACAAAAGTGCTAAACTTCCCATTGGGAGTCCATTCATGAGGGATGAATTCTAGTTATTTAGCCCAGTGGTGGGTGGGAATGGATGGGGGGCGGAGGGGAGGAGAAGAGTCTTGTGTGGGTGTGGTGGGATGAAGGTATGAGGCGACAAGCGGGGGTTAAAATGTCCTGCCAGGTTTTGACTGAGCCATACTAACCTAGGTCAGGGGTCAGCAGACTTTTCCTGTAAAGGGCCGGATAGTAAATAATTTGTTCTCTTTATGGGCCATCGTGTCTCTGTCACAACTACTCAACTCTGCCCTTATACGACAAAATTGGCCATGGAGAATTGGTAAAGGAATGGGTGTGTCCGCGTTCCAAGAAGGATGGTTCCAAGAACAGGTGGCCTCTGGATTTGGCCCGAGGGCTGTTGTCTTCTGACCTCTGATCTCCACAGTTCTATTTAGCTAGTTGTGTCTGGGAGAGGAGACCATTGTGCTTCCCTGCTCCCCCAGCCTTCCTGTGACTCTGCTTTCTCCATCCTCTTGTTCCTTCAGTACAAATCCCAAGGACTGGAATTGGCCGTTTACCTAAACAGGTGGCCTCCTGAGTGAAAGCCAGCAGGGGTGGTGACCTAAGGGTTCATGATTTTGTTGGTACATCCCCCACCTACAGGAACGGGACAGGCAGATGTTGCAGGTACTTCAACTCACCCCACGACACACAACCCATCATTTTGGAGAGGCGTAAGGGCATTCCTTCAGCAGTTTTGTTTAGAATCATAGAATTCTCCTATTTCCCACCTCTTTCTCTCTTTCCAGATCTGTTATTATCTGAATGCAAACACTTTGACTTTACCCTCTGTATTTCTTAGCTTTCCTTTTATAGTTTCTATTACTCTATACATCTCTGATGCTTTCAGGAAGAGCTCCTCAGTCTACTATTCCAACTCATAGTTCATTCTTTAGCTGCCTCCATTCAACCACTTTCCCCTTCCACTGTGATTTTCAATCCAGCATGAGAACAGGTATAGTGGTCAAGGGCTGGACTCAGAGATAGACTGCTTGTCTTCAAATTCTAGTTCTGTCTATAATTGCAGGCAAGTTACTTAAACTCTGTGCCTCAATTGCCTCATCTCTAAAAGGGGCTTAATAATAGCATCTATCTCCCATTATCAGGAGAAATAAATGAGTCATGTGTGTAGAACACTTAGGACAGCAGCATATTTGAACCCATATCATTTTCATACCTAGTGCTTTAACTTTCTTATTTTTCTTCACAATACTTTGTAGTGATAATGCTTTCCTTTATTTTGTTGCTTATATTTATCATGATCAGTTTAAATCCCAGCCCTTCGAATACTTCGGTGTCATATGGTGTTTGTTGTGCTCTTTGTAGCCTTTGAGGGGGCAGTAGGATTCCTCAGGAGTGTAGCTGTACTTGGATGAGCTCATAGTCCCCTGGGAATAGCAGCTACAGTTTTCCAGGGCTGTGTGATTTAAGAAGGAGGCAGGGCATGAATCCCAAGTAGGAAGCCCCTGTCACCCCAGGACCACTGTACACCACTCCACCAGAACCAGTCTGGTTAAGTTTGACTTTAAACCCTTAGAGTGAATCTGCACTGGGAGGGGGCAGTCTCCAGGTGGTTCCCCCCAACCCTGAGGGGCTGCTAGGGAGTGAGAGCCTGAGGGCAGCTGCTCAGGCATCAGGGCAGCTGCTCAGGCATCAGAGCTCCCTTTTCCTTCAGGGTGTCTTCTGCCCAGATATTAGCACTGCTCACACTCCCAAACCCTCAGACAGCACCACCTGCGCTGATCCCGTTTCTGTGATGTAGAGGCAGTCATAGATTGTCCTCAGGCCCCTGGAGATGCCCGTGGGGGTGGGGAGACCAGAGCAGAATTTCAAATCTTTCTTTCCTTCTTCTCCCACTGCCACTGCTGGCCACTTTCCCCAGCACCCAGACTTTAGCCATCAACCTTCCACATACACACCATATGAAGACAAGCTTCAAGGTTTTCTGTGGTTAGTATCGTTCTCAGTTCCTGGAATCCATCTTTCCCTCTTGTTTCTATGGTTTCTCGAGAGTTGATTTTGGTGGAAGGAGCTGGCACACCGTGCTCATTCCCTATCTTAGGAAGAAGCAGAAAATACAATCATAAATCCCAAGGAAACTGAGGTGCTATGTGAATCTCCCATGATTGCCCAAATAAGACGTTATCTGGGCTCTAGTTCTACAGTGCTACAACAAGAAACACAAACATGAAGAGAAGGACCTGTTCATTTATGCTAGCTTTTTACTGCCGAAGAACTTATATCCATAAAAGTGCACAAGTCATTTTTTCACAAAAAGAACACACCCAAGTAATAGGCACCTAAATTTAGGAACTTTACAAATAGACTTGTTAATTTTTATGTCACTAATTGTTAGAAAAGTCTCCCTTATTTTAGCTAAAATCTCCCTTCCTATAATTTCTGCCAACTTTCAGCACTATAGAGTTACACAAAATAAGTAGAGCATTTTCTTACTTTTAAGCATTTGAAGTTCAGTATTTGTCTTCCCATAAGTTTTTTATTTTTCCTCTGAGTTATACAATCTTACTTCTTTCAACCAATTTTACTAGTACAAGATGGTATTACAGTGATGAAGTAAGGAGATGCACAGGGAATCATTTAGGCAGAGATGTTTGAAGAATAGACGTTTGGGGACAGAAAACTACTCTCTGGTCTAGTCAATAGAAATATAAGGAGAAAATCCGAAACAGAATGGTGTCTGCCTGCAAAAGGAATCCAGTGCCTTTCTGCTGGGTCACAGTGGGAAGTCTGGTGGCTCTGGGCCTCCCAGGTGAGTGGATATGGGGTGGGGAGAAAGCAAGGGACCAGCTGCTGTCCAAGCAGACATCTTTCTGGAGGCCGAATGCAAAGCAGCTGAAGCCTAAGAAACCAGGGAGGTGTAATCAGAACTGACAGTGGGGAGATGATGGCTCGATGGAGGTGGAATTGAGAAAGAGTTCCGGCTGCTTCCAAGACTCAACAGCCACTCATCTGGAAGCTAAAAAGAGAAGCAAGTGCACTCCAGTTCTCACCAGACAGGCTAGGTGAGAGAATAAAGCATTTGGTGTTGGGGGTGATATGGGTGAGATTTGCAGAATGGTGTAACCAAGGAATTAATGCTCAGTGTCAAAATACAGGCTACAGGCTTATGTGGAAAATGTGCAGTCTGACTTTGGGCCCTCTGCCAACAACTGGGGCCCTGCAGAAGGGCTCTGGAGGCCCCAGACAGGACTGGCCCAGTGGGTATACAAAGGAAACACATTAAGCCTGGGAGCATTGAGTGAGCACTCTTTTCCAGTTTCTTCCATAGTCCATGGTCCTGCCCTGTTAGTCTCTAGGTGTGGGCTTGAGAAGGAGAGCATGAAGTTATCTGAACCACAAGAGCCTTAAGAAAAGCAGAGCCACCTTCTTTTTTCTCCTCCTCATCCTTCTTTTTAAAATGCTGAGTCAATTTAATATAAGGTATGGAAAAATAGAAAGACAAGTCCTCCGGCTTGTGTGTTTCAAATTACCCATTATAGCTCCGTTTACATTTATGTAGATGTTTGATATGTTCCTTCTTATACTATTTCTTCTTAAATTTAATTATTCTTTCTGTGTAGGGAATGACTGCAGATATTAGGTTAGTGCAAAAGTAATTGTGATTTAAAAGGTTAAAAATAATTGCAGGTGGCCCGATGGCTCAGTTGGTTAGAGCACGGTGCTCTTAACAACAAGGTTGCCAGTTTGATCCCCACATGGGCCACTGTGAGCTGCGCCCTCCACAACTAGATTGAAACAACAAACCGCAATTACTTTTGCACCAACCTAATAATAGTGGCAGTATTAGTCTTTTTCACGTACTGGCTGTGCTTGCTAGTAGGCTATGTGTTTATGGCTTCTCCTGGGTATGTACTTCTAGCCTTTGGTCTTCTGTTGTAGCCACTTTTGCTCAGAAGGAACTCATCTATTTCCCATTGCCACGTGCTTAATTTATGCTTATGGCTGTTTTCCCTAGCATTCCACACCCAGACCACCCAGTTTAAAGTGTAATGGCTATTGGCTATGGAGTACCCAAAAAGACTGCCAGAAAAAAATCGCTGGTTACGCAAAGCTAGGGTGGTTTTATTTTTGGCATATTGCAATAAGGGGGAATATCACCTTGACAGAACCTAGTAGCATCTCAGAAAGGAGAGGTCAAGGGTGGATTATTTAGGATTTTAGAGCCTGTGCTGGGTGATTTTAAGGTGGATCTTGGAAGGCAGAGAACTAGTTGGGATTGGGCAGAATTTATGACACAATAGCTGTGGGTTGCTAGGCTCACAGAGGTGAGGGTCTAAAAGTGAGCCTAACGAGTGACCTCCTAGTCTTGCTAAGTTAGCTCCTTTAGTAGTTCCACAGTCTAATTTCCCAGCAGCAAGTATTTATGGGAGCGAGTAACTAGTTTATTTTTGCCTGGGCCCATTCAGCTTAAAACCAGGAAACTATGATTTATCCCAGGATTGTTTAGCACAGGAACAGGAAAACATGTTCATTTGGGTTTTTATTGGGTTTGCAAAATTTGCTTATACCACAATTTATACATGAAGAAGAAATATGGTTTTAATAATTTGCCTACAACTGATCTGCTCTTCAGGGTGAGCTGGTTAGTGGGGAAATGACAACAAAGCCAGAGTCAGTGACACAGTCATTTAAACAGCCCGTTAGCTAATACTCAACCTCTCTAAGTAAAAAGGCCCAATCTCTCCAATTCTTCACACTTTCACTCTTCTCTCTGGCTCCTCTCCAAGATTGTGTCTGGGTGTATAAAGGAAGGGATGTGACTTGTGTGTCTTCTTGGACAGCTCAGGGTGTTCTGCCTCCTGTAGTCTCCAGAACAATGCCCCTTCGCTACCTGCTTGCTATCTACCCTGCTAGATTTTACAACTAAGGCTGACAGGCCAGAATGACACCTGTTCTGATCCTCTCCCTTGGTTCAGGCCTGTCAGTTCTCTCTGGGTGAATTGAACTTCCCTCAGCATTAGCCATTCGTAACACCTATACCTGATCCCTCATTCTATTCCCCAGGGTAGGTGCTTATACCCGGTGTCTTAGTCTGTTTGGGTTGCTATATCAAAATACCAGAAACTGGGTGGCTTATAAACAATAGAAATTTATTTCTTACAGTTCTGGAGGCTGGAAGTCCAAGGTCAGGATGTTAATGAAAGCCCTCTCCCAAGTCACAGACTGCTGAATTCTTGCTGTATTCTCACATGGCAGAAGGGGCAAGGGATCTCTGTGGGGTCCCTTTAAAAGGGCACTAATCTCATTCATGAGGGCTCCACCCTCATGACCTAAGCATTTCTCAAAGGCCCCACCTCCTAATACGTTTGCATTGCCCTTTAGGATTTCAACATATGCATTTTAGGGAGCATAAACATTCTGACCAGGACACTCTGCCATAGGGGCCCCCAGGTTAGACCAGCTGGCTCCATCCTAAGGTCCCCTACTGTAGAAATAAAGGAAGACCAACCAAATGAGAAAAGCAAAGCCTTTTTTTTTTTTTTTTTCCTGAGCTTGCTGCAGCACTTGTGTTTTGGCAGAATTCCAAAGGCAGGCAGAGAAGTGGGGAAGTATTATAGTGGGAAAAAGAGAAGGCTTCAGGTGTGTCCTGACTGGAGACTGTTGGCATGGGGAAGCTGTAGGCAGGCTAACTAGAGATGGGTTTTCCTATGTGATTGGTTAGGGGTACATACTTAGCCTTCTCTGGTTGGTTCTAAATTGGAAGCAAGAACAGAAGTTAGAGAAACTCTCAGTAATTAATCAAGTCTTGGCCATTTGGAGCCAATTGTTACAGTAGTTATTGTTTAGCTTCCTGAATTGTCACTAGAGAGAGCAATATGGCTTCCTGCAAGACTGACTTATAGCAGACTGCCTTCCTAGGCTGATTATTGTGGAGAAAGGGTTTGTCTTCTGAGCAGGTCGCTTCAGGCTATAGATCAGAGTCTGTTTTTAAGTGTGGTTCGGCCATTGTCCATTTGTGTATTCCATCTCTCACTACCATGTAGCGGCTGACAAAATCTCCCAGAAGGGCAAACCAGATCTTGTCCTTAACCCCACTCTCTCCCCTTAACTATGCTGTGCTCCTCTATTTTGTTCCAGTGCCCCCTGGCACTTGGTGTTTTCACCAACTCCTTTTGGATATTCCTAAATCAACCCTTCCCCTCCGCTCATCATTCTTCCTCTCATCATCTCCTGAGGCCCGAAGGGTGGTGCTTTCCTGCTTTCCCTTGGGGCATAAAGTAGCCAGTCTCAAGATCTATTGTACCTCCTGAGGAATAACTTTTCTACATGCAGGAAAACACGATCCTGGTGCCTCCGGTTCTCAACAGCCTGAAGCGGGGGATAAAGAATTAAGATGGTCTCAGGAAAAAAGAAAAAAAAGAAAAAATAGTCTTCCTACAAGACTATTATCTTGCTTCATCTCTGATTTTGAATATAAAAAGGTGAATGTCAATTCTTTCTTTCTCTTCACATATCATATGTGACACACCCACAGACCTCTGGGCAGATGACCCTGGAACCAATTAGGAAGAAGGATCTATACTTGCAAATGGGAAGAGAAAACTACGTTAATATTTTTTCAAAATAAGGCTCCCATTACAGAACACATTCTTCATTATGTTCTCATAGGATGCTTTTGTCCTGCTTGCTTCCACTGGCTTTCTTTGGGGGAACAGAGGTTAATAAGGAGAGATGAAACTATTTCTTGTGCCCTGTTTAGAAATGATATCTTCCTCTTCATTTGAAGTGCTGGAATATAATGTCTCCTTTATCTTCTCAGTAAAGGGCTCCATCTTCTCAAAAGGGTCTCCACTGGCTTTCTATTTCTTCCCCATTATTTGAGCTTCCCATCCCCACTTGCTTGAATCTTAATGGAAAATAGATTGGCAACCCATCACTTTTAAGGATCTTGGTCTTGGGGCTTCCCATTTACCTCCTCCTTTGCTGCAAGCTCTCTTTAAAGTTTGCATGTGCATGTGTGTGTGTGATAATAGGCCCTCCATCCCTTCCTTGCCTCGATCGTTCTTACAGGCTGCATGTAAGAATCATTTTATATCTGACTTTGGCTGTTACTTCATTCCCTCTAGTTCTAACCCATTATTTTACATTTTCAGAGGCTCATTATGACTCATTGGGCAGCCGAAGAAACATAATGAGTCCAAGATGATTGTACATGGTGGCGCTCCACAAATAGATATTAAACAGCTCATGAAATCTATAAATGTCCTTACTATCCTGGGTGCATTATAAAGCTATGAATCAATAATTCAGGCAAGTTTTTTCATTCTCTCTAAAAACTTAGTGATCTAGAATTTTCTCCTCCTGAAAATGGAAGCTATATATATATTGGGAAAAGAAAGCTGAGAGAGAGAGAGAGAGAGAGGGAGAAGGAGAGAGAGAGAGAGAGAGAGAGAGAGAGAGAGAGAGAGAGAGAGAGAGAGAGAGAGAATACAAAGAAAACAGGAAGCAGAAATTATTTTAATAGTATAAGCCCCATTCTCACAGCTTTTGAACAGTTGTTCACATGAAGAATAAAGAATGATAAGCACAAAATAGGCACTCAAAAAGTATTTGTTGAGTGAGAAAACAACTTTTGTGACTATTTTGGATTGAGTTTATAAGCATTGGTTTTGATAATAACATTTATTGAATACTTACTCTGTGCCTGGGACAATGCATGCATCCACTCACTAATTCTTAAATATGAGGAAGGAACTGATATCATCCCCATTAGCTGGGTAATAAAACCAGAAGCCACGAGAAATAGTAGTATACAAGCTAAATGTTTGATAAAAGCTAATAATCAGAGTATTCATTAGTACACTGAAAAAAAATGAATGAGGAGTGAATTGAATTTGGATCTCCCTCTTTGGGATTTCCTCTCTTGAGAAAATTATTCCTCCATCTATCAACTTGCCACACCCCCAAAACCTGGAAATCATTCTGGACTCACCATCATTTGCAGTTCCCCACCAAATTCTCACTATTCCTCCATAGTTCTCGTATACACACACACCTCCTACTCCACTGCCATGGACAAATTCCAAATTATCATCAATTCTTGGTCATTGAATAAACCTGCCAACCAATCTTGCTGCTCCAGTCCTGCTTTCTTCCACACTGCTCACCAGAGTAATCTTCTAAATTACAAACCTGATCATGTTACTCTTCTGCTAAAAATCTTTCAATATTTTCCATTGTCTTCAGGTTAGAATCCAAACTCATTAACACATAATTCAATAGTCCCAAAGAGGTGTGAAAGAGGAGAGACTTTATTTAGGTGAAAAAACAGGTTGCAAATCGTGGATATACAGCCTCCAGTGGAAAAGGAAAGTGCCCTCTGCTGAGACAAAGGGGAGGTCAGCTTTTAAACAGAAAAATTCCTGCCCAGGGTCCCAATTAGATCCATTTTATGTAAATGAGGTATCCAGATTCATATTGGTCTGATTGGTCTGAACTGTGTAGTCCTCAATGACTGGTATTTCACATTCTGATAGGTTGTTATGGAGCAGTTCTGATTGGACAAGGCAGGTCTCACTCAGTCCATTGGTCAAAAGATGAAACCATGGTTTCCCTGCAGTGGTTGACTCTGACAGCCTAAACCAGAAGGGCACAGTGCAGGAAGCCAAGAGTTCAGTCAGAGATTCTTCCTGGTATAGAGGACATGAGGAGCCCCTGCCAGCAAATGGCCGCTAGATTCTAATTATTAATATTTATAAAATTTGGGCTCTCGTTGACCATAAGGAGTCCATCTCAGCAGATAAATTCCTTCTCAGCAGATAAATTCCTTCTTGAGATTTAAATGAATCTTTCTTCTGAGGTTTCAAAACAACACCGAATCCTTCATAATCTTGCCCTTTCCTCCCCCTCCAGCCTCGTTGTTTACCATCCCCTTTCCTCACCAGTCTTTCCTCCAATTATCGTGAACATTGTACCTCTCCCAGTATATGCTCCTGTCTCTGAACATCCACATTTTGCTTTCTTAAATTGTCTCTCCCTTCTAGTTGCAAGACATCTTTCAAGACTTAGCTGTTTTTTCTCTGGAACACTTTTTGGTTCTCCTGTCTTCCCCCTTTCCTGACTTTATCTCACAATTCTCCTGACTAGCTCCAATGGACATACATCTCAAAAGTGGGTTTCATGCCTATAGTAGCCAGGGTCCCAACAGGAAACAGATGGTACCCTCTGATCAGTCTAAATTTGAGGAGGATCTATTTATAAGGGACTACTTACGAAATTGTGGGTGGATTTAAGTGGAACCACAGGAACTAATGTAGAAACTAAGCTAGTAGAAGCCACAAAGCTGCCACAAAACTTGGGTCAGAAGGAAGAAAGTGAGAGAGAGAGAGTAGATCAGTTGAGGATAAGTAATGGCTTTTGATTGAGTTATCTTCCCATAGTGGGAAATAAATACCCTGAGCTCCCTTCCTCTCTCCCTTTGGTTTCCTGAAATGGTCCTTATTGATGAAATCCAACAAGAAGCCAGAGGACCCAGGAACCTTATTGCTCTTATCCATGTAGACCAGCCTCCCAGGGAAGAGCAATGGGTAGTAGAAAGAAGGAAAGGTTTTTTTTTTTTTCTTCTCTACCATCTTAAGTTCTGTGGCTGGGCCTGAGAATTATACTGACAAAAGACAGATTAACAGAAGAAAAGCATACAAATTTTATTTGATGTTCATATTTTTACATGACACAAGAGTCCTCATAGAAAAGAAATGAAGACCCAAAGAAGTGGATAGGACTGAAAGCTTGTATACCATTTCTATAAAGAGCAATAAATTGTGGAAATGTGACAATACAACAAAAAAAGAGGTCTGGGCTGCGGCAGTCAAGTATGGGAAAGTGACTAGGAAATATATGGGGGGAACAAGTGGAAGAAAACCTAACAGTCAGTTTGTTTGTACAGGTTCATTGGTGTCAACTCCCCATTTTGGGCGACAAGAGTAGTGTGGGGACAGAGCCCCAGAGAGCAGTTTCCAGGCTCTTGGCCTCACATAGAAAAGTGCTGGCTCAGATAGTAAATGGCCATCAACTGTGATTGGATGGCCATCAGCTGTGGCTAGTTGGCCGTCAGCTGTAACCAGAGAGCCATTGGCCACTAATATAACTGCCGTGGCTACACTAGCAGAAAAATGGGGGCTAGCAAGAAGATGGTGGCTGAGCTAGCAAGCGGTGTAGTGAAGGTTTGGAACAGTGTGGCTCCTGCTTCCTGTCTCCAACCCAGCCGCCAGTGAGACTATAGTGGTATGACTCCCCCATCTATGGCTCCGTGGGTGTTCCTTTTTGGCCTTCACCATGTCCTGCATTCTTATGTGGAGAACGGGCGCAGAGACCCCGCATGCCGCCCCGCACGACAAATGGTGCAGTGAGCAGGGTACGGTGCCGGCCAAAGCTCCCCGAAGGGCAGTGGAACAGTTTGTGCGTATGAACACTCAGTCTCAGGAAGACCAGGAGGAGCAGCTGCCGGAGAGCTGGACCCCCGTGGAGGGGTGGGAAGACGTGGACGGTTCCCCAACCAGCATAGGCCAGAGAAAGCAAAGATCGTTTCGGCTCTGCGGGCTGGGAAGTTCTTGCTGAGGCAGCCCAGATGCAGGACTTGTAGTCCCAGGAGGAAACGCTTGCTGAGTCCTTGGTGGAAGATGCCAGTGAGATCAAGGTTGTCCCTCACCCCCAGGTTGGGGAGGACTTGGAGCCCTCACCCTGCAGAAAGGGCACACATTGTGAGGCTAATGCACAGCCCTGGCGAATGACTATGGACTATGAGGAATTGCCTTCCATCCCTAATTTAATGTAGTGAAACTGGTGGATGTTTGCTTTTGTGTCTTGACCGGCCGCCATCGAGAATATGTAAGCACCTTAACTGTGAGCCGCTGTTGTTCCAGCACGATACCCTGAGAGGCCCATAGAGAGTGGCAGTGCCCTGAGAGCTCTGGCTGAGTCCAGGAAGTCTGGCTATGCCCAGAGAGAGTGGCAGTGCCCTGAGAGCCCTGGCTGTGACCAGGAAGTCTGGCTGTGCCCAGAGAGTGGCAGTGCCCTGAGAGCTCTGGCCGTGTCCAGGAAGTCTGGCTGTGCCCAGAGAGTGGCGGTGCCCTGAGAAACCCTGGCTGTGCCCAGAGAGCCTGGTTGTGTCCAGGATATTCACCTCCAGGCCCCTCGCACAGGGCCCCTCGCAGAAGATGCTTGTCGCGTAGATTATGAGGTGAGACCCTGGAGGGGTGGAGCATGGGGACAGAGCCGTGACTGCAGTTTCCAGGCTTCCGGCCTCACATAGAAAGGTGCTGGCTCAGGTAGTAAATGGCCATGAACTGTGATTGGATGGCCATCAGCTGTGGCTAGTTGGCCGTCAGCTGTAACCAGTGAGCCATTGGCCACTAATATAACTGCCGTGGCTACGCTAGCAGAAAAATGGGGGCTAGCAAGAAGATGGTGGCTGAGCTAGCAAGCGGTGAAGTGAAGGTTGCAAACAGTGTGGCTCCTGCTTACTGTGTCTCCAACCAGATGCCAGTGAGACTATAGTGGTGTGACTCTCCTACCTATGGCTCCGTGGGTGTTCCTTTTTGGCCTCGCCATGTCCTGCGTTCTTGTGTGGGGAGTGGGAGAAGAGACCCCGCAGGCCGCCCCGCACAACAAGTATTCACCTCTTTCTGGTAGAGGGAGGGCACTTTTCTCATAAGAAATATGTGTGCTACTTTTAAGGTAGAAAGGGAAAGATGGGAGAGCCCTTCTTGCAGCTGCTGTTTCTCAAGTGCTTTCAGTTCAAAACAATCAATATGTCAAAATGACATATTTTGGGGTGAGATGTTCTAAGCCTCTTCGGTGGAAAAGGTCAAGAGTGGATCACGGGGACACAGTACCCTTCTTCTGTGCCCCAAAGGCTGTCACCCACACCTCTGTGATCCCACACCTCCGGCTGAACTCTCATCGTTTTACTGTTTGACTGTCTAGCGAGTTTGTTGGCTATTTGGAAGGGGGTTGGCACTTTCATCTCTTTACCCCAGTGCCTACCACAGTGAATGGCATGTAATACATACTCATTAAATGTTATCTAAAATGAAGTAACAAAATTTTGAATGTATACAGAGCCAGAATTGTTAGAAACCTTAGAGATAACTTAGTCCACTCTTCTTCTTTCTTTCTTTCTTTCTCTCTCTCTCTCTCTCTCTCTCTCTCTTTCTTTCTTTCTTTCTTTCTTTCTTTCTTTCTTTCTTTCTTTCTTTCTTTCTTTCTCTTTCTTTCTTTCTTTCTTTCTTTCTTTTTTTCTTTCTTTCTTTCTCTTTCTTTCTTTTTTTCTTTCTTTCTTTTTTTTTTCTTTCTTTCTTTCTTTCTTTCTTTCTTTCTTTCTTTCTTTCTTTCTTTCTTTCTTTATTATTAAATTTATTGGGGTGACAATTGTTAGTAAATTTACACAGATTTCAGGTGTACAATTCTGTATTACATCATCTACAAATCCCATTGTGTGTTCACCACCCAGAGTCAGTTCTCCTTCCATCACCACATATTTGATCCCCCTTTACCCTCATCACCCACCCCCCCACCCCCTTACCCTCTGGTAACCACTAAATTATTGTCTGTGCACTCTTCTTATTTCAAAGGTGAAAAACAAAAAACAAATAAAATTAAATTAATTTGGACCAAAAAAAAAAAAAAGATGAAAAAATGAAAGGCCAGCGGTAAATGAACTTGTCGAGGATTCCAATTACTAAGCAGTAAATTCAGGACCAAATCCTAGTTCTCTTGATTTCCAGTCTTCCTCTACTACTTAATTTTAACTGCAATCTCATGGAAGGAGAATTCACATGAGTTTCCCATAAAACCGAGTCTTATATTTTGGCAACAAGAAAGAGACAATGAGAAGGGTTTGATCTGTCTGCTTGGAGTCCTTTGCTAAAAGCAATCTGAGCTGTCTGCATAAGCAACATTTTCAAACCTAGCAAAGTGCCAGCAGCCACAGTCATGAAACAAAGCGTGGGGCTCAGGAATAATGCATTTACACTAACTACCTCTGCTGGTGGGTAGTGAGGGTGGTTTCACTTTAACATCCTATTAGCACATTATCTTTAGTTTCCAAAACCTTTCTTGGTTCCAAACCTACAGGTGGTAATGGTGGGTGGGAGGGAGATTGGTAAAATGTTCCTTAGTCTGGAGGCAAAGCTGTCGGTGCCTCCTCATTTGATGATTCAGTGATTGGCTATTGCTGCTGCTCCTGCTGCTGCTGTTTTCTTCCTGGGAGGAGCAGCTTTGGAAGTGATTATATGCCAGGAACAAAAGATGGGAGCATTTATCATACTGGATTAGAATCATCTGTTTATCTGCCCTCAGGGAACTGTGCGCTCTTTGAGAGAAGAGGTCATGTCTTTTGTCAAGTGTCTGACGCATAGTTGGTGCCGCCCCAGAGAAAGAAGAAAATACTGGTGGCCTTGAGGACATGATTTAGTGGTGAGGGGCTAGATCTTACCACCAGGCATCCTTCTTAGAGCCCTATGTCCCCTCACATCTCTAATAGAGGTGATTCCATCACTGTCAAATGGCTGATGTGATGATCCAGGACGATCACGTGCTTGAAGGTCCATATGGCGTGGACTGTAAAGGTTGGATACAGCTTAATTTTCCAGAAGCCATTGGGTAGTTGTATGACTTGGGACAAGTTAAACCACCTGTATGGACCTCAGTGGTAAAATGAAAAGGTTAGTAACGATGACTTAGAGTGTCCTTTTCTTCTCTGAAATTCTCTTAAATTTCCCAGCTGCCAAACACCTTGATTTTCTTATTTGGCAGGCTAGAAGCTGGTCCATGGAGGTCCCACTAAAAGGGATAAAGGGTGAACTATGCAGATTTGTGATCATAACAGTTTTGCTACTGCCAAAAGAAAAAAACAGCACTGATTTGTTTTAGTTTCTCAGAGGACATACAATGTTGAAAATCATCTACCTTCTTACATTTTTCAAATAAGTAAAATAAAAGTGGAAGAGCAGTCACATTCTGTGCACATCTTTGCTACTTATAGACAGAATTTTTCATGCTTTTTTCTTGTTTTCTTTTCTTTTCTGGAGATGTAAGGGAGAATTCCTAAAGCTGGAGGAGTGTGGAAGTCAGGGAACTGTGGGAGAATGCAAGTGTGACTGTGGGACTACATTTAATTCATTAAAATGTGTGGTTTATGAAAATCATTTTGCCAAAAATTAGCTTTGTGGGATGGAGAAGTCAGCAGGAATATGGGTGTGTGGGGGGAAACGGAGGAGTAAGAAGTGCCAAGAGAGAAGGAAGTCTTATTTGTTGCAAAATGTTGAATCCCTCATAAGAACATGTCATGAGCCAGTTCAAGGAAATTAAAATGCAAGTTGGGGGAGTGCAAATCTATTAGGCACAGATATTATGTATGACATTATTATTGTCCTGTTTTTATGCTAGTTGTGAATATTCTCCAATGACTTAAGAAAGTTTGAGGAAACTTCTTTTGAGTTATCTTCCTTTTTTAAAATCTTTTCTCAAATGAAATGGCAGTAATATAATAACACTGTGCTTTTATTTCTGTCAATACTATGAATTATTTCAGAGACCAACTACATTAGTTAGGGTAACACTAGCTACTGTAACAAATAACCCCAAACGTTAGTGAGTTAACACAATAAAAGTTTATTTCTCATTCATAGGACAGTCCAATGCAGGTATATCTGGTGGGCATACAACTTTCCTCAATGAGATAATTCAAGGATTGAGGTACCTGACACCTCATGTCTTTGCTATCTCATAGGAACTGGAAGTCCTTAATATCTAGCCATGGAAAGAGAAACTGAAGATGGAGAAGCTACACCTTCTTCTTAATTGCTTTGGCTCAGAGTGATAAATATTAATTCTATACATATTCTGTTGGCTGGACCCAGATGCAAAAGGGTGCTAAAAATAGTGCCTCTGATGGGAACAGCTCTTTCCCAGCAGGACATTTTACTAGGGAAGGAAGAGTGTGAATGTTGACAAGCAGCCATTGCTGCTCTGCCCACTTATCTTCATCACTCTTAGACTCTAAGAAAAATGGCAGCACTTCCTTGGAATGTAACGTTTTCTCTAAATCTTCTCTAAAGATTTTTAAAGAAACCCTAATATATCTCTTCTGTGAAACCCACAAGGGAAGTTCTCACAGAGGCCCTGCCAGCTTCATTATCCGTTTGACTCTAGGCTTTCCCCTCCCTGATTCTTCTCCACCTCTGTTTGGAATTCACTGGTACCTTTCTGGTACCAGGGCCCAGCCCCTGTGGTTTCTCCTAGCATTTATCATACCTCTGCTTGTTTTTACTTCAGGTATCTTCTCTCTCAGAGATATGTCTTTTAAAAGAAATATGAAAACGGTTTTCATAAACCACACATTTTAATGAACTAAGTGTAGTCCTACCTCTATCAATGGCATTCCAAGCATTCACAAACCAGTGGGGCCATAACTTTCCTTTAAGAAATCTCTTGACAGTGAAAACCCTCAGAAATACCCAGCACATCCCTGACCGTGTCTACACTCACCGGTAACCACAAGCTTCCCCTTCCTCATATATAAGCCAGAGAATGTTCAAGTCAACTCATTGTTTTTAGAGGTACAAACACTGAGGTGCAGAAACTGAGGTGCAAGGAGGTTAGGTAGAACCTTACCTGAAGTTTCAACAACTAATTTGTGAAGAACCAGACTTAGGAACCACTAGTGTTCTTTTCACGCTATCATGAAGTCTTAAGAGCATAAGGGCATGTGAATCAATACCAGCAGACATTCAAAATCCACGGAAGAGATATTTAAGTAAATATTTATACATATGCTTTATTTTTTTGTTTGTTTTTTTGTTTGTTTGTTTGTTTTGGTCAGCCTTACATTTCTGTTTCCCATCCAAATCTTTTTATTTCCTGAAACATGGACTATCATTTTAGGTTTCCACAATATTTCATTGGGACATGGTATTTGGTAGGTGACGAGTAGGTAGTTGATTGCCTTTTTTTTTTTTACACAAAAGTTAGTGTTGACATAAAACTATAATAGCAAAAACAGAAATACCTAGAAACAAACTTATCAAATATATACAAGTTATCAAAGTCAGAAAAATCTACATATTGAAAGAAATTAAAGAAGACCTAAATAAATTTAAAAATACATCAAATTCATTCATTGGAAGGCTTATCATTGTAAATAAGTAAAACCTCTGCACATTGATCTGTAGAGTTAATACAATACCAATCCAAGTTCTGGGAAGTTGTTTTGAATAAATGATCAAGCTGACTGTAAAATTTATATGGAAATTCAAAGTTTCAAGAATAGTAGACAATCTTGAAGAAAACTAAAGTGGGAGGATGTCATGACTCACTATAAAAATGCACCAATTTAAACAGAGAGGCATTGGTCATGGCCAGAAAAATGGACCAATGGGACAAAACTGAAAAAATCCAAAAAACAGATCCATGCATATACATATACTTGATATATGACACTTTAGAGCCCTGGGGAAAGGACAATTTTTTTCAATAAATGGTACTGGCTTAATTGACTATACATATAGAAAAAAACTCATCTTGATCTTTACCACATACCACTTACAAATGTCAATACCAAATGTGAAAGAAAAAATAATAAAGCTTCTAGAACAGAGTTTGGCATTTTTTTCTGTGAAGAGCCAGATAGTAAACATTTTGGGCTTCGCAGGCCATACTGCCTGCCATTGTAGACCAAACAGTCATAGAAAATATGTAAATGAATGGGAGTGACTGTGTTCCAATAAAACTTTATTTATAGAAACAGGTGGTAGAACAGATTGGACCACAATAGTTTACCAACCTTGTCCTAGAATATAATATTGGAGAATGCCTTTATAATCTTGGGGTAGGAAAAAAAAGATTCTTAAATAAGCACAAAAAGTACTAATCATAAAGGGAAAGATACATTGTATTCATTTAAATTTGAGACCTTCTATTCATCAGAAAATTAAAAAAGCGAAGAGGCAATCTATAGAGTAGAAGTTATTTGCAATACATATGACTCATATCCGGACTATATAAGGACTATCAACAATAAGGAAAAGACCAATAACCAGATGATATAATCAGAACTTTACAAAAGAAAGATTCACAATAAACATTTAAAAAGGTACTCACCCTCATTAGTCATCAGGGGAATGAAAATTAAAACCACAATGAGATATCGGCATGTACCTATCAGAATGATCATAATTTACAGGACTGACAATATGAAATGTTAGCAAGGATTTTGAACACTGCGGTGGAAGTGTAAATAGGCACACTTATTTCGGAAAACTCTTTGGCAAGTTTCTCTACACCAAAAGTATGCATACTCTCTGACTCAGCAATTCCACTTCTAATCATATACCTCCCCAGAAATGTGTGACAGAAAACATGTACAAGAATGTTCACGGCAGCATTATTCATTATAGCCACAAATTGTAAACAACCTAAATGTCCATTAAATGGGCACTAAGATGGATAAATATATTATGGTACATTTATATAATAGAATACTATAGAGAAATGAAAATAAATGAACTCCTATTATACACAAATATATGGAAAACTTTCAAATATAATGTTAAGTAAAAGTAGCCAAACCTGAAAGAATATATAATATATAATTCTATTTATATGTGGCCCAAACACAAATAAAACTAACTTATGATGTTATAAGTCAGGTTAGTGTTTACATTTGGAGAGAAGAGAGGGGGGATAATTGAAGGGAGGAAACCGCAAAGGATTTTTTGGGTGCTAATAATGTTGTGTGGTTTGATCTGTTTGGTATTTGAACACAGGTATGTTCAATTTGTGAAAGCTCTCTGTGCTATACAACTATGATCTGCGTATTTTTTTTGTGTGTGTGAAATGTTTCATTCAAAAGGTTTTAAAAATCTATTGGAGGAAAACAACAACCATCCACTACTCCTTTTCTAGCTATGTGTTTCAACCACCAGAATAGGGCAAGGTACAGTAGCTGTACAGATACTTAGGTAAGATTGAAAAGCAGCTGAACAAAGAAATGCTCCCGTAGACAAAGATCCAGATACCTCCAATGTATTAAATGTAAAAGGTCATCTGAACTATTGACTACTATACAAAAGGAATCATCTCTAGATACCGTATTTGCCGGCATATAAGACGACTGGGCGTATAAGACGACCCCCTAACATTTCCACTCAAAATACAGAGTTTGTTATATACTCGCCGTATAAGACTACCCCCTCTTCCGCACACCTTCCACACACCGAATAACTTTCAGTTTAAAATTTGCATCATACTTCTTTCTTTTGGCTGGTGCCATGATAGGGATGATAGGGGTTTGACTGGTCGACATTTTCTATGCTGTACTGTACAATGGTGCAGTATTGTGGTTGGCTGTTGGCTGTATACAAAGCCTGATTTGATTGGTCCCTGCTCCCTGTTTGCCCGCCCTGTCACTATAGCAGTCTGGTCCACCCTTGCATCAGCATCTCCCTGGGACCTCACTAGTGCGCAAGTGCGAGCTCTTCAACATTCTAACAGGCACCATGATAGCGCAAAATCGCGAATCTTCAATGCATATGTAAAGAAATATATGGTAACCCGAATTTACCACACTTGCAAAATCGCACACAGCCGACCATACACCCAGTATGGTATCGCGATTCGCGATTTTGCGCTATCATACTGGGTGTATGCTCGGCTGTGTGCGATTTTGCGAGTGTGGTAAAATCGCATAACAGCAAAATCGCATAACAGCCGAGCATACACCCAGCAGCGCTGCTGATGCCTGAACGGTATGTGGAATGAAGTGGGCGGGCATCGGGAGGCCACTATGGCACGGGGCAAGCACTATGGGCAGTCTATCTGAAGTGTACCTGGCGTATAAGACGACCCCCCCACTTGGAGGCATATTTTTCGGAGCCAAAAAATCGTCTTATACGCCGGCAAATACGGTACATCCAGAGGAATTCATCTCAGAATTATTGGGTCAAGAGAATGACGTGGTGAAGTCAGAAGAACTATATCGCAATTCTGTTCTTCTACACCTGTCTCACGTTGGTCACCCTCTTTCTTGTCATTATCCATGGTTAAAGCTCGTAGGAAGTGATTTTACTCGCAGGACAAGTGGCTCTGTGTCCCAGCTGGCTTAGGCTTCGGTTTCCCTAGAGACAGGATAGGTTGATTCGAGGTATTCAGGGCTCTGTTGTTTTCTAATATGCAGTAGCTGAAAAGTCTATTCCTGAGTCCTGTAACTTTAATCTTCATAAAATAAAGGGAATTTTTATCTCCTCAATCAGAGTAGAAAAATAATTCTTCCATCTCCTTCATATTTTTCTCTTCTAATCCTTGAAATCTTTGGAGGCCTCTAATTGAGACCTCCTAAATTCATTTCCTCCAAGTATTCCGCAGTAGCTAGAACCATTATTGGTGCTGAGCTTTTTGATGGAGGTACAATTGCTCTTCTGTCAGTGTCCAGTGGAAGCTAAGCTCAGGGCCATGTTTTCATAAGCTTTGGTGGTTGAGAGAATGCCGACAAAATGGCAAGCAGGCGAAGCTTCAAACATGTCCCCTTAAGGGTAGCTTCATAGAAAAAGCACAGGTTTTGGTGTCAGACAGATCTAAGCTCAAAGTCAATGTCCAACAATCACTAGCTGCTTGACAATGAGTAAATTAGTTAATTTTACTTAGATTTGATATCCATAATTATAAAATAAACCAAATAGTGTTTATTTTATACAGATGTTGTCTGTGAAACATAAGACAATCAATGTAAAGTTCCTAGTACACTGACTGACCCAGAGCAATAATAATAATAATAATAATAACAACAATAACTCTTAAATAGCGCTATGTACTATTGTTGTATGTGCCATATATACGCTGACTCATTTGCTTGTCACAACAATTGTATGAGATAGGTCTTGTTAATATTAACAATTTATAAATGAGGAGCCAGAGCACAGAGAGGTTAAGTAAGTTGCCCAAGGTCAGACAGCTACAAAATGGCAGAGCGAGGATGCTGACCCAAACGGTCTGGCTGCAGAGTCCATGTTCTTATTCATAACACCAAACTGGTTTCTTATCACAAAAGTGGAGGCAATAAAGGGTTAAGTTGGTTAAGAGTTGGTTAAGAAACTCTTCTTTCATCCTCTTTCTCATAAAACTTAATGATACATCCATTTTTTACAGTTAGAAAGAGAGAAATAAAAGGGATCTCTATATGTTTTCCTCCTTTTAGCAGCTCCTCTTATTATCTTTGTTTTTGTCTCCTCAGTGAAAAGTTAGAGAATAGGACTGTTTTGGTAAGCTCCCATGTCATTAACAACCACACATTGAGTACCTGTGGCTCGCCAAGCACTGCGCTAGGTGATGGGGAAACGAAGGGGAAGTCAACTGCTTCCCCCCTCACCTCACTCACCCCAGGTCACATGGAAGTGCTGTGGCATAAAGACTTTGGACGATTGAGGGGCCAGGGCTCATGCAGCCCTGCCTCCTCAGTCAGCTTTCAGAGAGGCTTGTGTGAGTCCAAAGCCAAACCCAACCCTGAGTTGTGCCAAGGGAGCCTTCTCCAGCCTGAATTTGCTTTGCTGATTTGCTCCAGAAACAGCAAGCACATTGTTCCTAACTCCTGGACACACTTGCCAGCAGCAGCTCATGACCTTCCAGAAATTGGTTTGCTTTTTTATAGCAGGCTTTAATTTTAACTCCCTTCCTTTTCTTAATCAAAAATTAATTAAAACACCATCACAAGCACAGAATTCACTCACTCTGATCATCAAGAACGGAAAGAGAAAAGAGAAGAAAAAGCACACAGTTCACTGTTCACCATAGAGTCCTGAAGAGTTTTGCAGAGGTTGGAACCTAAGATGATCCCTCTGGCAACCCAAACACTCCTGCTGAGGGTGGACATTCTTCCCTGGGCTCTCTCAGGTCTGTGGGTCGAGAGGAAAGGCCAGGCTGGCACAACTTTAACTTACTACAAATACAGGGCAAATTTTGTTGCTGCCCATGGCCTTCTTTTTTCCCCTCCCTCACTCTACCTCTCTCCTTCCCATGAAGCTTCTCCTTCCCCTGACAAACCTAGAAAACATCCTCCCTAGGAATTGAACTTTTCATGACTATTCAGGTTCAAGTCCACCATGACAAGGCCACTGGGTTTTGACAGGTCAAGCTAAGTACAAGAACTGGGGAGCTTTCCCGGCACCTCTCTTCCTGTTTCTTCTCCCCCACCCCACCAGCTCAATGTAAGTGATGTGCATCGAGACGGAATAACCCACAGGACTTTTGAATATTTGTCTATAGGCTTCTGAGCCAAGTTTGTATCTTCAGAATTATTCCAGGGATGGGCCAAGAGCAACAGTGATTATGACAAGCCCAAACTCTGCTTAGTGATCTGTGGGAAGTTTCCTGGGGTGCATGTCATGTTGAAACAAATGTTGATGTTTCTTCTATACTAAATGCTCTTGGAGTTCACGCAACGGGAGGAAGGACAAGTACTTCTCCCATTCTGCACCATTTGCTTCCCTCGTTGTACCATGACAACTGCTGCCTGCTCTGCCGAGCAGTAGAAGTTAATTCCAAGGCTCAAAGGACTGGGAGGGAGGAGAGAGTTGACAGCTCCTAATAGGGGAGCTTGTGGGTTTTCTACACAGTTTTCTTGAGCTGTAGGATTGATTTTCTGCTGGACTTCCCAAGGGTCAATGAATCTACAATCCTCCTTCCAAAAAATATCAGACTCTGGGGAGACAATAAGAAAGGAAATAAAACTACTTTTGAAAAGTTTTCCAAAGTTGGTGAATCCCATATAAGGTCTCTGTTGGCTTTGATTTTTGTTG
The DNA here is from genome assembly GCF_964194185.1 of Rhinolophus hipposideros. Taxonomy (NCBI): domain Eukaryota; kingdom Metazoa; phylum Chordata; class Mammalia; order Chiroptera; family Rhinolophidae; genus Rhinolophus; species Rhinolophus hipposideros. Next base: position 15,065,766 of record NC_138054.1, on the reverse strand, counting down.
GGTTAGAGGGAGGGGGAAACTGCGTGGTTGGAAGCTTTGGCCACGGCCTATGTACTCTGAATTAAGACTAAGGAAGCAGGATTTCCCCCAGGGCCCTGGTGCTGACTTGGATTTCCGAGGTTCCAGGAGTGGAACTCTATGGAGTGGGAAAAGTGTTAGTTGTCAGTTATGCTTGTGCAATAGGATGATAGATTCCTTCACGCTAAGAATCTTTATGAGATGACCTAGGAAGCCTGACCTTTAAAGAAATGAGAAGCCATCTAAGCTGAGGGTTGATTCTGGGTCTCAGAGCAAACATTTCCTCTTGTGTTCTGTCTTGTGTCTCAGGGTAGATTCCCCAGAAGCAGACCCTGAATGATTTAAGGAATGTTCCCAGGAGAAACCAGTAGGGGGTTTGAGTAGTTGGCCACTGAAAGGAGGGATACCGGGTAAGGGTGCAGCCTCATGCAAAGCCCCAGGGAGGGAACTGGTGAGGTGTGACTTAAACACTCCAGAGCTTCCTTGACCCTCACTGTGGTCCTGATTTTGCATATCCTCCTCCCATCTGTCATTCATTGGTTAAGGGCTATCATCCCAGAAACGATGCACGTGCCCATTATTACTTTCTCTAAGCAAGAAAAGTCCCTGAAGGTAGCCCTCTGACTAAGGGGCACAGGCGCTGCTGGGCATACGTGGAGTGGTTGCATGAAAATTATAAAAGTTCCCAAGGAGTGTGGGCAGCGCACTGACTTCACTGGCTGTATCTTGCCTGGACCCACTAGCCCTAGGCTGACAGCTGATCACTTGCGGTCAGTAGTAGGCATGCAGAGTAGGTATGATTACCTGTAAGAGATACTCTTCTGTAGCAGTGTGTGGAGGCACAGGTACAAAAGGTTAGAGGTGGTGCTGTGTGTGCCCCAGACCCTGCCTTTGACCCCAGAGTTACTGCCAACCGGTGGTCCTCTGGATTTGTGCCCTTCATCTCACCTTAACTTGTTCTGGGTCGCACACACCCTGCTTAACTGTATGGTGGGGAATGTGAGGGGTGATTCTGAACTAGCTGGAAGATAGCAGTCCACATCTCGGCTTTCTCCTCTATTTCTGAAAAAAAAAAAAAAAATGCCTAAAGCCAGATACTCAAGAACGAATGCATCTTTGTATACTTCCTGGCGATCCAGCAGTCCGGAGTTCTTACAGCCAAGTAGGACCCATTTGGCTTATAGATGTCCAGCCAGCCTGTTCACATGAACCAAAGGTGCGACACGAGCTCACAGTTGTTAGCATTTGAGCACAGCATGGCAGGTCGAGACTTCTGAAGGCCCGGGCCGGTCACTGAACAGCAAGAAAGAGCTTCTGGAAACCTAAAGCTCAGCCGTTGGCCTCTCAGGTGTGGCATGTGTAGCGGTGGCCTGCCGGTCTGGAGAGTCACAGAGATGTTAACTGGCAAGTGAGATCTGGGATGAGTTTCGTGCAGCATTGGCAGATTGTAAGGAGTAAGGGAAACAAGGCAAGACGCAGAAGCAGAAGCAGAAGTGCCAAATCTACCGGCTTTGTGAAGGTGGAAACCCTGCTAGTTGCGCCATGCCACCATGGTGTCCCTAGATCCGTGTCAAACCTCTTCCTCAGGCTAAAAATAATCATTCATAGATAAACAAATGTAAATATATTTTTAACATGCCTCAGAAAACCACCTTCCTGTTGGGTTTCAAGGTTCTCTCTCCTAGTCAACTGGCAGATCACAAAAGCAACTGCAACTGCTTGGAACTTTCCACCACAGACAGTCGATTGTGACCCCAGGTGACATCTGATTGTGGGTGCCAAAGTGACTTTGTGTTGAAAGATGAGAATCGCTAACTGTTTTGTGGTTTCAGAAGGCAAGAGAAACCAGAACCTAAGGGAGGGCTGAGAGCTTAAAAATTCAGAGTGAATAACTACCAAAAGACCTATGCCTTTTGAGGGTCATTGGTGTGGCTTCCTGAGGAAAGTTTTATAAGCCAGAGCACGATACCGTTGACACGTTAGCCAGCGGAAACAAAGGAAACCCGTCACTCAGCCAGGCAGCTAGCTGGCTGGCAGCTTCCAGATGGGGATGGTATTTCACCCTGTGAGGGCAGGCGGAGATGGAAGAGGAACTGACCAACTGACACCAATCTGAAAGAATTCGATGTTATAGTATAAAAAATGTATTTCTTTTAAAGGTACGCATGTCAGATGACCCCTAAGGAACAGCTTATATCTACTAAAATAACCCTGTGTTCCTACCAAAGTAGTTTTTTTCTAACTTACCAGATATTAGACACCTCTTACCTCTTCTTGGCACTTATCATCCTTCTATGAAAGGAAAAGATTGGGTTAAATGGGGATTTGTATTGAGAGGACCTTATGTGCTTTTCAGAGAGTGGCCCACACCCCCAAGAGGCAAGGATAGGAATAATTAGAAAAAATTGTGGGATAAAGAAACAGAGATAGAGAAGAGCTAAGACATGTGCTCAGAGGCAAATGACTTAGAGCTAGGAAGTGGCAGAGGCATTTTGCTGGGCACCAAAATTAAGGTCACTTGACTCTTAGGCGCTGCTTTGGTGATGAACTAATGCTTCCTGTTCTGGTGAAGTGGTGGAAGCTCAGGCCAGCGAAACAAGAAAGAAGCATGTGCAGGAAGGCAGAGCTCTGACCTCCCAATTCCAAGTGCGTTCACAGACTCCTACCTCTGCTCTTAGAGCTGTTTGGGAAGTTCTTCCACTTTGGCCTTCAACCCTCGACAATGTAATTTTTCTACTTGCGGGTAAAAAGAAGAATTCCTCTCACGGAATTCCAACATCAGCCCTCTTCTTCTCACCCTGAGGAGCGAGCAGAGAGGTGGTGAGACCAGGCCTGCCCAGAGATGGAGTTTTAAGGCGTGAGGTAATGTGGGTTCCCCATCTATGGCTGCAACCAGAGGAGCTTGGCAGGAGCTGTAATGGAGGAGAGTGCCGGCTTTGAGATTTTCTTTCTGTTTGGTCTGGATGTATTCCAAATACAAATTAAACTCAAATGAAAACTTTAGAAATGTTATATTACCAAAGTGTGCCTGTGTGTGTTTTGGGGGGATAAGGGAGGGAGAAGGGGGGTTGCAGGGGAGGGGGAGCAGCTGCAATACAGCTAAACAGCTAAATCTTAACCTAAACCTAAACAACCACAGCATTCAGAGCATCCAGACTCTCATGACCCCCACTAAGAGGAGGGATCTTTACTACCCAAGTTCTCAGATTTTGTGTTTCAATTACACCCCAGTCCAGATGTGCAACTGGAACACCTGGGTTACAGTCCTTCGTTTGCCATTAACATGGTTGCTAACCTTCCTTATCTCTACTTCTCTGACCCTCAACTTCTTCAGTTGTAAATTAGTGGTATGAATCAGAGAGCAGGCATCTTTCCATTCAGAGTGCAGTTCTAATGCAGTCAATGAAGTACATGATTTCTAAATATCAGTCAGCCATGATTCTAAGATGGATTTGAAAAATGGAAAATGTTGAGTGTCTCTATGCATTTCATTTCTGTCTTCTTTAAAGGACATTTCCTATTTCAGGCAACTGCCTCTGCAGTGAGTAGTTGTGTGTGAAAGCATATGTTTGCAAAACAGATGAAACATTTGCGTATAATAGCATTTTCACAGCAGTTAGTATAAACAAGGAGAAACTTATCTTCTGAAAGTGATTAGGAGTGGCTTTTGATAGGTGTCTGTGAAATGATAGATTGTGCAATTTTTAGGGGAAAAAAAAGTGTGTAGGAAAAAACCCGACAGGCAATAATATTTTGACCTTGAGGGGAAAAATATGCTAGTTTGTTTATAGAAAATAAACTCTGCTCCAAAGTTTACATTCAAAAGAACCTTGGTTGCTTGCTCATTAATAAATTGAGACCAGAATTGTTGATTACTGAGGTTAATGTTCTTTTGCTAAAGTAAAAATATTGTATGTAATTAGATTAAGAAGAGATTTCAGAAGAAAGGGTGACGATTTGAATAATCCTGGAGTCAATACAGGCACATTTGGATTTTATTAGCTAGCTATTAGGGCAGTCTTTAGCATTTTATGTGTGACACACAGTGTTAGGATGTTGCTGCTGAAAGTCATTTGTGTCCCTGTCTGGACTAATTGAGCGACAATAATAAAACGCTGTTTTTAGATAAACAATGGGTGGCAGAGCTCCATTGATCCCCGCAGGGAGCGTGTTTATGCTTTTCAAAGAGCAACTGGCTGAGCTCACATGCCACAGTCATTTCACAGAGGAAAGTCAAGTCATTTAAATCAACTAAATTGAACACAGTTTTGAAATGGAAATCAGTAGTCCCAGTTAGGAGCTAGCTGCCTCATTGTCAATGGGAAGCTAGAAGCACAGATTGCCGTCTGGTTCTCTCCCAAATCTCATTCAAAGGCAGGAGGCCCCAGAGCAACGTAGATTGCAAGTTAGCAATACAAGGGAATAAAGTGTCACATGTCATATGTTTTCTGTAGTGTGTGGGTGCTGAACAGGTTGATGTGGAAATATCATCATAAACCGAGCTGCCCACTTCCACCCCCTGCCTCCCGCCCATAACAAGATGGGCCTGAGACAGACTGACAGCCAGAAGGCTCCAAGGAGGATGGATGGAAATGGGTGACTTGCTGTTGTCCTCACCCAATAGGAAGCATTTCTCTTTAGGAACATGAAGGTTTGCCTACCTTCTCTCTCCTCCTTAAAATGTGCTCCTTCCTTCCTTCTCTCTCTGTGCCCTTTAGAATAAAGCATGTCTAGAGACGAATCTCAACTTTGTGTAGAGATTAAGATCTGTGGTTACTAGACTAAGAACCAAAAGCCATTCGCAGGCAGGTCTCCTTAAATGAACTTTCTCTTAATGCAGTCTCACACAACCAACAGGCTTTTGTAGCCACCAAAGGGTGACTGAGGGGGGCGGAGGTAGCATCTCCTCCGTCTTAGCTATCAGCCTTACCCAAGCCGACTCAAACAACCACACAATCTAGGTAAGAGCAGGTAAGAACCTACGTGGCAGACACAGCTTCCACATAGGTTTGCTGCACACTCCACAAACGAAATTGTATCTCTCCCAACTGTAAAATTGTGTTGTCACCACTGAGCTTTAGGAAGTTGCGTGCAGTCCACTGATGTTTTCATTCAATAACTGTTTCTTGAGCATCAGCTAGGCACCAGGTCCTCTGCTGGTTACCGAGGAGACATCCTCTCAAAAGACCAGCCTGTGGAACTTTGGGTCTTGTGGGGACAGCGAGAAACAGACAAATACAGTATAATAAAACAGTGCTTTGGTGAGGCATGTTCAGGAAGCCACAGTGGCCTTCCTTTGTGTCTTCATCAGCTCAGGCTACTATGACAAAATACCACAGACTGGGTGGCTTAAACAACAGGTGTTTATTCCTCAGAGTTCTAGAGGCTGGAAGTCTAAGGCCAAGGGTCCAGCAGATTCTGCTGAGAGTCAGTTCTAGGCTGCCTTCTCACTCACGCAGCACAGAGAGCCCTGGTGTCTCTTCTTCTTACTAGGGCACTAATCCCATCATGGGGCCTCCATCTAAGTTACCTCCCGAAGGTCCCACCACCACATTGGGAGTTAGGGCTTCAGTGCATGAATTTGGAGGGGGGCAGGGGGAGAATCATTTGGCCCATATCACCCTCTAGTGTACCCAGCCCCAGATCAGCCAGTTCTCTTTTAGGGTTCCTCCTTGTGCCACTCAGCCCTGACTTTCTAGATACTACTGTGTCCCACCCTCTAGGCCAGGGCAAATTCCTTTGCTTCTTGATTGCTAAAAACACGAAGTTCTTTCTGTCCCTTCCTCAGAAAACCACTGTGACAGATTAAAACTACTCCATCCAATTTTCAGGTGAGTAAATGTGATGACTAATTTTGTGTCAACTTGGCTAGGCTCTGATGCCCAGTTGTTTGGTCAAACAGCAGTCTAGATGTTTCTGTAAAGGTATTTTTTAGATGTTATCAGCATTGAAATCAGCAGACTGAGTGAGGCAGATTACCTTTCATAGCGTAGATGGGCTCAGAAGAAAGGGCATGGAGCTAAAGAGGATTATTCTCCAGCCTTAAAATGTAATAGAATTCACTCTGCCAGGTTTCAAACTTACTTGGGACCTAAACCCCCACTTCCTTCTGATTCCTCCCTTTTGAAATAGGAATGTGTATCCTATGACTGTCCCGCCATTGTATGTTGGAAGCAGGTAACTTGCCTGTTCTCACAGGTTCACAGATGGAGAGGAATTTTGCCACAGGGTGAATCATACTCCGGGTCTCACCTAGGTCTGCTTTAGATGAGATTTAGAATTTAGAGTTGATGCTGAAATAGGTTAAGACTTTGGGGGCTATTGGAATGGGGTGAATGTTGTATTTTGCATGGGAAAAGGACATGAATTTGGGGGAGCCAGACTGTGGACTGTTATGGTTGAAATTTGTCCCCCTAAGTGTGTATGTTGACTCCCTAACCTCAGAATGTGACTGTATTTGGAAATAGGATCATTGCAGATACAATTAGTTAAGATGAGATCATACTAGAATAGGGTGACCCCCTAATCCAAGATGACTGATGTTCTTATAAAAAGGCGTAATTTGGACACACACACACACACACACACACACACACACACACACACACAAGAATCCCATGTGAAGATCGAAGCTATGCTGCCACAATCCACAATCCAAGGACTAGGAAAGACGCCTGGAAAAGATTCTCCCCTGCTGCTTTCAGAGGGAGCGTGGCCCTGCCGACACATTGACCTCACACTTCTAACCTGCAGAAGTATGAGACAGTAAATTTCTGTTGGTAATACTCAGCTAAAGCACCCCTAGCAAACTAACTGTGCTCTTCCTTGCCACCCCTGCATGGTCCTCTCCATGGGAAGCGCAGCTTTTTGGACACCCTCATGTCACATAGGGGTGACAAGGAGGTCCTGCCTCTCAGCCCATGTCTCCTGGTCACTGTGGGTTCTCCGTCCTGCCACCAGCACAAACATCAACACGCACGGGACGCAGTCCCACTGTGATTGCTCTGGCTCCAAGTCCTGCAACACGCTTATAAAATCATGGCAAAAAGCGTTCAGTGGCTTATGCATGTTAGCATCTGAAATATTGGGATCACATTGCTACGGAAACACGTTAGTGTAAAAAAAGTGAAAAGAGAAACCAGCCTCAACGGTTATCTTTACTAAAAATGCTGGCAACTTTAGGTCTGGGTTGCTCAAAAAGGCCCAAGTGCTTCTGAAATTAACTAGCTCTGAAAACAAAGATCCAGTTTATTTTTTTTCTTCAAATGAATGCCTGTCACAAATTAGGAACACGGAAGAGAACAAGAAGCATCAGTTTAGGAATTTAGGACCGAGGTTCACATGTTGATTGGGTCTTTAACCAACTATGTGATCTTAGATAAATGACTCGTAAAGCTCTTTTAGCATGATCTTTCTTATCCATAAATGAAAGCAAAAAAGTCTAACTCTGGGATGTATGGACTTTCCCTTTATTACTTACTTTCTTAGGCCCCTGACTCCTAGATGAGAAGGGGTAGTTTAGCACGAGAAATTCAAGTTATGTGCTGAGAAGCCATCCTTATTATAATAGCTTGAGGAAGCATTGCCTTATAGATGGTGCACCACGAGGAATGCGAATAACTTCAGACTGAAGGGAGCCACCACTGGTCTCCTGTTGGGGCCAGGACTGTCCAGCAGATCCCAGGAGAGCACCCATGTTTGTGGGACCCTGAGCTTCATCAATGTGGGGGGGGCTTCTTTGAAGGAGTAGAAACCCTAAAATACAAAAGTAGGCACAGGGCTTTGAAAAAGCCTTGATGAATCTGGTGTACGTTTGGAACACCGGAGAATAGAGCCAGGACCTTGGGCAGTGGAGAGGGATGGGGACAAGGAGGGAAATTCAAATAATAGCAAAAGGCACAGCAGTCTAAAGCTGATTCGGAAGACCAGAGCATCAGTAAACATCTGCATTCAGGTATTTGTGACTACTACATAGCAGGATTACATTCCATGTTTGTTCTCCCTGCTAACTGACCAGACCTAAATGCCTGTACAGGCCTGGAAATATCTGGTCTACCTGTCTATTTCTTTCTTAATGTGATGCTAAGGATAACTTTGGAGTTATAAAACTCCTGCATGTGGTCAGAACTCAGCCTTGGTCCACTTATGGACCCTTCATAGTGACCAGGACTGATGTACCAAAGCCCGTTTGCATGAAGCCTGGGAAAAGTTCCTGGAACTGGAGAGAAAGGAGCCAAATGCAAGAACTTGACCTATAACATTGTCCGCCCTTGTTTGGGAAGGAAGGAGCAATTCAGACATTGATTCAGCACAAAATTATCGAAACGTGCCTAAGTCTACAATCATATATCTTGAAGCCCTTGAGCCCAGATATGTGTCAGAATGTTTCAGATTTTAGAAAGACAATATGGTGCATAAACTGAATATTAGATAACATCCCAGAGGGGTCTGAGGCAATACCCTGCGAAGCAAACACATTAGTATTTCCACAGTCCTACATTAGTAAACCATATGAATATTCACACTAACTGGGATAAATGGAGCCTTATATCACTTCACTTTACATTTTGCCACTAAAGTGGTTATAAAAATCTTTCTATTTTCAGAGACTTTGGGGTTTTTAGAATTATGGATATGGGACTATGGGTCTGGGGCAGGTAGCAGGTAATATTCTAAGTGCTGGGGAAACACAGACCAGGTTGTGTAGGAGTTAGGGGATTCTGCAGGGAATGGTTCCCTAGCCAGGCCATATCACATACAGGGGAGAAGGCAGATTTTAAAGGGAAGAAAACAAAACAATAGAAACAATGCTCCATTAAAGCCCTACAAACCAGTGGAGCATATGCTTGAATGCGTTTTAAAAAATCTCCAACAGAAAACCACACAGAGAATAGAGGCCTCCCCCACCCTGTTCCTGTCAACAATAGAAGGCTCAGTGGCTCTCAGATCCTAAGGGCCAAAGGGCCTCAGCTGTGGGTGGAGATGGGAGTGCCCAGCAGGCCAGGCAGGGCACAGTGGATACCCGCAGCCAACAGAAGCAGACCCCCATGGGAGGAGACCTGTGTCTAGTGGTGTGTGTGTGTGTGTGTGTGTGTGTGTGTGTGTGTGTGTGTGTGTATGTACCTGGGTGTGTCAGGGTGGGCGTGACAAAGGGGCTTTGTGGGACCGGCAGCCAGAATAGTTTTAGGTCTGATAGGGCCTGCAGGTACCGTCAGTTACCAGAATATATATATTGATATACATATATATATGTACACATATATATATGTTTGTGTTTATGTATAAATAGAGACTAGTTATTTGTATTTATAAATTTGTTCACATATATGTTTTTGTACATGTAAATTGTTGGAAGAAAACTTTCCGTCTACCCACTTAGGTTTGAATGGTCATAGACTGCAAGTTTACTGACAATAGACAGATTAACAGGAGAAAAGAAGGTTTACTTAACATGTGAGTGTGGCAGTTCTCAGTAATTAGTCACTCACTGAATACTCAGAGGTAAGGGTTTCTTTTTATTTATTTTTATTTTTTTATTTTAATTTATTAGTTTCAGGTGTACAAGACAAGGTAATACTTAGACGTTCAACAGTTATATCCCTCACACTGTGAACCCCCCTCCCCCCATCCATTATATATATAAAATTATAGTTGGCATTCATTATTGTTTAGCTTCTGGTGTACAGTGAAGAGGGAAGGATTTATATACCAGCTCAATAAAAAATGTGTGAGGGAGCATTTAGGGCTTCAGTGGGAAAGTATGAAAGGTTCTGTTGGGTTTTTCTTGATGCTAATGGGAATGGGCAGTCTGTCTCTTTCCTGGAATTCACAGGAAACCCTCTTGAAGGGGGGTTGGTGGCAGCTGTATTTTTCAGAAGTTTCTGCTTTAGTCAGATAAGGGAAGTTCAGATAAGGTTTCAAATATTTCCACTGTAAAATAATCTTTACGCCAAAACTGTAATGTCTTTTATACGTATAGAAGGTGCCAAAAAATGTATACACATTTTAAGGAAAGAAAAAAACTGTATTAAAATTGTAACACAATGAATGACGCTAGCATTTGATTACCGCCATCTTTTGAGCGAATGTCATACTACACATTGCGTCCGTAATTCAATTCCACTTCGAAAGTAATACATAGATAGCATCTCTTAAAATGTGTACATTTTTGGCACCCCAGTATATATACACACATGTATGTATACGTATATACATACATCAAATGTATAATATATTATATAATTATGTGTGTATATACATACATGTAGGTAGATAGGTAGATAGATGATAGATAGATAGATAGATAGATAGATAGATAGATAGATAGATAGATAGAGAGATGATAGATAGATAGATAGACAGATGATAGATAGATAGGTAGGTAGATGATAGAAATGTATCTGTTAATCAATTATGAGCACATGGATTCTGGTGGATGGGTTATAGCATTTCTATACCTTCCTGGCCCGTATTGAATCAGCCTCGGATGAGTGTTCTAGATCACTATGGATGATTTTTTAGATCTCCCTGTTTTTTCTCTCATTCTCTTCTGCCCCCTCCCAGGATCCTAGCTCGCTCTCTGGGGCCTACAGGACTAGGACTGGGGGACACCTGAGCGGGTGGAAGAGCAGGTTTGTGTGGGGGTGATTGACTGAGGGCCTTCTATCTTGTGATGGGGCCGACCTAGGCTCATAGGTCCAGCATGAATGTTAGAGGTAATCAGTTACATGCTGCTCGAGACCTTTACCCTCCAGTAGGTTTCCCAGGGAATCTCAGAACTGCCGGCATAGGAGCAGGCACTTTCCACAGCGTGTGCTCCTGCCTCAGCAGCTGTGAAGACGAGCAGGTGTGAAGAAGGTGTGACATTCCCTGGGGTCGCACAGGCTGGAAATTCGGGGTACAGACTCCGTGGTGCAGATCCCCACAAATCTCAGACCTCCCTCCCTCTTGCTGTGCCCTCCCTGTTGACTCCCCCACAGTGCTCCTGGAGGTTGTTCTGGACTTTTCCAGGAAATAGATTAGGGCCATGTATCTCTCCTTCCTCTTGTCCTTGGAGGACCTCATGTATAGACCACCCCCCAGTACTCTGCATCTCACCCCACATCCTCCGTCTCATCTCTCAGTTGCACAGCATTTCCCACACCACCCACGATGCCTACCCCAACCCCTTGGGGCTCCCAGCATTTAGCAGGAATTTCACCAGCAAAGGAAAGGCTGCCTGGAGGCTGATTTGTTACTGAAGAAAAGGTGAAAAAATTTCTGAAGAACGGTTGCATTGGGGAGGGACAAGCAGCCCTGGTCACACTTGTGGCCAAGTCTCTCCCGGGTGTTTTGGTTCTCTTGGTAGACTGCTTCTGCTACTGTTTATCCAGCACGGGAGTGCTTTGAATTGATGTCCTGGCTGACACAGATCCCTTTGCTTTGTGAATAAGGCGATTACTAAACAATGAAGCTATTACATAAGGAGTGGAGCTGGCTGGAGCCAACAAATCTTGTACTCTAGGTTTACAGAGCTATAATTATCCAAAGTTTTAAAACACAATGGTATCTGCTGAAAGAGAACATCTGGGAGGGAAACAAGCCTCCCCAATTAAATGACTGATGCACATCCCATGGATTGCATGACTCCACGTTAATGGAGCGGTAATTTTTTTCATTGTCGCTCAAGTTAACAAATGTGCTGAAAGGTTTAAGCAGAACAAATGCACAGGGACGGGGGAAATCAGATCAAAAAGAGAGATCTGTTTTATAAGATCAACTACAAATTGGCTGGAGAAAGCATTCCGGGCTGCTATCATGAACACTAATCAAGAGAAATAAATGCGTTATGAGGTTTTTCCCATATGAAAAGAAAAGCTTTTTCTAGTTGCCATTTCATTTCAAAATAAACTCTTTTAATCTCCAGGGGACCCTGTGTGAAAGAGTGGGCTGGGCTGGGTCACAGGGAGGGCTGAGTCAGGAGTGTTCTGAGGTCACGCTCTACACTGGGACGTGCCATAAAGATTAGTGGAAATCAGTTGTTAGGAGAGATTGGAGGCTTTATCCTAAAAATAGATTTGGCCCAGATAGGAGCATTGGACTCTACTTAGAGAATGAAGGTTACAGTATGTTCTCTTCCGAAATTATCTGTCCCCACATTAAATGTGGTCTGCATGCTCAGGGCTCCAGAGCACTTTTTCAAGATCTATAACCTAAACAAAGGTCTCTACTGCACCTATTCCTTTTGTTGCGGGCAATTCTTTCACGTAAAAAACGAAAAGAACAGTTATGAGAACAATGAGACAGACTGAAAAGAATCTCTTGTTCATCATCGTATACCTAAGAGAATGTTTGCTTTAATGGAATGAGAGTTTCATCTGGGGGTGGGGGTCGGGTATCGTGATTGTTCTTTCAACTGTCCTTCCGATCTGCTTGTGGGGTATGGCAAGAGCCACACAACAGCCACGTTCAGGTCTGAAGGCAGAAATGATTTGGGTCATTATGGGCTGATGATTGAGCAGGACAGACAAGAGGCAAATCAGGAAGGGGGTAGGTTTTCCCGGTTTTCCCTGGTTGCCCTCTCTGGTCTTTGCCAAGCCAGCTCCTTCAGCATGTCCCCGCCCCACCTCAATGCCCTATTGGTGCCCTATTGGTCTTACCCAGAAGCACACCAAAATATGCTAACAGAGCACTTGCTAGCCTTTGTTTACTCCATGGGGTGAAAAACTTTAAATGTATTTATCAACTTCCCCACAGGTAGTTGTATCTTAATTGCCAAAAGCAATATTACATACTAGTAAACATGAAAAAAAGTAATAATTAAAAACAGTTACCAATTAACCCACCACCCTAAACCATCTGAGCCAGTCCTGGGCCCGTTTGTCCAGCGAGCCGTCACCTGACTTTTCTATCCTGCTTTGGTAGATATTTGCCTGGTCTAAATTTTACTATTAAAGATAATAACTCATTCAACATGTGCATTATTTTTGCCTTCTGTGAAAGATTTCTCTAGAAATCTTGGATTCTGATGCACAGTGTTATGAACTGAATTATGTTCTCCCAAAATTCATGTGGAAGCCATAATCCCCAATGGAACTATATTTGGAGGTAAGATCTTTAAGGGGGAATTAAGGTTACATGAGGTCAAAAGGGTGGGGCCTTAATCCGTTAGGACTAGTGTCCTTATAAGAAGAGGAAGAGACACCAGATATCTCCCTCTTTCTCTCTCCCCACAAAGAAAAAAGGCCATGTGAGGACATAGCACGAAGGCAGCCATCTGCAAACCCAGGGAGAAGTATCACCAGAAACCAATCCTGCTGGCACCTTCATCTTGGACTTCCTGGCTCCAGAACTCTGAAGAAATGCATTTCTATTATTTAAGCCATGGAGTCTACGGTAGTTTGTTATGGCAGCCCACGCTGACTAATATGCACTGTGTTTTGGCTAAAAGGTAAGAAAGAGAAAAGCATCCCTTGACATCCAGGAGCCAGCCTGGCCCTTATAGGTCTGTTGAACATAAACAATTTCTCAGCACACAAACTTCAGACAAGGCCACTCTGAGGCCATGATGGACTAGAACATAAATAAGACCATTCCGTAATCATGCCTGTACCCAGACAAAATGTGAACACAAGATTAATCAAAATATCCTCCTATCCTGGATAATAGGAGGGACTGCTGCTTCTTTATCAGTTTTTGCTTTAGCCTCACTCTTTTTCCTCTTTCTAGATAAGATTTATTCATAGAATTATCTTTCCTTCCTGACAGCATCCAATCCAGAGCAAGGCCCCACTTCCTTAAATCTTCCCCCAAAGCACCTAGCCCAGCCAAAATCCTATCATAAGTTCTGTCTAAGACTCTTACTGAGCCTCTTCATGGATTTCCATGAGCATTAAACCCAACCTAGTCAGCTGCAGAGCTCTTGTGTGTCCCTGGTGGTCATTGGCACAAAAGCATTGACAAAGATATAAGCAGTTTTATGTTTTTTTAATAACTATTTAACATTGCTTATTGTTATAGGCTGAATGTTTGTGCCCCCCACTGCCTGTGCCTTTCCCCCTGCCCCCTGGCAAACTTTGATCTTAGGTTTCCCAGCCTCTAGAACAGTGAGAAATACATGGCAGAAACGGCTTGAGTTCAGAATAGAAATCAGTTCTGAAAGTGCTGATCAATTTGATGGCCGAATGAGGGTAAAAACACAGAGCTTTAGAATTTTAAGAAATAAAGTGTGAGTCTAAGGTTTTCTATTTTTAATTTTATATGAATCCTTCTTCCCCTGATCCCTCCCTTTTCAGTAGTTTGGTTTCTTCTAGGAGAGAGTCAAAAGTCTTTTCAGCTTTTGGACCTAAGATTCTACGCTAATTTGCACTTTTACTTTAGTGTTTGTAGTACAATTTTCTCCTTTGCAAAATTAAAATAAAGATTGAATATTAATCTATTTCTCCAGGTATGGTTGTGAGGAATAACATATGTGGTTCTCAGAAATTTCACAAGTGTAGCTTCTAATGTAAATTCTAAACTGTGCCAAAGAATTAGCTTCATCACAGGCCTCCAGGGTTGTGGTTCAGGCTGAAACCTCCCTTCTGCTCCCATCTTACCTACAATCTGCCTTTTGCCTCCTATCTCAGAGATGATAGCAGTAACCCTAGGTGGCGATTTTAAGTCCCACAGTCATTGGTACCTGCTATTCTGCTTTGTGCTTTCTCTTTGGGGCTCGGTATACGTGACTGGAAGGAGGAAGAGGGCCACTGGCAATTGAAATTCTCTGACCTTTTCTTCTGACATCCAAAAACCCGCAAAGTGAATTTACAGGGAGTGTCCAGTTTCTCCAGCTTTGTGTTCGGTGAGCTTTCTGCCTTAGGTACAATCGTTCCCAAATGCTTGGGGGTTGCAATATGATTTTCCCATCCTGAAAATCTATTAAAAAGAGATTCTTCACTCCTCTCCATCTCACCATCAGGCACTGCAAATGGCAGTTACCACCCAAGACAGCCCCTCCCCATAGCATCACCGATTTTTTTGCCTGCATTGCATCTACTTCACAGCTCGAGACATGCCAAATCACACATGGCCTAAGTACTTGTTGCTAGCAACAGATCTGTCTTCCTAAGTGGCCAAGTACAGGCTATGTTTAGAATGTCAGAACACCTCGCTGCTCCCGGGTCCACTTCCTTTAGCTGAGACGTCTCCGAGCGTTAAAGCAACCTCACCTATGTTTCTTGGTTCTACTTCTCAAGAGACAACTCTGGATCTACTCTGTAAAACACAAAGTGGCACAAAGACAGAGAAACCATCAGGTTCTTTCCCATGATCTCCTTTCTCCCCTGTAAAAAATGAATAATATTAGTAATCCCTACCTTACGGGACATCTGTGAATATTTAATGAGATCATCAAATGTTAAAAATGGTCAAAGTGTGGTGATTATAGATCTGAGACAAGGTCTGCACTCCATATTTAAATACTACTAGGTATTTCGACTCCTTTTCTCACCCTCACTCTATTTTTTCATTGAAGTAGAATCCACATAATATCAACTTAACCATTTCAAAGTGAAGAGTTCAGTGCTATTTAGTACTTTGACAACGTTGTGCCATCCTGTCTCTATCTAGTTCCAAAATATTTTTATCATCCCCAAAGGAAAGTCATTAAGCAGTCACTCTCCATTCCCCCTTCCCTCTGAGCCTTTGCAAATGACATCTGCTTTCTCTCTGCACAGATTTACCTGTTCTGGATATTTCATATAAATGGAATTATACCATACATAGTCTTTTCTGTCTGGCTTCTTTCACTCAGCATGTTTTTGAGGTTCATGCACGTTGTGCCATGTATCAGCGCTCCATTCCTTCTTATGGCTGAATCGTATTCTGTTGTATGGATGTATCACAATTTGTTGTTTCCACCTTTCATCCATTGATAAAAATAGTGCTGCTATGAACATATATCGGGGGTGTATACACAGGACTTGTATTCATCTTTTGTTATCAGTACCGTGTTTCCCTGAAAATAAGACCTAGCTGGACCATCAGCTCTAAAGCGTCTTTTGGAGCAAAAATTAATGTAAGACCCGATCTTATATTATAAGATATAAGATATTACATAAGATTGGGTCCCACATTACATTAAAATAAGACCAGGTCTTATATTAATTTTTGCTCCAAAAGACTCATTAGAGCTGATGGTTCAGGTAGGTCTTATTTTCAGGGAAACACGGTATATATTGAGCATAACAATTTTAATGCAGTTTTTTTCCTTTCTTAAAATGTGTATACATTTTTTGGCACCCTCTGTATATATGTAAATTTATTTGTGTATCTGGTTTTAATTCTTTTGAGAATATACCTAGAAGTGGAATTTCTACTCACTCTCTTTTATTTCTATTTCTTCTCTCAGTGATCTGTGTCTGCAGGATCTTTAAAGATGTCTTGTTTTTAAAATCCTGACATTGTTTAATTGTGCCTCCTCTCTATTTTAATTGACAAGTCTTGGCAGTAATTGTTAAATTTTCTTAGTATTTTAATGAACCAATCTATGGTTTTGTGGATCTTATCTACTTATACATTTGAATTTGTTTTAACTATTGTGTTCCCTTTGGGTTTGTTTGCTGCTCTTTCTGTAATTTCTGGAGAGAGCTAAGCTGACACTGTTGGGACTCTGCCCATGTGCCCTAGGATGCCCTTGCCATTCCCGTACAGACCAGCCTGGCTCTAAGCGCCAGCGCTGGATTCTTTATCAGAGGGCTGTCCTCACACTGCCCAAACCCACTTAGTTTGTGGACACAGTGGACTAGATGTGCCTGGGAACTAACATCTCCCAGGGGAAACCCTTAACCAAAGACCAATGGCTGTCAGGGTATAAATACCCTAGCTTCTTGCCCCTTGGCCAGGATTATTCTGAAGCCTATTTTACATAGTTTTTTAGAGTTTTCCTTGGCAATCTATCTCTAGTCACCTATTGTTGTCATCCCTTGATAACATATTCTTTATTGGCTACCTTCCCTGCCCTGTGTTTCTACTGTCTTCCCCAAGCTCCATATTATTAGCTGAATTATGTCTCCCATCTCCACCCCGCCACACACACCAAATGTAAATGTTGAAGTCCTAACTCCTTGTATTTCAAAATATGACCATATTTGGAGGTAGGGCCTTTAAAGAGGTGATTAAGTTAAAATGAGGTCATTGGAGTGGGCCCTAATCCAATATGATTGGTATCTTTATAAAAAGAGGAGATTAGGGCACAGACATACGTAGAAGAAAGACCATGTGAGGACACAGGGAGAAGGCAGATCTTTACAAGCCAAAAAGAGGGGCTTCAGGAGAAACCAACCCTGCTAACGCTTTGATCTCAGACTTTCAGCCCCCAGAACTATGAAGAAATAAATTTCTGTTGTTCAACCCATCCAGTCTGTAGTACTTTGTTTTGGCAGCTCTAGCAAACAAATTCACTTCCGATAAACTGTTCGCCCTTGAATCCTTGGCTTAGAATCTGCTTCTGGGGAATCTAAACTAAGATTCAAAGTTTATTGATTGTTCAGCTTTTCTTTCCTAATATGCATTTGAAGCTGTGAATTTCCTTCTGATCATGGGTGTATCTTTGATATGTAGTATTTGGTAGTACAATGATCCATATTTGTAGTATAATGATAAGTTTTGACATGTAAAATTAATTGCTTTATTTGAACTATTTATTATTTTCCATGGTAATTTTTTCTTTGACCTATGGATTATTATAACTTGGAACCGTCTCACATTGGCCTTATATATGCTCTAGCCATGATATGCGTCATTTCTGCACACAACTCAAGAGCCAGATAGCCATAGGGCTCCACCCAGCCAGAAGGGAGTCCAACGCAGAAACTACTACGGACTTGGAAGGGGTTGGGAAACCCATAGTGCTGGCAAACAGCATTAATGACTACGACATAAACTAGGCTGCATAGACTATCCTTTTACATTGTTTCCTTTTTTGTATGCGCTCAAATTTCTTCAGAATACAGGATAAACCTGGGAATGAAATCATAGGTCACCTTATAAACATATCTTCCATTTTACTAGGAATTGCCAAGCTGCTCTCCAAAGTTGTGCCAATTTTCATTTGCACCAACAATGTGCATACATATTGCTCTGCACGTTCACACTTTATATTATATTATCAGACTTAAATTTTTTTGAAAAATTGGTAGGTGTGAAATAGTGTCTTCTTATAGTTTTAATCTGTGTTTCCCTCATAGTCAGGTCAGTCTAGTCTTTTATACCGCTCGTCCCATGGTCAGTTTGTAGTTTATAAAAATGAATGGCTCATCAATGCAACTCTCATTGCAATCAATAGTCAGAGTTAAGATCTTTGCTGGGCCTCAAGACTTTTTCTCCACTTTCATACCTTACAAGGATTTTCTTAGATGAGTTTCGTGAGCATGGCTGGGTCCAGTGGTCCCAAGAGATTTATTCTGCATTCTGACTGTACAACCGCTTCACACAGAAAAGGCCAGGGGCACAAGGCTTCTAGTCTCTCGATGACCAGACCCTACTCATCTCTTACCAGTGGTTCAAACACACCCATATTACCCATCATCTGAATACACTTGTGAAGTACTTTACAAAATGATTTGTCCAGAGCAGTGAATACTGGGTACCATGTTGTGTGGAAAAAGAGAAGACTCAATAACGACTATAAACCTTTTGCCAGAAAAAAAGAGAAATACTTAAGAAGGTCACGAGATTTTTCTTTGGAGGGTTGTCCTGTAGTAAAAGGGATGAAGCGATTCTAGGAGACAAAACAGAGAATTGGGAACATCTGAGGACATTGTTTGTGAACCCAAAGCTGATTTTGGATTGGTGCCTGTGATGTAACTATTACACAAGGCCTCAGACTTATCCCAGGGATCTGACTTGGCAAGGCTGATATCATCGTGCCTCAACATCATTACATTTGATCTTCTCTGAAATGCTCTGGCATCTATTCAGTGTGTAATTAGACATTTTCTACTGTTTCATTTTGGTAAAGTAGAAAGCCACATTCTGGTCAGTCTTTAGTTTCTTCCAGGCCTGCGTTAGCCTTCACTCTCTATTACTCTCAAGTATGGAGATTCAGACGCATACCATGTGTCGCCCGAGGCTTATCTCTCAATAGCTGGAATTTTACTTTACCTTTGAACAAGTTTGTTTGAGTGCAATATATTTACTGATATTGTCGACTCAGGTCACTGCAGAATATAGACTTGGGTCCTGCATTCTCCCAAAGGCCGAGCAGAACCTTCTTTCTGTGCACATTTTTAATAGATGGTTTTCAAGTCCAGGAAGTAGGAAATACAAGGAAACTCACATCAAGGAAAACTTTTTCTTTCTTTTTTTTACTTTTGTGAGTGGGAACATTTCTATCAAGGAAGGCAGTTTTCTTTCATTTTACCACATCCAGGGGAGATATGGTACCTTTGTTACCAAGTCTTTATTCATAATTTATTTTAGTAACAAGGGACCTGGTGATAGCAGTTATCGATGAAAACAAAAGCTGGTAGCTTTCTGAAAGAAGTGGCAGATGCTCCCAAGAGAGTTGTGTCACGGTCATGCTTATCTGTCTAAAGCTTCTAATTGTCTTTTTTGAGAGGCTTTGTCTTCCTGGCCACCAACTGTGAAAGAAAGAGGGAAATAACTGGAAGATGCCTAAATTGTTCCTGTGATGTTCAGGTGGATCCAGAAAGTCTTCCCTTCTTCCCTATCATGCTTGATCCCAATTCACATATTTTAAGGTAAATAATTTCAGGTTTCAGTAACCCACTATAACATATAATGCACAGGCTGTTAATGAAGTAGAAGTAATTCCTGTGGTCATTGTCATAGTGGTATTTCTAAACTGCATGCATATCAGTATCTCTTGAGAGCTAACCAAGCATTTGAAGCCTAGGAGTGAATGAGAAAAATCCACTCATCCATGGAATATTTATTGAATACCTACTATTTTAAAGGCATTGGCTCACCACTCTGGGGGATGAATAAAAAATTAGAGGAGAGAGGATGAGTACAAAAAGTATTGTAACCAATTGGACAAGGACTGAGAGGGGTAGTCAAGGATTCTGTGTCTCAAGTGTTTCCAAAGGTAGATAAAATCCTACAGATCAATTTCAAAGATATTTTTTCTTCCTTCCTTCAATTCAGCCCCACTATGGCTCTACCTTACCCCTTAGAGACTCCAGTTTCATTGATATTTCAGAGAAGAGACCAAAACTGATTCTTCTCTAGGACCAAAAATGGGAACATGTACCCTATTCTAACCCCTTGTTTAGGGAAATGACGTTTTTCCCCCATGCTAAGGATATTTCCTATGGGGCTATGATTAACAACCCCTGAAAAGCAGAAATCTAAGAGAGAGAGAGAGAGAGAGAGAGAGAGAGAGAGAGAGAGAGAGAGAGAGAGAGAGAGAGAGAGAAGAGATCATGGGAGAGTGTAGGAAGTTTGTTTCTAGGATTAAATTACAAAATGTCTTTTCTTATGTAATGATTTTCACATTTGTTAAATTCTAAATGAATCTAAGCTATTTTGCCTAAGACTTTATTTTCCTCAATATTATCAAATCTGCTCTAGAAGATTTAGGAGATAAAGTAGGTTTTGAACTAGCCCATTAACTACCAAGCAAGAATAATCTTTTATTTGGAAAATGAAACTATGGCTATTTGAATCAGAATTGACTCCATCATTAAAATATTCCATATCTAAACCATTTGCACTGGAAGATTTTTTGCATTGTTTTATTTTATTTTGGAGCATCTCCTATCATGAATTTTGGCCATCTGCATATATTTGTGGAGTCACTGTCTCTTAGGATATTCTTTCTTCTTTCCTGAGCTGGTGAAACCTAGGGGAATCACTAGAATCAACTTGACTATTTATTTGGATGTGTTTCACAGGGAATCCTTTGTCTAAACTGAATCACTCACATCAAAATAACCATGGGAAGTTCACATAACCTCATTTCCCTCTGTTAATGTTACTGAGTTAAGCATAAGACAGAAATATACTTAGAAGATATATGGCTTCCTCTCAATCAGAGCTGGCCTAAAGCACAGAAACAGAGCCCCTGGGGACAAAGCAAGACACTCATGAACTCTGGCCACTGGAAGACAAACAATGGGGACCTTATTCTTAATTTAGTTTCTAAGCAAAGGTTTTCCTGGTGACCTCTTTTCTCTGGAGCAATCACACTGCCCACTGATAGATTTGCAACTTGCCTTGGTACCCTAATTTCCCACTGTGCTTTGCTTCCCATTTTCTTTCAGGATATCTGGATTTTTCTTCTCATTACACATTTCCTCCATAATTCTTCACAATAATAACAATAAATATAACTTCCTTCCTCTTAATACCTGATAACCATTCAACTAGCAGAACTACTATTTGGAATAAATTGAAATAGTCTCCATGTGGTGTCATGCCTTGCAATAATCCCGAACTTGATGTCATAATGAAGACAACCCAAAAACTCTCATGGGTTGAAAACCACCAAACTGTGGTGACACTTAGCCAGATGTATCTACTTATTGCACTGGAGCCCAGGAGCTCTGAGTCATGATTTATCTGGGGTGAGAGTTCTCGCCCAAAATGCACTGCCCCAAATTCTTCCTTCAGTGAAGTCTTCACTACATCACCTCCCCTGCCCCATCTTATGACTTGAGGAAAGTTCTCTGATAGGAGAATCAGAAAAGAGGGAAGATGGAGGTGTGCGGAAGGATAGAAAGGGCAAGGAAGGTTGTTTCCTCAGGGAGCCAGATTTCCTCTCGCTCTTATCAGCTGCTGATACAGAAGAACAGTGTCAGAGGCACTGGCCCAATTCTGCAGCTGCCTATGGAAGACCCAGGCACACCAAAGTATCACCTTTCTCCCATCAAGGAAGGCACCTTAAATCCCCACAAATAACAGTATGTGTGCTTTGCATGTATCACACCATCTTTCAATGGAGCCAATATGGCCAGTTTTTCCATTATTGGAGCACATCTCTATTTCTTTTCTTAAGCACCAGATAAAGTAGTTGGTATGAGATTAAGGGCCACGTTGTGCAAAAAAAAATGTGGTTGTGGTAATTGTTGAATGTGTGTTGAATGTAATTAAATATGTGTAAGTTGAATGTGAGTATGACATGTCTCCACTGTAATGCAAAAAGGTACAGGGAGCTCTCTGTCCTGGTCATGGAGAACCCTGGCAGAATATTTGTTACATTCTAAATTTTATATGGTCCTAAGGTTAATTGACAGGCAGAACTACACTTCCCTCCTTTCTTACTGGTTTACTCATGGCTCTCCTTTATTTCTCTTATTTAAATGTCCTCTCATTCTAATTATTTGTCCAGGAGAGGTCAACATTTGAGGACCTAGTCAATCAGGTCACACTTGGATTTCCATTGAAACCCTGGGGCTTCCTATATGAACACTTTATATCACAGAGAAGGAAGTCTGGAGGATAGGGCATAAGTATCTCAGCAAGGTCTCCACTGATGTTTACTTAGACTTTATGTGAAAATATTCTCCTCTATTCCCACTTCTCCCATTTTTAAACACATGGACATTCAGGAAAATGAACACTATTTTCATTGATTGCTGCCACACACACCATGGAGATAGCAGGACCAATCTATATTTCTACCACAAAATTTGGGGAGGCATAATATAGGCTAGATGAAAAAAACACGTGTGCAAGTCCAATAGAATGGTGTCTTGCATATTGTGATTTGCCAATACATGTTAATTGAACTGAATTAGATAAAAGTAAATAACATAAATATTTGTCTTCTGCCAATATGCTTAAAAGTAAAATTTTGTTTCATTTTCCCTGTTATCTTGCAACATTTCTAACTATGAATCAAAATTTTGTATAACTCCAATATATATTTTGTATTGGGGTAAGGTGGTGTTGTGTTGAAAAGATTGTCACAAATGTCTCATCATTTCCAAGGCTGATGTAATTATTGACATTGCATGAGTAAATACAGATGGATGACAAAATCAAAATTGGAGATTGAGATCATTTTACCCAGTCCAGCTCCTGTTTTCAATCAAGATTTGGGATATTGTTTTAGGGGATTCCCAACCAAGATCGTAAGAAATAAAAGCCAGATGAGTGAAATAAATAAAGAGCTATGGGAAATTAAAGGAAGAGATGGTCATTTTTCTGAGAAAGTTCCGAGAAACCTTTCACAGATGAGACAACATTGGAGCAAAGGGCATGGACCCTACTGGTTTTGTCTTACATAGTACCCAAAGACAATTTTAACAATTAGTAGATTCTCAATAAGTAGTTGTTGAATTTATAATAGAAGGAACGATGAAGAGATAACAACCAAAGTTATAATCTTGGAAAATATCCATATTTGAGAGCAGCAAGAGGATTTAAAAGAAACTTTCAAAGAAGTGAAAAAGGAAAATGGATAGACAATCATTCAAAGTATGAAGACATATTAAAAAGAACCTGTAGGACAATATTTCCTAACGCTATAGAATAGTACTATTTATAGTGCAGTCCTCAGACCAGCAGTGTAAGTATCACCTGGGAATTTGCTAGAAATTCAAATCCTTGTGCAAATCCCGGATCCACTGAGTCAGAATCTTCTGGGGTGAGAGACAAGAAATCTGTGTTTATTAAGCTTTCAAAGTGATCTTTATGCACACTAGAGTTTGAGAAACATTATAGCATATTTCAGGAAAATGAGTCGCTATGGGCATAACTAAGTTTTCTGATTCTGAGAAGAGTTCAAGAGTTTGGTTGTAGAATCTTCCCAGAATTAAGTTGTAGTGAAATTATTATATTAAATTGCTAAAGTTAAATTATATTTAAGCCATTCAAGGTAAACAGTTTATATACCATGATTTATTTCTTAAAATGCCTCATTTCAGTCAGAGTAAGAAGGAAAACAAGGTTAACATTACTCAGTTAACCATACCTAAAGACCACTCAGATTTATTATTAGAAAACTCAGTTCACCTCTGTCAGCTACAGTTTCAAGGAAAATTAGAAAATAGTTTGAATTGAACAAAAATGAAAGTATAAAATCTCTAAATTTGTGGAATGAAGATAAAGCAGTGCTTGGAGGGACATTCACAACATTAAATTATTTTATTAGTAAAGAAGAAATACCTCGGGCTGGCCCAGTGGCTCAGGTGATTGGAGCTCTGTGCTCCTAATGCAGAAGGCTGCTGGTTCGATTCCCACGTGGGCCAGTGCCAGATGGCTCAGTTGGTTGGAGCATGTCCTCTCAATCACAAGGTTGCCGGTTCGACTCCCGCAAGGGATGGCGGGTTGCGCCCCCTGCAACTAGAAACGGCAACTGGACCTGGAGCTGAGCTGCGCCCTCCAAAACTAAGACTGAAAGGACAACAACTTGACTTGGAAAAAAAGTCCTGGAAGTACACACTGTTCCCCAATAAAGTCCTGTAAAAAAATAAAATAAATAACAATTACCCTTGCCCAGAAGCAGCTCAGTTGGGTGTATACTCATCCTCAGTTTCACAATGTGATTCCCTTCCTTTGATATTCACAAACTTTTTTTTTGCCTCTGCTACCCAACAGGCAAAACTGAAAACCATATAGATGTATTTGAAAGATTTAAAAAGATCTATGTCTTGGGTGGGCACCATTTTGTTTGAACTAATGCTTACCACGTCTTCCTGCTCTGGGCATTAGAATCTTGACCAATTTTAATCGGATACCCTGAGTTTTGCTTAAACAATGCATTAATGTAACACTACTGAGCACATTTTACTGAATTTTCATTTCGATTGGAATATGATATGATCTCTGTCTTCAAGGGATTCCCAACTTAGTGAAGAAGTCAAACTAAAGAGATTTGTAAAAGAAATTAGATGGGACTAGAAAACAGGACCAAGGCCGGCCTGGTGGCTCAGGTGGTTGGAGCGTGGTGCTCCTAACGCCGAGGTCGCTGGTTCCAAGGTCGCTGGTTTCCAAGGTCGCTGGCCCATTCCCACATGGGCCAGTGAGCTTTGCTCTCTACAGCTAAGATTGTGAACAATGGCTCTCCCTGGAGCTGGGCTGCCGTGAGCACAAGGAGGTCAGTGTGAGCTGTCGTGGGCTGTCGCAGGCTGCTGTATGCTGCTGTGGGCTACCATGTGCTTCCATGAGCAGCTGGTGGCTGGCGAGAGCTGCCGTGAGCTGCTGTGAGCGGCCGACCCAGGACCAGCGACCAACTAACTACCTCAGCCTGGGGGGAGCACAAAGCTCATAATACCAGCATGAGCCAGGGAGCTGTGTCCTACACAACTAGACTGAGAAACAATGGCTTGAACCGGAGTGGTATTGGGGAGGAGGCAGAAGAAGGGGGGAAAAACAAAAGAAAACAGGACCAAGACCAGTAATGGAGATCCTCAACAGTCATGCTAAAAAAGATATAGTTTTATCTTATAGATGATCCAAACCATTGAAGATTTTTAACAAGGGAGAGCTCTCACTGATGCTCTAATTCATTTATTCACTCATTCATTCAATAAATGGTTGTTGAGTGCCCATTAAGAACACAAAGATAACTCAGCCCTGACCCTGCCTCCAGCAAGCTCACAATGCCAAGAAACACTCTACTGTGTGACACTGATTGGTTTACAAGGGAAGTGGGGTATCGTTTTTGAGGAAACAATCCATGAGATTCTTTTATCTTAGTGCATTACCTCTCTCCCCTTCCCCCCACTATTCAAGCACGCTTCAAGTTAACATCCTCAGATGAGAAAGGTGGCTGGGTTGAAAGCAGAAATCAGCTGGTATACTTCCTGGCTTTAGCTTTCAAAAGCCTAAGCCCCAGAGTGGAAGAATATTATAGCGAGAGGCAAATACTGGTGGCCAAACGGAAGCTTGAGCTAAAAGATAAACGCTTTCTTCCCCTAGCCTCTCCCTACCAGACTAGAATCCTCATATTGCAGGGAGGAGAAAGAGGGAAAGAGTCTGAGGTCTGTGAGTCTCAGAGCAGCAGAAAGCCAGACCTGGCTCCCAGGCACCCTGCTAAGACAGTGGAAAGACCACAGAGAGAAATGGATGCATAAATTGTCTAGGCAGCAGATGAGAGCAAAGGTGAATTTGCAAACATGTTTCTATCCCAAACATGTGTAGCAGAAAAGCAGCAGAACGCTGATGTACCCCCAAGGGGCTATATGGAAACAGACAGTTGTTCTCAGGGATAAACAACATGAACAGAGGATTACCATCTCCATCCCCACCACAGTCCTGTGCAGCTGCAGAGCCAGGGCACAGTCCAAGGGTGGGGCGAGCAGATCCCGAAGGGGACTAGATTTAAAGTTTTTGCTAGCCTGGCAAGTTGAGACTTGCAATCAGAAAAATGTGTTGTGTTCCAGCTAATGAACGCAGTGATATGTCCTACATAGCTAAGTAGACTGCCATTTTGTACTGCTACACACATCAAATTATCCTGTGGCAGGTCATAGGTGTGGCTTTAGGAGAGAGGTGGGAGATCTCAGAGTGGCTAAACTCTGAGATGAGCTTTGAAAACTAACATGGGAGTGGGAGAGTTGGGAGGAGATTTCAGATAAATGAAAAATTAATGCAAAAGCAGACAAGTGTGGTACCTGCCAGAGAATTGAAGAAGTTTGGTTTTATTTTCATGTAGGTATATTTTAGAGACATCCTGCAGAAATAAGTTGCAAAGTCAGGCACAAAACCCCAATACAAAGGGTCTTGTTTCTAAGGGTAAGGATTTTGTACTTGAAGATGAAGAGTTTTAAGCAGAAAAGTAACGTGATTAGAATGTCATAGAAAGACAAGAAAATATTTAAATGATAATGATTTGTGCCATGTGACATAAAGCCACATAAGACCACATATTCTTTATTAACCAGTTTTCTTAAGCAATGTATATTTATCTAATACTCAATAAGGCAAGAATCATCTGTTTTAGCTTCCAGCACAGTCTCAGAAATAATAAGGTGCGTAATAAATATTTGTTAAAAATGAATAGAAAAGGTATTATCTGTCTTAGATACTAAAAGCTGTCATGATTATTGAACATTACATTTTAAGTGCCAAGTATAGCATTTGACGCATAGATACTCAGTAAATATTCGAATAAAGGAAGGACTCATTCTGTGATGCAACAAAAACCAAAACAAACAAACAAACAAAAAACCAAAATACTGAATACATAAAGCACAGCAGTTAATATAAAGATACAACCATTGCAGATTTCTCATGTGAACTCCTGCTCTTGATAAGGATCAGGCAAAACCTTAATGAAGTGGGACTAATATAAGCATCTCCACTTTGGTCTGAGTCCTCAGACCACGGTCAAACTGACTGTGGCCATTTCCTTTATCAGATACCAGCAGTTCATATCTCTTAGTGGCTCACGGCAGAGTGGTTACTTCTAGATCAAGGCTATGCTCCCAAAAGCAAAGAACTCTGTCTCTTTGTTGACGATTGTTCACATTTCAGACGTCAGGGTCCAGTATCTGCATCAGCCATATTGCACAGCCCTACACAGCTTTCTGTTTCAATGTGCTTCTGTCCAGATCTATGTACCACATAGGATGCATTTTAAAGACATTACTCTCGTCTACTGTGGGGCCTGCAAAACCATTTGCTGTTGCAGTGACTGGAACCGGGGATCCCTTCTCCATGCTGCTGCACAGGAAGGATTTACGGGTATAAATCATTCTGGCTTTGGGAAGGAAGAAAAGACTCTCTAGACTAAGAGTCAGCAAAAAGGCTTTCCTTTAACTCTATGGTTTCTTGCCCTGTATTGTCCCTCAGTGGAATATTATTCCACCTTAAAAAGGGAGGAAATTCTGACACACGATACAACATAGATGATCCTTGAAGACCTTATGCTTGGGGAAATAATACGATTCCACTTATATGAGGTACTTAGAACCGCCAAATTTATAGAGACTGAAAGTAGAATAGAGAATACCGGGGACTGAGGGTACAGGGTGTGTGGGGACAGTGTCCCAGAGAGCAGTTTCCAGGCTCTCGGTCTCATATGGAAAGATGCTGGCTCGGTTATTAGATGGCCGTCTGCTGTGGCTGGGTGGCCATCAGCTGTTACCAGTTAGCCATTAGCCACTAATATAACTGCCATGCTAGGCTGGTTGTTGGTTGGTCGACAGAGACACGGACAGCGGATTGTGGATCGTGTGGCTTCTGCTTCCTGTGTCTCCAACCCAGCTGCCAGTGAGAATATAGTGGTATGAACCCTCTATCCATGGTTCCATGGTGTTCCTTTTTGGCCTTACCATATCCTGCGTTCTTGTGCGGGGAGTGGGAGGTGAGACCCTGCATGACAGATAGAGAGTAGTGGGTTGTCATTGTTTAATGGTACAGAGTTTCCATTTGGGGTAATGAAAAGTCCTGGAGATGGATGGTAGTGATGATTGCATAACAATGTGAACGCACTTAATGCCACTGACCTGTATACTTAAAAATAATTAAAATGATGCATTTTTCGTTACATGTATTTCACCACAATGAGAATTTCTTTCTTTTTTTTTTTTTTAATTTAAAGCTAATTGGAAGCTCTGAGCTCATAGGTAGGGTTTACATACTATGGAGTCAGACATTTCTTGGGAGACCCCTCCTTGTCAATTTCTTAAAGTATTTCCTCTTGGATTAGTTGGATTCTCCAGAGAAAGACTTTTCAAACTCTTGCCCCAAGGATAGAGACAAGCTGCCAACTTTCTGGAGCAGAGTGAGGGAAGAGGTCATAGCTCTTGGCAGTCAGTATCTACATATTCATTTACTCCTCCTACAATCCTACATAGTCCTTCTTTCTTTAAAGTACCCCTGCCCCAAACTGTGTCAGGCATAACCCCTGTCTAGTAGAGACATCCTCTTTTATTCTGTTAGGTTGGTGCAAAAATAATTGTGGTTTTTGCAATTATTTTTAACCTTTTAAACCGCAATAACTTCTGCACCAACCTATTATTAATACCTCTGGAAAACGAATGCTTGGGTTTCTACTGGGGTAAAGGAGGACTGCACAGGGAAGGGATTTCGAGTCTTAAATAGATTCTTGACCAATCCTTTTGTTTTGATTCTACACCTTAAGCTCTCCTTCTAGAGATAACCGACGCCACCAGTTTTCTGAACCTTTTGGGTTCTTCAGTGTCACCTGTTTTATCTGCTGATCCCCCCGCTGGTTTAAGATTCATCTTTTGTAGGTCTGGTAAGTCAGTTACCATTTATTTGTACATCTGCTTTTCAGCATCCGAAATGTTATTATTGTTTCCTTCTCTCTCGTTATGTTTGTCCTTCTGGATTTATGCAAGCAAAAAAATTATCCTTTACTGTTATTTTAGTGGGGCTTAGGGTAGAGCAAGAGTTATTGTGTATGTTCAGTATACCGTCTTTGCCAGTAAGTCTCTTCTGTAGTTTTTACAATGCCACTTAAAAAATCGTTGTGATTTCTTAGGCTCCATTAGCAGAAGGAAACCATCTGAAATAAAGAAAATGATGGTGGCTAGTGAAATCTGGAGCGCTGTTTTCAGTTCTGGGTGCAGCTCTTAATAACACTGGAATTATTTTAGAGGATGGTGACCAGAATATTAATGGAACAATTGAAGGGACTGGGAACATTTTCAGTAAAGAATGGAAATTTCCAGCAGTTGATTTCAAATATTTGTAAGTTTCATTTATTCATTCATTCAAGTTCTGCCATGTGCTAGGAAATATTCTTCCAGCATGTGGATAGAATAGTAAACATGATTGATTCCTAATTCTTGTGGAGCTTACATCTAGTGGGGGAAACAGTGATTTGCTCTGGATAGATCCACTGTAGGAATAGAACAAATGAATAAAAGACATTGGGAGATAAATTTCAAATGGATACGAGGAAAAACTTTAAAGTGTTAGAACTGATAAAATGTGATGAACAATTTGATCAACACCTTTGGAAGGTGGTGAGAACTTGGACCTCCCAATCAGTTGAACAGAGAGGTTAATTGCACGGGCTTTGGTTAGAATCCCAACTCTACCTTAACCTCTCTGGGCTTCCATTGTTTCATGTGTGAAATATGGCTAATAATATACCTCACATGGTTTTATAAGGATTAAATGAGTTAATGTGTGTAAAGTGCTTAGAAGAGTATCTGTAGCAAATGATAAGCACTGCATAAGTATTAACTAGTATTTATTTTTAAAATTTTTTTTATTTTGAATAAATTTTAAACCTATTGAAAAGTTGCAAAAACAGTATAATGAACATTATATACTCTTTACCTAAATTTCCCCATTGTTAATATTTACCACATTTGCTTTATTTCTTTCTCAGAGTGACTTGTTTGTTTCTTTGTTGCTAGACCATCTGAGTATTCATTGCGGCTTCATCCCTACATACTTCACCCATATATACTTCTATATATAATTCCTTGAGAACGAGGTTCTCCCATAATTAAACTATTATTCTCATGAAATTTAATGTTGATACAATCCTACTTTCTAATAGGTGGTCCATATGAAGTTCATCCCAATCATCTCAATAATGTCCTTTGGCTTTTTAAAAACTCATAATCCAATCAAGGATCAGATGTTATATTTAATTGTCGTATCTCTTTAGCCTCTTTAATCCAGAACCATTCACCAAGCTTTTGTTTTCTTCTGTCTTTTATGACATTGACATTTTTGAGGCATCCAGGCCAATATTTTGCACAACGTACCTCAATTTTGATTTGTCTGATTTTCCTCATGATTAGATTCAAGTTTAACCGTTCTGACAGAAATACTGTATGGGTGATGTGGTTTTTCTCAGAACATCATATCAAGAGACACATAATGAGTTTGTCCCATTATTCCCATTTGTTAAGATGGTACCTGCCACCTTTTCCCTTGATAATTAGTAAGTCATCTGCGGTGTCATACGTACTGAGCCTGTGTGATGTCCTATTCTCTAGACAGTTTTTGCCCAGTGATTTCAGCATCCCTTGATTCAGTTATTATTTCATAGTAGGCATGGCATGGTCAACAGGTGAACAAAGAAGATAACTTTGGTTCAGGGAAAATATTGCCACAAGGTATAGTGGGAGCCTGTAGCCGGTAGTTAGCTCCACTTAGTAAAAAAGAACATAAGCTTTGGTATACATGCACATTTATCTGACAATTACTAGCTGAATGACACTGGGTAAATTTCCTTAAATGTAATCCTCTTTAAAATGAGAATTATAATTTCTGTCTCACAGGGTTCATTTGTGGATTGATACCAAGGGAACCTTCAGGAAGAGGGGGAGAATGGTTGCAGTATTACAGGATGAAGAGGATTACATTATCAACTAACTAACTTTGTGGAGTTTGGACAATAAATGAAAGGGCCACACGAGACGGGATGGGGGAACGGGTCTTGCTTGTAACCAGTCAGATATAAGAAAAAAAGGACACAAGGCAAGTCTCAGGGATCCAATATTTGTTGGATGCTTCTTATGTGTCAGCCACTCTAGGGTTGGCACACTTAATCAGAGAGTGATGTTGACTCTGAGATATACAACAGGTCATGGAAATTAAGGCAGTGCCTACTGGGTCTGGACGGATTGCAAAGGGCAGACGTAGACAGAAGGGAGTAGGGGAGTTTGTCTTATTCAGCCTCAATTGATGGTGGTACATCCCGTCTGAAATGCAATGCAGAGATGGCTTTAAAATTCTGTGTTCGGTTGTTTGTATAACAACCACCTGAGAAGACTGTAAAGATTGTAAGTTTCTAAGCTAAGCTGGCCCTTCCGAGATTCTGATTCAGTATGTCCTGGGTGAGGTTTTGGCCCACTGCCAGAGTAGATAAAGTGTTACATGAACCGAAAAGGTCAACTCGGGTGGAAAGTCAATTTGTGTGTCATCAGATTATAGACAGTAATCGTATACTTGGGTATGATAGCATTGGCCTCAATCCTAGCTTATAATAATAAGGCACCAAGGTCTTTTATTGATAGGTTAAGGTAATTCGACATGCACGTTGCTGAGAGAGTTGACACGGGAATGGCCAGAAAGCTCTGCAGCCAGCTCTGAGAGTTGTTCTTCAGATTTGTGCTGTCTAATATGTGGTCACCAGCCACATAGGATTCAGCTGAAATGAAAGAAGCAATAGTTACTGTATTTTCTGGATAAACTCTCTGAGCACTTAGAGCAATGTAAAAAACTTATTAAGGAAAACAAAAATTGAATTGAATTGATATTGAATTTTAAATTAATTAAATCATATAAAATCACAGATGTAGCTCTTCAGTTAAGCTCGCTCATTTCAAGGGCTCGATAGCCGTACATGGCTAGTGGCTAGTATAGTAGGACGGTGTGGCTATAGAACATTTCCATCACTGCAGAAAGTTCTATTGGACAGCATTGCTGAGGAAGTGTTAATAACCTGCCAAAAGCCCATGCACAACAGAAAATAGTTGTTACTGGTCTCACTCTAAAGACCAGGAAAGACTTGATGTTTAGTGAATAAAACACTATTTTCATTGGTCTTATTGCCAACTAAAAGGAAAGAAGACTGTAGCAAGCCAGGAAATGTTTGATAAAGTGAAGAAATGTCATCCACTTATACCATTCCCCCTCTTCGGTGTGGGGAGGGTGAGGCTAAGCTTCTAAGCCCTGTTGACACCAGGAGCAAGCTACCTAGAATATCCCCTCTCAAGGGACTATTCTGTGAGCCATTATTGGATCCTACTCTTCTCCTAGCCCTCGCTTCCCATTCCCCGGGCAGCCTGACTGCCAAGGTGGTTGGCAGTGCCCAGGTGTGATACCAGGTAGCTGCACTTCCTCTCTGCGTGTGCTCCATTGGCCTTCTCTAACTATAGTTTGCATCCATCTGCCCCTCTCGCCCTTTCCCCGTGCAGAGTTAGGTGTTGTTTTGTCCCCTGGAGGAAGCCCATATTGTCCTATTCCTACCAGAGAAAAAGCAAATCAGGAACAAGGAAAAATATGGAGTGTAGTAAGCATGTGTTTCCAGCTCGTCAACATGCAAGCAAATGTGCATGAAAATGAGTGTTAATTTACTGCATGATTCAGTGTTTGCAAGACTATCAAGTCATTTCCCATAGGCAGCCCAACAGCCATCACACGGTAATGAATGTCTGTTATAATCATGTATGATGGTTGAACCAACAAACTAACGATCAAAGAAAAGAACAAAATAATAACAATGGTGATAACAATAATGATAGTGTAATAATTAACTAGCAAAGGC
This sequence comes from Rhinolophus hipposideros, assembly GCF_964194185.1. Taxonomy (NCBI): domain Eukaryota; kingdom Metazoa; phylum Chordata; class Mammalia; order Chiroptera; family Rhinolophidae; genus Rhinolophus; species Rhinolophus hipposideros. Next base: position 15,032,615 of record NC_138054.1, on the reverse strand, counting down.
ATTTTTAACTAGGGTCAACTGTGTAACATAGTTGTTTGGGGCAGTTATAACAGGTCTGATTTTTCTCATTTTAACATTTGTGGTTTCTGCTGCCTTCATTAAAAAAAAAAAAAGATTCTCAGCTGTGAAAATACACCCAGTCTAATGATCAAAATAGAAATAAGTGGAATAAATAGTAGGTTTTGTTTTTATTTATGTTTTTCATATTAGGTTTTGGAGGTCCTTTCACATTTGTCTGGACTATTCTGTGGAAATTGTTAAAATCAGAAAAAGACTCCAGCTTTTTGGAATTTTTTGTTCAGTCTTGAATTATAATCTTCATTCCCAATTTTCTCATTCATGCATATGTATCTTTGGCTTTGCTTTAGTTATCTGTAAAACTCAGTATGAATTGTACTTTAACATGGACAAAACCATTGAGGAAAAAGACCATTTTAAAAAACAAATAGGTGTTTTAAACATTCATTTTATCCTTTTTTAAATCCCTCTTTACTATTTTCTTCTTGTCATTTTTTTTCTCTTTTCCTTAATTGTTATTGTCTATTTTAATACCTGATCAAAAGGAGAATTGATCTGATTTTAACAATGTAAACGTATACATGAGTTTAGATCGTCCAAAAGAGAATTCTGAATAATGTAAATAGAGTTTATTGTTTAGTTAACGCTTTTTCTTGAAAAGTTGTCTCAGTTCATGCTTTTCTTTCATGGAGTGTTGCTAGTTATCTCATTCTAGGCAAATATCCTCTAGCAGATCTCAGCCAGAACAAATATTTACAGTTAAGTCCTAAACTCTAGAAAATGGCTTTGTGTGTGTGTGCTGGAGGTGGGGGTGTGGGGGGTGGTGTTTAAATGGAAATGCTGACTTTGTCTTGGCTTTAGAAACACAAATGGAGCCACCACAATAAATCATTCAAAGACACTCAAACGGATGTTTATTGGAAGAATGCTTACCTCCATTAAGCTAAGGTGTAGGGTTAAGAGGCTGTGGGGACTGTGATCCCACGTAACTAATGGGCACACTTCACAGACAGAAGGCCCATGCTTTAGTCATAGTGGTAAATCTGCAGTGACAGACGTTCGTTCTATATTTGTGAATGACCTGATTTGGCATGCATGCAGCTCGTTCTACCGACAATCATGGTAACATGGTGTGAGGGATAGGGAGGGAAGAAAGGAGAAGGAGCAGTAGAGGGAGGAGAGAGCTCCAGGCAGACAGAAAGGGAGAAGGGGAAAGGAATATTAAACAGTGGGACATCAGGAGCATGGATGGCGACTCCAGGGGATCCTGCCTTCAAAAGACCGTTAGTTTCATTTGGGAACAAGTCTAATTGATTCAGGGAGAATCCCCTTTCTTTTCTTCATGCTTCTACCCTCCTCTTCTCCCTCTTCTGCCCGGTAATCTCTGAAGAAGATATTCAGACAACTGTCAGATGGTACAGGACTCTTCTGCATGGAGGAGTCCCTTGTAGTTTGCAAAACTTGTCTGGCCCTCCACCCTTTACTGCAATCCTGCAACACCTTCAGTTTTAAGAAAGAAACTGGCCCAAAGTGATGAAAAGAATAAAGGGCTGTCAATAACTGGAAGAGAAGTAATGTTATGCTGTCTGCCATCTCTCCTCCCCTCAAGCCATTCCTTTTTAAGGTAACAGACATATAATCCATGGCAAGAGCAACTGTGACACCCAAAGAGATCTCTGCTGAAAGTAAGCTAGCCGGGAGCGGTGGACAGAGTACTAAATGAGGAGACAAGACTCCTGCGTCCTGCTACAAATTTGCTGTGTGACCATAGACAAGTTACTTCCCCTCTCTGATATGTGAAATGAAACAATTAGAAAGAAGATCTTTAGGGACGTTTCAGCATTAAAAATTACGGTTCTCATGGTAAGTACATAGATATGTAGGTAGGTAGCCCGAAGGCCACCTCCTCAAATGTCTTTCCTGACCAGCTTATCCAAAAGATTGCCTATCACCCTCGAACATAGCACTGAAACATGTTTTTTTCTTTTTTTTTAAAATAGCCATTTGATTAACCAACCAGGATGGAAGCTTTATGCAAATAGGGACAGTCTGTGTTATTCACCACTTCTTTTTTAGTGAAGAATATATATATATTCTATATATTCTATTCCGTTATATATATCTATATATATTCTATATATATATATACATATATATATATTCTTTGTATTAGTTATATTCTCATAAAATAATGCTTGAGGAGTACTGAATGAGTCTATTCAGCTGTTTTCCTATGGTGAGTTTTTTCAGTTAGCAAGCAAGAGACATACTGGGGTTATCTCCATAACTGGGTGATTATAAGGGATACACAAGCAAGGAAGGTGCCAGGAGAATCTCCGGAACCCATCAAAGGTTCTACTGACAAATGGAGCCTAGCTGTCACTCTTTAGGATCCAGTCAGAGCTTTCTACCCTGACAGCCCCTCTGAAGACATAGCATTCACTGTTTCCATCAAGCATCCTTACTCTCTGCTCCAAGGCTTTATCCTTTCAGTGAGAGAGCCCACTGGCTCACCACTTCTGTTGTTCTGGACTCTCCAGCATCACTGCCTCTCTGTGGGGTCTGAGGTCAAACTCCTCCAGAAAGTTTTGATTGGTTTACCCACTCACTATCCAGTATAGGGAACCCCTTTCAGGCAAAATTGCCCTGAAACCAGCACACAGAGGTTCCTTGCCAGGGGAGCACATCAGAAGCAAATGTATAGCTTTTTCAAAGTATACTTCCTGGGGGCTCATTGCTAGGTAATTAATTAAATCTCCCTCTGTATTGAAGTGGACATCTGGTATTTTGAAAAGTCTTCCTTTTCAGTTGATTCTGTTGTGCACCTCTGGACCAGGGCCACTGCCACTGATGACTGCCTTTGGGCCAGGTACTCCTCCTTGGTCCAATGAGCTATGCCCAGGGAGGTGGAGTCCCAAGCACCAGTCACAGAGAGGAAGCATGGCAGAGACTCAGAATTCCATAGGATCCTTTCAAATACCCTGTCTACCTTAGCATGGATCTGGCTATCCTTCCTGCTATCCACCTATGTACCTGTCTACCTTTCCATTGATCTGTCCATCCTTCTGGCTATCTACCCATGTACTTGTCTTCCTAGGTGTGATATTTAGATATTAAATCTTCATTCTAATATCCCTGTCCTTTTCCTTTAGAAACACTTATGAGGATTAAGACAAGTTAGAGTGGTTCTAAACACTGGAAGCAGAAGGAAGTATATTCCAGCTGTGGTACAGAAAACAGAGAGCATAACCCTAGATTCCATTTCAGGATTTAGCTTCTTAAAATAAGAATCCTGTATTCTGTAATCTTTCGCATTCACACTGCCTCCAAGGCAGGAGTACCTAGAAAGGAATTTATTCTTTTCTGGGTCACATGAGGGCAGCCCACTGAATTACTTATGAAATTAACTTAAACAACAACAACAACAACGAAAACTGGTGTTCATTTTCTTTACAAAAAAAAGCCAAGAAAAATAAAGATGAAGGAGGAGGAGGAGAAGGATGCAGAGAAAAAGAAAAAGAAGGAAGAGGAGAAGTAAAACATCAAACGTGGGCTAGTTTCCATGGTCGACATCAGTAGGTCCTTGGGAAAGAAAGGGCTAGCAGGAAGTGAGGAAAACTGGGAAGTAATTTACCCAACATAATGTGTACTAAGCTTCAATTTATATGGCATGTAAAAGGAATAGAAGATACAGCTTTGTCTTCATTGAGCTGAAAATCCAATAGGGGAGACACATGGAAAGGATCTACAATATTAGATAAGATAATGTATATAAAGAACCTAAGAAGTGGGAAGACTACAGTATGATCTCCATAGATATGAGTTCCCTTTCACCTGAAACAAAGGAGTTGACTAACTAATATTAATAGTTGTCTGTATCAGACTACACCTAACCTCCATTCCAACATCTTTTTCCTTTGCCTATCTCTACCTGGTTTTCCAGGCTCCCCTACAGCTAGGGGAGGCCATGTGACACATGGGAAGCCTGCTCATATTGTGTCTACCCTTTTGTACTAGGTTGAATGGTGTCCTCCCAAAAATTCATGTCCACTTATAAATGTGATATTATTTGGAAATAGGGTCTTTGCAGATGTAATTAAGATGAGATCTTACTGGATTAGGATGGGCCCTAAATCTAACATTGGAAATTTGGACACAGAAGTGCAGACACAGAGGAGAGAAGGCCATTTGAAAATAGAGGCAGAGATTGGAGTGATGTATCTATTTTAGGAATGCCAAGGATTTCTGGCAACACCAGAAGCTAAAAGAGTCAGGGAAGGATTCTTCCCTCGAAACTTCAGAGGGAAGACAGCCCTTCCCCCACCTTGATTTTGGATCTCCACCATCCAGAACTATGAGAGAATAAATGTTTATTGTTTTAAGCCACCCAGTTTATGGTACTTAGTTATGGCGACCCTGGGCAACTCCTTTTTTTCCCTAGAATGAGGATAGAATGCCTTGAAGAATAGCATACTGCTTATGTGTATGAGGACAGAGGCCATATTTTAACTACGGATGGTAGGCCAGGAAGACAGTAAAAACTGGCTTCCTTGGAGCAAGTTCCCCAGATTTTAGATAAATAAATCCTAGGTGTTTCAGTCATTGTCACCCAGGTTTTCTGTTAAGGATGGCACAGTTCTATCTATGCCCTGTGGTAGACAGGAAATGACTTGGGAATTCATGTTGTTATATAGATGGGGGGTCCTTGGCAAGTCATGAAAACTTCTTGAACTTCATTTTATTCCTCTGTAAAATAGAAACAATAATAGCTACTTGAGTTTTAAATGAGATATTTTATGAGAAAGCCCGGGGTCATCAACAAGGCAGGGGGAGCTAATACAAATCGCCAAGACTGGAATCCCAAGGGCCTGTCTGTGTTGCATGTCAATGCACATGCTATATAAAGACAAATTTTCCCACCTCTATCCTTGCAGGGGGGATCCCCAATTCTTTTTTTTTTATCAGTAAACAGTTCTTGGCAGCCCTGGTAAGCATACTTTATAAAATATAAAGAACAATACCAACACTGGGGATTATGCACAATGAAATAGCTCCATCACACAACTTACATAAGAAATGTTACTGGCATGAAGGACTCCACATGTTCTCATCCAACAGAAGAAAGCAGAGGTGATTTTTTTTCAAGTTCTTTCTGGGATAGTCTTACCCCACCATCTTCCTGAACCGTGCCTTTCTTGCCCAAAGCATGTCCTTCCCATCACAGGACCCTTCCTTTGGTTATGAGCAAATACAGTTCATAAGGTAGTAGCCTGTGGTAGCAACACTTCCCAGTTAGAAAGCAGAAGAAACATAAGGATGGAAACTTGCTCCAAAGGCCCATGGGCCCTGACATATTGATTGGCCAGCTTCCGGGGAGACCACAGAAGCACACTGCCTCTTCCTGGAAATCTGAGGTGTAAGCTGGACTTTCTCAGCAGTCACAATCAACAGACTTTATGTTTATCACTTCCCACTTTGCAGAAAGTTCTCTCCACGAGCAAGCTCAATTTTCTGAAGGGCTAGAGCTTCCCAATGTTCAGTGCATCAAAATACAGGTCCATGCTTGGCTTTGTGTCTTGTTCTTCTCAGAATTGAATTCACATCACCTGTTTGCAGATTCGAATCTAAGCACAGGCAGGCCCTGATCTGTCTTTTCCTCTCCCTTCCACCCTTTCACACTCTCTCACCGCTTTAGAGCTAAGTGAATATGGTTTTCCAAATATAGTTTTGCAGGCAGTGTGTTAGGCCTTCTAATGAGCGACGGTAATTGCTTCTGCTATTTTCCAAAATGAAAATCAACCTCCGAAGAGCAGCTGGTTTGTTGTAATGTTCTCCTCCCTCCGATTACATCCCCCATTCCTACAAGTCAGTCAAAGCCTACCCTTGACTGCTTCATCTGTGAGCCGGGCCTGTGGGACATGTCAGGAGAAATGTGCTGATGGCAGGGAAACGGAATAAGCGAGCTATTGTGTACTTTATTATATTTAAGGGAAACAAGAGGAGGGAGGAGATAGCTCGTTTTCACTTTTGATTTCTAAGATATCCTATTATGTGTTTTGCTTATTGATATATCTGAAAAGATAACCAGGTTTTTAGATGACAGAGCAAAGATGTTTTCATCCTCCTTTAAAAAAAAAAAGATTCATGCCAAAACAACAAAGAGAACGCGACACAAAAACACAAACCCCATATTCTTTAAGGGCAGGAGACATCTGTGATCTGGAACCACAATATATGAAGATGAGAAACAGATGGGGGAATAGTAAGGCACTTAGGAGATCTACAGGAAGTCAAAGCTAAACACTTGAAGGTGATATTGCAAATCCAGCTGATTCACTCTGCACAGCACAGGAGCATCCAGGAATTGGGAGGCCCATGTGCTACAGTGATGGGAGTGAGCGTGGCACTGCAAACAACCCCTGTGGTGAAAAAGTCATAATGCCAGCTACCATTTGTGAAGCACGTGTCGATCCCTGGTTCTGTACACATAGTCTCTCCTGCAAGCCTCATAATGACAGCAAAGTATATTATTTTCCCCATTTTATAGACGCAAAACTTAGGGCTTGGAAGGATAAAATCATTTGTACCAGATAAGAAGAGAAAGATATTAGTTGACATTTCAAACAACACGCGTTTGAACTGCATGGGTCCACTTATACACAGATTTTTTTTTCAGTCAACAGTTTGAAATAGCTCGCAGAGGAATCACGTAGCCCAAAACAGACCATGTAAATTCACAGTATCAATAAATACTGTAAATGTATTTTCTCTTCCTTATGATTTCCTTAATAACATTTTCTTTTCTCTAGATTACTTTCTTGTAAGAATACAGTATACAATACATGTAACAGACGAAATATGTATTCATTGACTGCTGATGTTATTGATAAGCCTTCTGATCAACAGCAGGCTTGTGGGGACAAAGCCCCAAAAAAGCAGTTTCCAGGCTCTGGGCCTCACATAAAAAGGTGCTGGCTCGGGTAGTAAATGGCCATCAACTGTGATCAGATGGCCAGCAGCTGTGGCTAGTTGGCCGTCAGCTGTAACCCGTAAGCCATTGGCCACTAATATAACGGCTGTGGCTATGCTAGCAGAGGGAGTGGGGGCTAGCAAGAGCGGATTGCAGAGAGGCGGATGCCGCCAGTGAGAATATAGTGATATGACTCCCCTACTATGGCTCCGTGGGTGTTCCTTTTTGGCCTCACCATGTCCTGCATTCTTATGTGGGGAGCGGGAGCGGAGACCCTGCATGACAGATGGCGCAGCGAGCAGGGTCCCCTGCACGACAAGGCTATTTGTAGTTAAGTGTTTGGGGAACAAAAAGTTATACACAGATGTTTTGACTGCACAGGGGTCAGTGTTCCTAAACCCCATGTTGTTCAGGGGTCAACGGTGTTTTTAATTCCAAAGCCTTATCACTGAACTCCACCACTTCTCCATGTAAAACCGAGCCACAAATACCAGGTGCTCTTTTGACTACATGGCCACATTGACATATGGTTGGTAGGCATGATAGCAGGTGCTGGTTAGGGCCACTGCTGTCTGAGGTCAGGCTTCAATGCTTGGCTCAGCTGTGTTGCTCACGCTGCTCTGTTGTTTTGAAAAGTTCTACAGAAAAAAAATGTGTAACCACCTCCCATCTTGTCATCCTCAACACGACCTGGTGTGGAGGAGCCCTCCTGCTGGGTTGGGGGTATACCGAGAAAGTGAGTCCTCTGAGGTCCACAGTAGCTGAGGGTCCACCAAACACACTGGCCTGTGTCCTGAGAGGGAAGACAGGGAACTGCTCATCCCTTCTTACACTTGCCTGTTTGCTGCTGCCCTTCTACCTATCCTGTACCATCCAGAGCAGGTAGACATCCTACTGTTGCTTCTTGCTCCCACCGTTGGGTCCATAGGTCACCAATAGCACAAAAGTCTGGGTAAATCTAGGTCATGAAAAAACAAAGCATCAAGTGTCAAAAGTGCAAAATAAAGTCTGCAGTGTTTATTCTCTAGCTTATTTATGCTTTCTGTTCATAGCTCGAAAATCAATCATCAGGGTGGCTGGTTGGCCCAGTGGTTAGAAGGCAGTGCTCATAACACCAAGGTTGCCGGTTCGAGTCCCACATGGGCCAGTGAGCTGCGCCCTCCACAACTAGACTGAAGACAACGAGCTGCCGCTGAGCTACTGGAGGGGCAGCTGGATGGCTCAGTTGGTTAGAGCAAGAGCTCTGGTTAGAGCGCTCTAACCAACGAAGTTGCCAGTTCAATTTCTGCATGGGATGGTGGACTGTACCCCCTGCAACTAAGATTGAAAATGGCGACTGGACTTGGAGCTGAGCTGCGCCCTCCACAACTAGATTGAAGGACAACGACTTGGAGCTGATGGGTCCTGGAGAAACACACTGTTGCCCAATATCCTAATAAAATTAAAAAAAAATCAATCATCAGACACTTGATAAGAATCTACTTTGTAAGGAGTCACCATGTGAGGCACTTTAGAGATAAAAAGAGACAGAAGACATTGTTTCTGCTCTCAAGAATCCACAAGCAGTCCGAGAGCTATAGCATCCGTCCCTGAAAAGGGAATTGAAGTTATAAAGTTGTGTGTGATTGAGAGCTAGTGGGGAGCTTCTCCATGTTACTGAAGTCCTCAGTATCTGTTTGTATCTCTGGCTTTTCCATTAAATTGTGAACTCTTTGAAAGGAGGTTTGTTGGTTTGTCTTTTCATTTTTATTTTTCCAGGCCATTGTAGTGTGAGGGGCACATGCCAGCTGCTCCATATTGAATGAATGAATCAATCAATCAATCAATCAAACAATCAACATATTCAGAGGAAGGAGTGCAGAACAGACCTGGAGTTGTTAGGGAGGGTGTCCATGAGGAGATGGGACAGCAGCCAGGCAGAAAGTTGTCATCCAGTGACTCCATAATACCAATAGAAATGTCCAAAGGAAAAGACAGCTCCAGAGAGAAACAAACTTGGGAGTAAGCCGGGCAAGCCGGCTTGTGGCAATGAACTTTGGTGAGACGGATGGATACAAATGAATGCCATGGGGACACCAAAACAGGGCTTTTCCAGAAAGTGAGTAGAAAAGGCAGCTGTGAGTAAAAGAAATATCTAGAAACAGATATGTTTTCTGATCCAGATGTTGACACTGAATCTAAATTCCTATCTTGCAAAGACAGGGCAACTTTTATTTATTTATTTGTTTGTTTATTTATGGGGCCTCGTTACTCGGGCTAAGAGTTCTGGGAGAACAAATGTTTGCCCAGGTCCCAGTAACCCCCCTTCAACACGGTAGGATTAGGTTTTGAATTCAGCCCATATAGATGGGGAGAACCAGGGTGAGGGTGTCTGGCTAGGCTCTTGTTCCTAGTTGGAGCCCCCGAGCCCAGCGCATTGTAGGCCCCCAATCAGTATATATTTGTGGAATAAAGAGATGGGGCAGCTCCGTTTGTCTTAAGCTAACGTGACCAGGAACATGCCTGGTGGCCCCTGAGGGCGCTGTCAATCTCCTTCCCCAACACCAAACCCCTCAATCCACAAGCGCAGCTTGCGACCCCCCACTAAGATTTCAGCCTCCAGACCTGCCTGCTTAGGCTCAAAGTCTTCTAGGGACCACACGAGTAGGAAGAACAAAGGTACATTTTCTAAAGTAATAAGAAAACCTGGAAAACAGGAAAATATTTCCCTGAACCCCTCAACTCCAACTCAGACTGGTTGTTCTTGGTAGCAACAACATTGCTGTGGACAAATTTGTTAAAATTTTCTCCAGCTCTCATTTCAGGTGCCTCTCTACCCTACTCCCCCACACCTCCCAACCTGGCAATGTGATACTGGGCAAGTAAATCGCTTCTCCTTGGGATTCTGTTTCCCGCCAGTCAGGGACCAGGAAATGAGAAAGGGCATACGTGTATGCAAAAGCGCAGGAAGCCACTTTCCGCTCCGGGAGGCGGGAGGCGGGCTGGGCAGGCACAGAGAGGGCACGGCGGGGTGGAGGGGAGGCTGAAGCCAGGGGCACGCCGCCTGCTCTCCCAGAAGACAGGACAATTTTTATAATGCATTTATTTCTATTCTGGCTGGTTAGTCTGATCATTATTGGCCAGAATTCACATCCAAGCAGTTTTAACACTCTTTACCTGCAATCAAATGCTATTTAAATAGGTGTGAAATTCTTGTTGGCATTGAACACATCAGAGTCATGGGTTCCTATTGGCCACTTATACTGACATCCAGTGATCCCGGCCAATACAAACTAAATTCTGTCCATGCTACTGGTAAAGTGAACTGGTGGTTATTCTTTCGTTGGGTAAATATTTATGAGCATTCACTGTATAGTTCAGCACAGTCCTAGGCAGCAGACTGAACACTAATGACTGAATGGGGGATAAAGAGATAGGGGTGCCTCTCTGTGGACTCTGGGTCTGGTGTCTGCACAGGCATTCAGTTCTTTTAGTAGCTGATAGGGCTTCTAAACCAGGGATTGGCAAACTACGGCAGGTCAAATTCAGCTTGCCACCTGTTTTTCTACAACCCTCGAACTAAGAATGTTTTTCACTTTTATTTTTGTTTTTGTTTTTTCATTTTTGAATGGTTGGGAAAAGTCAAAAGAAGAAGACTTTATGGCACCTGAAAATAATACGAAGTTTAAATTTGAGTGTCCATAACCAAACTTGTATTGGAACTCAGCCATGATCATTGGTTTACATGTTGTCTACAAATGCTTTTGTGTTACAACAGAGCAATTGCCACAGACCGTAGGGCTGCAAAACTGAAATATTTTGCGATTTGGTTTTTTACAGAAAAAGGTTTGTGATTCTTGTTTGAGGCTAACTTTCTCAAAATGCACTCCATAAAACATTTTTTTCTGAGGAATAGTAACAAGTGATATATTTTAAAAGTTTCATTGTCAGTGTATTTAAAAACAATGAGTTATAAAATGTTAAAAGTTTCTTTACTTAATATTTCTCTAATGTTGGGTATGCCAAAGTACACCTTGACCCCCTAAGGAAGCGATCTGGGATGTGGAATTATCCAAACCTGTTCATATGTTTATTTATTTCCAGAGAATCTCATAGCACAGGGGATTGTGCACACCACTCTTTGGGAAATACCGAACTAGTCATTTTTTGTTTTGTTTTGTCTTGTTTTTATCACAGGTTTATTTGTATTAGTTCTGAAACCAGTCACCAAAAACCACAGCAGTGTCCATTGCATAGCAAAGTAAGACTTTTTGTACCCAGATCTGAAGCTACTTCCTGTTAAGCACGGTGTGATTGTTTTCAAGGTTCGCAGTTCAATTTCAGCTAAAGAATTAACTACTTAATATGTACCTATCACACTTGAAGCATTTCTATATGCATCCTGAAATGAAAACTTGTGGGAGAAGATTCAAATCTTCCACTTGTCGGGTCCCTTGACAAGGAACTGCTCTTCATTTATACTATAACCGCACATTGATTCATCCACACATGTGTAAAAAGGGTCTCAGAATGAGCCCAGGACGAGTCAGCAAGGGTTCAGGCATGCTCGGATATCTTTGGAGAACTGAAGTTTATTTGCGCAGGGGCCAAGAAGCCTCCTGGGAGAACACTGAGAAAGAAATAAAGCAGGCACAATGAATTTGACTCAGCATAAAGTCTTAACTGTGCTAGGGAAGAGGCACTTCTCTCAATAGTGTCTCCTGATCTAATACCTGCTGGCCACCTGTTTGAGTTCCATGAGGAGATGACAATCGGGGAGGGGTATACATAAAAAGGAAAAGAGCTGTTTCTTGAAATTCTTAAAATCTTAAGGCCTGAGTGACACTGTTTCTAAATTGATGGAAGCATTCTTTCTGCCGTGCTGCAAGGCATTGGTACTGCAAGTACGTGCTTATGACACTGGGGATGGCAGCCGCCAGACGCCGAGGCTAAGCAGTAGCACTGCCTCCAGGGGGCGCTGTTTGCAATGGAGCAGCCCTACCACCCACGTACTTCGCGGAGCAGTTATGGCGCGGAACAATCAACCAGCAGGAAACAACCTTTCCTGGTGGAGCTGCGGACATGATGGCCAGCAGCAGGGATTTTGGTGTTCAGCGGAAGAAACAATGGGGTCCAGTGAAGTAGCAAGGGAAGGGCAGCAGCATCTACTGGAGCATCTAATTGAGACCATCTATTGGCCCTCCCAATAGGGGGCGGGGGAAAGGTGCAGAAAACATTGTGGCTAAAGTGCATGGGGCTGCCATTCTGTGTTAGGCTTGTGACTCCAAGAGCTAGCAACATTTGATTTCATTCGTAGTCGCGGATCTGAAGGCATTTGGGGGAAATTTGGATTTCTTCTACATGCTCATATTAACACACATAAGCACACACACTTCACATGTATATCCTATCAAAGACATGTGCTATGGATGTAAATGCTCACGTGTACCAAAACTGTGCTTGTGTACAAATTATAAATTGTTCAAACGAGGCGAGGGTGGTTGAGAGTTGGGTGAGGGGGTCCAAGTAGGTGAGTCTTAGGGTTTCATCATCCAAGGTTCAACCAGAGAGCTCTGCTTTTGTATGTTATGCATATTGTGCTTCTGCCTAAGATTTCTTTTAAGAAAGGTTTCCAAAAAATAATAATAATAATAATAAAAATAAAAATAAAAAAGAAAGGTTTCCATGCCAAATATAGGTAAAAAATAACAATAATAAAAAATGAATAATAAACTTTTGAAAACCCACTTGATATATTCCAACATTACCATCTTATAAATGAGGAAATGGGGAGACAGAGGTTAAATGACTTGCCTGAGGTCCTAACAACAAAAGTAATGGATTGAAGGCTCAAGTTCAATGTTTTTGTTTTGTTTTATTTTCCTATTACACCATACAGAGAAAGAATATTCACTAGAACAATGAGTCTGGATATTTTAAAGAGCTCCATGTGTTTTTCAGTTTTAAATGGTTGGAAGTTTGAGAACTGGCTTATTAGATATTTTAATTCTTCTAGCTATGATTTTATAGCAAGAAAAATATTAGCTAGGGGGGCAGTAATGCAGATTAAATTAATACAGTTTTGTATCAAATAACCATAGTTAATACAATTTTAGATTCAACTTTAAAGTTGAATTTAGAGTCTACTGGACACGTTGTACTAATCAGAAATATAAAACAAATGAGATCATTGTGTTTTAGAATGAGCTTTGAAAAATGTTGGCCCAATTTTCTAAGCACAGAAGGAGACAAAAAAGGTAATAAGAAAGTTCGAGAAGAAGTTCATGAGTAAATGTTAAGAGAATAGAATTATTCGCTCTGCTGAAGAGAAAGCAAAAGAGGCTAACCATTTCCAGAGGCATAAAGGATCTCTTAACTGAGATGAACTACTTTTCTCTTCCACAAGGAGGACAGAATAAGGGAGGACCTTTAGAAAGACGATGAGAGATTTGAGGTGGAAGAGTCAGTAGAATTGAGATGGTGATACACCTATTAGGTTCTCCAGGCCTTGCAGAGTTGTAAGGCTCAGAGGCAATGGATGTTAAGTGACCAGTCCAGGGAGTAAATGGTAGCTAGATGACTCCTGGTCTCTGTTATTATTCAGAAAATATTACTATATGGTGAAAGCTAAAGATAATTCAACAAGGAGGCATAGGGACAGGTAGGAGGAGTCTGGGGGCACCATATTCCATAGGAATGCTAAGATGGTCACTTAGAATGCCCATCCATTCTGCAGGGCTGGCTCCCTGACGAGGTCTGAATGCTCTGCTGTACTCTGCCCCTTCCCCTCCTACTGTCCAATCAGAAATTCCCAGCTGCCAGATGAGCATTAGAAATAAGGCTAAGTGAAATAAGTCAGACAGAGAAAGATAAATACCATATGATTTCACTTCTATGTGAATTGTAAGAAACAAAATAAACGAACAAACAAAATAAAACAGAAACTCAAAAATACAGAGAACAAATTGAGGGGTTGCCAGAGGGGAAGGGGGTGGGAGGATGGACAGAAGGTGAAGGGGAAATAAGAGGTACAAACTGCCAGTTATAAAATAAGTCACAGAGATGTAGTAGTGTACAGCATAGGGAATACAGTCAATAATATCATAATAACTTTGTATGGTGACAGATGGTTACTAGACTTACTGTGGTGATAAGTTCATAAGGTATATAAATGTCTAATCATTATGTTGTTGACCGGAAACTAATATAATATTGTACGTCAACTATAATTTAAAAGTCAACTAATTAATAAAGACTTTGGGTGCATCTAATGACCTCATTTCTTAATATGCTGCAATAAACATCTAAAACATGATAAAGTTCTGGACACAAATAATCAGCACACATGCCACCTCCTGTGTCACCTTTTTCTCTTTCTTATCAGAGAGTGAATTAGAAGCTGGTGGCAGTGGGACGTATAAGCATCTAGGAAATGGATACAGGCACATCTCCCAAGAGGGGGTTGTGATAAGACACATACTCATGTGAAAAGTGACCAAGATAGTACTACCAGGAATTCCAAGTGTAACCGTTAGTACTTGGGCAGTGTCCCTAACAGGAGAACAGAACATGTGATCAGATTTCCTCCTGTCTATCTTCCAGGTTCTCTTTTCCTCTAAATCCAGGTATAATGTTGATATATCATGTCTGTTTCTAGCCTTGCAGCCCCAGGTCCCAGTGGTAGATATTTAGAATGAGAAGAAAAAAAAATAATTCGGAAATATAGTGATTATGATTTGAACTTTGATGGACCCAAAAAATGTATTAAAATCCTGTAGAATAAAAGGGTTATTTACAATTGGTGAAAGAGTTTCACTCAGTTAACCTGAAGACATTGGCATAATTAGAAAGTTATATCTAAGCTTTCAGAAAGGTGTATTTGCAAGTTAGTTATGAAAACAACCAAACAATCCGACACAACAATAAAATTCCCACTCACTAGCTTGCCAGATGCCCTAAGCTGCTTGGATGACTTGGTGTCCGGTGTCACATTCACTTTCAGAAAGAAGGAAATGAGCAGCTGAGACTGTCTCCCCAGGACAGACCTTGACTAATTCTCTTGTTGTTCACACCTTTCTCAGTACTGGCAAAATCATTAGCTGGAAAACGCAGCTTCGGCTGGTGAAGCACCCTCTTGCAAAATCCAAGGAAGGAGCAGCAGTGGGTATTAATAATTTGCAATGTCTGATGGTGACTCAGGTCTCTGCAGACGGGCTGTTTAATTTGCAGCCCAGCCCTATTCCTCTGACTACGCCCTGGTCCCACATGTCCCTTCTAGGATCTCACATACTTCTTCAGGGCGTTAGACACGCCTCTGTCTTCACGCCTCTAGAAGTATGAGACACCCAGGGGGGAACGCAGGCCCCTTTGAGTGTAAGTTGTTGAATCAGCCTGCTTTGACTGATTTTCTGTCACGAGTTTGCTGTTGAGAGCAACCGTGCCCAAAATAACTCAGGCTGGGAAAATGACAACTTCTACAGATTTCCTTGGGAGAGTCGTCAGAAAGCATCTATATGTTCTCCCACATGGGCCTATGCATAGGGCGTAAGAGACATTTTGTGTATTTCTAAATTAGGAGGGTCTGGTTAATCATAGCAATTTTCTATGGATGTTTAAAAAAATTGATATTTTGGAGAGTGACCTGAGCAATTATTTCAGTGAAAAGAGAGAAAAGAGCAACGAGATCTTAGGTTAAACATGGAGCAGAAATCATGACTTTGAACAAAAGAATTATAATAGTACAAAATGATTTTTTTCAAGTAAGCTACTAAAATAAGGAAGAATGATTATTTAAGTAAGTTACTAAACTAAGGAAGAATGGTGGCTACTAAAAGTTCTTTAAAAGTGAATTAAAACTTTACTCCCTTCACATGGAGTTTCAGTCCTTGTACCCTGTTTCCCCGAAAATAAGACCCACCCCCAAAATAAATTCCAGTTAAGATCGTCAGCCAGACAGATGCATTTAGTATATTATGACGATGTTCCAGAAGAAGATGACATGACTGTATTTAAATAAATGTGGATTGTTGTACATGCAAAAATAAGACATCCTCTAATAAAACGCCCTAATGCATCTTTTGGAGCAAAAATTAATATAAGACCCAATCTTATTTTCAGGGAAACACGGTGTGTGACAAACTCCTTTTGAACCTCTATCTCACTCCCTCTCCCAGTAATGGTCCCCTACCCCAACCCCATATCTCTTTTTTCCAAACTCCTCAAATCTCTCAAGCTCATGGTACAGCTCAGCCTAGGCCTCCCACCCTACTCATTTTCTCAAATCCTTGCTGAATTCTATTCCCCTAGAAACATTGTCCTTCCTAATGCACATCACTCCAGCCAGTTTTGGTTTCTCTCCATTCTGCCTCACATCCTGATTCTGCAAACAGAGAATCTAGGATCGGAAGGAGTAGCACAGAATTTTTTTGGACAGGTAGAAAGGGGATGAGGCTATGAATAATTATTGATTTATTTTTCTGTCACACATGAAAAGTGCCTCATCCACAGTAAAGGAAAT
Source organism: Rhinolophus hipposideros (assembly GCF_964194185.1). Lineage (NCBI taxonomy): Eukaryota > Metazoa > Chordata > Mammalia > Chiroptera > Rhinolophidae > Rhinolophus > Rhinolophus hipposideros. The sequence goes on along the minus strand of NC_138054.1, from coordinate 15,016,131 downwards.
GATCAATATAATAACTCATTAATATTAGCTAATAGAATCAATCTGTAACACACCCAGCCCCCCAACCCCCAGCTATACCAGCCATTACTGAAACTGCCGACTAACATAGGTATTCTTCAGTGGTCTCCCCTTTTCCTTCTTTTTTCCGCCCTTACACCCTCCTTCCCTCTTTTTAAACTTCTTGTCTCTGTCTTAATTCATTCAGGCTGCTATAACAAACTACCAGAGACTGGTGGCTTATAAACAGCAGGGATTTACTTCTCCCAGTTCTGGAGACTGGGAAGTGCAAGATCTAGGCGCCAGCAGATTCACTGTCTAATGAGGGTCCACTTCCTGGTTCATGGACAGCTGTCTTTTCACTGTTTATTCACATGATGGAAGAGGTAAGGGAGCTCTCTGGGGTCCCTTTTATAAGGGCACTAATCCCATTCATCAGGGCTCCACTTTCATGACTAATCACCTCCCAAAGGTCCCATCTCCTAATATCAACACATGCCGGGTTAGGATTTCAACATATGAATTCTGGGGGGACACAAATATTCAGTCTGTAGCAGTCACCTTCAAGGGCATTCAAGGATAAAGATGTTGGATGAGGGTAGGGTTTCCAGACAATTTGATTTGTCCGATTTTTTCCCCCAAATAGCCATAAATTGGGCTTCTTCAAGTGTGAGGAAGAAAGGAGTGCTTTGCGTGGATTGCTTACATACCAAGTCATCCTGTGCCCCAGAGAAGCACTAACCCTCTCACTCTACAACAATCATGTGAAGTATGTGTGTAATTACAGTGGAATTGTGTGATGTGTGTACTTGACCTACTCAACCTAGACTGTGTATACTTCACAGAGAGGGAAGGGTGCAGGAGGAAGAGAGAGGGAATGAATTTAATATAATTGGTGCAAATGGTTTTGTACCAATTCCACGTGGTAAACTTGGGTCCCAGAGTTTCCAGAGGGCCCTCCCATGGTGTTAGCCTTTCAGGGCACCAAGAATGAGTCTGGTGATTAAATTTACAACACAATTTTTTGTTTTTTTTTTCATCCAAAATGGCCCACAAACTAAGGCCAAAAATTCCATCTGTTTTAGTGTTGGAGGAAAATCTGGTTGTGTTAGACCCACTGAGAGATAATTTGGGAGAGAAACTTTACAGGCATTTTGAAGCATTACCAAGAATACATTTCAATATGTGCCTCATGTGTTTACTTTTGTTTCATATGAGAGGCTCTATCTCCATTTTACAGATGGGAGAATTGAGGCTCAGAGAAATTAAGTCATTTGCCTCTGGTCAGACATCTGGGGCTGAGGGGACATCTGAGCCAAGTCAGTCTGGATTCCATAGCACATGCTCCTCTGACTCTGCCCAAATCCAGCTCAGCTCTCCCGTGAGTCTCAGTTTGAAATCGTCGTTGCCTCTTGGCCATCTCTTGGCTGTCTGCATAATCTCTCTTTCCCCTGCCTCTTAAGCCTCAGTGGAGAACTATTTAGACAATCACCAAGGACCAGGGTGGAAGTTCAGCCAGTCCACACAGGTACTGCCACCTATTCTATGACCACACCACCACTCCAATTGGCCAGACATCAATCCTGGTACACATGCCTTACTGACTGTTAAATATTTTGAATATCACTCTGGCTATATCTCTCACAATACTATAGAGAGATTCATATATGACAAAAGTAATAATCTAAGTAATTTTACAATGCTTTCCCCCCATGAGTGATTTGCCAGTCCCTGACATCTTCATTTCCCAGAGCGGAGAACTGAGGTCTAAAGAGCATGTCTTGTACAAGGCCATAGGAAGTGAGGCTGGGACCTGAATGCTCCTCACTACATCAGCTCACACTGGTTTTCATGCCAGCTGCCTCAGTCTTTGCTGAGAATTTAGCATGTCAACTCATAGAACCTTCTTATGAGAATGACCAAGTTACAGGTTGAGCCCTGTGAGAACAAATTGAGACAGGTCTGTTAGTATGTTGCTAGGTAGACAGGGAAGTCCCTGGTGGAATAAACAAAGACAGCCATATCCTAAAACTCCAGGTTTTGAAATAACTCCTTTGCTCCAGGATGAAATGTAACAGCGCCTTGAAGTTCATCATAAAATTCCTTTTGGCCTGACAAACGGAGCAGATTTGATAGATAGGAATAGGTTATTATGCTAATCCCTTTAGGATGGGCTAACAGAACAAACCTGGTAGACGAATTCCATTAAAAGGCGCCAGCTCCCCTTCCCCAAACAGGCAAGGGAAGGTATAAAAGTAAGAGCTTTTGCCTCAGTCACTGGGTACCCCCATTCGGGACCCCTTCCCGCTCAGGAGCTCTGACCCTTTGCTTTCAATAAATTATCCTCTTTTTTTAAAAAAAACCTCGCCTCTCCTTGGTCGTGTTTCCATTCTTCAGTCTCGCAAGACACGATCCCAGCACTCACTCACACAAAAATCCCCTACGTCATTTGGGGACTCCCAGAGAAATATTCCTACAACAAAATGAAGATTTTATTGTCTTCATTCAGAAACGTGGTCCAGTCACAAGGTGGTGTTGGGGTGCAGAGTCACCGATGGTTTCAGGACCTGTTTTGGGGCAATATCTGCCTTATTTTGATCTATCCTCCTGCTCCTGTTAATTATATTGGCCGCCTGAGTGGCCCACACCTTTCACTTGCAGGAGGACTTCCCAGAGAGGAGCAGGGTCTCCTGCCATCATGTCCTATGTCAACCTGTAGGATATTAAAACTGACTCAAGATTGTGTTGAAAAATGTTTTCCTTTTCAGTATGCTAATAAGGACAAGATCGTATCAATGGATGTGCAGCGTGGCAGTTTTCTGCTGCTGAGTCTTTTAATGAGCTGCTCTGTAATGAGGGCTGTATCCTCACAGAGTATCTGTGTGCTAGACAAAGTTTAAAGACCTTTATTTCCCCCCTACTCTCACCCTCTTCTAAGCTCTGGCTCTAATTCTTTTAAACAGTAACATTAATTGGCTGTTAAGTAAAACAGGGGAGAACACGAAAGATTTATGATATTTTGAGAAGCTATCCCAGTTCTCAAGCATTCAGAGAAACAGGTTAGGCTTTATGAGGTAATTATGATTTAGTGTTTTCTCTCTCCCTGTTGAGTCTGTGGACTGCCTCTACAATGGATCTGGGATGAATGTCAAAATCAGGATTTACAGTCAAACCTTTTCAAATATAAAGCGCAGGAGAAGTTTTTCGGGTTTTTTTTTTTTTGGTTGTTCTTGTTTTTTCCTAAGCAATATTTCCTTCTGCATTTCTGTGCTTAGGTTTTACAGGATCCCCCCACCCACCCCATCTTTGAAATGGCATCTATAAATTACTTCTCCTGATAAGTCTGCTGTATCATCAAAAAGTGATTGTTTTTGCAAGTGATCACGGGACAGCATGTCAATTTAAATACTTTCTTTTCCTCTCGCTCCTTTTTCTTCCCTCACCCATTACAGAGAACTGCTATCATCTCAGATTTTCTACCCTTTCAGGAAATGAGCAGCAACCAAAGCTTGATGAGCTTGAGAAGAGATCCTTTTGCTCCTTCTTTCTTTACTTCCCCCCCCCCCACCAGTTTCCCTTTGAAAAGAGAAGTGTGTTCAGCTACTGCCTTCAGGGAGAGCAGACCCTGGGGACTTCTGGCTCCAAGGGTTCCAGACTTGGCTCCCCACTAACAGGAGAAGATGTCAGGTAGTTACTTTCCCTCTGGGAGCCTCCGTTCTCTCTCTTAATTTATAAAATAAGGCAGAGGGTGGTTTCTAAGGCCTCTTCCAACTCTCAGATGTTAATGTTACCTATCTAAGGCCCAACAGTAATATATGAGGCCACCTTGGTGTGTGTTGTTGAAGGGGAGATGCCATCCCAAAATATGCCACTTCTGCATAAGAATTATTTTAAGTGAAAGGCATTTCAGTTCCTGAAAGCCCTTATTTGCGTAAAAGCAGAGCCTCCCCAAAGAACTCAATGGTCATAAATCCCCACCCTGGGAGTGATTCTAACCTTCTCTTCTGAAGGTGAGAAGTGAGCACCACACCCAGACAGACACAGTCACAAAACTATTGTATCTCCATCTATTCTCCTAAAGGGCCACTTACTGTTCCAAAAAGTCATTTGTTTTCTCATAAGTGCCCATTTTCCCTCCTCTTCTCCTTTTAAAATAGTATATGAGTCCCAAATTCTAACTTCCTCTTTGAGCACATTGCGGGGACACAGTCCAAGAGAGCAGTTTCCAGGCTCTCAGCCTCAGGTGGAAAGGTGCTGGCTGGGTTATTAGATGGCCGCCAGCTGTGGCTGGGTGGCCATCAGCTGTTACTGGTTAGTGGGGGTTGTTGGTTGGCAGAGAAGCAGATGGTGGATTGTGGCTAGCAAGTGCGGTTAGCAAGTGGATTGTGTATCACAGATTGTGTGGATCCTGCTTCCTGTGTCTCCAACACAGCCACCAGTGAGAATATAGTGGTATGACTCCCCTATCTATGGCTCCGTTGGTGTTCCATTTTGGTCTCACCATATCCTATGTTCTTGTGTGGGGAATGGGAGCTGAGACCCTGCATGACACATTTTTCTGCGAACTCCCATGCATGTATGTGAATCAAAATCTATCTTTTCTCTTGCTAATCTGTCTCATGTTGGTTTAATTTGCAGGACCCTAGTAATAGAACATAAGACGGTAGAGAAAAAGTATTTTTTTGTCCCTTATGCGATCGCGCACACAGAGGTTACAGAAATGGGGGAGGGGATAATTCTAGTAGTAGTATTTTTCTTTAAACAAATATCTTTATGACGGAGCTTAGGGATAGATGCGAATTCAAGGTCAGCAGTTTTTCAATATGGGCTTAGATGACAGCTATTTAATTGTAAAGGTTGTGTGTTTTGTTTTCTATCTCACTGGACAATTCCTGGTGGTTGTGCCTGGCAAGTTGGGAGGAGGAAAGTTGTACCTCTCTGCCATTCCCTGGATGTAATCATGGAGACCATTCAGTGACTCACAGGAGAATCTAGAAATAGCCCTTGAACATTTGATTATATTACATATTCTATGCAATACATTATGTATTATACACAGCACCATCGACTGTGTAATGCACCTAAGTGTCATAATATATTATATACAGCTTTATAATATGACATAGTTTATTGCAGCTACAATTTATTGAATATTAACTATGTGCCAGGCCTGCTATTAAGCATTTTTCTTATGTTTTCTCATTTAGTTTAGATGATGTAGTTTATATAAATGATAATTCCAAATAACATTTGGTGTTAATAATTTCTTATAAGCATTTGTCCTGTCTTTAGGATAAAGAAGTTAAGACACATGGAAAAGAGCCCAAGAGCAAGGATGTCCTTGCAAATAGATGAGATAATAAAATAGGGATTATTAGATGTCCTAACCCTACCTCCCCACACCCCATCCACCCTAACCAAACACTCACCACCACCACCACCACCCCCCCACACACATCCTTAAAGGTCTAGTATAGAATAATTCAAGGGTTCCATTATATTCTAAAATCTCCCTGCTGGGATAATTGGCTTTGGAACCTCCCTTATCCCCATGACTCTTTCTCTCATATGCCAATATCTCTAACACATAGATAATTTATGAAAACAGAGTAGACACTTTTTAATAATTAAGTGATAGATGATAGGAGCTTTTTTAAAAAGCTATAAGAGCTTGGAAAAGGAATGGAGACTAAGATGGTTAGTCATCCATGTATTTATTTGGAACAACTCAAAAAGAATCTTCCTCTTATACCCCGCCACCTGCAATGGGAGGCCCTGAAGTTTGCTTTCTTTGCTGGCTGGGGTCTTTTCCAGCCGGCAGCGGGCAGTCTCAGTCACTGGGAGGAAGAACCACATGCTGGCCCCAATCTCGGTCACCCAGCATCACCCACTCTATTCTCTCCAAATTACAGTGTAAACAATAACACAGGTAAAATTAGTCAAGACACTAATTATGGAGCACAAATGTGTAAAGGATATAGAATGATAAATGGCAAATGCAGAACACGTTGTGTCATATCATGTAATCTCTCTAGCTGCTGAGCCCAGGAACAAAGGGAGAATTGTGCCCTGTTTGTCTAACATGCTCTATATCACAAATTGGAAATCCTTCCTAATTAAGATATTGTTGGATGTCCTTTGTTAGCAGATTTTAACAATGTTAATTAGGAGGTTAGAGTGATCATTGTTCATCTAGCAAACAATTAGGGTGATTTGCACTGTAGCTTTGGAGAGACTTCTGAGCAAACCAGAAGTTTCCTATCTGCAGGGGTAGAAGCTGCAGAATGAAGGAGGGAACAGGACAGGGGAGAAAAGGCAACGTTACTCTTAACATTTTTGGGCTGCAGGCCAAGGCAAAACATGAGGAAATGTTAGCTGTGGGCCTGGCAGCTGTTAGAAAGCAGTATTGGCCTTGACCTTGTAAAAAAACAATATTTGTTGATGTAAAGTCTATCTCCATGATGGTTCTTATCTTGATAATTCAGGAGAGTGTGGTCAGAGAAAGTAGAGTCTTTAGGTCTCTTAATCCTCTGCTCCAGTAAGGGTGTAGATGGAGTTCAGGACATGCTACCTCCAAATGTCGCACACTGGCATAGTGAATATTTTAAGCTGAAGGAGTCTGACAAAATGGCAGTGGCAGGAAGGTTACTGTGACGCCCTCCCACCTTTCTACCCTGAAACAGTCCTAAGACGTTCATGTGAGGGGTGTCCTGCCTGTACCCAGAGGAGAGGACTATTCTTTTTTTTTTTAAAATTTATTGGGGTGACAATTGTTAGTGAAATTACATAGATTTCAGGTGTACAATTCTGTATTACATCATCTATAAATCCCCTTGTGTGTTCACCACCCAGAGTCAGTTCTCCTTCCATCACCATATATTTGATCCCCCTTACCCTCATCTCCCACCCCCCACCCCCTTACCCTCTGGTAACCACTAAACTATTGTCTGTGTCTATGAGTTCTTGTTTCTCATTTGTTTGTCTTGTTCTTTTGTTGTTTATGGTTTATATACCACATATCAGTGAAATCATACGGTTCTCTGCTTTTTCTGTCTGACTTATTTCACTTAGCATTATACTCTCAAGATCCATTCATGTTGTCACAAATGTTTCTGTATCATCTTTTCTTACCGCCGAATAGTATTCCATTGTGTATATATACCACAACTTCTTTATCCATTCATCTATCGAAGGACATTTTGGTTGTTTCCATGTCTTGGCCACCGTAAACAAAGCTGCAATGAACATTGGAGTACACGTGTCTTTATGGATAAATGTTTTCAAATTTTTGGGGTAGATACCCAGGAGAGGGATTGCTGGGTCATATGGTAATTCTATTCATAATTTTTTGAGGAACCCCCACAATGCCTTCCATAACCGCTGCACCAGTCTGCATTCCCACCAACAGTAGATGAGGGTTCCTTTTTCTCCACAGCCTCTCCAACACTTGTGACTATTTGTCTTGTTGATGACAGCCATTCTGACTGGGGTGAGGTGATATCTCATTGTGCTTTTTATTTGCATTTCTCTGATGATTAGTGATGTTGAGCATTTTTTCATATGTCTATTTGCCATTTGTATGTCCTCTTTGGAGAAATGTCTCTTCAGATCCTCTGCCCTTTTTCAATTGGGTTGTTTGGTTTTTTTTGTTGTTGTTGAGCTTCATGAGTTCCTTGTATATTTTGGATATTAGCCCCTTATCGGAGGCACTGTTTGCAAAAATCTTCTCCCATTCAGTTGGTTGCCTCTTTATTTTGTCGATGGTTTCTTTTGCTGTGCAGAAGCTTTTCAGTTTCATATAATCCCATTCATTTATTTTAGTTTTTACTTCCATTGCCTTTGGAGTCAAATTCATAAAATGCTCTTTGAACCCAAGGTCCATAAATTTAGTACCTATGTTTTCTTCTATGCACTTTATTGTGGCAGGTCTTATGCTTAAGCCTTTGATCCATTTTGAATTAATTTTGGTACATGGTGACAGATAGCAGTCCAGTTTCATTCTTTTACATGTGGCTATCCAATTCTCCCAGCACCATTTATTGAAGAGGCTGTCTTTCCTCCATTGTATGTTTTTAGCTTCTTTGTCAAAAATTATCTGTCCATATTCATGTGGTTTTATTTCTGGGTTCTCAATTCTATTCCATTGGTCTGTGTATCTGTTTTTCTGCCAATACCATGCTGTTTTGATTATTGTAGCCCTGTAGTACAAGCTAAAGTCAGGGAGTGCGATATCTCCAGTATTATTCTTTTTTCTGAGTATTCCTTTAGCTATTCGGGGTCTTTTGTAGTTCCAAACAAATCTGATGGTTTTTTGTTCTATTTCTTTAAAAAATGCCATTGGAATTTTGATGGGGATTGCATTAAATCTGTATATTGCTTTGGGTAATATGGCCATTTTAACTATGTTGATTCTTCCAATCCATGAGCACGGAATGTCTTTCTATTTCTTTGTGTCTTCTTCAATTTCTTTCAAAAATGTCATATAGTTTTCAGCATATAAATCCTTCACATCCTTGGTTAAGTATATTCCTAGGTATTTTATTCTTTTTGTTGAAATTGCAAAGGGAATTGTTTTTTGTATTTCTTTTTCTGAGATTTCATTGTTAGTATATAGGAATGCAATGAACTTTTGTACGTTGATTTTGTAGCCAGCAACTTTACTGTATTCGTTGACTATTTCTAACAGCTTTTTGGTGGAGTCTTTAGGGTTTTCTATATATAGCATCATGTCATCTGCAAAGAGTGATAATTTAAATTCTTCGTTCCCAATTTGGATGCCTTTTATTTCTTTCTCTTGCCTGATGGCTCTGGCAAGGACTTCCAACACTATGTTGAAAAGCAGAGGTGATAGGGGACAGTCCTGTCGTGTTCCTGAACATAGAGCAAAGGGCTTCGGTTTTTCACCATTAATTACGAGATTAGCTGAGGGCTCGTCATATATGGCCTTTATTATGTGAAGGTATTTTCCTTCTATACCTATTTATTAAGTGTTTTAATCATAAATGGATGTTGTATCTTGTCAAATGCTTTTTCTGCATCAATTGATATAATCATATGATTTTTGTCGTTTCTTTTGTTTATGTGATGTATCACATTGATGGATTTGCGGATGTTGAACCATCCTTGTGCCCCGGGGATGAACCCCACTTGGTAGTGATGAATAATCTTTTTAATGCATTGTTATATTCGATTTGCTAGAATTTTGTTTAGGATTTTTGCATCAGTATTCATCAGAGATATTGGTCTGTAGTTTTCTTTTTTTGTGTTGTCCTTACCAGGTTTTGGTATCAGGGTAATGTTGGCCTAATAAAATGAGCTAGGGAGTACTGTCTCTTCTTCAATTTTTTGGAAGAGTTTGTGCAGGATTGGTATTAGATCCTCTTTGAAGGTTTGGTAGAATTCACTAGTGAAGCCATCTGGTCCCGGACTTTTGCTTTGGGGAAGGTTTTGGATGACTGATTCAATTTTGTTACTGGTGATCGGTCTGTTTAGATTTTCCAGTTCTTCATGGTTCAGCCTTGGAAGTCTATATGTTTCTAAGAACTTGTCCATTTCTTTTAGGTTATTGAATTTGGTGGCATATAGTCCTTCATAGTATTCTTCGATGATCCTTTGTGTTTCTGTGGTGTCTGTGATAACTTCCCCTTTTTCATTTCTGATTTTGTTAATTAGTGTCATCTCTCTTTTTATCTTAGTGAGTCTAGTCAAGGGTTTGTCAATTTTGTTAATCTTCTCAAAGAACCAGCTCTTTGTCACATTAATTTTTTCTACTGTCTTTTTGTTCTCTATTTCATTTAGTTCTGCTCTGATTTTTGTTATTTCCTTTCTTCTGCTGACCTTGGGTTTCACTTGTTCTTCTTTTTCTAGTTCTTTAAGTTGTAACATGAGGTTATTTATTTGGGATTTTTCTTGTTTCTTGAGATAGGCCTGTAATGATATAAATTTCCCTCTTAAAATTGCTTTTGCTGCATCCCAAAAATTTTGGTAGGATGTATTTTCATTGTCATTTGTTTCTATGTATCTTTTGATCTCTCCTCTAATTTGACCCAGTCGTTCTTTAAAAGTATGTTGTTTAATCTCCATGTATTTATGATTTTTCCTGCTTTCTTTTTGCAGTTGATATCCAATTTCAAAGGCATGTGATCAGAGAATATGCTTGGTATGATTTCAATCTTCTTAAATTTGCTGAGGCTGATTTTATGTCCCAATATATGGTCTATCCTTGAGAATGTTCCATATACACTCGAAAAGAATGTATAATCTGATGTTTTAGGATGAAATGCTCTATATATGTCAATTATGTCCATTTCATCTAATGTGTCATTTAGGGCTGCTATTTCGTTATTTATTTTCTGTTTTGGATGATCTATCCATAGCTGTCAATGATGTATTTAAGTCCCCTAGTATAATTGTGTTTTGGTCAGTTTCTCCCTTTAATTCTGTTAGTAGTTGCTTGGTATATTTTGGTGCTCCCTGATTGGGGGCATAAACATTGGTGACTGTTATGTCTTCTTGTTGTATAGTCCCCTTTACTATGATGAAATGTCCATCTTTGTCTCTTGTTATCTTTTTCACCCTGAAGTCTGTTTCATCTGATATCATTATGGCTACACCTGATTTTTTCTGTGTACAATTTGTTTGGAGTGTCAATTTCCACCCTTTCACTTTGAGTCTATGCTTGTCCTTGTAGCTGAGATGTGTCTCTTGGAGACAGCATATGGTTGGGTTTAATTTTTTGATCCAATCTTCTACTCTGTGCCTTTTTATTGGTGAGTTCAGTCCATTTACATTTAGGGTGATTATTGATAGGTGAGGATTTCCTGTCATTCTATCTTTAGTTTTCTGGTAAGGCTGTGTCTCCATTATTTGCCTTTTTGTTGTTGTCTGTTATTTCTGTGTGGTGGTATTCCATGATGTTTCCCTCTGTTTCTTCTTTTATTACAGTATATATTTCAGTTCTGGATTTTTTTGAAACCCTTAAGTTTATGTAAAGGAAAGTGTGATATTTAGAGTATTCCATTTTCTTCAGCACGTTTACTTTCTCCATTCCCATATTCCGGTTCAAGCCTTTACTCTCCCCCTTTTTATGTTGCCATAAATTGTCCCTGTTGATGGTGGTCAAATAGCCTTCTTTAGCATTTGTTGTAGTGCAGGTCGTGTATTAGCAAATTCCCTCAGCTTCTGTATGTCTGGAAAGGTCTTTATTCCTCCTTCATATCTAAAGGAGATCTTTGCTGGATATATTATTCTTGGCTCATAATTTCTCTCTTTCAATAGTTTGAATATTTGGTTCCACTCCCTCCTGGCTTGTAGAGTTTCTGCTGAAAAATCTGATGATAATCTAATGGGCTTTCCTTTGTAGGTTACCGTCTTCTTTTCCCTGGCTGCCTTGAGAATTCTTTATTTGCCGTTGATTTAGGCAGCTTCAATACAATGTGCCTTGGAGAAGGCCTGTTGTGATTGAGATAATTAGGTGTTCTATTTGCTTCTTGGGGAGAGGACTATTCTTATCCCCAAGATGGAAGGACACTGAGAAGCATCTGGGCCTTGTTAATAAATTTGCATGTCTTTCTCCTATTAATTTCTCTTTGTCAGTTTAATTTCAGACCCAGCCTAAGATCCTAAGATCCTGAGAGTGTCAAGGAACATTTTTCCTCCCCTAAATTGTCTTCCAAAAGTAAGGAAAACAATGCTCTGCTATAATTTTTCAGAGTTTTCTATTATTTTAGTACCAGATGAGTCTGGACCCCTCCTGCTGTAGCTTCCAACCCCTGCCACCTTTGCACTCCCTAATATATACACATGATATAATACAGTTGGCAGGTTTTTTCCCTTTCTTTTGATAGGTACTAGAATATGCCACCCCCAAATCTGACTCTGGCAGTTCAGGATAAGCCACCCCAAAATGTGCTACTTTGCTATGTTGACGATTTTGAGTGGCAGGCACTTGAAAAACAGCAAATGGAGGGAGAGGCTTTCTCTGAACTCCCCTTATCTGCCTAAAGATAGATCCTCTGAAAGGAATTCAACTGTGATAAGTTCCCTCCCCAGGAGTTCCATCAAGCAGGGAAGATTGACTCTTTTCACTGGAGAGGAGACTACAAGTTGAGTCTACCCCCAGACACACTGTCACAAACTATCATACCTCCCATCTGTTCTTCTAAGGGCCTATTCATCTTTCCTACAAATCATTTTCTCTTCCTTAAGAGGCTTCCATCCCCCCTCCCCTTTCCCTATTAAGATGGTATTTAAGTCTGAATTCTAAGCCACCTCTCGGAGTTACTCATTCCCAACATCTCCCATGTAGACATGAAGTATCCATGTTAATAAACTTCTGTTTGTTTTTCTCTTGTTAATCTGTCTTTTATGACAGGGTTCTCAGCTAAGAACTCATAAGGATAGAGGGAAAATTACTTTTTCTTCGCTACACTTTCTTTTTTTATCATTCCCAGCTTGATATTGGAGGTGACAGGCGGAAAAGGAAGGAAGGAAGGAGGAAGGAAGGAAGGAAGGAAGGAAGGAAGGAAGGAAGGAAGGAAGGAAGGAAGGAAGGAAGGAAGGAAAGAAGGAAGGAAGGAAGGAAGGAAGGAAGGAAGGAAGGAAGGAAGAAAGGGAGGGAGGAAGGAAAGAAGAAAGGAAGGAAGGAAGGAAGGTCTTTGTTTTGCTACTTTGCGACTGCAAATATGAAAGCAAACTATATTTGAAGAGGAGACAAGAACTGGCTGTTTGAAAACTACTGGAGTACTTGAGTTGCTTTGAGAATCTCATACTCTCTTAGCAAAGAAGCTTGCGGAGAAGGAGGGCAGGCATCTCAGTGAAAGGAGGTATTGATTGGAAATTGAACACAAACACTCTGAGTTCTATTCCTGGCTCTGTCAACGATTTCTCAATACAAACTCAGGAAGAGTCACTTAACTAGAAGTCACACCTGCTTGGAGATGGTACCAGGTATTTTAGTGTAGTGATTCTCTAACTATGCACACACAACTCTAGGGGGGAAAATTATCTAACGGATATATCTGGCAGCTACACTGTGCCATGCACTGTGCTAGAGACTTTACATAAATTTAATCACAGCTAGCACTTAGCTTCAACCTAAACAGCCCTGAGGCCCATTTGAGTGGCTCTCAAGTCTGCTTTTAACCTTGGGGGACCCCATCTGCTAGGGGGGATAAAAAGCCCTTTTATGTTCTACAACCTCACAGACCACCCACCCCAATAATTTGTGCTTTGTCAAAAAACTCTCCATCCAATTAACAGGGCACAATTTTGATGAAACACTGGTGAAATAAATTATTCATGCATGTCAGAAATCAAACATAGATCAGGTCATCTTGTAAACTGTTACAACGTCTATAATTTGCCTTAAAGTATTTGAACATAGATAATGTAATATTATGTACGTGTTAGCTTCATTTACAACCTACGTGTAGGAGTCGCTCTAAGAAGAATTTACCTTTTAAGGGTGGGAAGTCAGAGTTCTCAGGGGGAAATCCAGCTACAGTAGTCTCCCCTTATCCATGGGGGGATAGGATTCAAGACCCCCAGTGGACGCCTGAAGCTGTGGCTAGTACTGAACCCTATATGTACTCTATTTTTTTCTATTCATACATACCTATGATAAAATGTAATTTATAAATTAGGCACAGTAAAAGGTTAACAACAATAACTGATAATAAAATAGAACAATTATAACAATATCTGTACTAAAAGTCACGTGGATGTGGTCTCTGATAACAGAGATGGCTGGCTACTAAGTGGCTCACGGGCAGGGAGCATAGACAGTGGGTATGAAGGCAAAGGGATGATTCACATCCCAGGCAGAATAGCATCACACTACTCAGAATGGCATACCACTGAAAGCTTAGGAATTATTTATTTCTGGAATTTTCCATTTGTATTACAGGACCATGGTTGACTGCAGGTAACTGAAAGCTTGGAAAGTGAAACTGGGAATAAAGAGAGACTACTGTGCTACAAATTCACTTCCATTATCTTGTCTTGATCAAGACAGGACAGTTTGCAAAAGAGCATGGCCAAGGTCAGAAATGGGTCTTCACCGGTCAAGTTAGTGGCTTGCTAATATGCGTACTGGCTGTTATAAATGGGTTCTCATTGGTACAATTTGATCTGAGAGTTGCATAACTGTTAAGTGTAGAGATGAATTTACTTTCCTGTGTCTTTGCACTTGCATAAATATGAATTCATGTGTGCTTTTGTTCTCCTAGCCTGCTGTGTCTGTTTGCTCCCATTAACATATCTAAGGCCTGGCACAGAGTAGGTGCTCAACACACATCCCTTGAATGAATTATGAAAACTGCTCTGTCACAATTGGGGAAAATCCATCGGGTAGAAAACCTGTCCACCTTTTTCAAGACCCAGTGGAAAAACTTGTCAGCTTTGTATTTTACTTTTCAAATTTCCAGACAGGGCTTTCATGAGTTGATATGTATTGCAGTTTGAACTCTTCAAAATGCCAGTAAAACATTTACTTCTACTTCCACTTAGAACTCTTGGTCATCTTAAAGCAGGTCAACTTTTTCCAGCTTGTCTTTATCCAGGAATAGCAGCAAAGAGACCATAAACTCATTCAAATTTAGGCACACAATACACAAGGGGAGTGGAGAGAATATTCAGGCTAGGAAATTCTGATGGCTCATTACCATGACAAAGGTTGTAACAACTTGGACAGGAAGCTGAACAAAAGGCATCCACCGTTCTATTTGCAATTCTAGGATTGTATTTGTAATCGCTCTTTGCAGGAGAAAGAGACTGCCAGTAAAAGGCTGAAGCACAATAGGAAGTGAGAATCCACAATGCTGAGAGAGACCAAAGGGATCAGTGAATGTGCACACATGCATGCACACACACACACACACACACACAAACACACACACACACATATGCTCTGTGTGTATCTTCCCTGTGTCTGTACACATTTGACAAGAATAAATTATTGTCATTGGTAAGAGTTTAACATTATTGACCTATAAGATGGCTTTTAAAAATATATTCAACATGGCTGAGGTGCCAATTTGAAGTGAACAAGCATTTAAGGAAAAAGAATAGGCTAAGCTGCAGTATTTTCATAGAGCAGAGCGATCCTCTTTAATTTGTTCACTGTGGAGAGCCTGAGAGTGAACTAACATTGTAACCTGCTAAGTAAGGTACCATGAACGTGATTAATAATGCAGAGGGGAAAGGCTCAAGTTATTGCACTCTGTAGGTTTTGGTGTCAGGGAGGCATCAATTGTTCCAAAAGTCACAATTTTGGTGAACACAGTGACACAAATGGAACGGCTCAGTCTGCTGTTCTTTAGGGCCCTCCCTCGCTCACAGCTGCTAAACTCTGCAAATTCTGATTTATTGACAGTTATCCCCCTATCTTAGCTGTCTAGTCGATAACTATGGTTGGGAAGTGTGTAGTGGCAGGGACCATTCAAAAAAAAGGCTCACCATCCCTGGAGCTTGAAAACCAAAGCCATTGCTTTTATTCAGCTGGAAAAGAATTACACCCACAACCTATTCTATTATCCCACTGTAAACCAGGCTCTTAAATGGCATTTTGGCATTTTGTGCTATGACAACTTAGAAGTAAGGCATCATGGAGGCCGAAGTGATTTCATCTCCACGTTAATCTTGCCTTGAAATTTTTGCATGTGCTGTGCCTCTTTCTGACTCCTAGGAAATGTGTACGGCTGCTGTCAGTGGAGAACAGACAGGGCTGCTCTTAGATTGCAGGGCTGCAGTTAATATGCTGCACTAATAGTATTCTCTGATGCATTGATCTTCTTCCTTCCACCCCTCTGGCCCCTGATGGACATTAACAAAGTTGGCACCTAACCACACTTCTCATTCTGCTTCCTTTGGTTTCCATCTTATTAGGTACACAGGAATACAAATGTCAGTTTGTCAATCCCATTTGTGCTTACAAAGTGAACACCTGAGGATGAGACAGACAATTAACATTGAGCAAATTCAATGCAACAAACATTTATCGAACCTCTGGCTGAAAGTGCTGAGTCATTAACAAAAGCACTTTTGTGACTTTCACGACAAAGTCAAGGTGATTCTTCCAGTTAGCCACTTGGATATGTGTTTATGTCTGCCACGGGAGCCTAGGAAGCTTGGTGTTGATGATACCTAACTATGGGAACTAAGCGACCTATAGTTCATGTCAGCTCAGGTGAGTGCCAGTCTGCAGTCTCTTAATTTACATTAAGACTGACTCTGGAGTTTATATGATCGGAATTGATAGAATGCATTGTGTAATATGGATGCTTGTGGAGAGTATGGCTCTACTACAAAAGTATTAGAGATATACATATCAGAACTGCGGTATTTAATTATTCTAGCTCTATTCTTCATTCACCTAGCCACAAACAGTAAGCATTATCAACTCTTCTTATACACATGTAACTGAGGAAACTATCTTTTTCTCCTGTTCTCCTAGATTCTCCAGCTGGGACCTTGTAAATTAGACTAACGGACAGATTAATAAGAGAACAGCATACACATTTATTTAATGTAACTTTTATGTGACACAGGAGCCTTCATAAGGACATGAAGACCCAAAGAAATGGTGAAACCTGAGTGTTTTTATACTAGGTTTTATGAAGAGTGGATAGTTGTGGAAAAACAATAATAGGAGAAGAGTATGAGCTACAGGTTGTAAACTGGGGAAACTTAGTCAGGCCTTTTCATTTGGATTATTCTCAGGGTCTGTCCATCTTTGGGTATAAGGACGTTCCCTCCCTCCAGGTATAGAGAGGGCATCTATCCCATGAGGGTCTTATGCTCTGCCTCAGGGTGGAAGAGGGGAGGTCAGAGACTCCTTTCAGCATTTGCTGTTTCTGTGACCTTCAGTTTAAAACGAGCAATATGCTAAGTTGCCATATTTTGGTGTAGCATGTTCTGAACCATATGTATATATTTATATATCTGTATCTGGACCTATATCTATACCTATATGTCTATCTATCTATCTATCTATCTATCTGTCTGTCTGTCTGTCTGTCTGTCTGTCTGTCTATCTATCTATCTATCTATCTATCATCTGTCTACCTATCCTTTAAGAAATCATTTGCTTCTTAAATCTCTTTACTCTTAGGTAAGGCAGTCTCCATTTTATAGTAGAATAGTACATTAATAAAGGGAAATATAGTTAATTTTTAAAAAGTCTATAAAGAGAATTTTCTTCAAAGCCAAAAGCATAGGATTAAGCTGTTTTTCCTTCTTGTTAATATCCCAGGATTAACAACATTTTTCTTGCAAGCTCAATTCTGGAAGTAGAGGATTCAGAAATGTTTCTTAGCATATGAAACCAATATAAGCTGATAAATGAGCTTTTAAAATAATAGTGCTTGTATTAATTGATGTATTTTTCTGAAAAGCAGCTTATCAATAGGCAGCAAAGGCCTTTTAAAAATGTGCACACCTATTTACAAAGTAATTCCCTTCCTAAAAAGCTATCAGGGCAATAACTGGAAAAATGGACAAAGACGTATGACTGAAGACATCAATGTAGACTTGTGAGGACACATTAGGACACTTTTAATGTCCATCAATAGAGGATTGTTTGAATAAACAATGGTTTATTCATGCAGTAGAATATGTTATAATAATTAAGAACGCTGTTACAGTAAAAGTATATCTGTGATCTTGGAATAATTCACATAGTATGTGATCAAGTGCAAATACCAAATTACAAAATTCTCTATAATATGACTATGTTGTTGCAAGAAAAACACTGGAAAATTGCACATAGAAAGTTAATAGCAATATTGCTGAAAACTAGTGAGTCAAAAAAGAAGTTTAAAAGAATCTTGAAATAAATTAAAATGGAAACACGACACGTCAAAATTTATGGAATACAGCAAAAGCAGCTCTAAGAGGGAGGTTTATAATGATTAATGCTTATATTAAGAGAAAGAAAGATCTCAAATAAACAACATATCTTTATACCTCAAGGAACTAGAAAAAGAAGAACAAACCAAGCTCAAAGTTAGTAGAATGAAGGAGATAACAAAGATCAGAGCAGAAATAAATGAAGTAAAAAATAGAAAACAATAGAAACGTCAACAAGACTAAGAGTTTATTTTTTGAAAAGATAAACAAAATTGACAAATCTTTAGCTATCTTACTAAGAAAAAAGAGAGAGGACTCAAATACATAGAATTATATACAAAAGGGGGGACATTACAACTAATATCACAGAAATACAAAAGATTCTAAGAGGCTACTATGAACAATTATATATGCCAACAAATTGAACAACCTAGAATAAATTGATAAGTTTTTAGAAACATACAACTTACTGAGCTTGAAGCATGAAAAAAACAGAAAGAACAGACCAATAACAAGTAAAGAGATTGAATCAGTAATCAAAAACTTTTCAACAAAGAAAAGCCAAGGGCTAGAGAGCTTCACTGATGAATTCTACCAAACATTTAAAAAAGAATTAATGTCAGTACTTCTTTAAATCATTCAAGAGAAGGGGACACTCCCAAATTCATTATACAAGACCAACATTATTCTCATACCAAAGCCAGATAAGGATACTACAAGAAAAGAAAAGTACAGGCCAATATCCCTGATGAATATAGATGCAAAATTCTCAACACAATATTAGCAAACTGGATTTAACAGCACAATAAAAGGATCATACACCATGGTCATTCGGAATTTCTTTTTGGGAGGCAAGGATGGTTCAAGATACCCAAATCAATAAATGTGACACATCACATTAATACCTAGAATGACAGATAAAACTTATATGATCATATCAACAGAGACGGAAAAAAGCATTTGATAAAATTCAACAGTTTTTCATAATATAAACTCTCAACATAGTGGGTATAGAAGGAACATACATCAACATAATAAACGCCATATACAACAAGCCCACAGCTAACATCAATGGTCAAAGGTTAAAAGCTTTCCCCTGAAGATCAGGAATAAGAAAAAGGTGCCCACTCTCACCATTATTCAACCTAGTACTGGAAATCCAAGCCAGAGCAATGAGGCAAGGAAAAAAAAGACATCCAAATCAGAAAGGAGGAAGTACAATTAGCTCTGTTTGCAGCTGGCATAATCTTGTACACAGAAAATTCTGAAGACTTCGCACACACAAAAAATCTATTAGAACTAATATTTGAATTCAGTAAAGTTTCAGGATACAAAATCAACATACGAAAACTACAGTTACATTTCTATACACTAAAAATAACTATTTGAAAAAGAAATAAAGAAAATAATTCCACTTACAATAGCATCAAAACAATAAAATACTTAGGAATAAATTTAACCAAGAAAATAAGAGATCTATACACTGAAAACTGTAAGACTGGACAAAAAAAATTGAAGAAGACACAAATAAATGAAAAGATATCTGATGTTAATGAGTTGGAAGAGTTATTATTGTTAAAGTGTCCATGCTACGCAAAGTCATCTATAGATTCGATACAATCTTGATCAAACTTCAGATGACATTTTTCACAGAAATAGAACAAACAATCCTAAAATGCATACAGAAGCACAAAAGACCCTGAATAACCAAAGCAATCTTGAGAAAGAACAAAGCTGTAGGCATCACTCTTCCTGAGTTCAAACTATATTACAAAGCTATAGAAATCAAAACTGTATAGTATTGGTACAAAAACAGACATGTAGACCAAAGCAACAGAATTGAGAGTCCAGAAATAAATCCACACATATATGGTCAACTAATACTTGACAAGGGAGCAAAAAATACTGAAGGGGAAGGGTAGTCTCTTCAATAAATGGTGCTGGGAAAACTGGATATTCATGAGCAAAAGAATGAAATTGGACCCCTAAGTTATATCACCCATGAAAATTAACTAGAAATGGATTAAGGACTTAAATGTAAGACCTAAAACCATAACACTCTTAGAAGAAAACATAGGGGGAAAAATCTTCTTGACATTGGTCTTGGCAATGATTCTTGGGCTATGACACTAAAACCCAAGCAACAAAAGCAAAAATCAACAAGCAGGATTGTATCAAACTAAAAAGCTTCTGCACGGCAAAAGAAACAATCAAAATCATTAAAATGCAACGTACAGAATGGGTGCAAATATTTGCAAACCATATGTTTGATAAGAGGTTAATGTCAAAGTATATAATATATAAGGAACTCATACAATTCAATAGCAAAAAAGAAAAGAAAAAGCAGAAGGAAAAGGAAATAAAGTGGAAAAAAACCAACAAATAATCTGGTTTAAAAATGGGCAAAGGACCTGAATAGACATTTTTCCCCAAAGAAGACATACAGATGGCCAACAGGTACATGAAAAAGTGCTCAACATTACTAATCACCAGGGAAATACAACTCAAAGCCACAATTAGATATCAGTTCACACCTGTTAGAATGGCTATTCTCAAGACAAGAAATAACAAATGTTGGTGAGGATGTGGAGAATAGGGGACGATTGTGCATTATTGGTGGAAATGTAAATCAGTGGACTCACCATGGAAAATAGTGTAAAATTTCTTCAAAAATCTAAAAATGTAACTACCATATCATCCAGCAAATTTCACTTGTGTGTATTTATCTGAAGGAAATGAAATTATTATCTCATAGAGATATCTGCACCCCCATGTCCATTGTAGCATTATGCACCTTTGCCAATTGAAACAACTTAAATGTCCATCAATGGATGAATGAGGAAATCACACACACACACACACACACACACACACACACACACACACAGAGTTTTTGACAATAATCCATACCTCATGTAATTTTTTTTAAATTGGGGAATATTGGGGAACAGCATGTGTCTCCAGGGCTCATCAGCTCCAAGCGTTGTCCTTCAATCTAGTTCTGGAGGACACAGCTCAGCTCCAAGTCCAATTGCAATTTTCAGTCTTAGTTGCAGGGGGCACAGCCCACCATCCCATGAGGGAATTAAACTGGCAACAGTGTTGTTGAGAGCTTACGCTCTAACCAACTGAGCCATCCTGCCACCCCTCTGGAAGCTCAGTGGCAGCTTGTTGTCTTCAATCTAGTTGTGGAGGGCGCAGCTCACTGGCCCAAGTGGAAATTGAACTGGCAACCCTGTTGTTCAGACCTCATGCTCTAACCAACTGAGCCAGCTGCCCCTCGTGTAATTTTTTAAAATAATGAAAACTGGAACCAATAAAGGATATCCAGATCTTCCTTTCTTTCTTAATTTCAATGTAAAGTAATGCCTTCTACCCCCACCCACTTTATCAGAGAAGGGAGTTGGTAAAACTGGGGTTCACCACAAATGATGGTTAATTTATGTGTCAATGTGGCTAGACTATGGAGCCCAGTTGTTTGGTTAAATACCAGTCTAAGGTGTTGCTCTAGAAGTATATTTTAGATGTGGTTAACATTTAAATCAGAAGACTTTGAATAACCTGAGTGGGCCTCATCCAATCAGTTGAAGGCCTTAAGAGACAAGACTGAGGTCCCCTGAAAAGGTAGGAATTCTGCCTCCAGACTGTTTTTGTACTCAAAACTGCAACTTCAACTCTTACCGGACTTTGTAGCCTGCCAGTCTGCCCTACAGATTTCAGACTGGCCAGTTCCACAACCCCATGGGTCAATTCCTTAAGATAATTCTCTCTCTCTCTGTCTCTCTCCACACACACACACACACACACACACACACACACACACACACACACACTCACATACCCATTGGTTCTGTTTCTCTAATAATCAGGGTAATGAAAAGATCATTTCCATAAGACATTCTGATGCCGGAGGAAAAGCACAGTGGTGACCAAGTGACTGCAGAGTGGCATTGGTTGCTGGAGCATCACCCTGCTCCGTCCACGAGTGCTCCACCCATTTTTGGAGAGATCAACTGCCTGGCTATATGTACTTGATTTTCTGGCTGTTAATGGGGCCCAATAGAGCTGAATGTGACTGGCTGATGCCAACTGGCTTTCAACAATAAAAATCTCGGTGCCCACAAGGCCTGTGGTTTCTTTGCTGGCCATGTAGATGAAGAGACATCCTTCACGGGCCTTCTCTGCATGGCTGCCACCCAACAACCCTTGGGAACCCTTGGGAAAGGAGACAAAAGCTTTTAAAGCTAGCTTTGGCTACACCTTCGTTGGAGGGTGTTGAGAGATCCAGAAGTGTGATCGGCCTGGTAGCATTCACCAGCCAATAGAACCCCAAGCCTTGTGAGGTCATTGATGGTGTTTCACTCTCCATCACTTCCCCAGCATCTAACACAGAGCCTGGCACCTACTGGGCTCTGAGTTAACTATTGTTTAATAACTAGATAAAAGAAAGAATGGATGGGAGCTCTTCAGATTTAAGGGAAGTCAGCACAGGTTCAGAAATGAAAACCCAACTTTCGGGGCTGCCGGGTAATGTACAGGTACAGGTACAGTTGCTTTAATTAGCACTGACTTGTTTCATTCCCAGCCCTGTGCAGTGCGCTGCTTGGGCCACGTTCTTTGCACATCATGACTGTATCACATACATCACCTGGGATGGTCACTAGAACCAACTCATCCTCCTCACTCTATATAAGTAAAGCAACCGAGGGAAAACATCAGCAGTGAAATAGCAGACGTTTCTACAATTCAGTTTCATTTTGTTAAGAAGCCAGGCAGAGGAATGTATAAATGTTGGTGGGGGCAGGGGGAATTGAAGCAGATGCGACAAATACTGTGTGTGTGTGTGTGTGTGTGTGTGTGTGTGTGTGTGTGTGTTCTTAAATAAGGTAATTTAAGAGATGGCAATTGGCAAAGGGGAAATAAACATTTTTAATGGCTTCTCCAATAAGCAAAAGCAAACATGAGGCAAAACCAACGTGCGCTCATCTGTTCTTCTGCTTTCCTGCCTGGTGTCTTCCCAATCCACTGTCTGCAAAAAGCCCTTGAGAAATATTCTACTTAACAAAATATCCAAATCTGGCTTTGCCATGCTTTTATAGAAAGGCAATTTCCTTTAAGTGTCTCCTCGCTGCGATCCCATATTTCCCTTGGCCTCCGACCTTCCTTTCATTTGTCTTTTTACACTATATTTCTTCAACTTCTTTTCCTCCCACTCAAGTGTCATGAAATCCTGTGGTTATTATCAATCATGCTCAGATTTTCTAAAATAAAAATGAGTCTGAAAAGTGTAAATGCAGCCTTGGACTTGTGGGGTTGGCTCCTTCAGGAAGTAGAGAGCCAGATGGAATTGGAATGCAAGAGATTTATTAGGGTAATGCTGTGAAAGATAAAGGGGAGAGGAGGGCAGGAGTCGGTGGGGAGAGTCTTCAGACTACACGGTCTGTTACTTGTGAAAGAAGAGAGTCAGGGTTCTACAGGAACCAAAAGGAAATGTGTGTGTGTGTGTGTATTTTATGTATATGTATTTATTTTAAGGAATCAGCCCATGCGATATGCAATTTTGGGGGCTGACAACTATTTTTTTTTTTTTTTTATTAATTTCAGGCTGAGAACTTTAAAATCTGTGCAACAGGCCGACAGGGTGGAAACTCAGGCAGGGGTTGATGCTTCAGTCTTGAGGCAGAATTCCTTCTTCTCTGGGAAACCTGTTTCTGCTCTTAAGGCCATCAACTGATTGGATGAGGCCCATCCACATTAGGGAAGATTATCTCCTTTACTTAAAATCAACTCTACAAAGTACCTTCACAGCACCACATAGATTACTGGTTGATTACATAACTGGACTATGGACTAGCGGGGTTGACGTGTAAAACTAACCATCATGAGGGGAGGAAGGAAGATTGGGTAGGAAGAGTCTCCACGTAAAGGGCAGCTTTAAGAAAGTCTCAGCCAGCCCAGTGGGAGCTCTGGGGCAGAGTGCACATTAGGCAAAACCTTAGACCCCTGTCATCCTTCACCATCGGCTGGAAGCTGTCGGGGAGGAACCTGGCCTCAACTCAAACACTGGGGCAGGTGCCCAAAGTTCTGCAGCTGGAGGCTATCAACAGGCTGTACCCTTGATCAGAGAAGAGAGAGGGGTCTGGCACAGACAGTCATTGTACAGTCCCATCTTCTATCCTCTTTTTACACCTGTACTGACACCTAATTTCTCCCTTTCATGCTGTCCATGAAATAGCATTTATAATCATGGCCCCCTCTCCTACTTCCCCTTAATTCTATTCCAATGTTTCCTCCAGTTCTTCTATTCCACCATCCTCTTCATTTCTCTCCAATTCTCTCCCACCTTCCTTTTGTTGTTGATGAAGTCTTCTGTGCCACCTCTCTTTTCTGACCCTTCAAGAGAATGGGAGTTCCTGCTGGTTTGTGCTCGAGGAGGCTTCTCAGACTCCTTCTTAGCTGCGGTGAGGAAGGGCAGGCTGGCACCAACCCAAATGCATGCTTAAATAATGGGCATGCTAGTGCCAGAAAATTAAAACACAGCATGGAATTGCTGAATTCACAATTTTATTGTCACTGATTGCCTGGTGGCTCTGCATATTGAGAAAATCTTCACAGCTTCTTCCATTTTCCATGACTTGGTTAATGTGCAGATAATTCTAGTGGTAAACTTTTTATTCCCTCTCATCCTATTCATCCCCTCTTTCCCCTCCCAATTAGGCAAAACAGAAAAACAAATTCACCACCATCCCAAAAAGTGTTTCTCATTTCACCTCATCATTCACCTTTCATAGAATAATAATATTTTATAACTAAAAGATTCTTACAAATCATCTAGTCCAAACTCGTTCACACTTTGCAGATAAGGAGAGTGACTTGTTAAAGGCTGTGCAGGGAAGTTATGGGAAAGGCAGAACTGAGGCTGAGTTCTTGAGACCCCCCAGCTCAGTGGGTGCTCATGTCTCCCTTCTGGCGGGTTAAATAGAGAGGCAGACAAGATAGACGCCATTGCTTCTCATTTGTAGACAAGGAAACAGAATCTCAGCACTTCCCAGGCAGGAAAGGGCATAACCAAGTCTCCTGATCCTTTTCTTAATATATTCAACACACGATGCTATCTTATGCTAAATACCAGGATGGTTAGCTTCCTTGTTAGAATTAGAGGTAGAGCCTGACAACTTACATACAGAAATATAACACCTGTGGAATCTACCTATCATGGAATAATGACAGATATGGAATAACACCTTTCACTTGGCTCGCGCTTCACAGTTTTCAAAATCACCCCTTATTCGTTATTCCACTTTGTCAACACAATTAATTGCTCCAAGAGGTAGTTAGGCCATGAATCAATAGCCCCCTTTTTATGGTTGAAGGCCCAGAAAGTAAATGATTTGCCCAAATCTCATGTTAAGTGAGGAAACAGGACTGGGAGCCTGGATCTTCCGACACATCTCGTGCTTTTTCTACCCCGATCCATCAGCTAGCTTTTTTGGGTGCAGGAGGTTTCTGATGGAATAGTCTTATACAGGCAAGCATGAAGTGACAATAACAGCTTGCTACAAAGTTAGCCATTTCCTCCACCCTTGCTGCTTGCCAATCCATGTTCCACACTGTTGTATGCTGCAGCCCCAGCGACCCCCTCAAGCAGTCATTCCTACGCTCTTGTTTATAAAGTACATGCACGTACTACTGTGACCATATTAAGCGCAGGTGTAAAATATATACAGAACTAGAAAAATTTAAAGCGTGCATTTTAGACAATGTGATTAAAGGATCTAATATTTTCTTCTTCTTATTCTGCTTTGGAAAAATTACTCAAAATTGCAAGTCTAGTCTCTCCCTTGATAAACCTCAACACTGACCTAAAATTAAAATCCAAACTGAATATGAGGCTCTTGCAGGCGAGCACCTGCCCTTCTCTTAATTCTAATTTCTTGCTATTCCTTACCTGAATTCCATACGCCAGGCAAATAAACAACTTGTAATGTCCCTGCTCCTACTCATCTATCATTGGGTTTCCTCCTCTGCTGTCATTTCTGTCTGGAACATGATTCTCCTTCCTCTGCCTTCTTCCCTCCTTTTTTCTTTTTTTGGCCAGTTAACACGTACTGGTCCCTCAGGTCTCAAATTAAGCTTAACTTCCTGTAGAAGGCTGTCCTGCGTCCTCTGAGATGAGGTCAGGTGCTTCTGGGTGCCCTGTAAGGAGCACTTACCACATGGAAAAGTCATTTTCATTTTCTATTTACTTGCCTTTATTTCCCAGTAGACCATGGGCTTCTTGAGGGCAAAGCAAGGGGTTTGTTGACTGTTTACTCTGTAGTGATATCAAAATGCCAAGGGTGTCGACAACTATTTGTTAAAGAAATCCGTGAGTATCTGCTCTCAGCCCCAGGCTTTCTGGTTAGTGGAAAACAGAGAATGCAACTATCCTATCCATCACTAGTTCTCATGGGGTGTAATATTTCTGAAACCCACTTTCTCTTTTAAACTGCCTAGCAGGGGGTCTTTCCCTTATCTGGGAATAAAAACGTGGATATTCCACACCCTACAACTTTCTGTTCACTCTTAGGCAGTAGAAAAATCACACAGTCCTTTCAAGTCTCAGCCATGTTTCACACACTTTACTAATTAATGGTGTGCTCCCCAATACGCTGAGCAACTTCAGTAGTCACAGGAAGATTGTGGGGGAGGAAAAAGTTTCCATTCACCCCTAGGGTCCCTGGCTGGGTTTGAACATTAATTTGACAAAGACAGATTAGGAGGAGAAAAATGTGCAGATTTATTTAATATCAGTTTTATGTGCCACAGCCTTTATGAGGAAGTGAAGGCCTGAAGAAACAGTTAAACCTGGGTGTTCTCTGATAGCAATGAAGAAGAGTGGGCAGTCTTGGAGAAGTGTGATAGGACAGAGGGCGTGAGGTCAGTGCAGTGAACTGGGGGAAATGTAACAGGTCTGTGTGTCTGGATTCTTCTCACTGTTCCTCCAGGTTGGAGATAAGAATACTCCAAGGCAGGGCACCTCTCCCCTCAGGATTTTATGACCAGTTTCAGGGGAGAAGGGCAAGGGAATGGTCTGAGTGACATTCCTGCCTCTGCTGTTTTCTTAAACTCCTTCAGCTTAAAATATGTCAAGGTGCTATATTTGGGGATAATAAGATACAACACCTCTTTTTCCAGAAACACTAGTGTCTTTCCTTGGAGAGATGCTAGGGTTACCTTTTCCCTTTTCTGGCCAACCTTCTCCTCATCAACTTGCAGCCACCAGTTCTAACCCTGTAGGGTAGAAAGGAAAGGAAAGGGAGATGGTAAAGTTCTTAATTGACTGATACTGCCGTATGATGGTATCATGACCTCTGGACCTTACAGATGTTTCAAGTTGACATTTTCTTGTAGGCACTTTCATGTGTCATCGCTTCTCGCCTCTTAACTGCTTGTGGGATGCTTTCCAAAATAGCCCCAGGTCAATATTACCAACTGGGTGCATGTCAGGTCCCTAAGATGCAAGCAGCTTTGACCTGCCATCTCTGAGAATGCAATGACACAGCCCTCTTTCCGGGGACTACAGGTCACTAAAGCTTTCTTTGTTTCCAAGGATGAATTCAGGCAGAAATATTCCATGTACTCCCAGCAGCAGAGGATATGTGTCTAGCTCTCTGAGTGGTTTGTTGAAGCCGCTCTCACTGGGTATGAAGGAAGGGTGTCTAGTTAGAAGCTCAGTTAGAGAAAGGTGGTCCCAAGGGTGGGGCCCTAAAGTAAGGTTGCAGCTTTGACTCTCTAGCAGCTTCACTGGGAATAGATAAAAGTCCTGGACTTGTCCAGGTTCTGGGAATGAAAAGGTAAAACCTAAGAGGTGGAGCCACCAGGGGCCCACCAGACAGAGGGTGGCATTGGCATGTTTAGGGCCTCTTTCTACCCTGTGATTGTGCAATTCCATGAAAAGGAAGAGATTATAACAGGAATGCCTGAGACTTCAGTCTGAATTTTTTTGGTTGCTGAAAACATTGGGTTAAAATTTTAAGAAAGGTGAATGGGGGCGTTCTTTACCAGGTCTTCAGTAGAATTGGCCTTTCTAAATTGCAGACAATTCCTCTGAATTTCCAAGTCAAGGATTAGATGAGCAGGCTATGATCTGTATCCCATTTACCAAGGCTCTCTATCTCTTGCTTATTTAAAAGGTGAAATTTTCCATAGTGATTAGATTGGCTTTTAAAAATTTAGTTAATGAATTTTAAAAATACACAGTCATCTTAAATTGACTGATCTGTCCCCCTAATGCTGGCATTTATTACACCATGCCTCGGAATGTGTTGCAAGATAGCAATTTTATGTGGAACCCCCTCTAAGGCAACTATAGCAAGATGAGACTTCCTGCAGCCTTTTAGAGTAGAAAAAATAAAAAATTTCAGGGGCATTGCTTCATCAGCAGTTTTAAAAGACCCAAATGAAGTCATAAAATGCATGCATGTCTCTAAAAGTATGTTCTTGAGAATATCATCAAAAGACCTTACTAAAAGACTTACAGTCTAGAATGGGGAAAATGAAGGCATTTCCTCTGTGAAAGCAGCAGAGGGTTCTTTGTTTCTCAATTTAATGGAATTCTAATACAAAACCGCCCGATGAGATGATCTATTTAAATAACAATGCCAGGTCTGACACAAAAATTCACAAAAACAAGGAAATTAACACTTGCAGCTGAAAACTCAGGGCAGCCATGCCGCCCTCAGCTTAGACTATTGAACCAACAAATTAAAAAGAAGGGAGACCTGAGGTACAGCAAAAATGTGTCACTGCTTACTAGACACAGTGTAAAATTCCTGGTTTTGATACGAGTTAGAATTTTTACTCCTTAAGAAAATGTTTTGGAGCTCAAAATGCAATTCCTTTGTTTCCTTTGAGTGGTGTGTGTGTGTGTGTGTGTGTGTTTACAACTAAATAGCATTTGAGGCCTTAAGTGTTTGACTCCATGAAAAGTGAATAGACCATATGGTCTATTGTAGAATAAGTAATTACAGACTTATTAAAAATACATGTTAATTTTACTCATGGACACTTCTATTATAATGGCTTCCTCAAGATCTAATCCATTCTGCGGAATCACACATTTTCTTCTGGTACAGGAACAACTTGTCCTGAATAAATGGCTTGAGCAAGATTCAAGCTGACCGAGTCTTACACCAAAGATGAAATCTTACTTTTCAGTGATGTAGACAATTTAAGATTATTTTCTCTGTTGCCCTTTAAATTCTTATTTCAAGCCAGATGCAGATAAAGTTTCTGCTCCCCTCAACACCTCGAACTGAAGGGGAAATAAATAAAACCAATAATTTCACTGGGGGTAAGACAGAAATTTCCTTGAGTTGCTTCTTTAAAGTATATAGTACTTTACAGTACTATATACTTTACTATATAGTATACTTTACTATATACTTTACTTATACTTTACTATAGTTCTTAACTATACAGTAAAGAATATAGTACTCATGTAGGTTAGCAACCCCAGAGTAAATCATTGATACTTGAAAATGGGTTTACCAATTTTATCCCAATCTGGTTTGGGGAAAACAGCCTTGACACTTCTTCCAGCTGCTGATGACCAAGTTACTAATCAGTACTTCTCAAACATGAATATGTGCCAGGTCTGACACAAAAATTCACAAAAACAAGGAAATTAACACAGCTGAAAACACAGGGCAGCCATGCTGCCCTCAGCGTAGACTATTGAACCAACAAATTAGAAAGAAGGAAGACCTAAGGTACAGCAAAAATAATGCTGGAATGATGAGTCACCAAGGGGTCTTGTAAACTGAAGATTATGATTTGGTAAGTCTGGGGTGGGGCCTGGGATTCTGCATTTCTACCAAGCTCCCAGGTGATGCTGATCCAGCATGGTCTTTGCTGACTAACAAGATGTTTTTCCATGCATCAAGTACATGCATATTCAAGTTTGTGAATGGACCAAGTGGCAGTATTAGTAGATTATTAGTTGAATATACATTATAACACAGACTTTAACTCAGAATATTAAATTGTATTTTCTTAGACTTTGTTTCTTTAACCATTAAAGTCTCTTTAAAAGTTGGTCAATTCCACCAGAAGATCCTGGGCACACATGCAATACCATTCTGAAATACATTACAAAATATACTTCTCTCTAACCTGGGCATGCTAGTCATTAATTTGAGATCATTAAATCACCAAAGTTTTGTTACCTCTGAGTATATCAAATTCAAATCGAAGCCATGTTTCTTTTCTTAAATGGAAATATATTATTTTTGATGATGACAAATAATGTATGCTCCTTGTAAAAAAATCAAACAGGAAATAATCTCATGTATATTCTTTCGAAGACAATTTAAATTTGTATCTCAGCAAAATGACACATCATGGACATTTGAATAGTTGAAGCATCAAATATGAACCCTGGAACACCAAAGCTAGTAATGAGACAGGTTAGTCAGGTTAGTCAGTATGTTGCTAGGTAGACAGGGGCGTCCCTGGTGGAATAAACAGAAGGCAGCCATATCCTGAAATTCCAGGTTCTGGAATGTCTCCTTCACTCCAGGACAAAGATATGAGAACGCACCTTAAGGTTAATAAATAATCTCAAATCCCTTTTGGCCGGACAAAGGAGCAGATCTGATAGATAGGAATGGGTTATTTTGTTAATCCCTTCAGGATGGGCAAATAGGACAAACCTTATAGATGAATTCAATTAGAAACCTCCAACCCCCTTCCCCAAACAGATAAGAGAAGGTATAAAAGTAAGAGCGTTTGCCTCAGTCACTGGGCACCCCCATTCGGGACCCCCTCCCGCTCGGGAGCTGCAACCTCTTCTCCTGCCTCTAATAAACTATCTTCCTTTACAACTCTGCCTCTCCCTGGTCCGTGTGTCCATTCTTCGGCTTCACGAGACACGACCGAGGCCCACACCAAGAAACTGCCGGCAGATCCCACATCATCTACGTCAGTAATATGCATCATGAACTGAGTGTCTGCTTTGATGACCATCTTACTACGTGCTCTGGCTGTATTATTCACTTTACAGATATTAATGGTCAGGGTTCCTGGATTCAAGCAAAAGACCAATTTATTAACTCTAAGCAGAAAAGAAATGCATTGGAATAATGTCAGAAGTTCACTGAATGAAGACTAGAAAACTAAGCTCTGAAAATGGGTGGAAACCAAGGAAAGTTGGACAATGGGGACACAGTCTTGCTCTTTTCACAGGATCACTCTGGTTGGGATTTGTTCCCAGCCTCACCACCAACAGATTCTGGACTCCTGAGGCAGCCCCCAGGAGTGATTTTGCATCTGTACCCCAGATGGGAGAACCCGAGAGAGGGTATATTGAATCCTGCCTCTCTCCCAGAACTTACACAATGAAGGATTCCCATAGGGCAGTCACAAAACAAAGTCCACTTCTTTACATTATCTTGTTTAATACTCACATATTACCCCCAAAATATGGCAGTTTGGCATATTGAATACTTTAAGTAAAGGGGCAGGGTCACAGAGAGTCAGAACACACAGACCTTGCTAACTCTCCCCCAGGTCACTGCACTTAAGCTGAGTCCTATCACACTTCTCCCTGACTATCCATTTTTCATTAAACCTAGCATAACAACACCCATGTCTCACTGTTTCTTTGGGTCTTCATTTCCTCATGACGGCTCCTGTGTCTCATAAAACTTACGTTAAATAAATGTGCGTGCTTTTCTATTGTCTTTTTCCCCCCCACAGGGGTCCCAGCTGAGAACTTAGAAAAGTAGTGGAAAAAGATATTTGTCCTCCCCTACACCAGAAAGGTTGACCTAATTATTGCCATTTTCAAGAAGAGGATCCTAGGTCTTAGAGGTGAAGCGACTTGCCCAGGAAGAGACGGAAGACCTAGCACTCTCACCCCAAAGCCTTGCTTCCTGGGTCCCTGCCCTTTAACTTCACTCCTACTCTGGCTGGAGGAAATGACGTATCATTCATCTGTGTATCTTTTGGGTCATAATCTTATTAGTGTTCTAAGAAGGATCAGGAAGAGAAAACCCAAACAAAATTAAGGAATTGATGTTTTTTCCCCTCCAGGTGCTGTCCATCTCATCAACTCTGAGAAAAGCTAGAGGGGGGAATTAAAACTGCAACTTAACATGGCCACCACCTCTTCCTTTGCTTCTCCCCAGGACCCATTTTAGCACAATATTGCATTACTAATTTCACGCAGACTATTTAGGTAATGGCATTAGCCTTTAGATCCATCTCCAAGGGACAGCTTCCTTCCTCCCCCACCTGTGGATAGTCACCATCAGTTTCACCTTATGAAATGGGCAAGTTCTTGATACCTAAAGTATATCCCTTTGTCATAACAGGACACAGCATGGTAACGAAAGCCTTTTGGCTCTGGAGAGTGTGGCTTTTTGTTCTAATGGAACTTCTGACCTGGGCTTCACGTGGAGGGAGGCCTTTCTTTTACGAAGGTCACAAAACCAGAATAGAGAATGTTTATGATAACCGGAAGTCTGGCTCTGGGCAAGCCGGGGTATTCCATCAGGGTGCCTTAGTGAGGTCAGAAAAAAGAGAAATTCTTAGTGTATTTCCTAAAGTCTGGAAATGAAAATTTCCCCCCATTGCTTTCATAGTGGTCTAGATTTCACTTTCACTCTCAGACCTATTCTCAGTTTGGTAGGAAAAAATGCTTCGATCAGCACAAAAGATTAATACATCAGCAATTCTGTTATTGTGTATATTGATTCTCAAGAGGCCAGAACAGAACCTCAAAGGTGAGTGTAAGTGGAAATACACATAGGCAATATTCCACCAGCTGTATTTATGAGGCATTTAGAGTGTCCCAGGAGAGCTGCAGTTTAAAATCTATCAAAGCTTTGGGTTTTTCTCTTTTTACCAAGGAGATATCAACAATTGTTCATTTTGCAAGTTTCTGTAGGGTCTGAATGCTTCCCATGAATGGTATCTAGAAGGAAAATAGTGACTGTCCTGCCTATAAATGAGAAATGCGTGGGGGTTGAGGAAGATTCTCTTAATGACAAAATAATCAGGATTTTGTAAGATTGCGGTGTTTTCATTTTTCATTTTGCACATATCATTTTAACGCTCCGAATGTGCATGTTCTGGCCCATGATAGAGTCAGTTACCTTTCGTCTTATGTACTTTGAGTTTTATCGTCGTCTGTGGGCAGGCTACATTTCAAGGATCAAAATATGAAATCCGATTTCTTAATTTTGTTCCTTTCCTTTCTCCTCATTGTTTAGAATGGTCTCTAACTCAAGTCCCAAGAAATAGGCTTGCTGAGTAATGCAAAACCAAGCCAGATTATTTAAAGATGGATCTGGTCATTCCTGTTGATTCATGGATTCATTCATCCAAAAAACATTTGTGTAATGTTCACTCTGGGCCATGTTTTATTGCCAGGTGCAGGGATAGAGAAATACCCTCTAAAAAAGCTCCCATTCTTGAGGAGATGACAGACAGGTAAACATGATCACAGAACAGTGTGGGAGTGCTATAATAATAAAAATAGCTACCATTCTTTTTGTGTGTGTGTGTGTTTGTATGACAATAAAATTTTATTTGTGGAAGCTGACTCTTGAGTTTCACATAATTATTATATGTCACAAAATTCTCTTTCAGATGTTTTTCCATTTATTGAATGGATGTTTTTCCATTCTTAGCTCGCAGGCTGTACACAGCAACGGTGAGCTAGATTTGGCCTCTGGGCTCTAGTTTGCCCATAGCTACCATTCTTGAGCACTTACTATTCTGTACTACATATGGTTGATGCGTATTATCTCCAATCCTCCCACTACTCGCCAGTAAGTTTTATTTTCCCCTTTGTTTTAGAAAATAGACTGAGAGATGTTCAGAAACTTGCCTATGGTTATAAATTTTAGCACTGGGACCTAAACTGAGCCTTTGTAGGCTCAAACACTCCTGTTTTTGCATGTTGCTCCTACGTGTGCTAAGAGAGCAAAAACAACTAGTTCAGATCCAGCAGGGGCTCTAGCAAAGTTTTCCAGAGGAGGGAGAGAAATGTCCCTTTACCACACCACCTCATAACCTCAAAACACCCTTAACAAAGCCTCATAAAAAGGTGCCCAGGGGCAGCCGCTTAGCTCATTTGGTTAGAACATGGTGCTCTTAATAACAAGGTTGCCAGTTCCATCCCCGCATGGGCCACTATGAGCTGCGCCCTCCACAACTAGATTGAAACAACCACTTGACTTGGAGCTGATGGGTCCTGGACAAACACACTTATATAAATAAATAAATAAATAAATAAATAAATAAATAAAATAGTTTTAAAAAAAGATGTTCAGACTCCTAAATTGTAGGAAAAAGGTGACAATCCCACCTCTCCTTCGTTGCTCTAGGAAAAGTAATAACTGGTTCAGGGAGGGAACAAAAGCAACAATCAGGCAGCAGTTATAGTACCTAGAAAAAGTGACATTTCTCTTGGCCATATTGGGTCTGAAAGGAGGCATGTCGGTGGTAACGCCATCCACCAAACTGTCCAGAAACACATAACTTCGGCTTTGTCACTTTGAGCAACCAAATCTCCTTCCAGAGGCTTTGGCTAGTTTATTTCTCAGATATCTCAAGACAGCTGCTGAGGAACCTGAATTAAATAGAGTAAAACCTTATGATTTTGAAAGACAGGTGATTGTGAGTCTCATTTGAAATGATTTTTGAAAAACACTCTTAACTCCAGGATTTTTAAAAAGAAATCCTGATGATTATGTTATAGTATTTTTCTTTTTCTTTTTT
This sequence comes from Rhinolophus hipposideros, assembly GCF_964194185.1. Lineage (NCBI taxonomy): Eukaryota > Metazoa > Chordata > Mammalia > Chiroptera > Rhinolophidae > Rhinolophus > Rhinolophus hipposideros. The sequence goes on along the minus strand of NC_138054.1, from coordinate 14,981,517 downwards.
TTTTGCTATAAACTCAGGAATGAATGAGGTACTAATAAGGAAAATTAGCCAAATGAACCTAAGTACAATTTACACAAACACTATGTTATATGTGTAGATCTCATAAAAGTACAGATTTCTAAATTACAACCCTTCATTCAAACTTCTTACCCAATAAAATCACTGCATTTTAATGAATATAAATTCCAAAATGCTGGGCCCAATTAAGGAAATTTTACTGCATAGCAAATCAAGAGGGGAGTTGTTGTAATGCTACACTTACATTAAGAAACAACTCTCAGAAAAGTGGTATAAAAAATGTTTGAAGCCACTCAAAGCAGTGAGAAAGAATTAGTACGTATATGTTGTGTTGTGTCAGAAGCCCCGTTAAATACCCTGGGACTACTGAGATTTTTATTTACTGGTCACTGAGTGCCTACTATGTGACATGGCCTCTACAAATACAAGCACGACCCAGTCATTAAGGCACACACGTACGGCGGATATGACATGGCTCTCACACGTAAATAGTGTGTGTGTGACAAATACAACACACACTCACAGTCTCCATTTTCCTATGGCCCTATTGTCCCCGAAGAGTGAGTCGAGTACTTTGGTAGATAAACTTTCTATTGAAAGGAAGGAAACAATGACTGAGAATTGTCACAGCATCTCTCCAGCACCCCATTTATAGGAGAAACACCAAGGATAGGATAATCAGGATTTTGTCATCAGATTGACCTTTCTCCTGGCTTCCAGGGTCTGTGGATCCAAAGCAGATTTAAAAATGTTTTCAACTTTGTAAAAGTTAAATGTGGCTGGTTAATTGAACTGAATTTGCTGGCAAACCTAGTTTGCTTGCTTTTCTCACGGGGAAGGGAAGGGCCACAGGTAGAGAGATGCGGCTCACAGGATCTGGTTCTCTGTTGGTTTTTTCCTAGCTATGGAAGAGTGCTCTTAAGAGTCATCTAGCAGTCAGTTAAAATTCGCACTCTGATACTTCCTTTCCTCCCATGTAACTTGTCCGTCTCAGAGCCCTCCTGAGAAGGGCTCACCACATCCCTGCCACCAGTAGGTCTGCCCAGTGATCCTCAGAGCCACCGCACTGTCCCTTCCAACAGAGCTGCAGACCCATTGTATCCTTCACCCTGAAGGCCTGCCGGGGTCCTTCCTGAGGGGCCCACACTGCTGTTGTGGTTTCTGGTGGGCGGTGTTCCCTCTGCTGCTCCTCTCACCCTCTCCTCCCATTCAGTGTCTCCCTGTTTTAATGCCCGTTTTCTAATTAAGCATAAGTCATGACAGATGGTGTTGTGGGCTGATTAATAAACACTCTGGGAGTGTCCTACAGCACCTGAGATGTACATTCATAAGGAAGGGCTCCAGCTTCAGCTGAAATGGCTCCCCGGGATCACAAATCAGTTGGAATAAAAGGAATGTATGAGGTGAGGTGGAAGGAATGGGAAGGAAGAAAGAGGGAAAACTAGAGAGAGTGGCAGGGAGAGGTAATCAGGGAAAGGTGAGAGAGAGAGAGAGAGAGAGAGAGAGAGAGAATACACCAATATTCCATATGCTGGAACTTGTTTTTTAAAGTATGTTATTTTAATTATGTTAATTTTTAAATCCAGTTTCAATCCACAATTTATGGTAAGAAGAGCTGAGGGATGGCGAAAGAGGACTTTCGCATCCTTACTCCACTGACCATTGCCTCTTGCCCAGTTTATTCTCGAGCAATCTGGAACTGCGGAGGCAAAAGCCTTTCACTAGAAGGAATAAATTGACTAGCACCTTCCAAGCTTCTTGTTGGGGTTTTTCTAACAAAGGACAGAACTAGAACTCCATCTCAGCCACAACGCTCACTGAGTGACTTCGATAAGCTTTTCCACACGTTCCAGTTTGATGCCAAGAGTTGCCAATGATTTTCTCTCTCTTATTTACAGGAAGCACTCTGTGCAGTTAGACACATGAGCTCATTTCCCCTGTAGATTCCATGACTCTCACCTTCCCCTGCCCCTCCCCACTACCTCTTTTCAGTGCACATACGCACAAGTGCACGTGCACATGCACATACACACATTTCCCCCATATTTGTAACATGATTCATTTATTTTTCCGCTATTAAACTTATTTCACCTATTCCTAAAAGAAACACTTATGAAACACCTATTAATGTCAAATTCTGGGCTGGGTCTTGCCCCCTAAGAGGCTAGAAATCTGCAAGTCATAAGAGAGTTGTCACCAGCCAACTCCAGGTTACTTAACCTCCCTAACCTCAGTTTGCTAATCTCTAAAATGGGCATCTGCTAACATGTACCTGAGAAGGCTGTTCCTACCAGTAAATGTGATGGTGCATGAGGAATGTAAAATCTTTACAAATGTTAGGCATCTTTATTCAATCATTAAGATGATTTCCAAATAAAACACTCTGCCAAGAGTTTTCTGGTCAGCCCCTTAAAGCTCAAAGTTGCCTCCTTCTACTTGTGAAAACATCTCTTTCTCCTCCTGAGGACTACCCCCTTCCTTCATCTTCCCTATTTGTAACAGAGCTTACCTTAGTCTATATGATTTTGTTTTCTTTTTCCTCTTTCTCCCTCATATTTTTATTATTATCACTATTATTTTTTTATTTACTATTATTAACCAAAGGCCAAATATCACACAGGTTGATTGTAGATTTAGCAGAGACCTATAAGAGGCAAAGAAACTGGAGGATATGGAAAAACTGAGGAGCAGCAGACGCTCAAGGGTGCACGTTATCAGATTGGCAGCCAAGTTATTAGAGTTGAATACCTTTAAGACAAGACTACTTGAACTATCTTTGGGACAACTGAGTAACAATAAGAATAATGCATTAGTTTTGTCCTGGCTTTCAGCCAGACCAGCTCTGGGAGGTGTGGTTGGTGTTTCTGACTGAACTTGGCATCCAGAAATCAGGCTAAACCTCTTCAAACGTAAGAAGAGTTTCCCTCTGCCCGCTAAATATTTGCAAAAGAAAAGAGAGAATGAGAAGTATAAATATTTGAAGATTATGTAATAAATAATGCAGTATTCTTCTGGTCGCCAACCATTCCAACATTGCAAGACCCTCCTGGTCACCTATAGCCACCTCTTGTACCTCCCTTCTCTATCCACAGAGAAGCTATGTGCAATTTGTTCCCTATGTCAGGGTCCCCTATGCAAGTGAGGTGTGGGAGGGGCAGCCCTGCTGCACTCAAGAAGACATTTGCATGTCGGGCTGCACCTGCCAGGAGGAGGGTACCTTTGTCTAATTCATACAAAAGATTCTTGTTGTGAGCTGGAACCAGTCTATTCTGCCTCCATATTTTGTGGAGAAAACAGCCTTATGAAAACCACTTTCTTCTTGCTTGTTCCTGAACACATTTTAACCCATATGGATATTTGTCCATGTTTTCCCCCTTCCAGAAGCACATATAGTGGAGAAAGTGTTAGCATTTGGATTTAAACTGAACTAGGCTTGAATCCTACATCTGCCAAATTCCATCCAGATGGTCTTGCTTAAATGGCATACCTTCCCTGGACTTCAGTGTCCCCATCCATAAAATGGGCACAGTAATAGCTGTTTTTGAAGAATTTTTGAAGGATTAGAAACAGTATAAATTATATATCTGGCACATAATGAACACAGACTTTTACAGTCAGCAAATCACCAGGAAGAGAAAAAAAATACCTTTCTTGAAGTTGTTAAGGAAAACGAAAATTTGAACCTGGCCCCTATCTTAAACACACTATACCAACTTGAATGGGTTTTTAAAAATTGTTGCATCTCGTGTTAAAGTAAGCTGATTGTATGGAAATACAGAGTTACCAAACAAAAATATGTTGCATTCACTTTTATTCTCTCTTTTTAATAATGTGAGCAGTCCTCCTACTTGAAAGAAGGATTCAATTTTCAGTTTTTTGATTTGTTTGTTGCATTTCAAGGAAAACATATAGCTCATAATTAAGTATACCTCTAGATTTTGGTTGTGCGCATGTCTCTTACAGAACTGAACATTACTAACAAAGATAAAGGTAAAGCGTCTGCAAATGACAAATGAATCAGAGGTGCAGAAACAAAACCAACTGATTAAGTCGTATATCACCAGGAGAACTTAGGGCCTAGGATAAGAAAAACAAGTCAATATCTCAAATTTTCAAAATGGCTCTCGGGATTCATTTGTCTAGAGAAGGGACTGAAATAGAGAACACAGTCAAATTGGTGAAATGTTAGAGCAGAACAGGACCTAGTGATCACATCATCCAACCCCTTGGTTGGACAGATGGGGAAACTGAGGTCCAGGGAGTCGCAAAGCTTACTTTGGAGGCAATGTTCGTGCCACAACCCAGGTTTTCTGACACCTTGGCCACTGGAGAAATCTCCATTTTATCCACAGCGATGTCAAGTATTTTCCTGAGACACACATGATTCTGATGTATAGGAAAAGAATTTCAGGTCTAAATCATTCTGGCCTGCACTTTGTCGGATTATACCCTATCATCTCGATAGGAGAGGCAATGTGGTATAATAAGGGAGGACATTACCTGGGAGATGGACTTTCCCTCTAGTTTTGTGTGTGGCTCACCACCCTGTCATGCTAGTATGGTGCCTGGCACATGGTAGGAATTCAGTAAATCTTTACTGGATGAACATACTTTGAATATGCACTTTCAAATCTTATTCGTTTAAGAAATGCAATGATGATGAATATGGCCCTTTGCTGGTTAGCAAGAAAAGAGAGCAAAGAAGGAGGTACAATATTTGTAAGTAGGAAGATTAGGGGTTCAGTAGCTAGGAAGAATGATTTTCAATCCTGGCCTTTTACTCCCAACTGCTGGATGACTCAGAACAAGGATGATTTCTGAACTCGGTTTTTCTCAACTGTAAAATGGGATAACAATGTCTATTTCACAAGGTTTTATGAAGGCTTTTCATGATAATATTTATTAATTGCTTGGCATTGAACCTTCCATAGACTAGGAGCATGTGAAATAATAACTGAGACGAGAAGAGAAGAAGCGATTAGGGCAATAAGTGTCCTGCTGGGTTTCAAAGATTGCTGTGCATAGAAGCAGTGCTGTCTTACAATATCATATTCCAACAAATTGGATGCATCTCCATATCAAATCAAACTCCACACATTGGTTCTTAGGATTAATATGAACTGTCCCACTCCTTCCCCCTTTTGATTGCAGACGTACTTCACTTCCGTTCACTGTCTCCTCCCATGTTCATCACAGTTGTGCCGGCAGGTTTAACTGCTCCGTCTGAGCAGGTCTCTGAATGTGCATTAGAATCACCTCTCTCAGAGGAACTGAGACAAAGCCACGGGGGCCAGGGTCTGTCCTGTCCTGGAGGGACAGTCGTGGTCCAGTCTTGACCTAGTAGAGACTCTTCTCAAAGGCCCTAATACTCACATGTCTCTCCTAGGGACTCAGGTCGGGAGAGGCTCGGGGAGAAGTCTACAATGTGGGGGCCCTGCTCAGAGGACAGGCCCACTGTGGCAAACCCCTAGCAACTCGGTATCCTTCCCCAGAGTGACCAGGGTACCACCCGAGCCACCGACCCGCCCACCACCTATCACTCCCACACCCCTAAGTAACTGTCTTTTGCAAGTGCTTGAATCATTTCCCCGTTTGAGAACTTGGGTCTAAGCAAGCAATTTAAAAATAAAGCAGAGAGAGCAGTTTGTGGCAGTGAGACAACTCACTGTAGCAACAGATCAGAAGAGTTTATATTTGTAAAGTATAAGCCGTGAGCAGCAGATGCTAGCCACTCCAATGTGCTCAGGAAAGATGCAAATCAGGGCTGGGACTTCCAGATGCCTGACCTGAGAAACCACCGTGTCTTTGTGTTTCCTCCTCTGCATGGCCTTTTATAGTTTACTAAGCACTTTCACAGACTCGGGCTCATTTGCATCTTAAGAAAGTGCAAAGTGGGGTTCTGGTCCAAGATGGAGACATAGAAGGTTCCAGAACTCATCTTTTCCCGTGAACACACCAAATCTACAGCTATGCACAGAACAACTCCTTCTGAAAGAAATCCAGAAACAGAGGTGAGCGACTCCTACACATTGGACGAAAGAGAAAATACCCACGTTGAAATGGGTAGAAAAGGCTTGCCATCATACTCTCTCCTGGCACAGCTACACATCATCAGGAGGGAACTCACAACTCCCAGCTTCTGTCTGAGTTGCAAAGGATTTGGACCCAACATCTAGTGCCCCAACTTTTAAGTCTTCCTTTTGAGGGATGGGCCCCCCCCAAACACCTTGCTCTGAAAGCCAGCGGGGCTTGTGTCCATGAGACCACAATCGTAGGGCAAATATCACAGAGTTAACAACTAGTGAAGCTAGAATTTGAACCCCGATCTGACCAACTCCCCAGTTCACTCTGTCATCACAATACTGCGCCTTCTCCATTTCCTAGGACTTAATTTCCATTCTCAGCAACATGGGCAACTATAGTACAGTGGATTGAATGATGGCCCCCACAATGATATGTCCACCGGAAGCTGTGAATATGACCTTACTGGGGAGAAAAAGGGTCTTTGCAGATGCAATGAAGTTCAGGATCTTGAGATGAGGAACTCATCCTGAATGCTCCTGACTCCCAAGTCCCATGAGAAATGTCCTTACAAGAGAAAGGCAAAGGGTGATTTGAGACTGACAGAAGATAAGACCCACGCAGAAAGTGATGTGAAGAGGGAGACGAAGATTGGAATGATGCAGCCATAAGTCACAAAACACCTGGAGCCACCAGAAGCTGGAAGAGGCGAGGAAGGATTCACTCCGAGAGCCTTCAGACGGAGCGCGGCGGACACTGCTTTTGGACCTCTGGCCCTCCGCACTGTGAGAGAATCCATTTCTGTTGCTTTAAGCCAGCCAGTTTGTGGTATTTTGGTGCTACAGCCACAGGAAATTAATACACAGGAGACAGCTCAGGGTTGCCACTCCCTGTTTCGTACATGCTCAGGCCTTGCTTGGCTTTGGCAGCAGCAGGAATAGAGGATCCACCGGATCATCAGCTTCTAGACTCAAGCTGGCCCCTAAGTACCCTGTTGTCATGGGTGATGGATGCTGCTTGGAGAGAAAGGCTTTGCAGGGCTGCAAAGGGCGAGGTGGCCATCCATGGCCTCGGCCCAGGGCTGCACTGTGTGCTGACACTGGACAGACCTGAATTGTCCATCGTTGCACAGACTCAGGATCAACTGGCCAGAGGAAGGAACCAATGGAGACCTGGGAGAGACAGCACAGGACGGTCAGCAGAAACTTCGGAATCCTTTTCAGGAATTGCAGAGCTCTTTTCCTCCCAGGGTTTGCACTCTGGATAGGCCCTTCCCTCTGTTGCCTGGTAGGGAGTTCACAGCAGCAAAGTGAGACTTTTTCTGTGGAGAACATCTCAGCACGCAGGGGGCTGCCTAGGTTCCCAGTGGCATTCTTGCTGGAAAGATCCACAGCTCTTGGCAGACAAGTGCTAGAAACTCCTCTGGGAACAAGGGCCCTCAAAGCCAGGGCTTTGCTGTTTCTCAGAATTCACAAGAGTGCTGTTTCCAGACATGGGGCTCAAGTGCCAGCTGCAGCTGAGCGTGGCCTGGTTCCTCAGCAACCCCGGAGCATCCGTCTCCAAGTTTCTGTATAATGTTTATGCTTTATATGACGATTAGTCCTAAGCTTTTCTTGGCATTGATAAGTAGAGGCACCCCCTCCCGTTTTCGGACCTATCTTTCCTTTGGAAAGCTCTCCCCTCAGCCCCTCATTCAGACTCACAATAGGTCTGGCAATAACAAGGTTGCAGCGGGGAAGAGCTATGGTTTAATAAAGTCGAGGCCCAGTGTCCTCCCACTGCCCACACTTAGGGCTCTAATAAAGCCCTTTCATCGTTCCAGGGCTGCAGTTTCCACTCTGGCAGCTTTGAATGGCTTTCTCTACTGACAGGACGCTTTATTTGGACTTAGGACACAGCTGAGAGTGGTCACAGATTTCAGCCACCCTGTATGGGGTGGGAAAGGGAGTCAGGGGATTGCGTTGTGACAACTCAGCCCCCTACCTAATTAGGTAGCAGGACTTCCCAGGAATCATGAAGGTTCTAGAAGTTTCTACCGTGGCTCCTGTCGAAGTTTGCCTCCAGTCAGAAGCCTCCAGGCGGGCTTCGTCACTACATTTAATACATAGCTAACTTGTTTCTCTGACTTTCTTTCTGTGTAGAGAAATAGTCTTTTCACTCTTCTCTCTGAAATCTCCTCAGAGGTGTCCTTTTCTCCAAATCCCACCATTTCACAGCACTTTATAGGATGTGAGCCAAGAGCTTTCATCACCCTTGTATATATTTACTCAGTGAGTCGCTTGTGCTATTACTATGTGTGTTTTTATAAAGTGTTTTTATAAAGTGTTACCTTTTTAATTACAAAGTTATTCATCACACTGGTTAAAAATTCAAGCGTTCCCGAAATGTATGAGTTAGAGACTGAGAGACCCTTATAATCGCACCCTCTGGAGATCTGTGTAACGTATGCCTGTGAGGTTTGTATTTTAATTTTTCATCTTAGTCATGGGGAAAACAAAAGGATGGCTGCTGGATGGGAAATTGACAGGAAATCCACAACAGAATCAGTTAATTCTTCTCAACACATCAGGCTGAGCCTCTGTCCCTGCAAATGGGGAGGGTTCTAACTTCTATACCTACTTTCTCCATCCAGGTAACACTTTCAGCTGGCAGGGCTCCCAGGATTCTTGGCTTGTGTGAATGAAGGACAAATGAGTCAGTGTAGTGTTAGGGTGTGTGCTGACTAAAGGTGCTACGGACTGAATTACACCCCCCGAAATTCATATGTTGAAGCTCCAACACTGATGTGACTGTGTTTGGAGATGTGGCCTTTATAGAAGTTATTAAGATTAAATTAAGCTGAATGTGTAGGACCCAGATCCGATAGGATTAGTGTCCTTATAAGAGACACCGGAGAGCTCACTGACTCTCTGTCCGCCATGCGAGCACCCAGGGAGAAGGCAGTCGTCTGTACGCCAGGAAGCAGGTACTCACCAGAACCCGACTGTGCTGGCACCTGATCTCAAACTTTCAGCCTCCAAAACTGTGAGAAAATAAATATCTGTTGTTTAAGCTGCGCGGTCTGTGGTATTTTGTTACAGCAGCTGGAATTGACTAAGACAGAGAGGGAGGGAACTTACTGCACCCAGCATAGCTGCCCTTCATCCCAGCCCCTGCCTATTATTGGTCCATTCATATTTCTTTCCTTGCTGCTACCACTGGGATTCTGAAAATGGGATTGAAGGATAAGAGTGTCCTTTTACAGATGTGTGTGTGTGCCTGTGTGTGAGTGTGTGTGTGTCTGGCCTCAGCCTCTTCCTCTCAGTGAGGCCTTCTGCTTCTCCTTTCTCTACTGCAGCCCATGTACCATTGAACTTGACTCCAGTGGGATACAGAGCTTCGAGGCATACACTGGATACTTTGAATCATATTCACAGTGGGTGTCATGTTCTTAGCTGGCTTAGCTCAGATATAAATTCACTCAGCAAAGACAATGCCCTTGATTTAAAAGTTTAAAAGTTCTCTTTGCACTCTTGCAAGTTCCAAGGCGACTCGAAGCCTCAGTTATTGAATTATTAGTTATCTAGCCAGTCCCTCCCTCCCCACCTCTTGTCCCCACAGGACTCACTTATGCACCCCAGGTTTGCCCTATCAACTTTGGATCACGCAGACCTTACAACCAGCTCCTATAACACAAGGCCCACACGCAATTAAAAAGGAAAAAAGGAAATCAACTAAAACCCAGGAGGCATGTGGAGTGGAAAGGAAGACTTTTAGTTTTTCCTGTCAATATTTACTAAACACACCACCATTACCGCCTAGGTGTATTCCAGGATGCCGGGTGTCTTTCTGAAGTGGCCATGAGTAGGAGAAGGGAAGCTTGAGGAAGCTGAGTGAAGCAAGGACTGGCCCCTAAATCTGTGCTTCCCAGGCTTTCCTTTTGTGAACCACAAAAAGGCACTTTATATCACCAACCAGTAGTATGTATGTATGTGCAAACACACGTGCACACACACAGACACACACGCACACGCACAATTTGAAACAACTGTTTCACAAAACATTAACTACCTTTATTGTCCGGGATGTATTTTGATATTATCTAGTCTGGTCTAATCCAGTCTATTTCATTGAAAATGTTGGTTTGGAACTAAATTGGTGTGATGGTTAATTTTAGGTTAACTTGACTGGACTAAAGGATGCCATAGCTGGTAAAACACTATTTCTGGGTGTGTCTGTGGGGGTGTTTCTGGAAGAGATTAGCATCTGAATAGGTAGACTGAGTAAAGAAGATCATCCTCACCAATGTGTGTGGGCATCAACCAACCCATAGAAAGTCCAAAGAGAACAAAGTGTTGAGGAAGAGTGAATTCGCTCTCTCTGTTGAGCTGGGACATTCATCTTCTCCTGCCCTTGGACATCAATGCTCTTGGTTGTGGGGCGTTTTGGACTCTAACTAGGTCTTACACGATTGCCTCCCCTGGTTCTGCGGTCTTTGGACTCGAACTAAATTACTGGCTCCCCAGCTTGCAGATGGCTGATTGTGGGATTTCTCGGCCTCCTTAACCATGCAAGCCAATCCCTATAATAAATGCCCTCTTACATATCTCCCTATATATCCTATTTGTTCTGTTTCTCTGGAGAACCCTGACCGCAGCATTTATTAGTATTTGCCAGGATGTGGAAAAGAATCAGTGTTTAAATTTTTAGGGACATACTTTGGTCAGAGGGAGCATAGCATGTAAGTTAAGACCCCTGTCTTTGGAGTCCAGTGGTAGCCCTGGGTTCGCATCTCAGCTTTGCCCTCTAACCAGCTGCACAGGCTTGGATGGGTCATCTCATGACTGTGTTCCATGGAGACAATGATACTTTCTTTACAAGGTGTGGCAAAAGTTTTGAAAGATGAACTACACAAAATGCTTAGCACAGTTTCCCATGAGCAGTAAACTCCAAGTGAAATTGTTATTATTATTAACGGGCAAATACAGTATCTAATGGGTCATTCAGACATTTGTTGCATGCCAACCCTGGAGGCTCTGAGCTTTTTCTGGAAGCCGGTGAGTCCTCTGTGGCAAGATAGGCAGTGAAGTCTGTTGTAGATGGTTTCTGGGATGTAGGTGCTGTGATGTTTATTAATAATAATAATAAATGGAGCATCATTCGTTTCGGTTGCCAGGCATATTCATCCAAGAGTCTCATGAGCAATGTGGGTCTTAAATCTTGGCTTCTGTTCTGCCATTTTGGGTCATTTTCCAGCAGCATGAGGAGGGTGAATTCTAATCTCTCTTAGATGCTAATTTGTTGTGTGAACTTTTACAGGCATTTCATTTTTCTGTCGTTTTTTAAAAATAATAATGTTTCTGCCCACCCTATCTTACAGGCAGGTTGAGAGGCATGAGTACATTTAAAAATATGGAAAGAGGCGTTGAACCAGTCATGGCCAGGCATATTATCAATACAAAGGTTTTGCTATTTATCATTACTGTCTATCTTTCCTGGGTATTTCATTGTGAAGATTTGTGGTTGGCACTTCATCTTTTCTTCTTCCTTTTTTAAAGGATAAAATTCATTTCTAACTACCTTTTGAAAGCCAATTTATGCTTTAGCCATTTGATTAATAGGAATGGGGAAGACCAGCTCTCCAATCAAAGCGCTTTTGAATAATTCAATGCTCGATATTGAAAGAGGAGAATCCATGCCTGACACGGTTTACTGTCTACATTGTGGAACAAATCTGAGCTGCCCTTCCACCCAGATGGATGCCTGGGCCCAGCCACTCCGCCTCCATTCTCTCCCTCTCCCTCATTCACAGCCCCACCAGACCCACAGAGAGCTGTGCAGTTTGTGCAAAAAAAGTAAGAGACCAGGAAGGACTACCCCCCAACTTGTGCCCTGCGGGAGGCTCCGCTCACAGACTCCATGGAATGGACGTCTTTTTCTAATTGGTCCACCCAGAAGGGGTGGCTTTTTCAAATTGACACAGGGCCTCTGCTAGTCTATACAGTAATTGTAAATAAGACACTTCTATGATGCTCTTTAACGTAGCAGAACTAGTGTTACTGTGTAGACTAGCAGAGGCCCTGCTACTAAGTGACAAGCTTTGGGACAATACTGGTCCAGGCAGCATCGCAGCATTGACTCCAGGGGTCATGACCACAGGTGGCCTTGCAGCTGCGTGGATGGAACTGCCAATGAGGACTGCTGGTGCCCACAGGTGCCGCCGAGACCTCAGGGCAAGAGGGCAGAGCTGCTCTCTTCTTTGCCTTTCGGCAGGGCAGTGCGTGCAATGGTTCAGGCGTGGCCTCAGGTGGAGCCCACCTGGGTGTGAATCCTACTTCTGCCCCTCAGAGGACTTGGAAGCTTGGTGCCTCAGTGTTCTCATTACCCGGCCTGTTGTCAAGCTTAAATGAGAGATAGCATATGTGTAAATTACTTGCTACAATGACTCAGTGCTCAAGAAGTACTAACTACTGCTCCCTTCCCTTCCTACTCCCTGTCCACCTTTCACCCTTTCCACTCCAGCCCCTCCACAAGCACTTTTCTGCCTTCCCCCTCTGCTCCCTCCTGTTTTCTCCTTGCCATGCCCAGGCCGCTGGAAAGTTTCCAGAGACTCCGGCTGCATCTGTAATGGACTCCTCACCTCAATATTTGAATTTGCTTCATCTTCCCTTAGTTTTCTAGATTTCTTTCTTTCTTTTTTTTCATTTTTTTTTTTTTTTTTAGATTTTATTGGGGAAGGGGAACAGGACTTTATTGGGGAACAGTGTGTACTTCCAGGCCTTTTTTCCAAGTCAAGTTGTTGTCCTTTCAATCTTAGTTGTGGAGGGCGCAGCTCAGCTCCAGGTACAGTTGCTGTTGCTAGTTGTAGGGGGCGCAGCCCATCATCCCTTGCAGGAATTGTACCGGCAACCTTGTGGTTGAGAGGACGCGCTCTAACCAACTGAGACATTCGGCCACCCCTTCCTTCAGTTTTAAGGGCATGATAAATGAGAGTACAGGTGACGGATTTTTTTCACCTTTCTTCTATCCTGAAGGCTTCATAGGCAAAGACCCTAGAGTAGTCAGTGTATTCTCCTAACAGGAAGCCAGAGGTCTCCAAGGCCATACATACAATGATGTTGGTAATGGTGTCACTGGGTACTCTATGGCCATGGGATCCCCAAATCTGGCCTGGTCATTCTGGAAGCTGGTATAGTTCAGATAGCACTAACCCACCTTGGAAACAGGAGGGATAGTGCTGGATTAGATATAGTCAAAATCTTAGTCTTCAATATAACGTTTTGAGGCCTAGCTACAATATGCTCTTGTAATTGAGTTCTGCTGTGTTAAAGAGCACCATAGAAGTGTCTTATTTACAATTAAAATAATTAATCACACTTAACAGTGACTTCATTCATCAGGTTGTAGAGACTGGAACAGACAGTTCAGTCTAACTAACAGTGACCTGTTTTATCAGAGTGTTAACTTCCAAGGGAAAAACTATTATCTTTTCCATAGCCGTCTTACCAGTATGTAGCAGAATCCCAGCACATAAAATAGCCTTTCAACAAATGCTTGTAGAATTAAGTGAATGAATGTGAATAACGTGTGCTTAATGTGGTGCCAAACACCATGGTCTACCAAAGTAAGGAGCCTCAGTGTCCTCTCAAGCCGGTAACGGAGGTCACGTAAACACTCACCTACAATCTGTTGAATAACTGCTGTGATTGTGCACGTGTAAAGTCTTAAGGAACGTGAACGAGGAACAATACATTGAGTGGTGTGTGGAGGAAGGAGAGAGAGGGAGGCCTAAATACGCCATCTTTTCAAGTCACACATAAAAATTTTAGCTGAAAGAAGAGCACTTTAATTTGGGGGATAAATTATTTATAACACAATTCTCAAAATGCAGTTAAAAGCTGGAGAATCAACCCTATGCCAAACCTTGGTGATGGGTAGGGGGAAAGGCTGTTTCTTGTGGCCGTAGACCTGGCTATCCGTTGTCAGGCCCTCTGGGCCAGCTTTCCCGAGCCTCATGAGGGGGTCATGCTCTCCTGGACTGGCCATTCCACAATGGAAATATGTTCTACCCCACCGCTTTTCCTTCCTCCCTCCTCAAAGAAAATGGTGAAAAGACTTCAATAATCAGCGCTGTTAAGCAAATGGGTATGGTTAGATTTTCTTTGATTTTCAGTCTAGCCTGTGGTAACCCAAAGCATCAGAATCACCTCAGGATCCTTAATAAAGATGAAAATTACTGAGCTTCACCCTAGACCTATTGAATTAGAATCTCTGGATACGGAGCCCAGGGATCTTTAGTTTATTAACTCAAGTGCCTTAGATGAGTTTTTTTTTTTTTAATTAATCAACTTTATGTTTCAGATTTTACAGAAAAACTGAACAGATGGTACGGAGTTCCCGTATAACCCCCTGCACAGAGATTTCCTTATTAACATCTTACATTACCGTGGTACATTTGTTATAATTAATGAACCAATATTAATACATTATTATTAACTGAAGTCCACAGTATTCAGACTTCCTTAGTTTCTACCTAATGTCCTTTTTCTGTTTCAGGATTCCGGAACATTGTATTCCCTAGATGATTTTTGCTTGTTTTTATTAATTTTTAATTATGAAAGAAATCCCTGAATATGTTCTCTTGTTAAAAGTTGAATATTACTGAAGAATCCTTTTAGCAACGCTCCAGTTCTTAACTCTTTCCCCAGAGGCAAACAATTTCAAAAGTTTAGAGCAGGCTCTTCTGGTCGTTATTGTGTATGATCATATTCACAGACAAATTTATAAAAGGATCTAGTGTTCTTTTGTATTTCTTAAACATAACTCAAATGGTTCTATTAAAATAGTCTACGTATGTCATTCAGTTCCTTCCTTTGTTATTCATTAATAGTGATTGCCGAATGTTTTCTGTCAGTATAATGAAACTTACCACAATCTTTTAAACTGAGATTCAATATCCATACTATGAACATGCTGTATTTTATTTATCTACTGATGACTGTTTAAATTGTTTATAATTTTTTTTTCCTGTTTTGCTTTTAAGAATTCAAAGACTACATCCCTGGGCGTATTTGTGTTTGTTTCTCTCGGGCATTGTATTCATGTGCTAGGGCTGCCATAATAAAGAACCATAAACTGAGTGGCTTAAACCCGAGAACTTGATTGTCTCACGGTTCTGGAGGCTAGAAGTCCAAGGTCAAGGGGTTGGCAGAGCCACGTTCCCTTTGAAGGTGCTATGGAAGGACCTTCTCCAGTCTGAATCCTAGTCTCTGGTAGTTCTTTGGCTAATGGTAGCTCAAAGTCAGGATTCATGCGGTGTTCTCCCCATGGGTGTGTCTCTGGTCTAGGTTTCCTTTTTATAAGGACACCAGCCATATTGAATTAGGGGCTCACCCTATCCTAGTACCACCTCATCTTAACTACTCACATCTGCAAGGACCCTATTTCCAAATAAGGTTATAGTCTGAAGGGATTAGAATGTCAACATATAAATTTTAGGGATACAAAATTCACCTCATTGATTTCTAAACTTCTCCCATCATACAACAGTATCAAACAGTATCAGTAAAACACAGTTTTGAGCATGTGCCAAAATATGTGTGCATTTAAATATTTTTAAATGATACGTATGTGTTTTTGTACTAATGTGTGCATTATGAAACTTCCT
Source organism: Rhinolophus hipposideros (assembly GCF_964194185.1). NCBI lineage: Eukaryota > Metazoa > Chordata > Mammalia > Chiroptera > Rhinolophidae > Rhinolophus > Rhinolophus hipposideros. The sequence continues at coordinate 14,965,832 of NC_138054.1, read as the reverse complement.
TAGGTCAGTTCCCCAGGAAACAGACACTGAGGCTCTGAGATTTGCATATAGGAACTTTACTGAGGAGAACAGGATGGGGTGGAGACAAGGTGAATTGCAATGCTATTGCCAAAGAGGGCTCAACTGGTGCCTCAGGAGTCTAGTAGCTGGGAAGGCCCATTAGAACTTTCTAGAATTGAGGTAAGGAGTAGACTGGTTATGTCCATATTGACTAGTCACTGGATATGGGCTTCCCAAGATGGATGAGGCAACTTCCCTGGGCCGAGGGCAATTCTCTAGCTTTAACCACTAGGCCTTTGGCAGCCCTTCCTGCCAGCGGGGGAACCAGTGCTTCTGCCCTGAAAGGGCATCCAGGTAGCACTCTGCAGCACCCTCCACAAAAACAGACATTTAAAAGGATGGCATAGAGTTAAACATAGATAGAAGTTATCATATTTTTCCTGATATTCAGTAAGCCTGACATATCCCCTGAAAATACAGAATCTACCTTCTAGATTGAGAATATACATTTTAAATTTTAATAGAAACTGTAGTCCTAAGTAGTTATACCACATTACACTGCCATCAAGTGTGTATGATGGTACCTGTTTCATTTCCTCTTGTTCTCTCCAAACCTTGATATTGACAAAATTCTTAAAATGTTGGGTGTAAAAATATCTCATCAATTTAATCTGTATTTCCCTGATTCTTAGAAAGGTTGGGAATCTTTCCCTTCTCTGAATTGCGTGTTCGTAACTGTGTCTCTCATTCTTTTAAGTCTATACCTTTTTCTAACTGATTTATAGAGATTATTTTTATACCTTTGAACATTGAAATTTAATTCATTCTTAAGCACAGTAAAATCTCCTAACCATGCCCTGTTCTTTCCCTGCCTAGCTTTCTTCCCATCTTCATGTGATGAGTTTCTCCACGACACTAACCAGACAGCTCTGGTATTGTCTACTTGGAACTGAAAGATTTGGGGTCTCAGCCCTAGTGTTGTCACAGACTAGTTGTGTGCACTTAGGTGGTTAATTTGATCTCTTTGGTCCTCAGTTTTCTCATAAGAAAAGTGGAACAATTCTACTTCCCAGGATTGTTTTGAGGATTTAGTGACATTGTGTACTTGTATGTGAAAGTGTTTATCATCATGGCTTATGTTTTGGTCTTCATTATAAAAATATAAAAGTCTATATACTTTCTCTCCCCTCTGCCTGGGATGTGTTAATTAATTAATTAATTAATTCATTTATTTATTACTCACTAAATAGAAATTGATTGTTGCTAACTACTGCTGTATTAAGCGTTGTTGGATAATATGATTCCAGTCTTGATAGAGAGAAAGGGGGAAAATAGATGCAAAAAAATAAAGTTCACTTGTTAAGAATACTGGATAAACCCCGTATTCCTTCTCATTTTCATCTCACTTGACTCAAAGGAAGATATTTTTATTTTTTCCAGACTGGGGCTGGAGGAAGAGAACTGTATTTACAATTGCCCTCTTCATCACAGTGAATCAGGACTTGACATTCTCTGAACCGTGCCTTAGCCCTGTGCAGGGTTACTGCCTATAAAAAGGCAGTAGAGAACTCCTGACTCCTTTTGCACATCCAGACTTTCTGTAGCAACCAGTTTAGGTAGCCCGGCCATCTTCCTAGCTCTCTCTCTCTCTTTCTGCCAGTCAGTAGGTGAAGAGGGACACTGGCTCTGCCCCGGGGAACTGTTGTTTAAGGGGATTTGGCATCTATTCTGCAGGTCTGTTCATATCCTCTCTCTCTGCAAGTGCCCCTGAGTAAGTCATAAATCAGATATTTGTGATGAAAGGGGGGACAGATCCAACCCTGAAAGGAAACTATGTTTTCCAATCATGCTTTTGTCAGAGAGCCTTGCCTTTTCGGTAAGCAGGGTTTTGTCCATCTCTTAATAAAGGACTACTTTTCCATTTCTCTATTGGCCTTGACTTCATGCTCCACTGGCTATAAAGGCATGGTCTGTTCAAGAAATGGTGAGAAATTCCATACACGTGAAGAAGGTTCAATAATCTCCATAGGGTGATAGTACTGGAAAGGTAAATTTCAACTCAATTGTGGATGCACTTGTATGCGAAACACTGTAGTAGTGGAAATCAAAGTGTTTACAATAGGAGAGTAGCATGCTTAGATTTATTTTTTCCGAAGATGGAGATAGCATTAGGGTAATGGAGTGACAAGCAGTGAGTGAGAAGCTTCTATTGTCAGCACGTTCCTATCCCTTCCTCTGGACCCCCTCTTCTAGCTGATCACCACCCTCTATTCAGCCTAGCAATCCCAGGGATGTCTGAAATACAGTGCAAATAAGCCTGCCAACGCTTGCCAGCATTCTGACCACAAGGTTAAGAGATAGAAATGTACTTAACATATATAGAAAACCACATATAACAAACTGTAAGGCAAGAAAAGAAGTACAAAAGCTTAATTTGCCTATGCAGCCTAAGTTCTATTTTTCAAATGTCTTTCCCTTCACTCACAGGGGCTGAAACTGGGGATCGGGTTTTCCAGGCACCTCTAGCATGGCCTCGGTCCCACTCTATCTCCAGCTGCACCATTAAACTATTTCCTCTCCTCTGAGATGTAGTTTCTTAGGTTTCCTTTTCCCTGTGGTCTTTTACAATCTTCCACTTATATATAAATCATTGTTTTCAAATATAGCTTTTATTTTTATTCAGATATGGTAAAGCCAACAGAGCAGGAGACTGCCATTGAAAATATAGCTTGCTATTCACAGTTCCTAAGCTAAGGGGGACATGGCTTGCCAAAGGGAGGAGACGGGGCACAGGGAAGCACCAGGGTCTGTCAGGAGGCAGAGAGAACAGGGGGAAATGTGGGTCAAAGCCTTTATTGTGGTTTCTGTGAGAAGGAGTGGGTGAGGCAAGGCAAGCAGGCTTAGGATTGGCTAGTTTGAATGATTTCAGTGGGTTCTGAGGCAGAGAGGCTCTCCCTAGTCGTCCAGTACCTGGCTATCTTAATCTGAGCTGCTATAGCAGAATACCATAAACTGGGTGGCCTTCATTCATTACCACCATGTTGGCCAAGAAATATCACAAAACGTGACCAATGACAGCAAAACCTCCTTTGGAGGATGAAGTTCTCTCCGCCTATTCCCAATCTAAGGAGAGCAAGGAAAAGAAAATGAAGAGCCTTGAGTTCTTTTTTGCTAGAAGCCAAGGATCCAGTTCTCCTTCCAGTTCACCCCACCAAACCCCACCATATTGCTTCAGATTAGGAGTTTTAAGTTCCCTTCTGACACAACTTTACCCTGCATTCAAGTTCTTCCATTGATCAAAACAGGTGACAGTGTAAAAGTTTCCATCACCACAAAGAATGGACGTGTGTGGGGAAAAGCTGATTGTAACATTAACCATAATGCATACACTATTGTATTGAGATTCTTAAGCAACTGCTCATTGGTTTATGCAGAAAATATCCTTAGATCTTGAAAATTAAAATCTACTCTAGCCTCCGTATGTGGAGCCACACTTTATGTAAAAGCACATCTGTCCTTAATTCCCAAAGGCAGTACTAAGGGAAAATATATTTTTCCTTAGTTTAGGGCACCTACTGTTTTCTCTTTTTTTTCCTACAAATTAGGAAATTAACTTTCAGTTATTTCTTTTAGTTGTAAGGCCTCCTACCCTCTCTCCAATGTTTACTCTACTAGACATCCCCAGAAAACCTTTTCTTTTTTTTAAGTGTGTTTTTCCAGGACCCATCAGCTCCAAGTCAAGTAGTTGTTTCAATCTAGTTTTGGAGGGCGCAGCTCACAGTGGCCCATGTGGGGATCGAAACGACAACCTTGTTGTTAAGAGCACCGTGCTCTAACCAACTGAGCTAGCTAGCCAGCTAGCCACCCCCCCCCCCGAAACCTTTTATATTAACTCCATCAAACTCAATTCATAGAGCTATGCCCATCTTTTTTCCTTTTCTGAATCTGGTCTTCATACTAATGTATGTATTAGGTTGATGCAAAAGTAATTGCAGTTTTTGCATTTATTTTTAGCCTTCTAAACCTCCATGACTTTTGTACCAACTGAATACTTTCATCCAACTGTAGAAAGTTGAGTAGCTAATTCCAGATTTCACTCCTTTGTAGTTGTGCTCGACACAATCTGGGTCTCTTCTTGCTTTCTTCTTAGAGTAGATGCTTCTCGAAATAGGGATAATGTCCGGGGCTTTGGTTGGAATCACCTCGCCAAGAGCAGTTCTCTGCAAAGAATGAGTATTCAGTAACCATTAAAAGACTCATGGTCACAAAGTAAATGAAGATGCACGTATAGTTGGTAGAAAATGAACATTAAGTTCTCTACTTTTTCTAGATATTAAAACCATAGTTACTTAGGTTATTTTTTTTCCAAGTTATAATAGTTATTTTCTAGGACTCTTCCCTTAAGCAATATATTTTTATAGTTTAAATACTTTCTTCAGATGTTGGAAGTTATTGGACGTGTAAAAATGTATATGACCCTGAGCTGGCTAAACAGCCTATTATAATAAGAAGCCAATTATTCTTGCCCAATACAAACACATATTAATTTTGTATTATGTGCAAATATTTAGGTATGAATCCATGTACACATCCATCCATTAAGTAGTCCAATACTTAAATCAAAAATGGCAAGCTGAAAAAAATTCCGAGTGCAAAGGTGTGATTGCTTTGAAAATAGCCAATTTAGAAAAGAGATCAGCCTTTAATTGGCTAAGTTAAACAAGGCACAATTACTACTAACTTGGTCCCCAAAGATTGGCTCTCATCGTGTCATGTTTAACTTGGCTGGTTAAATTGCAAATAGTGTTCTCCTTTTTTGATTTGGTTCATTTGGCTAATTTAATGCCTTTCTATGACTGACTTTTTCTTTCCTGACTTAGCCCTTTCTGCGAATGGAAACTCCATGGATTAGAAAATACTGTAGCCCTTTTTTATCCCAGAAGAACAGCAAAATGTATATGTGGTTGTTGTTCTGTTTTTAAAATTTCTGATACAACGTTATGAGTGTATAGATGTACAAGCTCAACTGTTCATCATGAAATTCATACGTGTTTATCAAAGCTTTTTATAAACCTGGTATCTCAGAATACTCTTGCAAATTTTTGTTTTGCTTTATATTAATGGTGAAGAGGAATGTTCTTTTTGTACCAACTTTAACCTCCTCTGTTACTGAGAGATGAGTAGTTTAACATATACATTCAATGTTCAATTAGCCAGCTCAGCTCCCACACAGGTCCACGAAGGCATAAGGAAGGATGGTTAAATATTTATCTCAATTTCTGTCTAAGAGTATTAGAATTCAGAGAAGGCTGATTTCTTTGTTCAGGATGGTTAATTCCATGCATGGTGGATAAAAATAGCATCTAATTTCATATGAAATACCGTGAAATGCATCAACCTAAAGAAAACAGGGAATCTTTTTCTCTGGTAGAGAAACGTACATATGTGTGTGTGCGTTAAGCATTTATTTATTTACTCAAAAATAATAAATATATATGGAATGATGAAATGTGCTATGCTCTGTATTAGTTACCAGATATGCAGAAATTAGTAAGACACAAACTTTGTCCTTAAGAAGCCTTATATATACTATATGTTTTTATTGGGTTATTTACAAGTGAACAAGTCAGAAACAAAATGGCTTCAGATTCTAATTTTTAGCTTTTTATGCCTTTTTTAAATTTATAACACAGGTCATTTTGTCTTTAGCATATCTCTCTTACATATCACCACCCAGCTCTGTTGGCCTCCCTCCTCAGTAACACTTTCTCTCCCACTTCAGGTCCCACTGTTTTCATGGTCTCTCCAACCTGAAAATGAACTCTTAGGAAAGAGTTAGTTAGTCTATCTTGTTACAGCAAATCATCTAATAAGAACTCTCTGCATCATCTCTCCCATGGTTGTTTGCCCCCAGGCAGAGCCAGCAAAACTATGCTGATGAAACAGAGGTAATTTTCAGAAAACTTCAGGTATATTATTTACTTAAGAATAAGCTACAGACACCACGTCATTTTTTATCTGAATCCGCAGCTTAAATTCTCTTACCATATTTTCTATTCTACCAATTCTGGACCGACTTTCAGGCCAAAATATATGTTGGGAGGTGGAAGAGTGGGAGGCGAAGGTCCACAATATCCCGCCCCGGTCTACAGATTGGGTGCAGCGATGGTCTAATCTGTTCATTTATTATCAAAAGTAATATCCTGATGTGGCTGTATCTGATGTGTTATTTCTGAAGGATCCAGGGTTGTGGCCGAAAATGATAAATTCTCTGCATCAACATATTGCTCTATTGTAAACTTTTGACTTTCAGGAATGCATGAACAATAAAACGAATCTGTGTGCATAATGTCTGTTAGCAATGTTGATCATTAAACATAGTAGCGAGTGAGCCAACAAATAAAAGCCATCCCCCTACATAATGAATGGAGCATGGGGACTAGAAAGCCCAGATCGACACAAGTGTCAGTAATGTAGACTCTATACCATAAAGAATAATTTACAATTAAAATAGAGTGTTTTCTTTTGGGATTCAGGAAACAGTATCTAGATGTGGGATGTGCTGATGTGTGTGACAGGATACGTCTGACATCACAGGCATTTTTTGTTGTTTTTCAAACAAAATCTTACCAGAAGCCCAGTATGTATGTAGGTAAAGAAGGAAATAATCTTGTTGAAGTTGGAAGAGAAGATGCCCTGTGCCCCCTCACACACAAGCACGGGTGCACATGAGCCACACACACACACACACACACACACACGCACACTCTCACATGAGAACATATCTGAGCTATGGCCCCTGAGGAGGCTTCACAGAGCATACTCAGAAAATTTCTGCTTGTATTTACCCCGATCAAGCCTGGAGCAATAATAGTTGGGCTTGGCTTGGTGTTTAAACTGTAAATTTGTAATTAGTTCCAGAAGAAAATGATACTCAAATAAAAAAATGAGCTTGGGAGAGAGAAATCTGTTTTGGAATGTCTGCATGTGCTTATGAATCATATGTGAAATACTGGGACTCTTGAGTCCTGGGTTTTAGCTTAGGCTATTAACGAATCTGTATAGCTTGAATAAGTTACTTACGCTGTCTGTCCTTCAGGTTTCTCATATTTGTAACAAAGAATTGTAGTAAAAGATTTCTGTCTAAAATCCTTTATGCAGATGCTGTGTGCTACCATATGTAGGAAAATACATTCTGAACACAAATACTGGGGCGTCTAAAACTTCTTTCCCATGAACATTTAGTTTATTGAGCAATAAATAAAAGAAGAAAACAAGATTATTCTGCAAAATACAGCCTATCATTTTGAATGACTCTGACTCATCTTTCATCAAACACTCCCTTCTGGTGGAGAACTAGTTCTTGGATTTAGAAGAAACTCACAACATGATGCTTCAACTTCATAAAATGTCTTACACCATGCTCCAGGTAAAAAAGGGATCCAGGTGTCGAACCAAGCACTGTCTGATGCTACAAGATCTGGCCAGCCACTGTATGCATGGGATTGGATGCCATCCCTTTTCTGAATTTCTGAGTGAGTCAGCCATCCAGTATGAGCTAAGGCATCGTTGGACAAGAGGAAGAAGCCGTTGAGGTGGACGGAAGCCAAGAGGTGCTTAGAGCTCCAAGTACACGCTCAAGCATTCATTACACAATGATGTGAAACAACTTGGAAGCACAGAACTCCTTGGAAAGGCCACAAAACATACTCAGTTACCTTCTGGTCCAACTGGTCCAAAGTTATCTGGTCCAACTCCTGTTGAAACACTTCACCTTCTGCTCTTCTATTTATTTGGCTGCTGCCCTTTCACTCAGACCTTCATTTCCCCCCAGTAAAAATAAAAAAGTTTGAAAATTGTAATTTTGTCTTCACAGAAAATACTATGTATTCTGAATGAAAATGAAATCCAAATGAAAGACACACATTTGACAGACACGTTGAAACAATGCTTCAAGATGGTTCCAAATATGTGTACATACAATCTGACTCATTCTCAACTAACCCATCCCTTTCGGAAAAAATCTTTTGAGACATCCTATTATAACAATTCTGGTACTATTAATTTTAGGAATTATTTGAGAATAAGCCTTCCTTAATTAGCTTGGTTAATTGAAATTTTTATATATAAGAGTAAGAATATTTCACCTTGGCATTGGTTTTTATAGGTTGGGAGTGAGGTTCAAGTGAATAATTAGGGCATTTCATGTAATTTAAAATTATGTTCTCCTGAAGAAAGATGGAAAACATAGGATTTTGTTTCTTTAAACCAACATTGAAACCAACCATTCATTTATTCAACATTTCTCTAGCCACTGCGGTCCAGGCACTGTGCTAGGCATTGAGGAGACAGAAAGCAGTAAAACTATTTACCCTTGTGTATCTTCTTTATATGGAGAGTATTTTGGTAATGTGCTGCAGAGACGGATAGATTGGAGAAGCTGTATTTAGTAACTCCTTCTGCAAGTTTTAGTGCCCTTGCAATTGTATGTAATGAAAACGAGGACTCTATTTTATCAGAAATTACCAGTATAACAAAAAATGGGCCAAAAAAAAAATAGGACAGGAGGAGGAAATTGTCTCTCTTTAATAAATTCCTATAATATTAGTTATTTTTACACGACAAATTCTTCCCTGAACTTACATTTTTGTGACAAAGAAAGGTTATCTAATAAAATAACTAAATTGAAACTATATGCCCTAAGAAATAGAATGACATAATAGAAAAGGCAATAGCTCTTTCCTCTAGTTCTGGGCACAAAGAATTATACTGAAACCTCTGAGCCTCAGTTTTCTCCTTGGTAAAACTGAAGAAAGATTGCTGTTCCATCTTGGAACTAAGTAGCATTTATAATTATTGTCTTTTTCCAAGACAGGCTAAATTTGTGAGGGCAGAGACCATATCTGCCTGTTCCTCCATGTAATCCCAAGTTATAAAGTCTATGAGACACTCAGAGATTATTTGTTGAAAGATAGCACACATTCGTTAAAGCTTTTTGTAAGGGTGAGATGAGAAAACATATGACAAGTTATTTGTACATAGTGAAACATTATTTTTAAAGAATTCACTTTGAGATGTGGGGATTTTGCAGTTTGGACAAATGCTTGACGTCTATTTAGGAATAACTAAGTCCCCTACTAGGAAGATCTCTGGACCCAAACTTTGCCTTAGTAGCTAGCTGCACCAGCAATTTTCCAGGGTTGCCCTGAGATAATTTCTTCGTCACTTTACACAAGGTTTCAAAGTGAAATTCTATCTAAGTCTCTGAAGCATCTTCTTCCATTGGCGCGCACATAGGATTTGTATGATGTCCAGGGACTAAGGTACGTACATACGTGAGGAGTTTTACCAAGTCTGGCTTTGAAACAAACTGTCTTTATGTAATGAATAGCCAGGATGGAAATCCACAAAAACCCCAATAAGGAAAAGGTTTGGACAAACTCCTGAAAACACAATCACGGTAAGTCCTGTAGTTTGAGTCATCCATCCCGCTCTATTGTTCTTCAGGAGGAACCAACTTCTTTCCCGGCTACTAGCATAGCCGAGTTCACTGTAGTTGGTTTTCCCATGTGCGGTGCTCATGACCATTCCCCGCCACCCTCTGGGCAGAGGACCCTGTTAATTATTCACTCACAGCTCTTACAGAGCTCCACATTTCAAGGAAAAGCATTTTCTTGGACGAACCCTTCAAAACAACTGCCCTCACAAATTACCTGTGACATCTCTGGCCCCTAGTGTCTTCCTTCTTCTCCCCACTCCAGATGGCACATCATGTCCGTGACTCCCACATCTCTGTTCTCGAAGAGTAAGTCACCATCAGCCAGCAGGCTTTTGCCTCATGACTTAGACTGTTCCAGACAGGACCACTTCTCTACCACCCTTTAGCGCCTGCCAATTTCATCTCAAGCCAAATCTCATGCAGTGACTTGTGGAGGGTCCTCTGCGTTCTCATCACTGAGTGTCTGACGGCCGGCTTCTGATAGTTCTGCATCACTGCCCACATTAAACCGTGTAGAACAGCAGCGTGATGACCACACAGTCTAGCATCATGACCGAAGTGTTTCATTCATTTGCCCTCAGGGACATCAATATATATTTTTTCCTACTCTCAATGAATGCCCCATTGAAAACCCTAAGGAGAGACAACTAACTGTGAAGGACATTTACCACCAGCATATACATTCCAAGGTTTTATGATGTGTCTGACAGAATCAGACACAGAGATCTTATACTGGGCACTTATAACTTCCTGGAAAACCAGCATTGCCCTACTCACACCTGGAGCTTTGCAAAGTGTTCCTGACTGACAATTGTACCCAGATGTCACACGTAACCATTAATGTTCAGTTTCCTTCTTTCTTTCTGGAGGTGGAGGATTTACTGAGAGTGTACTCAGGGAAGCCACAATAAAGCTGAAGAATCTGGGTGCTGAGTAATGTAGGACTGAGGCAGGCCCCCTGGGAAGACTTGTGTGGGGGGATGTTCTCAGTAAGTCAACATGCTCACACGTACGCATGTGTGTGCACATGCAGGTGTGTGTAGGAGGCAAGGGATGTTCTGAATTCTAGGAGGAAGGATTCATTCTTCTGAAGTCCTAGGGAACACAGGAAAGGACATATCTGACAGTAATGTTTAGGGAAAAATACTTTTAAAAAATATTTCTGAAGGTTGACAGATTGTACCTGGAAAGGATGGGAAAAGCTGAGATGTTCCCCTCACTTCCATCTTACCTGCTTCCCTCAGTGTTAAATTCAGGTCCTTACTGGAAGGCAGCAGAGTTCCTCTTCTTATCCTGCAGCCCAGGACAGCCCCTTGTCACCACGGTGCTAGGAAGATGTGAGCCAATACTGTAGCCACTCCCAGTCCCAGGCAAATCACAACTGTCCATGTGGACATGGAAGGCCTCTGGGTGTGTTCACAGCCTTGGACAAGGCCAAGGCTGACAAACGCCAAGCAGCTGGGAGCGTCACAGTGGGAACTGGGAAATGAGCAGTAACCTCTATGATGGAGTTGAAGCTGACACTTTGCTGGAACAAAACAACATTTTATCAACTATTGGAAATATGAGCCACTACTGCTTGGGCCTAATGGATTTGCATGGTATTTATTTTTATATTTGAATAATTCCAGACTTCCAGAAGAGTTCTAATAGAGCAAAAAATTCCCATAACTTCCCCCAGATTACCAAAATATTAGTATTTTGCCTTTACCATATTTGTTTTGTCATTCTTTTTGGATGGATGGATAGATGAATAGATGATAGGGAGATATAGATATATGCACATATGCGTGTGTGTACACATATCCAAAAATTTAATATTATACCTAATAACATACATAATTTTCTTTTCTGAACTGTTTAAGTGGCAAGAACTATGTCTTTTTGCCCCCAAATCATTTAACTAATATTATCTAATTGATAAAACTTGTCCAAGTTTCTTCAATTATCCCAATAATGTCCTTTCTAGCTAAATTAAGTAATTTTTTTTCTGGTTCAGGTTTCAATCAAAGGTCAGGTGCTGCATTTAGCTGTCTTGTCTTTTTGTCACCTTTAAACTGGAATAGTCCTAGGGTCTTTCTTTGTCTTTCATGATCTTGATATTGTTGTAGAATGTCCCTCAGTTTGGATTTGTCTCGTGTTTCCCCATGAGTAGATTCAGATTATGCACTTGGGCGGGAATGTCACAGAAGGGATGTGCCTTCCTACACTACAGAGGAGGCACATGATATCGATTTGTCCAATCAGAGGTGAGGCTAGTTTTCATCACTTGGTTAAAGTTCAGTCTGCTGGGTTTCTCCACTATAAAGTCACTATTTTCCTCTTTGTAATTAATAATAATTTTGTGGGGAGATACTTTATAATTAAGCAAAAATCTTGTTTGTCATCAAGATTTCACCCACCAGTTTTAATATCCTTTGATGTTCTTTGCTTGAATCAATTGTAATTGATGTTTACCAAATGATAATTTTCTAATTTTATCATTTTCTCTACACTTATTAGATGGCATTCTTCTTTCCTTTGTATCCGGTTTTAAAAATTTTTATCCATGTGGACTCACGGATTCTTACTTTATTTAATGGATAATAACATGAAATTTATTTTTAAACAGTGATGGTAATACATTGGATCTGAGAAGCCATACAGAAGTGTTGCCTGATTTTTTCAATGGTCCCTGGAATACATTTTCTGAGAGAGTGTTGGGAAATGGAATTTGTTAAGAGATATTGGTTTGGATTGTTGACTTGGGGTCACACACAACTGCCATCTGCAGTTATTCATTGTAGGTGGTGCTAAGAAACAATATCTCCTCCAGAGATCCAATATTTGGGGCCCTCAGATGGTCACTGTGACCAGTGGCAGGAACTTAGACCATGGGTTGGATGGTATGCTGACCATCTTGATGAGCGTGAAGACCAAGTCAGGAAAAACTCAACCAATTTTGGAAATTGTTTGACCTTCATTAAAGGTAAGCTGACTGTTCATGGAACTATGAATTGAAGATTACCAAAGGTCAGGGATTAGAGAACTTCTGAAGTAACTTCTGTTGGCATTCTAGATTCTAGAACTCTCTCATCATATGGCCCTCTTTGTCTAACCTCGCCCTGGCTTTCTCTTTCTTCTCTAGCTCTGGCCTTCTGCTCATCTCTTCTTTCTCGTCAACCTGTTACTTTTATTATTTTTCCTTTACTCATTGGCTTGCATCTGAAGCACCCAAGGACATAGCTGTATTTAGAAGGTTGGGTCTCAGATCTGAATATTTTCCTTACTGAATTTTTCTTAGAACTGGGCATATCTGTTCATGGTCACATGTGAGTTATGATTTGGAGAAATGGTGAAGGATCCTGTATCGGTCAAAACTCTTCACTTGCAAGCAACAGAAATCAACTCAAGCTAGTTTAAACACAAAAATATATTTATTATAAATATAAAGAAGCATCAGAATAAATCCAAGAGCAGAAAAAACAACAGACCTCGGAGAGGGTTTAAATCAGACTAAAGGGCAGTCCAGAGCCTCTGCTTTCGTTGTCTCTGCCCCTGTTTTGACATCATCTTCATTATTTTTTCTCCTTTCTGCAGACTGACTTTCCTGCCTCTCTGACCCTCGTGGAGGAATATTGCTGCCCCTTTGGGTCGAGAGTTTACAGGTGATGGTACCAGTGAAAGTGCAGAAAAAGAGGATTCTTTTCCTGTGTATTAGGCAAATCTTCAATAGATATCTCCTAGGCTTATTACCCCCAATTTTCCTTCATTTATATCTTAAATTACACTAATAATAAGTCATTATTTTGTATTAGAAATCCTTCCTCGGGCATACTTAATAAAATGTTAAACAATTTAAAAGTAAATTGTTGGGAAAAAAACAAACAAAAAAACCCCATGCATAATCTATCATCTAGTGATAGTATTGTAAATATTTTGGCATACATTCTTCTATCCTTAATTCCATCTGTATGTATCTGTATGTGTTTATTAACAAGGGTACAATATTATGCATGCATTGTTTTATAACTTGTTTTTCCCACTTAATCATCAGTATGTTATCTTGTTGCATTTGTTGTAAAACATAATTGTTATGAGTTCTATGGTCTTCCTTCATATGGTTGTACCGTAATGTGAGCAACTCTGTATGTATTAGGCACTGTTTGAGGTATTCCTTCAGTCCATAAGCCAACCCAGAGAATGAATTGCCTTTGATCCAAAGCTATGATATAGCTGTGACTCTATTCCTCTGGTCAAAATTTATCAGCCTGGAGTGAACCCATGATCCATGTTCTGCCAAGTTCTTTCCCGGGAATTTGGAATTGGGCCCTATAGACTCCCAGTTTTTGTGGAGTTATGCACAATTTTTGGTAGCTGTGAGGCACCTGTATCTTCCCATGAGGAAGGAGAAGCAGAAACCAACAGTTGACTAGATACAGATGAATGAAGCAGGGACAAGCGATGGAAGGAAATAAAAGTGTTGGATTCTCTTTCATTTCTATTTTCAGGTTTTAGCCCTGTAGTGGGTTGAATAGTGTTCCCTGCACCCCAAAATTCATATCTACTTAGAACCTCAGAATACAGCCTTATAACAGGGTCCTTGAAGACGTAATTAGTTAAGGATCTCAAGAAAATTATTCTGGATTCAAGGTAGACCCTAAGTCCAATGGCTTATATGGTTATAAAAAGAGGAAGAAGACAGAGACAGAGGAAAAGGCCATGTGGAGACAGAAGCAAGGATTGGATTTATGTTGCCACAAGCCAAGGGTCAGCTTGGGGCCACCTGAAGCTGGAAAGGCAAACAAGCCTTCATCTTTGGAGCTTCCAGATGGAGTATGGTGCTACTGACACCTTGATTTCAGACTTCTGGCTTCCAGAATTGTGAGAGGTTAAATCTCTATTGTTTTAAGCCATGTCGTTCATGGTAATTTGTTCTGGCAGCCACAGGAAACTAATACAAGTCCCTTCCCAAGGTCTAGCTACATTATTGGTCTTCTGCTCATGCAAAAGGGGGCCCTTGCTTGAGCTGCTTATTTTGGAGACCCTGTATTGGGATTCCTATACACCCCACTTCCAGCCAAGCCCTGGATGGGGGTGGGGGGGTGAAAACATGTGCCTATTTGAAACCCATACTCTTCCCCTTCTGAACCACATTCCAGATGACCAAGATCCCTAAATTCTCAGTCCAAATGGCCCCATCCCACATGGGGGCCTGTGTGGACCCCTTCCCTGCATCTGTCCTCTCAAAGGCATTTCACTTAGCTGGTATATATACCCCTAGATCCAAAGAGTAGGCTAGGGTGATTGTTTGCAGGGGATGAGGATGGAATTGAATGGATGATCTGGTGCGTTCACATGTGTACGACGTGTAAGCAAGGTCCCTCAAGATCTGTGGCACACCAGGAAGTGAAAAGAGAAAAAGGGCGGGTCAGGGCCTCATGGCCAAGGGACCTGGGATGGGAGTGGCTTCTGTGTGCTGCATTTTCTGGCACCAAACTCCATGAAGATTGTTGTCAAGGTGTACTTGTCAAGATGGGACATCAGAACATTGTATTTAACTGTTTGTTAGCTTGGTGTGTAGCTCTTAAATATGTAGACATCTGGAATGTGGACCTACATTTGTCCTTTTGTCACAAGCTGCAAACGTCAAAGGCAGGCCGCGCAGTTGTGCTGCTACCCTCAGTCCCATGAAACATGCTTATCTGTGTATCATTAAGCCTCCTCCTTTGCCTAGACTGACCGGTGCTGGCTTCTTTTTCTTGCCTCTGTAGATGCTTAGTGCACTCTTAAAACAAAACAAAACAAACAGAAAATAGATTATTTTCATGTTGTGGCCATTATAAATTACACTAGAGGGAAGCTTAAGAGCATGCATTTTTGTGCATATTCCCAATTATTTCATTAAGATAAAGTCTTAGGAAGGGAATTACTAAATCAAGGGGTGTACAGATTAAATTTTAATACACCAAATTCTCCCCCCCCCCGGCAGCATAAAAGAATGCCTCTTCTTCCCCATCCCTGTCAACGATTAAAAATAGTTTTCAAGGGCTTTTTGTTTGAACTTCAAATGCATTAGATTCTTAGTGTAAATGAGTTAATCTGATCACTGTTCTGATTTTAGAAAATATTGGGCCCTGGGTTTGGGGCTATGCGAGACTCGCTGCAAGGGTTTCAAAGGAGTACACAGATGTTCACAGGTGGTGATACTGAAAATGAAGACAAAACTCCTTCATCGCCCAGCTTGGCTCAGGGCCAGCGCTGCCCTTCCATTTTGAGACTGTCAGGTCCCCACTCTTCTTCCATATGTTACTGATAGTACCGTTCAAGCAGCACGTTAAAGGAACAATGCTGAGGAACCCTATATGTGACATTACATCTTATCTGTGCTTTCTGGAGAGGTGGAAGGCATATTGGTGGTAAAATGATGCAGGGGCACCAATATCTTTCTGCATGTCGGGAGTGGTCTGTCTTCTCACTCCACTGCGAGGAAAAGAATGAACGTGTGAGGATGAAGGAGCAGAAATACACTGGTGATGGGTGATATCACCAGTGTGGAGAAGTGGGGGACTCTTTTGAAATGGGTTGACAAAGGCTATAAAAGCATACAGGTTAGCAGGGGCAAGAATCATTATTTCAAGACCAAAGGCAGTTGAAAACCAGATATTAATCATTAAATCTTTTCTGGGTAGTTAAATTACAACTCACCCTATATTCTTCCCAAATTGTCTGACACACACAGGCACACATGCACTCACACACACACAAATGGACTGCATGTAATTCTTCAGCCTCTGCCTGTGGAAACAAAATCAATATTGTGTTGCACATAAAGCACCTATTTAATTTAAAATTGCATTTTATAGTCCATTTACCCCACCAGAGTAGCCCAAAGTCAGTCACTTCTCTCTGTTCATTTCTAACTGGCAGCTCACTTTTCATTGTTCTCCCCCTCAGTGGTAAACTTGTGAAGGGGGCTTTGAAACAGACAAGAAAAGCTCCAAGCGGGAAACTGCAGCTCTGAGACCATGGGTGAAAAAGGAACGTGTATGTGCCCCCACGCCCCCCACACACACACACTCGCAACCCTAAGATGGCATACATTCTTTAGCTTTTTTTGTTCTTCCAGTTCACTGTATCATGAAGAATGAAGGAAGAGAAAGAAATAAAAGCCCCAGAAGTGGTGTGTGTGTGTCCGTGTGGTTCTGTGTTGGGCAAATGGGTTATGATGTCAAAACTGCAGACACATAATCACAGTATTGTCATAAAGTATATTGTCTCCCTTAGGGGGCTGTGTTTAACTTGACTAATCTTCTGTCCCTCGGTCAGTTGATTCCGTCCTCGCCTGGTTTATCACAGTATAATTCCTTCCTCATGTAAGGAAAAAAACACTGCAACAAAACAGTAATTATGCTGAGCTAAAATAGGCATTCTAAACACCTGTCTTTCAAAGCGTCCAAGTTCGAAGACACCCAAGTTCAGGGGTGTCTGAAAGACCTCATTCGTAGTTGCTACGTGTAGCAACAAAGTCAGCCCATAAATGCATGTAGATAAGAAATTTAATTTTCTTTCATTTCCTTTAAGTCCATTTCTATTCTGAACCTTATCTGACTAGGTACTTGGGACATATTCTCCGTCGGTTCAGGGTCTCCATTTCTCTTGAGGCTGCATGTAAATTCCAGGGTGACTATGTTGTCCTACCAAGATACCAGGAAGGGTATGGGTGCCCATGGTTCTATATTCACGTTGGCAACCACTGGAGATGCCCACTGACTGGCTCAGTCCCCATATATCCATCTACACAGATGGCTGCACCCTCTCCTGTTACTCTGTTGTTCTCCCATTCACAGGGTTGTTCTACTGCTCCTGCAACACTGAGAACTCTGGAAAACTCCAGCTGCCTCCCTACCTCTCCCAGGTCTGTAGGGTCCTCTGGCTGCTTCCGCTCTGAGTGGCTGCAGACCACCCCATCTAGGCCCCCTCCCATAGCCCTCTCGGCTCTGGCATCCACTTCCCATGCCAGGCTCCCAAGAAAGAGGCACAGGTTCCCTTTCCAGTCCCTCAGGACACCTGAGGCTCAGGGCTCTCTTAACAGATGCAGGCCCTCTTCTGAGTGACCCCATCTCCCCTCTGACTCATGCTTACTTACAGCTTGGGGAATACTTTCAGACTACAGAAGCTGTAGTAGAAACCAGATACCCTGGGTGCCTCAGATCACAGGAATCCTTCCGCTGTCCCTTTGGGCCCATCCCCTAGCTCTGTGTGCATTTGCATTTAATGGCCTGCACCTGCCACTTCCTTCAGGGCCCTGCCCTCGCTCATGCATAGGCAGAGCCTGAAGTGTTTGGGAGTTTATACCCAAACCTCTCACTCCCAAGGTGGTCTTTAGCCAAAGACTGATGGGTGAAGCAGTATAAACCCAGCTCTCTTATTTCGAATTGGTGCAAACTCTGAGACCTAATTTGTGCCCAGAGCTCCCTTGTGGGACCAGGACAACCCTAGCAATCATACTCCTTCTGGTGTCTTTCTTTATGTAGAGGACACTGATGTGCCACCCAGACCCTCTTTAGGGCTGAAAGACTTACCCCACCCCTCCCCGCTACTGGGAGTGCTGCGAGCAGACAGTCTCAGTTGGGAGCCCGCATGGGAACTGCCTCAGCTGAAAAGAGTTGCCTTAACCAAAAGCTATGGCCCTTCTCAGGGCAGCCCTCATGCGATGACTTGATGCAGAAATAAAAAGATGCAAATGCCATTGCCAAATGTTGGAACAATGCTGAGGGCCACTCCACCTTCAGCGCTCGCCCTGTGGTTGGCTGAGGCCTTCACTGAGACTGCCTCCCAGCCCAGCTCCCTCTCCTACCCAATCCTGCCGAAGCCCCATCCTTTTCACAGGTGGTGATATTGAGTGACCCTCCTGCACAGGAACACGCAGATTGGTGCAGTGGTTAGGAACGTAAGCACTGCAGACACCCTACGGGATTAGCGAGTCAGCTCTGCTACTTGCCGGATGTCTCAGTCCGTTCGAGCTGCTATAACAAAATAGACTGCGTGGCTTACAAACAACAAACACTTCTCTCCCATAGTTCTGGAGGCGGGGAAGTCCAAGATCATGGTGCCTGCAGATTTCAGTGTCTGGTGAGGGCTGGTTTCCTAGATGTTCGTCCTTTTTCTGTAACCTCACATGGCAGACAGAGAGAGAGAGATCTCTCCTGGATGTCTTTTTTGTTGTTGTGTTAAAGATTTATTGGGGAAGGGAAACAGCACTTTATTGGGGAACAGTGTGTACTTCTGGGACTTTTCCAATTCAAGTTTTTGTCTTTTCAATCTTAGTTGTGGAGGGAGCAGCTCAGCTCCAGGTCCAGTCGCCATTGTTAGTTGCACGGGGCACAGCCCACCATCCCTTGGATGGGGAGTCGAATCAGCAACCTTGTGGTTGAGAGCCCACGCGCCAACCAACTGAGCCATCTGGCCACCCAGGAGCTGAGCAGCAGCTCATTGTCTTCAATCTAGTTGTGGAGGGTGCAGCTCGCTGGCCCATGTGGGAATCGAACCGGCAGCCTCATTGTTCAGAGCTCCCGCTCTAACCAACTGAGCCCCCTGGATGTCTTTTATAAGGACACTAACCCCATTCATGAGGGCTCTACTCTCATGACCTAATCGCTTCCAAAGTCCCCACCTCCTAATACCATTACCTTGGGGATTAGGATTTCAACATATGAATTTGGGAGTTGGAGGGGGTGGGGTGGTAACACAGACATTCAGCCTATAGCACCAGAAGTGCCATTTTGGGCAAACTTCTCCATTTCTCTGTACCTCGGTTTTTTCGTCTGTAAAGTTGGGATGATAATAGTACCGATCTTTCTAAATTATAATGAAAATTAAAAGAGATAAAAACATGCTTTCAATAGTACCTGGCACATAGAAAGTTTCCAGAAAATGCTAGTTATGTTATAATGCATAAAGTCTTTGCATTTTTTCTGAGGGCAAGACTTTTGCATTTCAGATAACTGGAAAATACTCAAGCTTTACCTAAGTCATTACTTCTTGAGATGAGTGTGGAACAGTCTAACTTGAAAAAAAGAAGCAGGTAAAAGGGAGAAGAGGCAGGGGGAAAAGGGAGAATTGGTTAATATTTGAAAGTATTACCCTTCCATGTATATACTTAAGACCTCTTATCTTAGAAAAAGATTATTATGCAAGTGCTGTGGAAAATGTCCTCTAGTTATCCTGAGCTAAGATTTTTTTTTTAATCAGAAAATCATGTTTGATGACCATTTTCAGATTCTCAACATGGTTTCTCTTGTGCTGTTTAGTCAAACTTAGAGCTCAAAGTTTCCAGTTGAATCAGCCTAATTCTGAACAGGATCACAGGAAAAAGACACTGTCAGATTAGTCAAACGGCTTTCCTTGGTAGAAGGGGAGAAGAGAACAGGGGTTCTGACAATCAATCCTCCCCAAATTGAGGTGGCTTCAGGGTGGAGGGCTATTGTGGACCATACAGATGTCAGCAATGAGGCTTTTTTCTCCCATGGCACATGTGCGCGCAATGCTTAGCCCTGGACTCACAAGAAAGCTTTCCTCTCTGGTATGAAACAACAGTTATAGGAATTCTCTGCTGATTGAAAAATAGCTCTAAGACACCCACCCCTTCTAAACTTTTTAGCTATGAGAATCACCTAACTCTAAAGCCAACAACTTCAGGGAGGGACAGCTTATTGACAATCGTGCTAGAAGTGTGGCTTCGATTTGGAATAAAATATTTATAATCCGTCTCTGGGGGCAGTGAGCTTAGCACAATGAATCCGGGGCTCTGGCTCTCCTGAGGTATTTTTCTCATTCTCCCTGGCATGGATAAAATCTAAACTGTACTTAAGAAACGGTGTTAAATGTGTTAGTTGACTGAATCTGGCATTTATAATGCAATTTAGCAAAGTTTTATATTGACAGCATGACATTTTTAAAGGGCCCTTTCTGATTAACAAGGTTCAGAATCACTCCCTTGATTATGCTTGCAGAGTGAGTATAAAACGCTACAGGCTCTGGAAGCAATGAATTGGGGCTCTGTTAGCATTAGACACATTTGCTTTCTTAGTGACCATTTTGAGGGAGGATCAGGCTGGGGCTACATATTTTAGGACAGAAGAAAATCTGTTTCCTCGCTTTGGGGGGGATTTTCTGTGCCTCAATGGGCAGAGGAGTGGCTGTCGATTTCAAGCCAAGACTGAACAAGTGGTCCTTCGGATGCTCAGACGTTACCTTCTATTTGCTTATCTGAATAAAGCCAAGATATCCAGCTTGGGGCAGATGAGAGGGGGACAGAAAATTATCTTTCCAAAGAGCAAGTTGAGAAAGCTCTTAATTTATCATAGCTCCATTACCATTACCATTACTAGTACATTAAACATTTTCTGAATATCCCCTAAATATCCAATAAGCTTTTTTGGGTCTTGCAGAGGAAAGAAGGCACACATGTCAGTGACCTGTTAGAAATGGAGCAAATGCAACACAGAGTGGAATATAAATGGTCCCAGCTGGGTTACAGTGGAGCTGGACATAAGCATCCACTCTCTTGAAGACGCTGAAATTAGCAGCCATCTGCCCCTGTGCCAGACACTAAGCTAGTGTGATATCTACTTTTTTAAAAATTGTGGTAGACTATACATAACATAAAATATACTACTTTTAAAGTGTACAGTTTGGTGGCATTAAGTACGTTCACCCTGTTGTGCTATCATCACCATCATCCATCTCCAGCACTCTTTTCATCTTTCCAAATTAAATTCTGTATCATTAAACACTAACTCTCCATTTCCCCCTTCCTTCAGCCCCTGGCAATCACACTTCTATTTTCTGTCTCTGTCAATTTGACTCCTCTAGGGAGCTCATATAAGTGGAATCATACAGTATTTGTCCCTTTGTATCTGACTTATTTTGCTCAGCATAAAGTCCTCCGCATTCATCCAATGTTGTAGAAAGCGTCAGAAAGGCCTTCTATTTTAAGACTGAACAACATTCCATTGTATAGATAGATATGTCACCTTTTGTTTATCCACTCATCCATCAGTGAACATTGGGTTGCGTCCACCTTTTGACTATTGCAAATAATACTGTTGTGAACAGGGATATACAAGTGTTTTCTACCCAACTTACCCAATTTCTAGCATGATCCTGGAGCAGAGACATTATCTCCATTTTACAGGCGATCATACTGACACTGAGAGAAGTGACCTGCCCAAGACCGGAGTCCTCGTGAGGGGCGATGCTGGGATGTGATGCCGTATCTATCTGCCACCCTCCTCACCTCCGTCCCCGAGTTCAGTTCAACCCATGTGCCATGTCCCCCTGGCATCAATACTTCTATTAGACAGCACGTGTCTTATGGGACAGTCTCTCTTCTTTATCATCAGTTGTGACATGTTTTCCTGTTTATAGATCAGAACCTGGCAAGAATTCCATTGCAGATCCTCAGAGAGGTCAGAGACGTCAGGTGCCTCCTCCTCTGCATGCAGGGAGGAGTTGGAGAACTTAAGAGAAAGTTCCCACGTGAGCTGGGCCACTGAGATTCATCTTGACAGAGGAACAAAAGAGGTTCCACTCTCAAAGCCATGAGATCCAGAGCCCGCAGTTGGCACAGGTATATGATTCCCATCCACTGCACTGCAGGCCACCAAAGCCTTGGGAAAAGGGATATTGAGACCAGTGAAAAAAAAAAAAAAAAAAAAAAAGAAAAATTGGTTTTGATGTTCCTGATACCTAAGATTATTAGACTCCTTACAGATATTTGAAGGAATACTATTTTTTAACCTAAAAGAGAATCTAATGTGTCTAATGATTGGCGGGCAAGTACAAAGTGATCCGATTTGCAGAATCTGTCTTGCATGGGCTTTGATTTGAACTAAGGAGGAGGAAGGAGGTTAGCAGGTACCCCAGGGACTGAGACAAGAGTCTGGTGTGCTGGCAGGTGTTGCCTGGCCCGCCTCACACGGCTATGGCAGTTAAGTAGTTATGTCAGGAGCTCTGTCAGTTAACTCCCAGCCATGATTTAGGCAGACGTAGCTGTCCTTGTGAAGAGACACAGGGCACATGCCCTGTGATCCGTGTTACCAGGTGACAGGAGAGGGAGGAGAGGACACTCCACTCTGGCATCCCACACTACAGACCCACGGGAGCATCAGGCAATGTGGAGATTTTCCAGAGAGTATGGGGCAGTGGCAGTGGGGGCAATCGTCAGGCAACTCTGGGGGCAGAGACTGTTACCAAGTAGGGGGGTAACTGAAGAGGGAGAAAATGGCGGGTGCTAGATGAGGAGCAGCTGGCACATGGGGGCCCGGGGCGAGACTTTGTTGGTGATCTTCTTACATGAATGAGGGGTACAAGAGTCAGAGAAGTCAAGGCTGCTGCATTCTTCCTTTGGACCCCTAATCCCCACAGCCTACGGTCAGACTTTTAGAAATTAGATGACCTTTGAGATTCCTCCAACCTCTAAGATCCTCCAACTCTCGGCAGCAATATTAACAGTGTGCTACAGAGTCAAACAAAGACTAAGAACCCACCTGGGGAGGCAGGAAATCAGTCAGAGCACACGCCATAAACACCATGACAACGTCAGTGTCTTGAAAACAAGTTTTACAACATGTTGTTTCTGACGAGCCCAGGACACATGGCTTCGTGCTGCTGATTATAGCACTAATGTGAGACCCCTGGGCCCAGGCACAGCATCTGAGCTCTGCAACCCCTTCCCATCCCATCATCCTGATGCATGGCATCCAATCCCCCAGGCACCTTATCTCTCCGTGTCAAAGCAGTGCCTGGCAGCATGTCACAATTAAAGGACCCATCAGCATTTCCATTCTAAATATCCCCTTTGGAAGGATTTATTATTTGCCCATTAAAGTAAACTGAAGCCTTGCTGGAACGCAGGACCTTAGCATGGAAACAATTTGTTGAAGGGTGGAAGGGGTTTGGTGTGTGTGTATGTGTGTGTGTGTGTGTGTGTGTGTGTGTGCGCGCGTGCGCGTGCACGCGTAATGCAAAGCTAGGTTCAAAGCTGATTTATTTGTAAGCTAACGAAAAACACCATCAAAGGAAGACTTAACAATCAATATACATTATTTTTCCCTTGAAATAATGACAAATGACAGTCAAGGAGTGCAAATCTAACCTGGAAAGGAATTGCTGGACACCTTTCCTCTTCCCCAAACACCAAAGCCAAGCTCTCTTTGTGGCTCAGCTCTAATGAATTGACCAATTGATTATCTAAATGACAAAGCTGCAGCAGATGGCGCCTATCCCAGACACTTTCTCAGGAGGTTTCCTGGGGTGGGCTAACGTCCCCCAGTTCTGGTGAAAGGGCAGCACCCTAACAGCAAGGCCACCGTTCGTGCAAGCTTCTCCATCAGAAAGTCCTGACAGTCATAACCCCTTCCTCCTCTGTGGTTATTATTAGGGAGGAGGGCTCAGATCCAATCCACAATTCACCTCCAACACCAGAGAACATGCTTTTAATGTCTGTGTTTCTGAGTGATTTCAGTGGGGAGGTTTGGACTGGCTGTTCCTGTTTCTTTTTGAAACTGAAAAAATGTGACTTTACAAATGCAGAACTGGAAAGGAGACTTTTGCTAGGAATTTCCAAAGATTGTTGTCAGTACAATTTCTTAGCCTCAGTTGGCAGCACTGAGAGTGGAGATGAGAAAAAAATCCCAGCAGAAATGAAGCCAGAGGCTTACCCAGAGATGGTTTGGTGAGGGGAAAACAGCTAGTATGTAGCCTTTTCTACTGGTAGGTGCCAGTCCCTATTCTAGGAGCATGACATGTGTTAACACACTTAATCCTACCTGTGAGCCAGGAACCACTACTCCCCCACTTTCACTGAGAAGGACCCCGAGGCCCTGAGAGACTGAGTGACTCTTCCAATGACACACAGATAGTACAGGGTGGAGCAGGGCTTCTGGCCCAGTCACCTGAACGCCACACCCCTCTGGCCAGCAAGCCCTGGCCTACTTCCCCTTCACTGCTGTGGACGTGCCCCCCAAAATGTCAACCTGAGCAGATTTTAAGGAAAGGATGGTCTGACCCTTTATTTCTCAGCTGAAAAATGTTTGTCCACTTACTTGGGCACAAAAGGACGTGTGTGCTTGTGTGTGTGTGAGTGTGCACGTGTGAGGCACCGGGCATGTGTCATTTAATACCATAGCTCTTAGATGGAAGAGAACGAACTTTGGGGAGAGCTCATCTGGTCCAGAAGCACAAGGCCGCCTCTTCACAGACACCTCACACCGCCTGTTGGTGGCAGAGTAAGGCCTGGAACCCAGCTCTCCCGTCTCAGTCCAGGACGTTGTTGATTACAGAGCACAGGTGTGCTTTGGACAAAGAGAAAGGTGGAGGTAGAGTCTGAGTGTTAGGGAGGACCAGGTGAGACCAGTCCAGGAGGGAATTAACATTAGCTGATAGTCTCTACAATTGGGGCTTTCTACAGTCTTCCAGCAAATTCTAACCCTCATGTAGAAAACATACTAGTTACTTTTGGCAAATGGGAGGAACCTAAGGGGGTGTCATGCTTCACTTGACTTCAGCCCATCATCATTACCTATGAGGGTCCACCCACCCTCCTGGATAGGTCCTCGTTTTTTACTTACAAACACTCTTGTTTTTAAAAGAGGTCTCATCAGGAGAAAATGACGTCAACAGATATTGTCCAGGCAGTGTTCCAGTGGTGCCTGGAAGTCCCACTCCTTCCCAGCTCCTCAGAGCCCAAGAATGAATACGCACGCCCTCCCATCCCCTCCCTCCTGCCACCCCAGGGATCACCTAGAGTCCCTGGAGAGGGAGCAGAGGACCTGCTCAGCCTCAGCACCCAGCGTCTCTGAGATTGAATCTTTCCCTCAGATGTGGCTGGTTTGGATAAACCTCAAAACATTAGGAGTTGACATCTTCCCCCAGTTCTTTTTCTTAGTCATTCGTGAACACCTGCAACTGTTCTTTTTAACTCCTTCTGTCTTGGTGGGAGGACATTTTCCATATTACTTTAGAAACCACTAGCACCCACACAGTTTTTTTAAAAGCAGAAAAGGGGAACCTCCTTCCTGCAGGTTTTGCCTCTTTATTTTCTGTTTGCTTCCCATTGAAAGTCTAGTCACCTGTGTCCCTTTCAGGGGAACTGCCTCCTCCCACAGGATTTCCCGCCTTCATCCCAAGAGAGCATGCGGTGGAGGAGGGTAAAGGCAGACAAGCAGCTGCTCACTCTTCTTCCTCTGAGTGCCCCCTGCTCGGGTGAAGAAGGTCAGAAGGCCACCCCGCTGTGGTGACAGGCCAGGGTCTGACTCCCTTCTCAGCAACTAGAATCTACCTGGAAGCGTCAACTAGCTTCTCCTCAGTTTCCTCATTTGTAAGATAAGAAAAGTGTCCACTACATTAGGGCCTCTGTGAGGATTACATGAGATGACATATATGACTACTTGCCTGTTATAATAGGTACTAGTAGGTCCTCAGGAGAGGTTGGCTTTATTAGTAACCGAAAGCAGAGAGAGAGAGAGGGCAAGACTGAATTCAGGGTTTAGGATGCCAGTCATTCGTGTATCTCTCTCTCTCTCTCTCTCTCTCTCTCTCTCTCTCTCTCTCTCTCTCTCTCTCTCTCTCTTCTCTCTCTCTCTCTCTCTCTCTCAATCTTCCAATCAAAGGCACATTAAACAACTTTTCTCGTCCCAAGAGGAGACTGAAGGCCAGTTGCCACCACCATTTCCTACTTCCCTCAATTTGCAAAAGCCACCAACCACTGTCCTTTTTGTATTCAAAATGCTAAGTAACTAGCACCTCCAATTTTTATAGGCAAAGAAAGATGTGAACACCTCTGGAGAGTGTGTTGACCCAAGCAGACCCATGAACAAGGGCTCTGAGCAAGCATGTGATGGGTGCTCTGGGATTCCTCACTAGATCACACACTTTCCAAGACAGGCCTGAAATACAGGCTTCCACGGAACAGAGGTCTTCACCTGTTCAGGTCACTGATGTACATAAAATTCCCAGAAAAGTGCCTAGCAGATGGTAGGTCCTCGGAATTTTATGTTGAATGACTAAATAGTTGCTGACTGAATGAATACTTCAGGGGCAGAATAGCTTCAAAGGTAGCTGGCCTCAGATTTGATTCCCCCCTTTTCCACTTACAAGCAGTGAGGCTTCTTAACATTCACTTATCCTACTCCACCCTATTCCCTTACCACTAAAATAGAGAAAGTCCCATCTACATGTAGCATAGTCTTATAGATTAGGGACAGTATAGTTAAAACATGTAGCATGTGGAGAAGAATCCAGAGTGGCTTGGCATAGTCTTCCCAAGAACCTGGAGTCAGGAAGATCCAGCCTGCTCAGGGGAGAGAAAAGTCATCCTCATGCCGGTGACCCTTCAACCTCGCCCCCTACCCCTGAGGCAGAGAAGGAAGTCTATGTGTCTATGATTCTTGGTCCCAACCAGAGATTCTCAAGGAAGATCATGTTCTTTTAATGAAACAACTCATCCTCTACCTGGTGACCCTTGTGAATAATCCATACTAGCAAGACCCTGTCCTCACCATTGTTGGCCTGGGTACATGCATAGGCGATTACCTAGACAGCACCTCCCATCTCAGCTCCTCCTCTCTCTTTCCAGCTGGGGTGGTTCCAGGCCAGAGCTACCAAGAAGGACAATACGTACCCTCAGTGGGGGGTTGCTTGGGTAAGTGATGGACGCTGAATCTGCAAAGCAATATAACCAATAGGATATCTATCTCACTTCTAGAAAAATATGCTTTGCAAGATCCAATTATTGCCCCCGTATCAACATGCACAGTCTGCTTGCACTAATATGGCTTTGATAGAACTTGTATCAGTATAAATATTACTTTAGCTTTTAACTGCTAATTATATCAACATAAACTTAATTTATAGTGATAATCACAGTCATAATGTGCTGCTGCCAAACATCCCCACTGACGCTTTGAGGCTTCATGTAAACTCAGCTATTAGCAATCATGTAAATGCCCCCATTACTTATTATTATACTGGCTAAAGAACTTCTCTCATTGACTTCTTCCCAAAGCCCATAGCAGGCAAGAATGACAGAAGACTGGGCGATGTGGATCGATTTATTGCAGCTAACTTGTTTCTTACAATAGCCCATGCTGGGAAATAGAAAATTGCAAAGAAAGACCTCAATCTGGCAGGAACATAGTCTCAGTTTAAACTTAGTTTTGGTCACGTTATCTCAATTAAGTCATAACACTCTCACTCAGATAAACGCCAAATAACACTTAGTTCATACGACATGCTACTTCTATCGCTTCATGTCAGGATTTAAAAAAGAAAATTTTGCTGTATCCTGTAAATTCACACAGTTTTTTAATTCAAAAGTTTCAAAGTGTTTGACTTACGTCAACTGTTGTTCCTTTTGTGTGGCAGTTTAGTGGATATTTGTTGTTTATGCCATCCAATATCCACTTTCTCATCTTGAGGCAATTGTATCCCAGTTTGTTTGGGGAACCCACCCCCCAACATTCTCTCTTTATTGTTCTCATAAAGAAGATGCCGTCTCAGGCTCCAGGTGGGAAAGCATGTTATCTAGGATCAGCCAATCAGCATATTCCACCTGTACTCTGTCCATGGTGATCGGTTCAGGGGTGAGCACATGACCGAAATCTAGACAATCAAGGTCAGACAGACTCAAGTCCAGGAAGCACCCTTTCTCTCCTGTCCGTTAGGTACAAGGCTCAGAGCAAGGACCCGTGGGGCTACAGCCCAATCCACTGACCTTCAGGGAGATCCCAACTAAGAGTGAAGCAGCCCCGAGGAGAGCACAGCTAAACTGAGGGCAGGAGAGAAACAAACGTGACATTTAAGCTTCTGAATCACAGTGTCTGAAACCAGCCCTCTCCTTGGACTTTTCGATTTCACAAGTCAAGAATGCCTTTTTTGTATAACCCAGTGGGGCTGTTTACTGTCACTTGCAACCAAAAAATCCTAATGATACAGGCAGCAGGTGAACATAGGGTCTGATTATATCCAATTCTAAGATAAAGAAATGTGAACATAAAGAAATGATGTCCAGTCAGTCATAGAGTCAATGTAAATTAAATATAGAAAGGTGAGCAGATCCTAACTATCCCCAAACCAAAGTGCCCTGCAAATACAAGAATTTTAACACAATTTAAAAATCAGAAGCTAGAGTGGCAGGTACAAAAACTGGTGTCTTTTCCTTTTCAAATATTTTGGTTCAGTGCTAAAGAAAGCAAAATCTCTGGAGAGACTAACAGAAGCTTCAGGAGAGATGTAGAAAACACAAGGGGGCTGTAGGATGGGGGGGGTCTGTGTGCAGTCAGCGAAATGATCAGTTCCAAATTCAGAAAAGCTGAATTTGGTGAGGGACTAAAGTAAAATGTGAGAAGGTGGATATGTAAGATCCTCTTGTAGTTGGAAATCTAGTTTAGCGTGCACAGCCGAGCAAGTGTGAGGAAATCAAATCCTTGGGGCTTTTGAAGATGCAGTTATTCATCTCTGAATCATATTCCCAGCACCCCACCTACTGCTCTCTGCAGTGCTGGGACATGTTATCTGTCACTGGTCCCCCCCAATTAGCACTTTGAATGCAATCACAACAATAAGGACCATGCCCTCATCTGCCAGGGGCGGGCTGGCTTCTGCAATTAAGCTAAAGTTCAGGTTTTGGCTAATAACAGGAGAGGAATGTGACAGTGAAGGGAATGCTTACTCATTAGCTCATGCTAATGGGTGCTATAACCAACCAGCCACCAGCCCGCCGGTGTGAGAGCCAGGCATGCCGTGTCACTCTGATCTCACAGTGTTTGCAGGTTTATTTCACAACATTACTGAGGTCTGGCAGTTATCTAATAGGGAGCGGTTTTAAGGGGGAAAAAAAGGATAATCTTGTTTTAAGTGCCAGTCTTAGGTCTCAATATTTTATGAAATAGTCATTAATTTTCCGTACAAGGCTGATGGTGATATTATGAGGCCATCATGTTTATGCATAAAACATTCCCTGGGTATCCCTAAGAGTTTGGTGAATGTAAGGAAAACAATTATCTCTTATTTATGTAAGGCAAATGGTAATTGTCACACCAGTCCAAGTTGTCTGAGAAGATAGGTCACTGCAGAGACGAGGACCGTCTGACGATGACACTGGGTAATAAAGTGTGGAGAAGCTGTTTTGCTTTTTGCAGAACCTATAGAATCCATCCATTCCATCATTCCTTCAACATCAATGTTTCAAGTACCTCCTACCACTGCAATGTTCAAGAGTCAACAAGGCAGAAACAGCTGTGCCCTCTGGGAGTTCGCATCCTCTGGGCCGTGGGGACTTAGGTCTCAGGAGACCCAATTAGGTCTTGAATACAGGAAAGGTGTGTAATGGAGCAATTTCAGCCACCCCACAAGTCTTTTTCTACTTCTCGCACTTATGTCACCCAATTTTAGGCATTGGTGACCTAGAAAAGTGTTGACGGTTCATGGAAACATTATGTTTGAGCATTTGGGATCTTCGGGATTAACCTACAAGCATTGAGGCAGACTTTGTTCTTTTCAGGTCAGTCGGATAAAGCAGGCACGTGCACCTTATCCTCTTCATCCCGTTAAAGCGTCCTTCTCCATCACATTGTCACAGGTAGCGCTTCACAGCAGCTCCACTCAGCTGTCTTGCAGGTCCACAGTGGGAAACACACAAAGGAGGTGCATGGATCAGACCTTTTGTAAATCATGACTACAGGGTAAACAGCTTCAAACGCATAATCGAAACATAATGAGTCATTTGTCAAAAATGATGTCTGTGAAAACCCACCCTACAGTTTTAAGGACTTTGCAAATTTACAGTGTGACCAGGGTCATCTGTTGTGGGGGGCATTTTGGTGGGACTCTCTTTGACGACAGCTGCCAATGTGCTCCTAAACTGATGCTTTCATTGTAACTACTGTGTTTCCCCCAAAATAAGACCTACCTAGAAAATAAGCCCTAGCATGATTTTTCAGGAGGACATCCCCTGAACGTAAGCCCTAACGCATCTTTTGGAGCAAAAATTAATATAAGCCCCGGTCTTATTTTCAGGGAAACACGATATTAATAGCATGAAGGCAAGTTCCAACTTCCCTCTAGAGCACCATCTATTCAAAATTAATTTATTAAAAATGCATTCTCGTCAATAGTGCCAAGCAGATTTATGAAAAGCAGATCATCTAGGATACATAAACATGCAAGCCCTGAAGTTTATGTCTGTGCCACGTTTTCTAT
This sequence comes from Rhinolophus hipposideros, assembly GCF_964194185.1. Lineage (NCBI taxonomy): Eukaryota > Metazoa > Chordata > Mammalia > Chiroptera > Rhinolophidae > Rhinolophus > Rhinolophus hipposideros. Next base: position 14,935,090 of record NC_138054.1, on the reverse strand, counting down.
CATTTATGTGGAATCCTGGCAAAGTGTGTCAATATTTGTAGCCTACCACTTTGGAGGTTATTTATTTCTGTGGGTCTATTTCTCATGGTGACACGGTTTTCCAGCCTCGTCTGACAGGTGGTAGTTGACACCAATCTATATTAACTTCAGTATACACTGAAAATTTTTCACTAAGTGAAGCAATGTTCAGAATACTGTCTGGCTGCCTTTTGAATGCTAGGGAGAGTCTCAAAATTTCTCCTCATTTTAAAATGATGAGTATTTTGGCTTTTAATTTTGTGACTGGCATTTTTATTATTTTCTTCTTTTTTTAGATTGTCAACTGTTTAGTGATAGCTGGTAACATCAGTTACAATATATGTTTTCTCAAGAAAGATCTTTCTTTTCCTTTAAGTTACAGTTTATTGGGATCAAGAAAGATCTTTAATAAGAACTCAGGTAAAGTCTTGATTAGAGTTTCTCTATTAACCATTTCATCAGTGAGGGAATGGATTGTGCTAGTGGGAAAGCAGAGGGAAAATAAAATAACCAAGACCTTTTTTTGTTTTCAAATAGTAATCATAAAAAGAATTAACTTAGGGCCCAGCCCTTTAGGCTGGAATCATGTTTTTCTTGAAATTGTATAATTCCTTGACTTAAGTATTAAGAAACATGCAAGCCAGTTTCAAATTTTCAAAAGAAAATTAGGTTTGCCTGGTCATCATTGAATTGTAGAGCTAAGGAAGTTAAAGTGCGTGGCTCATTGGAGCCTTAAGCTCCAGTGGTGCAGCTCATACTCAAACCGAGATCTTTCTATAAATAACATCATGGCCCCCTAACTCCCTGTTTATTATTCTTTGTGAGTCTAAACTTTTCATTACCTTAGCTCACTGCTTATCAATGGGGAAGAGAGAAACACAGAATTTTAGAGTTGGAAAGGATTCATTTACTGGTATACATTGCATAAAGATTGATTTAGCTAGTCCCTACGATGTGCCAGGCATTACATTAGGTATTTTGGAAGCTAACAGGAGTAAGTCACTTCCCTGCCACTTTTCATAATTGTGTGTGTCTGTGTGTGTGTGTGTATGTGTGTGTGTGTGTGTGTTGGTGTTGGTGTTGGTGCAGGGGTGGGCGTGAGGGTCGGGAGGGACAGTTGCCAAGAAAGAAAAGCAATCTAGTATGTGCCCTAAGTGTTGTGAAGGATATGATATCAAGTCTGTCCAGAGATAGGGTGTACCCAGGGGAGAATGGACTCCCCACTGTGGTTTGCAATTCAGGCTTCAGAACCATCCAGGGAGTCTTATTTTTAAAAGTCCAGCTTCCAGAGCACATCCCAGAGTCACTGAATCAAAATTTGCAGAGTTGAGACCCAAAGTTGCATTTTTAAAATACTTTCTACGTTGTTCTGCTAACTAGCTAAGTTTGCCAACCATTGCTCTGTTCTACCCGGGGTAAAGGGCTGGTCAGGATTGATTTATGAGTTGTGTCTCCTGCATAAAAACTTGATGTCGGAAGGACTTTCCAGCAGTCAGGAAGGACCCAGCTTTGTCCAGAGTACCTCAGCCAGCCATTGCCTCCACCGGGACATCTGTGACGTCCCCAGCAGAACAAAAGCTGGTGGGTCACTGTCCAATAGCTAAGCATTCAAGCTGCATGTTCCTTTGAACAGGGACCTGAGCCATTAGCAGCAGAGTTCCTGAGGCAAAGGTGCAGGGTGGGCAACATCTTTCAAAAATATTGATTTTACTGGGATTGGAAATAGGTCTCCCTGAAAACCAAAGCAATTCTAAAATGATCATTTGCATTCCATGCTATTATAACATTTTACCATGAATTGAAAAAATAGAGAACAATGTGGTGAGTTTTTCCTTAAGCTAAACTTACTCCAATTTTTAAAACTCTGAGTAGGAGGATCTCTACTGTTTAAAGTATGCAAATAATACTTAATGACATTTTTTAAATGTACTTATTTAGAAAAACAAAAATTTTCAAACTTATGTCAGTCCCTGAAATCTACAAAAGGTTTTGCTGGTATCTGAAACCCAGAAGTCTGGGGAATAGCCACTACAACCTTCTAACAGAATTCTTTTTTACTTCCACTCTTTTCCCCCCACTCCACTCTTTGTTCTTGCTTGCCTCCACTGAAATCACACTGCAGATAACCCTGAAGTTTTATAATTTGCTTCTTTTGGGGTACTATCTTAATAAATTTTTATCTGTTTGACTTATTTTATTCACTTTTATGGTACTTCCTCAAATCAATCTGAAATGCAGGCATATTTGAAACGACTTACTCAAACTTTCATTAGGAATATGACCATTTATTTGAACACCTAAAAACACTGAACAGAATTTTAGAGACATTAAAATTTTTTTTTCACCAGTGGAAGTCAAAGTTGTTTCTTCTCCCCAAACCAGTTTCCTCTGGAGAGTTTCTTTTTTTCCGTCATAATATTTGATGTCATTCACCACTCCAGAATTTTAGATCAGGGAGTAGAAGTACTTGTCTCCCTCATGGCTAAAGCCTGAATTTATGTGGATATGAGTAAGATTTATGATGTGCAATAAACATTACTAAAATGTGACAAAAGAGTGAAGATTTAAAGACACTTACTAATTTAAGATGACATTTTAAACATTCGCAGTCCTTAGAGCAATACATATTTCAGGTCTTTATACAGCTTTCCAGGCAGAATGCCTATTAGGAAATGAAAATCATCTGTGTACTTTTCTCTCTCTTTGCAAAGCCCCCCATCCCCCATTTATAGCTCCCCAGTAGCTACCCTCTCCATCAGTGTTTAGTGGTGCCTTTATGCTCAGCACCTAGATGTTAAACAAATTAGAATCTTAATATATGAGGTGTGACTATGAGGTCTAAAAGGAAATAGGGAAGGAAAAAAGCATATATATCTATATGGCTGGCCATGACTTCAGTTACGGGTGCCCTGGTAGAACTCTACGTTTTAAAGGACTGAAATTGACACAGTGCCAGTCTTTTGGAAAATGCTGCCAATGCTATTTTTCCTCTTACATGGGAAATTATACAAGTAAGTCTACTGAGAAAACATGTCATGGATGTGGAAAGTTGGTGCTTGGCCAATTTTCACACATCTGGTTCGCCGGGCAGTCTGCGCTCATCAGCTAATAAGGACTTACGTGAACCCAGCTTAGGCCAGGGCCAGCCCCATGGTCGCCATTTGGTCGCACCTGGATGCCAGCCTCAGCTCTGGCCTGGCCCTCTCCATTCAGGGCCTCTTTTATTTCCAACACAAAATGGTCTTGTGTTGTTAAATGGTCTCTAATTTTTCTAATAGCAGACAGTAGAGTTTCTCGCTGGTTTTCAGTAAGCACGCTTTATTTTGCCTCCCTAATTTGCTCCCAGTCGAATCTGATTGCATTTACTTGGGCAAAAGGGAGGGGCTGTGGCTACCCGGAAAGTCATGGACTTGAAGTCATCCTAATGATCTCATGGGGTGTTGTGTGTAACGCAAACCCCAGGTCCCCTCCACTCTGTGTAGATGCCAGTCTCGCTGACTGACAATGTACTTAAGCACTCAGGGCTGTTTTTCAGTGTGTGATTTACTCTCTCCCTTTAATTAAGCTGGAGATGGCAAGCCAAGAATATGTGAGGCTTGGTTTTCAGAGTAAAGAGTATTCCCTGGAACAGGTCACACGTTGTACCTTGCCCCTTTGGGACGTGAGCTAATCCAGGGAGGAACTCCACGACAGGTTCCAAGCTGGGCCTATCTCTGCATTTCTAGTAATTTCGAAAATATCTATCTAGTAGAGGAGTTGCGGCAGTGAATTATGGTCGGTCACCAAAGAGAATTTAACTCATTCTGAGGCAGCCCATAATGTTCAACAACCCATATTATAGGAGCTATTTTTCTCTCTTCTCACATTAGTGGCAGTCACTACCCCACAGGTGGAGGGGCTTAGGGTGGCTCACTTCCTTACATCAATAGCATTTACTCTAGGGGCCATCCAGGTACCATCACAGCTTTGTCAGAAAATGAAAGTCACATCTGCATGCCACCATACAGAATTGGAAGCACAAGAAGCGAGTCAGGGCTACAGAGCGTACAAAGGCCATTTCTTACAGCTGGGGGCTTTGGCACACCCATGTCTGTGAACTCTTTATACCATGTGAGTTTATTTTCTTTCACTATAAATACGGCACCTTACCTACCAGCAGATAAATACATACCTGGAATTATTTTTCCACCAATGGGGAAGGAGTCATAGCTTGCTTGGCCTACCTTTTTCCCTGGGCAGAGAGAGTCTCGGGCCTTCCAGCTTCACCATGGCCCCACTCGCACATCTCAACTAACCAGGCCCCTGGAAGGGCCTTTTCCTGGAAAACGGTCATTTCCTTACCTTGCAGGCAGTTCTGTGCTATGATTTAGTATGTATATGGTACCAATATAGTATGCATTGGTTATAAACACAGCGCATGTTTTCCTTGAAGAAAACTTCAGCAGTTGAAGGAGCTTACGGCTAAGCTCTAGTTCTAGAAAGGTTCACTCTTTATCCCTTGAGATTGTCATCAGTACTTGGAGGCAGTGTGGCACAGTGGATAAGTGCTCAGGCTTTCACCTCAGAAAGCAAGTTGTGTGACCTGCAGAAAATCACTTAATATCTCTGGATCTTAATATTTTCTTCTGATGAGGATGTTGGCTCAGTCTCTAAAGTCATTTCTGGTATTAAACATCAGTAATTCAATGCTAGCAATGGCTGACAGGCCCCTCTACACATGCTGTACAATGAACAGTATCTGCTTGTCTGGATGTTTGGGTAAGTTCCCTCTGTTTTTCACACTGCTCATCTTTGCTCAATGACTTAGTTACGCATGTCTGTTTTTTGCTTCCATTCATTCATAATGAGGACTGGCTCCTTCTGCTTGTCTCTCAGAGCAAGTGAAGCTATTCAGGCTTGTTCTTGAGTGGAGGTGTACAATCTACATCCTCAGAGCAAACCTAATAAAAACTATGAGAAGGAATTGTGAAAATCAACACCCAGACTAATAGATGTAATCTAACTAAGCAAGTCGGGCCACTGGGAATATTCTCCAGAAACCAGGGACCCTAAAGCTCAGGGAAGCTAATTCATGCCAGCTCAGGTCCCCATCCTGGTGTCTAATGGCTGCTTGAAATGTTAACTCCTGCAAGTATATAGGCGTGAAATGATATCATCTTAAACAAACAGAAACACTAAAGTGGAGGGGGAAGGGAAATGAAATAGGTACAATATTGATAACTACTGAAACTGAGTGATGAGTACACGCTGTCATTATTCTCTTTACTTATGTGTATATTTAAAATTTCTAATATCAAAAGTTTTTAAAAGTCCAGCCCTGCAGCAGGTATTACTCAAGAACAAAGTTGAGGCTACAGAAGGAAGGATGGAAGGTTCTGGAATCGATCTGACTGAAGGCCCCGAAGGCCCCAAAGAGAGCACACTGAGCGTCCCCCTCCTTCATTAACTGCTTTGGAAATCCCAGAACAGTCTCCGAATGACTTTACTAACATCAGAGTTGCTCCTCAGAGAAGTGCAATCATTGCTGCATCATATCTAACAGTGGACCATGAACCTTGATGAAATTAGTTAGACAAGGCCCAGAAAATTCTTTTTTTCTGTGTCATATAAATTTACTTGACCTTACCTTCCCCTGCTGGGCAATAGTTGATGTGTATGCCGTGGATTTTCCCATGGATATTTCTAATATGAGCTCTGAAGTTCTGAGCAAAGCTAAATTGGGTGAAGAATGAAGACTTATTGCTAACTGTTTGTTTGACTGCCTGCTTCCTCGAACAGACTGTGAGCTACTCATCTTCGTATTCCCTGACCTAACACAGGGCCTGCTTCCTGGCAGTGGCAGAAGGAATGCTGGTTGAATGGGTTTATAATGACACTAAGGAAAGAGGTTTACCAGATTTCCCTAAAGGAAACTAAATTCTCATTCCAGCAGTTCAATTAAAGAGCACACACTTCAGAGTCAGACAGGCTCAAGTTCAAGTCCACCACTAGGGAGCCTGGTGGTACTTGGTCTGTGACTGGTCTCTGCATCGAAGTGATGGAGTTGGTGCCTTTGCTGAGCTACATCACGGAGGGCTGTTGTGCAACTGTGAATCAGAATACAAATGTGCTTTGCGAATAAAGGTAAATTTCAATGCATTATGTAGTTGCAAACATTTACATGATGCAGGTGTTTTAAATAATGTATGCAATTTGCTTCAAAGCAGCAAATGTCTTAAAGTAGTTTTTAACCAAAAGTCTTATAACTGCTTAAGTCCAAAAACTTCAAAATTGCTTCAAAGTAAAGATTCATTGATCATGCTTCCCCCCTCAGTTTGAAATAGAAAGGTTAGAGGCTACATAGAAAATGTGCCTTGGAGAACTAACATTAGGATTGCACGGAGAGTGTGATGACAGAAGGATAAGCAATTCTGAGGTCCATGGCCAGCGTGAACTGCAGAAGTAAGGCTATGTTTCTTCTCTCCTTTTTCTGACTAAATATGTATTTTTCACATACCTCTTTGATGTTAAGGGAAAGCTCTAGTTGTCAATCCTTCTTGCTGAACAAAGAAAAATAAAGCAGGGTTGATCTTCTATCCCATTCCCATACCAAGATTTCCTGGAGTCAACATAACCCCTCTCCATGGAGGAAGGTCCTCCAGCCCTTCAGATGGCGTGAGCTTTATTGTCATTGCCCCGGAGCCTCCACTCCAAGGCTCTAAGGCTCCTGGGTGTCAGTCAGCCCTGTGTGAGGTCCGGGGTGGTAAACAGTGTTTGGCTGAAGTCATCCCGTGCACTGCGTGGCCTGAGAGAGACTGAATCTGCTACTTCCTGTTACCATCTTTGACATGAAGGAGGCAGATCCAGGGCATGGTTGGCCATGAAACAAGGTTGGTACATGTGACCTCTTCACTGCAGAAATGAGGATATTAAGAGAAGTAGAGGGCTGAGCTCATAGCTGTAAGGTGTGGATTGACCTTGCACGCAGCTCCATGACAATAGCTCAAAGCTGCTGCATGCCCCGGGCTGTCTGCTTGGGAGGTGGGCTATCCCCTTTTCAGCCCCACATCCTTGATTTGGGAAAAGGCAGAAGAATCCTGACCCACACTGGCAGCTCCAAGCTGACAGCTCTCTGGAGAAAGGAATACAGGGTTGTGAATGAACTTTTCCCACCTTTACAACCTCCCAGCCAAACATGTGAGCCCCCCACTTTGGAGCCCCAGGCAGGGCTGCAGAGACAGAAGGAAGCCGTAGGCCAGCTTCAGCCTTTTCTAGGCAGTCAGGAGGACTTCCACTGAAACAGGCAGTAGACCCCTGTCTCAAGTTCTTCCTCTTGAATACCTGTTGGTCATCATACCTGTCCACAGGTGTGCATTTATCTGTGAATAGAAGATCCATCCATTTACTCAATCATTGATGTATCAAATGTCTATTAGGCACTTTAATGAGACAGTTACCTGGCCAGGCTCTAGGAGAACAGCAGTGCATCCAGGCCAAGAATGTCTTCCTGTGTGTTTATTTGGTTTGATTTTGCTTTGGTTTGGTTTCAATTCTTTGTTTCAGTGCCCATGAGATGCCTTTTTGCCTTTGTGGCCTTTTTGGCCACGAATTTTGTTTATTGGTTTGGTTATTTCCGTTCTTTGTTTCAATGCCCAGGATAGTAGTTGACCCTTAGCCGTTGTGCAGTGTGTCCCTATTACTACTAATAAAAGTGGCCAGGGCCACCCACCTGGAGCAACGGACCCAAGACAAGTTACGCCTTACGAGAGTGCTTCTCTGTCACCTTCATTTCTCCCAGAAGGTAATATCTAATTAAAGTGAACAGCAAGAAAGGCTTGGGAAAGTAACAGAAGAAATTTCTCAAAAGGACAGCTTGCAGCCCGAGGTGCAGGTAGAGAGAGCATGGGCTGGGGATGGGACAGGATGTAATTGGTAGGCTGGTGGGAACTTTCTCAGCCTGGGAACTTTTAAAACCCTCTAACACATTTTCAGTTAGGACCTCCTGTTCCCTTTCCCCATTCCTCTTACCCCAAAGTAGTTCAAGCTACCTGATTAAAAACATCACAGGGCATCCAACATCACCAGGCCAGGACTGAGTGCACCCTTTCTCCACTTATTGTTTCTATACAGCCTGGAACAAGGATCTGTAAGCCAAAAGAAGCCAGGAGGCCCTTCCTCTCTCTGCCATCAGAAGCAATAAATCTTTACTGTCTTGTTCCCGAAGTGAGGGCTTTGGGCAGAAAGCCAGACCTGAGGATTAAAACCATGTCAGTGATTCCTACAGCTCCCATTGGGAAAAACCAGAGCTAAGTGACAGAAGAAGGTGCAGAGAGAAAATCCACTAGGCAAGGATGCCTTTGAGTAGCTGAGCCCTTGAGTTTTCTCCTAACTTTTCTCACTTGTATCATAATTCCCCACCCCGACCCCATAAGGAGTTCATGAGGATAAAGGAAAATAAGAGCTATGAAAAGCATATCAACAGGTCCCTGCCTTGATCTTTCAGTGGGTATTGTAAAATAGCACCTACCTCAGAGGGTTATTGCAAAGGTTAGAGTTAATATTCATAAAGTTTAGGATAGTAGCAAAGATAGAATAAGCATTTATATAAATGTTTGCTATTTTAACAGTCAGGTCTGGGCAGGACACAGATGGTACAAAAAGTGTAACTGAAGAGTTATTGAATGTCGGTACTATTTACAGAGGTCATGGCAGGTTTCAGGAGTTAATGAAAGAGGCAGAAACAACCAGGGATAACAACAGTTAGAAGCAGGAGCTGTGGAAGAGGTGACGCGGAGATTGAGGAAACAAACACATCGACCTTTCTCCCCTCTCCACTCTGACCTCCTGCCTACGTCTCCATCACCCAAACCAACTGGAAGCAGAGGGCATGTGTAGGTGATGCCATCCATGGAGTCAGCCTCTGGGGGCACAGAGCATGTATCTGATGGGGGAGCCTAACTAAGAATAACTAGCACAGCTGTTCTTAGTAGTGACTTGGTATTAGTATTAATGGTAGTATTATCCAGTGCAAACTGATATTATTGTTATTCACAGCAGGTAGATCTAATAACAGGACCTATTTCCTTTGATATAGATTTTTGTGTTGTTCTGAAATGTCTTCATGTTTTGTTTTGTTTTGTTTTGTAATGGGGCGTGACTTTCTGTTTGAAGGATGTGTTGACATCACTGTTGTCACTTGGGCAGTTGTCTTCCATGAATTAAGAGCAATCAGAGCCCAATGCGACTGGAGTCTGTTCCTCAATTTGTAATTTCTGCCCTGTTTGGAACCATCTAGTATCCGTACGAGCCTCAATTTCCCTCAACATAAAAAGGAAAGAAGAGGTCTAACTCTTACAGCAGAGTTGTGAAGAAGAATCCCCTGCCAGAACTGTACAAATACAAGGAATTGCAAATAAAACAATTCCAAAATTTTTCTTAATAATATGCAAGAGTTCTGACTTAACAAGCATGACATATTGTGGCTACCCTATTTTTTTAAAAAAAATCCGCTGATCATTTTTCACAACTTATTTATTCTTGGTGCCTATTTCCTTTCCAAGGAAGGAAAGAAAATAAAATAACTTTAATATCTGTTTTCTTTACAGGATACTTTTTGTGTTATTCCCGAAAATCATTTCCACATGAAGAATATATTTAAGGGTCTGCCTTCTAATTAAAACAAAATTATTTCCTATAGTCTTTTTAAGCATTTTGTTCACCTAAATGTGTATATTTCTGCTCTAATTGAAATTCCTAAATAGTCACTTTCTGAACTGTCAAAATTGTAAAGCTGTTGATGGGTGCAGCGCTGGGGTTTCCATGGCAACTATTTTCATTGCCTAGGCGACGCTGGTCTGGTGATATCACCACTGAACTGGCTCAACTCTTTAAAACTTGGCAGTTCCCGAAAATGTGCAAGCATGCCCTAAAAGTTTAAGGGACTTTTATTTTTAATGGCTGGCACCAAGCTTGGCTCTACCAGGACTTGAGAAGCGGCAGCTCTGTTCCTAGGTTCTTCGTTGTGTAGGGGATGAGAGATTTGACAAGTATGCTAATCCTAACAGATCCTATTTGGATGGTGACTTTTTATGTGAATAGCTCCCAAATCACATTACCATCAGTCATTGCAGCCTAAATGGAAGTGGAGTTAAGTGATAGAGTTAGTTCACTCATGGGATAACAAGATGCTTCTAAATATAAGTCAAATTTAAAGTATATACTGTCTCATAATTATTTTTTCCTTCCTTCCTCTTTCTTTCTCTCCTTCTTTCCTTTTTTCTCATTTAAAAAAAATAATGGATTCTAGAAGCTGGAAATATCATTATTTGTTCACTTTGGATATCTGTTTGAATATGGTGTGTCATTCCTAAACTACGTCCTATTAAACTGTTTGTGGAAAAGTTACATTAAAAATAAATCATTTCTTGATAAGCTGTTTTATTGGTGCGTGCTCAACAATTACCCAGGGAGAGAGAGATCATTTGGTTCGCCTTTTTTTTCAAATTTCTTCTAATTCCATCCTTAGGATCATTTAAACAGGGTGGTCCATTTTAAAGCAGCCACATTTAAGTCTGCTTTGCATTAAATGAGCTTGCTGTTGGATGAGTTTGGCTGGCTCACGAATGCATCACAAAATGCAAATGTAATGATAAATAAAGCTTTGGCTACATCATGGAAATGGGGAGCATTTCAAAAAAATGATGTTAGCACTGATTCTAAGGGCAACGGCAACCCTTGAACACTCCTCATATTTTAAACATTTAAATGTGTTACTGAATCAAGTATGTCCATTTGATATGTGGCAATTCGTAAGTAACACAAAATAAGAAGACTGAAGCGCCAGCTTTCCCTCATGAGTTAACACTGGTGAAAAGACAAGAGTGGGAAAGAGCTGTTAGAAGTCAGGAAAATGAAGAAATGCCTCTGCATACTTATTTGAGGAGTCATTTTGAAGTCACTAGCAGGCAGAATGCGAACTGCTATGTGCCAATTATTCCACATCTCTTTGGGACCTGAAGCTATTGAGTTGCTGCCTCTCTTGGCTTGACTCTTAGAAGAAGATATAGAGGCAATGAAAAGGGAAGAATCTTAGGTATGATTACACATAATTTAATGAGCTTTTAAGACAAATATTTCAGACTTTGTACATGCAAAAGAGGATTAGTCCCTTGAAAGTAGTAGCTTTGTTGGTAGCCAATCTAATTACGACGATGCTGCTACTGTTTCATTCTTTTAATGCCAGCTTTTTTCCTTGAGGTTGTCTTTAAAGACTGCAAGACCTGTGTGGCACACATTTCTAATTATTTACCAAAATCCATTCATTATTTTCCTGTAGAAGCTGAGTATGTGGCTTCCATAGTAATAAAATGGCCCGTGGGTACATGGCTATCCAGCTGGTGACTGCTAGTTGTGGTCACATGACAACATTCTCAGTGGAAAATGGAAGTGCTGTGGGTCATTTTCAGCCCTCAGTTTAAAATATTGCACATGAGTTCCTCCATGACTTTCCCTATCCTCCAGGAACCATAGGAACCCAGCATTGACCCTCACCTTAGGAGATGGCAGGGCAGCATAATGGAAGGAACCTGGGCCCCTGAATGACTATATACAGTAAATCTGCCCTGTAAACTGAGTTCTCTCCTCTTGAACTTGTTAAGAGAAAGTTAAGATACATGTATTTCTTTTTTAAATACCACAGCTTTGGTGGATTTTTGGTTACAGATTCTACAAAATGTAGGCACTGAAAATAATGATTATAATGTGTAACAAAACCTAGTCGGATAGGTAAATCCTTACATGGATGTTTAGGAAGAAGTTTCATTGGTTTACAATTAGTTCTGGTATTGGGCTCACCAAGTGAATGAACTCTAAGGACCCAGAAAAGTGCATGGAAGGCAATGACAGGAAGCTGGATCAAAGAAACACTACGGATAGCATGATCAAAATTAATCAGGCTCAATATTATGTTTTTAATATAGAACATGATCCTCCCAATCTTTCTTACATTGAGGCTCTCTATAAAACAGAATCTTGCATAACTGAAATTCTTCTAGGAAGGACATTTTGTGAGGTTCTGTTGCCAAAATACTAAGCTATCAGAAGGATCTCAATGGCTCCATGATTCCGTTATCTGCTATTGTGTAACAAACTGTCCTAAAGTTAATGGCGTATAACTACAAACGTGTGATTTCTCGCAATGCTATAAGTGGACTTGGGTCATCTGAGAGGTTCTTCCTGTCCGCCTGGTATAGCTAGGGTACCTGATATGGCTGTATTCAGCCAGGAGTAGGAACATCCAAGATGGCAGCTCATCCTCCAGGGTCTCTCTCAGTATAGTCTCTTGTCATACAAACCTCTAACCTGAGCTTTCTAAAAGCATGGCCACTGACTTCCAAAGTGAATGTTCCAAGTGAGAAAAAGTAGAAGTTAATAGTTCTTTTAAGGCCTGGGATGAAGTTGTTGAATGTCACATTCTTTGCATTCTACTCGTCACAGCATGTCTGTCGTATGGTCAGCTCACATCCAAGGAGGGAAAGTAGATCCATCTCTTGAGGTTGGGGGCAGTTTTCACTTACAAGGGTGGGGGAAAGTGTAGGGTAGCCTTAGTTGAAACCTACTTTCTCTAGACCACTGTGATATAATAGAAAATACAACTGATCTTTGTTTCCAGTTTTTGGCGGGGAACTTCAAAAACCCTTCAAATATCCTGAGTGATAGAAGTCTCTTTTGTTATTCATAATGAGTACCTTTCTACCATACCTGCATTTATGCTAATGAGGTGGTTTATTGCAGGACCCCTAGATATCTTCAGGAATGAGGTTAGTCACCAGAAAAACTAAGCACAAGATTAGAGGGTTAGAATTTCAGCCCTACCCTCTGACCTTTGGGAAGGGGCGAGGGACTGGAGATTGAGTTCAGTCACATAGCCCACGATTTAATCAATCATACCTACATAATGAAACCTTTAGTTTTGTTTGTTTTCTTTAAACTGAAACAAGGAGGCTCAGAGAGCTTCCTGGTTGATGAACACATCAATGTACTGGAAGGAGAAATGCCTGGATTCCATGAGGAGAGGGTATGGAATCACCCCACTCCCTAATACCCTGCCCTATGTGTCTCTTCCTCTGGACATTCATTCGTGTCCTTTACAGTACATTAGTAACTGTAAGTAAAGCACTTTCCTGAATTCTGTGAGTCATTCTAGTGAATTCTGGAACCAGAGGGGGTTGTGGGAATCTCGAAATTTGTAGTTAAGTTAGACAGAAGTGTGGATAGCCTGGGACTCCACAGTCGCTAGTGTTTGAAGGAAGAGTAGTCTGATTGAGAACCTTGCCCTTAAACTTGTGGAATCTGATGCAAACTCTGATGGTTAGTGTCAGAACTGAATTGAATTGTGAACACTCAGATGGTGTTGGAGAATTGGTGCAGGATTGCAACAAGGCACCTGCAGCTGCAAGAAAGTTTCCAAGATGCAGAGGGCTTGAGTTAAATTGACCTCCCCAAAGGTCAACATTCCATCATACTGGTACTATTCATGTGACCTCTTATAAAGATTTAGTTTTCTCATTATTTAACGTTAGCAAAAGAATAATACGAGGTCAGACAATTAAGTTTGCAAACTCATCCTAGAGAAAGTGCTACATACCTCATTGCTGAATATCGCTACGGTCACCTCGAAGTTCTCCCCTTGGGAAGCTATGCACCGACACCAGCGCCTAGTCCACCCTTCAAAGCAATTTCAGAACTCTTTTTGTGGAATGGCCATCAGAGCTGTCGTCATATTTTGATGTCCTAAATGCCATCAAAATGTCTTCCTTTCAATATTTCCTTTATCTTTGGGTAAAGAAAGAAGTCATTGGGGGCCAGATCAGGTAAGTAGGGAGGGTGTTCCAATACAGTTATTTGTTTCCTGGCTAAAAACTCCCTCACAGACAGTGCCGTGTGAGCTGGTGCATTGTCGTGATGCAAGAGCCATGAATTGTTGGCGAAAAGTTCAGGTCGTCTAACTTTTTCATGCAGCCTTTTCAGCACTTCCGAATAATAAACTTGGTTAACTGTTTGTGCAATTGGTACAAATTCATAACGAATAATCCCTCTGATATCAAAAAAACTTAGCAATATCGTTGCAACAAGTTCACGAACTTAATTGTTAGACGTCATACCTACTTTCAGAGCTAATATGTATGGGAAAAGCATTTTGTGAACTGAAGAGCACAAAGCAAATATTAGCTACTATTATGGCCCAGATCCTAATGCATAATCAAAAATCTTATTTATAACCCAACAAGAGCTTTGTGGACGGATTTTTACCCCTTTTCAAGACAAGTGAGAGAAATAATGAATGTAGATTCCCAAAGCTAAAGTTATAAATTTGGTTCTATGTGTCTTTTGTGTGCATGACTGGGATGTTTTCAACCAAGTTTTTTCCATTCAGTTCCAGGCAGAAACTCGACAATTTCTTCTCATGAATCATTTTTCTATGGCACTATTCCACACCCAGCAGAAAAATTATGTGAGGCCACGGTCTTTGCTGGCCTGCACTCAAAAGAAAACATGAAAAACTGAACTCCATGTGGTCTTTGAGTCATTCCTCAGATTCTGAATTCTCTCATCCCTGGAATCAGCGTTGGGAGAGTGGCAATGCCAGCTGGATGCTGTGGCGACAAGTGCTCTCAAAACTCAGCAGAAAGAGATGTGATGGAGCAATGTGAGTAAATAAGGGGCTTCTGCTTGCAGCATTTTCTGCACCCACTCATGAAAGGAGACTATCTCCAAAACAAAGGTAAAATAAGCTTGTGTGATTTGTAACAATTCAAAGCTCTGATTAGAAGAATGCTACTTTCCCAGGCCAACTCTGCCCAGTCCAAAGATGGTCAAGGACAGGTAAGATTTTTTACAAGACAGCAAGAATATACTGGGGTTGCCAAAAAAATGTACACAAGTGGACACTTTGGTCACTGTTGCTCAAGCAGTAGTTTGCTATAATCAGAGGTGTCTGGGCATTGATGGTGACCACTTTGAGCACCTCTTGTAATTGCAGAAGTCAAACGTGACTTGTATTCATCTTTTGTTATTGGTATATAGTGAGTATTACAATTTTAATACAGTTTTCCTTTCTTAAAATGTGTATATATTTTTTGGCACTCTCTGTATGTGGAAAGACAGTGTACCCAGGACCATAGGGATTAGGAAAGATGAGGAAAACATCCAAAAACTGAATTCAAACTTATATTGAGTACTTCCTTTTCACCAACTGTGGGAACGCATAAAATACTATAGTCTCAGGCTTCAAATTCTCTGTGTATACACACACACATTTTAGAAGAGATAATATACCATGAGTGTATCAGTACTTTATACTGATCGGTACTTATCATCAAGGTCTTTTAAAGGACACCCAAGAATCATTCTTCAACATTCCCTGCACTGGCTTCTTTCTCTTTGTGGATCCTGAGACCTCAGATGCTTGACTTAATTTGCCAAAAACTCACCAAAATGAATTGATATGCAGTGAAAACCATTTCCCTCCTGTTAAATGACATGCCCTCATCATGAAACTGTAAGAACAAAGCTTCCAGATTATTTGTCTCCATCACAAAACTTATAAAAATGAGATTTAAAAGAAGTTATTTTGGTCCATAAGTTTCAGATGGGGTTGTGTATTTCCCTAAAGGGTCAAAAATAGAACATGTATTAAATGGCAAGTTATTCAAAAACCAGCACAGGCCCCAGTTGTCTTTCAAAAACCCTGATTTACTACATATCTCTCCCTTGAGAAAGGCCTTTTTAAAAATGTTCATTTCCATTTTAAGAGACTCAGGGCTTTGATCTTTTGGGAGCATTCTTTTTCTTTCCCTGACTGGGGTGTGTCAAGTCCCCCAGGCAGAGATGGGGCCTTACTCTCAGGGCCTGTACTTCTCCATGACCTTCCCTGGCACCCCTACAGCATTGTCTGTGTGGCAGTCCCTCTCGTTAATTTGCAGATCAGAGCTGGTGAGTCTCTACACCAGGGGATGTGGGTGGCGCCACATTTGTTCATCACACCTCAATAAAGGCCTCCTTCCCGGATGTAAGATCAAGGTGAGATGGGCTTTAGCATCATATGACCAATGGAAGCTGCCAGGCCTTCCTTTCAATTATTCAGAATTTCATAATACAGTGAATCTTGTACACCAATAAAGCCAATTCCCAGCCATTGTAATATTACAGTGTAGTTTGCTTTTGAAAAATTCTTGGCCTTTAGTTAGTTAGTTAGTATTTATTTATTTATTTATTTTACTCTGTGTAGGTGATACCAGTTTTGCCTGGAGTCTGCTGGCCATGAGTTTTTCTATTCCAGAAAGGTTGGAAGACAAAGGCTGACAATGGGTCACTTTTAGTATTAAACCTGTTGCCTTGCTTTGTTTTCAAATGATACTACTTTTCTCCCTGCCAGACCACCTCTGGCCCTCACTGCACCTTAGTGCAAATTAGAGAAAGCTTCACCTTATCGGGTAGATTCAGGTCCCTCCAAGGGGCCCATCTTGGTGACTCATCCAACACTGGATTTGGGCTCCCACTTACCTTACAACTGTAGGCACAGTGGTGCCTGCCCTCCCATTTCAATTCTCCGGCCCACATCTACCCCAAACACACACTCACACACACACGTACACACACACAGAGACATCACTAGAGTAGCACCAGATGTTCCTTCCAAGGTTAAACAATTCATTCCTCTTCCACCTTTTCCCTTTCTGCTCTCCTTCCTCCTCTCATCCTTTCTCCCATTCTCTCTCTTCTGCAGGAATACAGTGAAAGTTCATATAAACTTTAAATCCAGCCAACCTGAAGATTCACTTCCAATAGTTCAGGGCTGGGCCCCACTCAGAGGTAATTGTTACTCAGCGTTTTATCACCGGGCTCCTCTATTCCGAGTCTATTCCATATGCTAAGTGATTGTTAGTAGAAACAGGATTCCAGGAGTGCGGAGACAGAATGAGCAACTGATAGAGCTGGGCCTGCCCGCCAAGGGCTCCCGCTGCCTTCACAGGTAAATGACATATACATGCTGAAAAAAACCACTCTCCCATTTTCTTGTAGCACATTTTTGTGCGTTTGTTTGTCAGATTACATGTCCAATCCATTGTGACAAGCCGCTGCACTAAGCACCTCATAGCCTAATGCAGTGCAAACCCTGGGCTCTCCCGGCAGAAAGGAAACCAATGCAAACTGTACTCACTGCGGAGCTGGAAAAGGCAGTTAAATGGGGAGGGGGGGTGTGTGTGGGGGGGTTCTTTCCAACTGACTTTCTATGGCAGGGAGGGAAAGAAGTTGTGTTCCCCAGGAGAAAGTGGTTTATTTTATTTTATTCCTGTAGCTGCAGGCAGTCTGTGGATAAGTGGGTATTACGATCCTGGTACATCTCTAATTAATAAGATCAATTGCCACTGTATTTTCTTTTACAAACTCATTTAGATATGTCAGAGCTGCAATTATTTTGAGAATGATCTGGCTTTACGCTTATTCATCTTTCTTCTTCCTCAAGGAGAAAATATAACTGTCAGCTTAAATGCCCTTTGAAGTCTGTTTTAGAGCCTTGATTGAAAATTAAAAACAAAGTCTCTAGCCTAGTGCCATTTACAGGGTCAAAGTTCTTGTCCTCTCATTGGGTTGTGTGTGTGTGTGTGTCTGTGTGTGTGCGTGCACGTGCGTGCCTGTGGGGGTGCCCGTGTATGTGCCTGTGTGTATGTTTACACGCCCCTGTGTGAGTTAATTTCTGTTTTTAAAGGGTCACATGTTGACTTTCTAATAACATGTTGCATCTCTTTGCTTTAATTTCCTTAGATCTGTAAGAATTCTGAAGTCTTTTATTTTAAAATTGGGCAGTCATTTTGCTTATGTGTTGTATTTTTCCAGTTCTGAGAAGCAACTCTCTCCAGTTGGACATTATGACTTGTTACAAAACTGGAGGATAGTTTAGGAAGCTTCGCTCACCACTTTCATGCCTCCTGCAATAATCACCGCCAAGTGAATACGCAGAAATCCATCCTGACTCCTAAGGACCCAGTCATCTCACCAAGTCTGTGTGCCCAGCTCCAACAGCTTCTGCGCAGAAAGGCTGAGAACCTGTCTGGTGTTCGTCCTGCTGAGAAACTCCCACAGGGGCAGACCAACTCAGTCATCCCCATAGCACCAGAGGAATGCTTCTAGACTCTCCATTTGGGGAGGGTGAACTGGAACTGCTGCAAAGGAGATTTAAACCGTTTCTTGGAAAAGACCGAGAGTGGCACGAGGCAAACAAATCAGAAAAACTGTATTGAACCAAAGTGGCTGCCTCTTCCAGGCCAGACCCTGCGTGCTTCTCCCACTCCTGCCTTCTGTCTGATTTGTCTTTAAGGTTTTAGCATTATCCCTCCGTTGACAAATGAATGCTTTTCTGGAAAATGAGGTATTTCCAGAAGCTGGCAGACACTGACTGGAGTGTAGTAAGTGCTCCACCGTGCTCAGGTTCCCTCAATTCATTATTTGAACTGGAGAGGCCTGGAGATTTTGCACTAGCATTACATTCAAGGTGCTGATAAATGTAGTCTGGCCCGGGTGGTAATAAGGCAGTTTCTAGCCAGGTCCTGTCTAGACCTCGGTTTGTTATGGAGTGAAGGCTACAAAAGGGGGGCTGTTGTACCCTTCTCCTCAGAGAAATTGTCCTCAGGGAGCTCCAGGCACATTTCAAGTCCGAACCTTCGTCCGGCCCCTCACTGGGGCTGCTGTAAATAACATTAGCCTGTCTTTCAGCAAGCTCTGGGAAGCTTATAAACTGAACATGATTTTTGTTGTCTGCAGTTGTGCATTAAGCTCAGTACTGTCAAGTCTAATTATTCTCATTAAGGTCTGAAAGTTTTAGAGATTAATTAAGCAGAGAGCAAAAGCTTATGCAGAACAGCAATATTTTCCCCCTCAAGGATTAGCCCGTCATTCTGGTGGGGTTTTCCTCGAGCATTGCCCATTACTTTATAAGATAGTAAAGTGCGGAGCTCATATAATATGAATTAAAAATAGCCTACATTTCACATGTGCTATTCAGCCATGAAAATAAGGCCTGGCCCTTGTGCCCATAACCCAGAAGGCTCACTAATGAGAACCAGGCAGTGAGGCTAATGAGAATTTCAATACGTGCTGTCTCTCCTTTCCATTTCCTTTCAATTTACTTTCCATAGGAACCGATGTGTGTAGGACTGTGAATCGATGTTAGTATTCTTCTCTTTATTTGGTGGGAATCTTAGAAATTACCTAATTCTATCCCCTCCTGCTACAGTATGTGGAAACTGGGATTCAGTAACTTGCTTAAATGGCCATAGTTATCGACAAAGCTCCTTTAAGAGAAGGTGACAGGAAACTTCTGGAAGCTTTGACAATCATCAGGCATATTAGAATGGTGAGTGTTCTTAGCACTTAGGGTTCGATGTGACCTAAAACTCAGCAGTAATGAGATGTCTCCACAATAAAGAGAGGATAATGGTGAGGACCTAATTTCTACTCAAGCCTCAGGGGAACTCTGGGACACCAGGAAGTACCAGCAGGAGTCCTGTTTGCTGAGGGATTTCAAGGCTTCCTGAAGAAATGGGGGAAGGTAGATGGTTAGTTAGGCCCTGGTACCACCAGATATGAAAAAGAGAGACAGACGTGGTTAATCACCCTTGCCTTATTCCATTAGCTCAAGTTTGTAGTGAGATAAATTTTTAGGGGGTTATTTCTGCCGTTCATCTCTCTCCCTTCACATAAAGGCTCCATTCCCATTTGATGATTTAAAACAGAGCATTCCTGCCTCCCACACTCCCAAATCCATTCATTCATTTATCTCTTTAGACTGGCGCCATGATGCATGCCTAGAACTGGATTGGACCAGGGCCAGAGCCCTAGGGCTTATCTTTGCTGAGCTGTGCCCCCACCCAGTGGATGTGGGAGTATCACTTCTACCCCAGATCGCCATAGCCTACTGGCTGTGCCTTCCCCCTAGCATTTCTCCACCAGGCACACCCCAAGGACTGCCAGTATCCTGAGAGTTGCCGGAGAGAGTACCCTCCATAGATACCAGTTAGAATACTGCTTGGAGAAAGGAACTTGGCTGCCATACTGGGTCAGGTACCTCAATGCACCCTTCTTTCTTGTCTCTCGGGACCTTGTTTTGGCTCCTCAAATCAGGCAACAGGGAAAGTGTAGATTGTAGAAGCCGAATTCACCAGGCAGAAACTTACCCCAAGAGGACTCATCAGTGAGGTCAGTTATGACAGCAAAAATGGGAACAGCAACTATCCAACCGTGTTGGCAAGGGGGGTCAAGGGAGCAACAGCCACCACTGGGTTCTACTTCCTGAATGTGACATATCCCTCTAGTCCCTTTGCTCAAGAGCTGTCATTCCCTCCACAACTCTCTCGGGCACTTTAATTGTAGTTCTTTTCATTTTCTAAGTGCTGCATTTGCTTATATGCCCATCTCTGCATGAACTGTGAGTCCCAGAGGGTCTCATTGCCTCATTTATCTTTGCTTCCCAGGGCCTATGCTATGAATGTTTCTATCCCCATAAAATTCATACGTTGAAGCCCTCACCCCCAATGTGGTGGCATTTGGAAGTGGGGCCTTTGGGATGTAATTAGGGTTAGATGAGGTCTTGAGGGTGGGGCTGTCATGATGGGATTAATGCCTTTATGAAAAGAGGATGTGAGGCGGCTGGATGGCTCAGTTGGTCAAGGTCACAACAAAGCTGCTGGTTCAATTCCCACATGGGATGGTGGGCTGCGCCCTCTGTAACTAGAAATTGAAAATGGCGACTGGACTTGGAACTGAGCTGCTCCCTCCACAACTAGGTTGAAGGACAACGACTTGGAGCTGATGGGCCCTGGAGAAACACACTGTTCCCCAGTATTCCCCGATTTAAAAAAAAGGGGGATGTGACAGGAGATCTGTTTCATTTTCTCACCAAGGAAAGGCCATGTCAGGTCATAACTATTAGAAAGAGGGTTCTCACCAGGACCTGAATCAGCAGGCACCCAGATCTCAGACTTCCCAGTCTTCTTTAGACTGTGAGAAATAAACGTTTGTTGTTTAAGCCACCAAGTCTGTGGTAATTTATTAGAGCAGCCTAAACTAACTATGACCGCCTGGCATCGTGATTGTTACATAATAGTTGCTTAGCAAACTTGCTGAATCATTGGCTGAGGCCTCTCTCACCTGTAAATAAAGAGCGGTCCAACAATTAAGTCATAAATACATTTTCAGCACGTATGTAGGAAATATAATATTCTGAGCAGTGTGAAATCATAACTTCTTTGCAGAACCAAACCAAAGGTCCAAGTAATTTAACACATTATTAGTTTTTGGTTCAAATATATATGTGTCATTATGCACGCAAGTCTAATAATTATTTTCCAGTGTTATACTGAATAACCTGAGAGAAGAAATCAATTACAGAAATACATGTTACTCGTAATTTGAGATATTTGTATCTCAAAGTTTAGGTTCTAAATCATAACTGTTTAGCTTGAGGGATGGAGGATGGAGGGATGGGTTTTTTCAGTTTTGGAAAAACTTAAGGGTCATGTACATAGCAACTTGTATGTGTGAACAGGTTATTTCTGTATCTTTTTAATGACGGAGCATAACAGGGAAAGAGAAATGCTTATAGATAATAGAACTAATTGACAGGTCTTCGGTTATTTCCAAATCTACTAACAGAGACTGTTGACCTAGCACTTCTGCCTCAGGTCTTCCAAAGGTGACGCCAGGTGCACTGAAGCACGCATGAGGGAAAGACATCATGTAAAAGGATATAATGAATGCAAGCTGAGGAATACGTAATATCATTTTCCTTGTTGCTTGTGAATCACAGTAACTCCTTAGATGCTGGAAGCTTATGTCTTCCTGTCTTTTTTATTTTTCTTTAATTCGTTTTGGTGGGTGAGCACCCTGGTTGACACGTGTAACACATGCTCAGGTGTATTTCGCCAGTGGCACGGTGGGATGGCGCAATCTAGCAAAAATGGTGCTTTCTGGCCACTTTACACTCCTAACATGTGCGTAGAAAATCATGTGCACTTTACCAACAGATACATTTTCTTTCTCTTTTAAGCTGCGTTTTCTCCCATCCATTCTTGACCACCTGCCTTTAAGGTTGCCATTGCTAGGGAGCTGGGAGGTGTTCTCTGCAGCTTGAAGAACAGAGACATCAGGAAGCTAGGAGCAGCAGCCAGTGGGAATCTGGGAAGTTACATGCCAGAGACCTTTCCCCTCCTCAGGAAAGCAACATCTGGGTCATGCATTGGTCCCTGCCCGCACTCCCACCCCATGCCCTCTCTCTCCTCCTGCCTCCCCAAACTCAACCATGGACCAGCAGAGCAGGAGAGGGTGTCCCATCAAAGTGCTCAGTGGGTGGCGACCGCTTAGCTCCACTCCTCATTGTCATTGGGAGGGGACGTGTCTGACCTTCCCATGTTTGTCGGGTGATGCCCGTTATCTGGATTTTATGTGAAGTCACCAATGTCTTAAGAACTGGTAACAAATACAAGTTTTTGAAATACGTTGTGCAAGTGAAAGAAAATGTCTCTGTGGGCCTCTAGGCCACACCTCTGGTTTCAGGGAAACCCAGCAGGTGTTCTTTTCCTGACCACCACCCTGAGGCCTTCCACAGACTCCTCAACTCTTATTTTTGGACGTCAGCTATGTGCCCGGCTCTGTTTTGTGTGAGCATATGGCAGGCAGAGCTCAGATTAACGCCTGCCCTCAGTTGGCTACATTCACTGAGGAGTGAATGAATAAGTGCATAAAATGAATAAGAAAAATCTGTAGTACGTGAGAAGGGTTATAGAGGAAAGGGAAACAGGATAAGGACCACAGGGCTTATGGTTGCCGTCTACTTTTGGAAAGGGAAATTGAGGAAAGCTTCAGTGAGAAGCAACATGTGAGCAAGGACCTGAGGAGGTGAGAAAGTGAGCCATGAAGCTCACCGGGGAAGAACATTCTAGAGAGAGAGAGGAAACAGTGAATGCATAGACCTGAGGGATCTAGCAAAGGGACCAGGCCAGCAAGAGAAGTGTGAGTCAGTGTGGGGAAAGCAGTGGGAGAGGTGGCAGAGAGATGGGGTGAGGGTGGCTTACCCAGCAGCCTCTGGGAGACACGAAGCCATGGGAGGGCTTTGAGCAGAGGAGGGACTTGATCTTGCATCTTCTCCCAGGTCGCCCCAGTCACTATGCTGAGAGAGGACTGACGGGAGAGAAGGTGAGCAGGGAGGCTGTGAGAGTGGCCCAGGTGGGGGAATGATAGTGGTGTAGACTTAAAGGACAGCGCAGAGGTGGAGAAAAACAGTTGGAGCAGTTGAAGGAGAATATTTGATTGGCCTTGGCCGTGAAATTGCAAATGTGGAATGCCCCACCTCCTGGATTTTTTCAGTCATCTAATAAAAATAAAATGTAGCATCGTTGTTTAATGATTTTAAGTTGGAAAAGAGCCCAACTGTCCACTTAATGGCCTTAACAACCCTTAACTGCCTTTATAGTCTGGCTCCGTCTTTATTCATGGAGAGCTTTGTTTAGGAGGGTAGGTTAAGCATATGGGTTTCAAGATGCAAACAGGGGAAGGGACAGATTTGAAAATAAGCACTGGCTCGTGCACGCAGAACCAAAGACAAACCAAAATAAACTGCATCCCACCCCTTACCCCCTGCAATTAGTATATTTTTAAATATATTTATGTTTTGTTGTTGTCGTTGGGGTTTTATGCTTTTGTTTAGCAAATTACAATTTTAGAGATGGCAACCAGTCTGAAGAAGGAGGATGAGGAGGAAGAGAAAAGAGAGAGGAAGAGGATGGGGGTGAGTAGGAAGAGGTGGGAGCCCTGGTGACGGGGAGCCCAGAGACTCAGGAACACTCCTGGCTCTTGCCTCTGACTCCAGCAGTGGCTGTGCTTATGGAGAATGGGCCATTCTTGCAGATTTGTGCCATTCAGAACCTCAAAATGTCTCTAATCAGCTACGGACTTAACATTTGATAGTCATGCTATGTGCCACAACATTTCCTGTTAATTAAAATTTATCCCATAATTGTAAGAAGACATATTCAATATTCCAGGTATTCCTGGGAGGGCTTACAAAGAGTGAGGAAATGTATTAGTCTGCTTGGGCTGCCATAACAAAACACCACTGACTGTGGGGCTTAATCAACAGATACCTATTTCTCATAGTACCTGAGACAGAGAACATGATCTCGTGCTGGCAAATTTAGCTTCTCGTGAGGGCTCTCTCTTTGGCTTCTAGGAAACTGGCTTCTCACTGTGTCTTCCCATGGCCATTTTTCTGTGTGGAGAGAGAGAGAAAGAGAGAAAGAGAAAGAGAGAGAGATCTAGTGTTTCCTCCTCTTCTTATGAAAACACCAGTCCCATTGGAATAGGACCCCGCCTCAACCTTAATAACTACCTCACAGGCCCTATCTTCACACAATCACATTGTTGCTTAGGGCTTCCACATACAAATTTTAGAAGACACAGTTCAGTCCATAGCAGGGAAGAAAAGCAATAGCCCCGCTTCTCCCCTTCAGACCAGAGTGACAGGGCACATTATCTGGTCAGGTGACAACCTCCTCCCCACCCCCAGCAGAGGCTCAGGTGTCCCATTAAAAAGGTGAGTAACTGTCTTCTCTCAACTCAGGGGATTCCTCCAGGCTCCCACTCTGTCCTGGGCTTAGTCAGTGGCACCCTGTTTGGGTTGTCCTACTTTTATGAGAGGCCCTTGGCACTCTGCCAGTGTCCCCTCGGTATTTCATTCTACATCCAGAAGCCACTTACTGCAAATCCTATGATTCTGCTTTTTTCTGGCTCTAGGAACACTCCAAGCCATGTGCAGAGAAAGCCAGAGGGCCCGAAGGTCAATACCCATCAATCATTGACGAGCAGGGAGTTGTTAGATATGCCCAGCTTCCTCACCCCTCAGCTGGAGTCAGTCTGAGGCACAGTCTAAAGAGGTTCCTGGTGAGTTTGAGCTCCAGTTTCCCACAGAGGCAAATGGTTTAATAAAACCCTTCCCTCTGTCTCCCTCCCTACTCCTCTAGCCATGCTTCCTGGCATCATCTCCTAAATAATTTGTACCTGAATTCTTGCCTCAGCCTCTGCTTCCAGGGAGACCTGCACTAAGACGGCTCTCTGACTGATGACGAGGCACTGTGACTGGCCCAGCCTCTGCTTTGTGCTTTCCCAAAAGAAACTTCTCCCTGCCAGGTCCCCTATCCCACACTGATCGCCATGGCGGGCCATTCCAGTCTAGGCCTGGATTCTGAGGCAGATCCCCAACCCAGCCACACAGCCATATCCCTCTTCTGGGGTCACTTGGGGGGCAGACATTATCCCCTCATCACCCTCCCCTCCCTCCCCAGGGCTCACGCTCTATTCTGTCTCTGCAGTCTTATTACCAGCTGCCATATGCCACCTAAAGGAGACACTTCTGGGCCTCACCCCAGACTTCCCCGCCTTGCCATGCTTGTTGCTACTGAATGAGCAGGGAGCCAAGTGTGAAGACTTTTAGAGTTTCTAGAAGAGTTTCTGGAGTTTCCAAGAGCATGCTTATGCTGCAGAGCTCCATATACAGCTGAAAGAACTGGGAGAAGAGGATGTAAGGTGGCAAAAAAAGCCTCTCAGAAGTGATACAGTGCCCACTGGGGGTGGGGTCTTGAAGTCGGCCATCATTTGAATGTCTAATAGTAGTGCAGCCTTCTTAGGGGAGGATGGGCTGGTAAAAAGCTGTTCTGGTTGGTCCTCCTGTGGTTGCCATAGCAGCACCTTTGACCCAAGCCTGACACAGGTGGGTTTAGAACTCCGAGGTAAAATTCAGGCCACTCCATCTGGCAAGCTATCTTGTGTGGGAGCCAAGGCATCCAGAGACTTCTGGAAACACCCTTGGGTTTTTTAAGTGTCCCATTCCTCACTCTTCCTCTCTGGTAGTGCCTAATAACAATCTTTACAAGCAAGGAGAGACCTGTGTTTCAGAATCAGGAGCCCTTCTTCACCTCTGTCCCCGACACCACATTGGGCCTGTCACTTCAGAGCTTCTGGTTCAGACTCCTTGGTGGTAGTCAGCCTTTTCAAGGGGGACTCTGACCCTAGATCCTCTACCAAGTGCTTGATTCTTTTAGAAGCTGATCCACAGCAAAATAAGTTCCAGTAGAGCCAGGGTGGATTTTGTGTTCTGCACTGTATCTCCAATGCCTAGAACACCATCTGCACATAATAGGTGCTTAATAAAATTTGCTGTTGGTATGAATCATAAAGTGATTCCTCAAGGAGGCTCAAAGCAGTGGCCGGGCCAGCCCCTGAGGTCTGTTCCTAGTATGGGCTCCACCTATGTCACACCCCCTTGTCTGGATGGCTAAACACGTCTCATTTTCTCCTGTGTGAAGTGGGACCCAGTGGAGCTTGTGCAATGGGAATGATGTGATTAGATTTGAGGGAAAAAAGCCAAAGCTAGCAGATTCAAGGAGGTTGCACTGAGCCAAGGAAAGAATAGAAGAGAGAAGTGAATTTGTTCATCACAGGGAGGGAAGCTGTGATGAGAATTGAGAAGTGTGGCCTCGCTGTCAGGAAAGAAGACCGTACCAGGTGACCAACTGGATATACAGGTAAGATAGAGGACAGCGTTATGGATTGTTCCAGATTTCCTGGGCTCAAGATTGGAGGACAACACCATTACCTGAAATCAGGAACATATTAAGACTAGATAAAAGTTGCCTTAGTCCTGAAGTACAAGACTCAGCAATGGTATAGCCTGACTCCCTCAATAGCAAATCAGAAATGTCTCCTTCCCCGCTCTGAGAAATTTGATTGAGACCTACAGATACATCTGGACATTATGGCTAAATCAGTCCATAAAATGTATACCCTATTGATACAATTCATAAAATATATACCTTGTTGTTGTACGGGGCAGCCTGCGGGGGCTCCTGTCCCTCTTCCCACACAAGAACACAGGACATGGTGAGGCCAAAAAGGAACACCCCCGGAGCCATAGGTAGGGGAGTCATACTACTATGTTCTCACTGGCGGCTGGGTTGGAGAAACAGGAAGCAGGAGCCACACGATCTGCAATCCACACTCCGCCACACTTTGTGCTTGCCAGCCACCATCTTCTTGCTAGCCCCCATTTTCTGCTAGCGTAGACACAGCAGTTATATTCATGGCCAGTGGCTCACTGGTTACAGCTGAAGGCCAACTAGCCAAAGCTGACGGCCATCCAATCACAGCTGATGGTCATTTACTACCTGAGCCAGCACCTTTCCACGTGAGGCCGAGAGCCTGGAAACTGCACTCCTGGCTCTGTCCCCACACTTGTGTTCCCCTTCCTTCTAGAAACATGCATGACCTTTTTAAGAATACAGACTGCACATGGAACAGAGCTAGAAATCACAGCTGGGTAGGGTTTGTTGTCTTCTATTGGCTGTCATGGGGCAACATGGGCCAGAAAAGCCTTCTCAGGTCTGAAGGTAATCCTTGGCATATTCAGAGCACATGCTGACAGCACTTGCTTTTCAAAGGCACTGTAAATTCCAGCTCATTGTTCTATCCCATTTTCCATTCAGAGGCACAGCAAGATGTATTTGGCAGGGTTTAAATAAAGCTGTATGTGTTCTAATCCCTTTTAGGGTGAGCCTCAGTCTTGCTCTCACATTCTCTCTCACTCCTCTTGCCCTTTGAGTCTTTCAACTTTCTTTCCTTTTTTATTTTGGTTTCTGATTTTTTTATGCATCGTATGGCTTTATATACAGGTAAATTGATCTTTGAAAATGGCTATTTCCACAACACATGGAGATGGAACATAGACTAGACTGATCCAAACCAGCCCCAATCCTGATCCTTTAGATATGGTGTGAAGGAAGCATGGAGGATGGAGGAAGGATGGCAAGTCTAGAAGGACCCATTGGACAAACCCACTGGAGAAGCTCCTGTCACCCTGGGGGTAAGATTGCAGCCAGAGCAAAATAATCCCTGTCCTCAAGGAGGTTGGAGTTCAGTGGGCCATGCTAGGCCTGACAGACATTACCTCACTGCTGTGTCCATGATATGCAAGCTCAAGAGTGGAACAGTGACGACATTCCCCGCATGCAAACCTTCTTAGTGGCGTACTTCTCAGGTCCCCCCACCTTGCCCTCTTTGTCACAACTGTCTGCTGGCTGAACGGAGGATGATTCTGTCAAAGATTCTGAATGATCCTTATTACCTATTCAGGAGAAAACTTTTTTTTTGTAAAGAACCAGAAATCCAGTGTAATGCCATTTCTAGCTTCCAAGATTGAGGCTGCATAGAATAACTTGAAAATTTGACCTATTATTTAATGCCCCGTGTGATAAAACTGGTGAGACAGTGTGCTTTTACATATCCTATTAAGCCAACAGAAAGGAAATGAAGCTCTTAAACCAGCTCAATAAATGGCAGCTCCAACATTTGAGAAAGCCCGTAGATACCATGTAGAGTTTTGCTTACTCGCTCCTCTTCATATCCAGTATCTGCTTTACTCTAATTACTGTGTCCCTTTTGTCACACTGTGGCCTGATGTCACACTTCAATCTCAGGAATGGATAGTTGGCAGTGTCACCAATAGGCTGTTCCAAAAGCACTAGTTCCAAATTTGCCAGGTAAGGAGGGCAGCGGGAGGGCCCAGACTGCAGAGGCGATCACCCTTTTTTCCCCTTTTTTCCCTTTTATCTGCATTGTGAGGAGGTTGGCACCTGTGACATTCAAATGCATTTTCTTAAGACATGGAGGACAGGAGTACTTTGGCTCTCCAGGCAGCCATTGCGAGCTAAGTCGAGTGTGGGCAGCTTGCACTGAGAAATCACACTCCCAAGTCCCCACCACTCTGTGCTGCTGGCGTGGGGATGTCAGCACATACCACCCGGCCGTGGGCAAGTCCCAGATGAGTGGCTGCTTTGATCAAAGGCAATATGCCACGTGCTGGAGGGGCAAGAGGCAAAGCCACATGTAGTGACAGGCTCCAACGTGGAGTCACCATAAGTCAGAGAGGAATCTTCCCAAGTGTGTTGTCTGGGAGAAAAACCACATGCTTGTCGGCTCAGCCACACCCAGCCATGGGGATCCTGGGAAGGGAAAGAACACACAGGAAGGCAAGGAAGCTTCCTGCTCTGTGGGGGAGAGAACCAGTGTCAGGTTTAAGGCTGACATGCAGGGAATGAATAGGCCTGAGTGAAGCCGACCCAGGTTTGAATGCAGGCCCATGACTTTGACTGTGTGGCCTTGGGCAAATCATGAATCTCTCTGAGCCTCACTTTCCTCATGAGTAACAATAACTACTTCAGAGACTCACTGTGGGGATGACATGAGATCACACACACACACACACACACACACACACACACCTTTAACACAGTGGCCTGGCACATAGTAGGCCCCCAATTAATGTTGGTTTTCTTGTTACACCCTGCATTCTTGTGAAGAGCAGGATATAAGCTGATAAGGTCCTTGCAGCCTGCAAGGTCATTCAAAGGAGGCCTCGCCTCAACATCTTCCCCCAGAAAGAACAAGATATCACAGTTACAGCCACAGACATACAGACATACATATTCACAGAACAGTATGTTCTAATACTTGCTTGTTCTACTATGCTAGCTTGTACAGGCAATTGTTCTAAGACTGTATAAAAACCGTGTGAGGAACAAAAACTGTGCCACTGCTCTGCCATCAGTGGACAGTGGACCTCCTGATCCCAGCTTTCCTATCTCTGTGTCTTTCTTAATCTCCCACCCTTCCCCCTCAGGCCTAGCCCTCCTGGCCACACGGGTCACGTCAATCCTACTCACACATTTTGTGAAAGTCATTTGAGGCAGGGATTCCTGTCAGAGAGACCTCCTTTTATAGGTGAAATGTACTAAGTACACGTCTGAATCCTACCCAACCATTTGGAAACAAGAATAGAAATAGTTAATTCCCCAGACTTCCCAGATGTATGTGCCCCTCATTACAAAGACATCACTCTGCTCTTCCAGGTTTCGACCAGCACTCACCCACTCAAACCAGAGCCTCAGAGCCTTGGAGCTCTCTGCTAACCAGCCCAGCCTTTCACTCTACCCTTTCCTCCCTGTGGAAGGCTCCATCTAAGACTCTCACTTAGCCCTGTTACTGCACGGGGTTTACTCTCACTCCCCATTCGAGTCTTGCCTTCCAGGATCTGGTCTTTGCTTAGATGTCCTCCTCACCCACATGGAAACCTGTTCTCCCAATCAGCCATTGTTCCTACCTCTGGGCGGAAGCCCACTGCCTCTCCCAGGGGGTTTTTCCACAATGACTCTGTCCGTCGGTGAAGTCTTGAAATTATATCTCATTATGCTCACAGGTACATGCAGAGCTTATGACTGTCTCGCTTCTTTTCTTACCTTTCAATCTTCCTGCAGATATATAGTTGACCCTTGAATAACACAGGGGTTAGGGGCCCCATTCCTGCACAGTAAAAAGTCCACATATCACTTTTGACTCCCAAAAAACTTAACTACTAACAGCCTATATTGACCAGAATCCTTACCGATAAACAGTCGATTAACACATATTTTGTATGCTCTATGTATTATATACTGTATTCTTAGAATAAAGTAAGCTAGAGAAAATGCAATGTTATTTTTAAAATCATAAGGAAAACACATTCACAGTACTGTATGTATTTATTGGAAAAAAAAACCCGTATATAAATGGACCCTCACAGTTCAAATGTGTGTTCTTCAAGGGTTGACCATATATTCATGTAAGGGTCAACCATTAAGCATCTAGCAAACCCTGTTAGCCATACTCTGATTCTTTTTTATTTGGACACTGCTTACCTAGAAGTGGGTCCTTACAAAAGATTCTTAGAAAAGCTAGATGTGAGCTAAGGGGAAGAACGTGTCAAATTCTCTTCACAGGAAACAACAAAGAAAAAAGCTGACACTCCTCCCCACCCCTTTTCCAGCCTTGGAGCTCTTCAAGTTCTGAGCTCTACAGCGAGTTCTGCCTCAGTGCTTGCCTCCCTGAAATAAAGGATGAGAGAGCGTGGGAGAGTGGGGAGGAAAACATCTCAGGAAGCTGCAGAAGGCAGCTGGCAGGCCCAACTTTCTCCACCCTAGGCACCCAACTTAAGGCATATAGTTCTACCTCAGCTCTCCAGGAAAGGAAGCTCTGTTGAAAAAGAAGCATTTCCTGCACTGGCATCTCTGCTCTCAGTCATTGAAGAGGAGCAGCTCAAAGAGCCACAAACTCTGCTCAAGTTCAGGCAAGCTCCAGCTCCCACCTGAGGTGCTATGTCAGCGTACGTAGCACCATCACTCCACAGCTAACCAGAAAGTCAAATGTCTCTCTGTGAGGGTGCCATGGTCCTGGGGTACGAGCACACACCCAAGAGGAAGCCCGTTACCTAATGTTAGGTCACGTCATGTGACCTAGACCTAAAATGGAAATAGTTGCATAACTCAGAAATAGCCAACTTAGCACCAGCTTCGGGCCTTGGTTCTGCCACCATTGGTACAATATGGAGTGGTGATACAGCACTGAGCCTCAGCTAGGGTGGGTCAAGGGTGTCTTCTCCACTGCTGGCAACCAAAAGCATAGAGGGGCACAGCGGGTTGAATGGTTGTCTCCAGTAAGATGTGTCCATTTCCTAACTTCCAGAAGCTGGGAATGTGACCTTATTTGGAAAAAAGTGCTTTTGCAGATGGAATTAAAGTAATGATCTTGCCAGTCAGCCCCAAATCAAATGACAAGTGATTTCTTATGAGACACACACACAGAGAAGAGAAGGCCAAGAAAGCAGAGGCGGAGTTTGCAATTATGCTACTACCAGCCAAGGACGTTGGAACCCTTAGAAGCTAGAAGAGGTGAGAAAGGATTCTCCCCTAGAGCCTTCAGGCAAGCACTGGGAATGGCCACCTTAGGAAACTAATCTGAGGGGGTAGGGACAGATTTGCCATCTGAGAGCTCGGCCTTCATCTGTCCTCTTTTTATCTCCATAGCACCGCTTTCTTCTATCTCATCTGCTCTGTACAGCTACACAGATCCCCAAGTCCCCACTAGGGTTAGGAAAATCAGGGCACTCTTGGAGGTAAGTTGAGTCACTCTGTTCCTTCTCTGGGCATGGAGTTAAAGCAGGAAGCAGTCCTTTTCAGGAGGGACACGTTATGTGGACAGCACAAGGCGTGCTCCAGGATCAGAGCACAGAAATGAACACATGTCAAGTACCCTTTCTCCTCCTCTCAGCTGCCTCTCCCCTCAGATGACAAGGCCTTCCTCAGTCTGGATGCCCTCCTGAAAGAAGAGTGACAGTACTAATAGGGCTGCTATGAAACGTTGTGGGAGTGGGAGGGGTGCTGTACCAGGTGCCTGGCCGAAGGGTAAGTGGGGCTGAGTTCCAGCCACACTCTGTTCACCACAAAATAAACGCAGGCCTGGGTTTTCACAGCCCAGAGGAAGGGGCATCTTTTCTCACTATTTCTACTCACAGAGGGCATCTTTGAAAGTCATAAAAAGATACAATTGGGTAATGAAATTTTGGAACTAGATTATATTACAGTTGTACAACATTGTGAATATAATGAATGTCATTGAATCATACACTTAAAGGTGGTTAAGGTGGCAAATTTTATGTTAGATATATTTTACCACCATTTAAAAAGACTAATAAGGTAACATACCAAATACCATTGAATTGTAAACTTTAAATGGATGAATTGTATGCTGTGTGAATTATAGGTCAATGGAGCCATTTTTTAAAATGCAAACAAAAAGACACATTTTTGCAAAAACAAACCAACAAAATAAACAAACTTAAAGCTCCAATTAAAATGAGTCTGTAAAAAATTTTTAACATCCTTGCACTGTCCTTCACTGGACCCCTTCTCATGAGTACTTTGTTTGCCCTCCACCTTCCAGACTCAGCTCAGGCTTGGTGACTTTGATACAGGAAATGGTGTAAGGCTGCAGGCAGAAACCTTGGGTTTTGGAACTCATTCAATGGCCACCTGACTTATCCGTCAGGCTACCCATCTCTTGGACTCTGACCTTAAAAGTCTAATTTTCTCTCTTCTCTGTGCCCTAAAATCTGTGTGCAAGTTCTTTCTTTGCCTTTCCTCTCTTAATGAGCACATCTTGCATTTTCTAAACAATCTCTTCTATCTTGGTTTTCCCTTAAGCCTTTCGCTTTTCACTACATCACATCTTTCACATACTGAGAGCTGCAAGCAGGGTCATAGAATGCTTTGACTGAAGAAATCATTAACCAGCAACCATTTTCAATACTCTGTATATTTGTACACCAGAAACACAAGTAGACACAAAAAGAGAAACAACTGGTCAATTTAACTCTTTGCATTACATTTGGAAAGATAATCTCGAATTCCTTACATACAAGATTTGTTGCAAAGGCATTGCGAAAGAGGATTGGAAACACCCAGCAATGCTAGAAGAACTGGGTTCTCAAAACACCTTAGATATAAATATCTATTTTCATGGGGCGGTGCCGTGTCCAGATCAGGGCCTATATGGCGATTAGATTTGATGCCCAGGCAAACGTTCTGCAACCTGCCATTTTCTCAGTGCAATTTGTGCTTCGCCCACGTAAGACAGTCAGCAAAGAGTGGGAGAGAAGCACAGAAGTGTGGGGGAAAGCATTTAGGGCAGAGAAAAGAAGGAAAAAATAAAAACAGTCTTGAAAAGATAATGTTCTCCCACACATAAGAGGTACTGTTTGGGAAGATGTTAAGAGATTTTTGAAAAGGGATTAGACACTGTCAGAGTGGCCGTAAGCATGTTTTATCTTATTCGAACTTTTAGGAAGTCAGCAGTTTGCATACTGCACCTGTATTGGTCAGATACGTGATTGAGCAGGAGGCGTCTCGTTCCTTTCCTCCATCAAACTGTCTAAAATGACACTGGGGGAATTGACTCTGATGTTCAAACAGGTAGCAGGGAGGAGAGTCTAAAGTCACCACTCAATGAAATAATTTGGCACTTTTAATAGGAAATCATTGTATTTACCAAAGGAAAACCTCATTTTGACTGCAAACACAGAAAAATCAAGCAAGTAATTGCAGAAGCTGCCTGGGAAAGATTAGTCAAGTGCATATCTGTCCCCAAAGAAAGACAAGCTGAACAGGTAAATCCACCTCTTGATTATTCAGGGTTGTGGGTAGATTAAACGACAGCATTGCTTCTGTTTGTTCTTCTGGCACTGCTGGTTGGTGCTGCAAAACCTATTCTGAACTACCGAACACTCACTTTCCAGTGTCCTTTGTATCTACTAGTGCCAGTGCCACTTGGTTTTAGCCAAGGTGACACAAGAAAGTTGGCTGAGGATGAGGGTTGGTGTATGGAAGGCTTTCGCTCCTGATGAAAGAGACAGGGAAGGAAAAAGTGTGAACTATGTTATCTCTGCCCTGCACGTGCTTTTGATGCTTGGAGCTGCAGTAGCCATTGGGCAACCTCCAGATGGCAAGGACAAGGACAAAGCACCAACAACAAGAGATGTCAGAGTAATGAGACAAAACACCTGGCTCCCTGAAGACTCAGCTGAGTACTTGAACCAACACCAGCCTCCGCCTACCTCTGGATGTCTTAAATGGAAAGGCAAATGCCTACGGATTTAAGGTATTGTTGGTTGGGATTTCTGTTACCTGCATCCCAAAGCATGCCTAACTGACACACCATGTAACAAGAGTCCCAGTGGCCGATGAACCAGTGTCACAGTAGCCTGCAGGCATTGGTTTGCACTTTGAAAAGGTCGATGACAGGTACCTAGGGACAAAGACAGAGACAGAAGGGACAGTATGGGGTCTGTGGCCTTGGTCTATGCAGAGAGGGCTAATAGGCAGGAGTGTTTGAAAAGTCATGGGGTTTTGAGGCCCACAAGCAAAACTCCTTTGGGGCCTCAGTTACAAAGTACAGCATACATCTGGGGACAGCAACCTGCTCCCCAGGTCTGTGAGGAACTTGGCTTGGCTCAGGTCCAATTAGCATGATGGGAAATGCAGCACTATTTGGTCACCAGGAGGGCTTGCAGCTTTACAAGTCCCAGGAGATCACCACAATGAGGCACTGCTCTCCTGGGCCTTTGAAAGCACTGCACATCCATTTACAAGGGAGCAGAACTGGAAGACAGCAAGGGGAAGGGGGCTGGGCTGCGCAGCAAACGCTAGGAGTGGAATTGCTGAGCCATGTGGTATGTGCAGGTGCAGCTCTTAGTAGATACTGACAGAGCTTTAAGGTGTTGCACCAATTTACTGTATGACACTACATATATAGGATATAAGAATTTCTATTATATTCTGCATACCATACTGATTATTCATCTACACTTGTCAGTCTTTTTAATTTTAGCCATTATGGTGGATGTGTCCCAGTGTCACATTATGGTTTAAATTTGCATTTCTCTAAAGACTAAGGGGATTTAAGACCTTTACATATGTATATTAGCCTTATGGATATGTTCTTTTTGAAGTGCCTGTTCATGACTTTTGCCCACTTATCTATTGGGTTGTCTATCTTTTTCTTATCAATTAATAGGCTTTCTTTATCTACTCTGGATAGGAGATTTTTGTCAGATTGATATATTGCCAATAGCTTTTCCCATTCTGTAGCTTGATTTTCAGTCTCTTAATGTTTTCTTTTTATGAATAGTTCTTTTTTTTTAATGTAGTGAAATTTATCAATCATTTATTTTATGGTTATTATTTTTTATGTCCTGTTTGAGAAATAATTGCTCACCTTAAGGTCATAAGGATAGGCCCCTATTTTTCATCTAAAGTTGAATTATTTTAGCTTTCATATTTTGATCTATAATTTTCCTGGAAGTAATTTTTTTTAAATATGGTATAAGATAGGAATCAACATTTTTTTCCCCATATGGATATTTAATTGACTCAGACCAATGTGGAAAAATACATATTTAATCAAAGCACTGCTGTATTAACTTTGTCATAAATCAAGTAACTTTATATGAATACATCTGTTTTTAATATGTTTTTTGCTACGTTGCTTAATATTTCTATTTTATATCATTATTATGCTCTCTTAATTGCTGCAGGTTTATAATGTCTTAATATAATAAACCCTCTAATTTTATTTTGTTTTTATTCAAGGAGTATTTGGCTATCATCCTTTTCATTTTCATATAAATTTAAAATCAGCCTATCACTTTACCCAAAAAGAAAAAAAGAAAAATAAACAAAACATCCTAAATATCCTAAATCCTGAAAATTTAGGTCAGTTGGCTTCTTTATAATATTGAATATTCTAATTCATGAATACAGTTTATTCCTCCTTTATTTAAACCTTTAGTTTCTTTCATAATGTTTTTTTGCACATTTTTCATTAGATTAACTCTAGATATTTGAGATCTTGGGATGCTATTGTAAACTGTATGGATTTTTTTTCCTTTGTAATTGTTGTATAAACGCATATATATAATTGACTGTTGTATACTAATAATATTCAGTGGCATTGCTGAATTAATGACACTAATAATTTTTCTATAAATTTTTCTGTCTTTTTCTAAATGCGCAATCATGTCATCTACAAATACCAATAGTATTACATCTTCCTTTCGAAATCATTGCTTTTATTTCTTTTCTCTTGCTTGAAATTCTGATATAACACTGAGGAAAGTGGTTCAGGTATCTTTTCTCATTCTTAATCTCATAGGATGTTTTTCAGTATCTTACCTTAAAGCATGACGTTTGCAGAATTTTTGCAGATGCCCTTTATCAGGTTAAGGAAACGCCTTTTAATTTTATTTTGATAAGCAAGGATTTTATCAGGAATGCATGTTGAATTTTTGTTTCTTTCTTTCTTTTTTAAAAAATAAAATTTAGTTTATTATGCACCCAAGTAGTGCTTCTCAGAGGGCAGCACAATTTCTTGGCTGAGGGAGTAGAAACATATTGTACCTTAGGGATTTTTCAAAATGCAACACTATCCACCCCTGGAAAAATATTCTAATACCCGTTTTTTTGTTTGTTTGTTTGTTTTTTGCTTGTTTGTTTGTTTTTGAAGCACCCTACAGACTTTAAATTCTGTTAAAGTAAATATCAGTCTTTATCCCACATAAACAAAAAGCTCTTTGGGAGTCCCCTCTTTTTTTCAGTGTAAAAGGGTCCTGAAACCAAAAACTGAGAAAACCACTGTAGTTTATCCTTAGCCATATTTGGTCAGTTTCTGACTCTGATCTCATAAAGCACCAGTGTGATGGAATTACCAAACAGTGCTATATAAGGCTCTGGCTGGGATGAGCTTTTTGTCCATTATAGCCCAGGAAGCTGATTTGTGGTGACCTGTTGGACTTGGACCTTTTAGCTTGTTTTCTCCTCCCTCCCTCCCACCCCGTTATATTTTTTCCCTTCACTCTTGTTTTCTTTGTCTCATTTTTTCTTTTTTATTATTTTTCTTTGTTATTTTTTTTGCTCTCTTTTCCCATTTTTCTTTTTTAGTTTTTCCATATTCTCCTATTTTAATTTTCTCAATTTTTTTCTCATTTATTTTTTATTATTTTCCTTTTCCTTGTTTTTCTTTGCTCTGTTTTCCTATTTTTCTTTTGTTCCTTTTTCTTCATTATTTTATTTTAATTTTTTGTTTTCTCATTTTTTTCATTATTTTTTTCCTTAAATTATTTAGTTAGTATTTTTTTGGCACATTCTTCATTGGCTGTCAATTGAGCACGTTTTGTGGCAGCCCATGTATGCAGCCCCAGAACTCTTCCTGGGCCAAAAATATGATGGCCCTGCCACAGACACATGGAGCTTGGGAGTGCTGCTGTCCAGGAAGCTCAGGAACACTGTCCCTTTCAAGGGAATGAACTGGGGACAGCTGCAGAAGGTACTCAGCAGGGAGGACGTGGTGCCATCCTATTTATGCTTGGATGTGTAAAACTTCCTAAAACAAAAAATCTACTACCCCTTAGCCTTCAGAAGAGAGAAAATCTTAAAGACATCATGCCGGATCCTTGGCTAAACAAGGGCCAGGAGAAAGAACTGAAGCCTTACATTGAGCCACACAGTGATGTCATAGACCCCTCGGTAACAAAAGAGATTCTGAATCTGGGCTTTCATTGGGAAGACATCAAGGACACATTGTCAAAGAAAACATATAATAATGTCATGGCCACGTACCGTATCTTAAATACAAAAAAAACCCACAAAAGTCCAGTGTCACACCATCAAGGTAAAGCCCTTCCAGCCTCCTGAGCTCCAGAACTGTAGTCCCTCCCCAGTCTACGAGGTTCAGCCAGAGCGCTCCGGTTTCCAGAAGGCAGAGCAGCAGCCTACGGACCATGAGTAAGGGCAGAAGGCCCAAGAGTCTGCCAGTCCTTCAGCCATCCCAGAGTCCAGTACCACCACTTTGAAGTCAACCGCTGAGTCCAGTACCACCACCTAGCCTGGGCTCTAGGACTGCCATTCCTGAGCCCAGCCCGGAGTCCAGCATCACTATTTCCAAGTCAACCACTGAGTCCAGTACTACCACTCCCGATCCCAGCCTGGGCTCCAGGACCGCCATTCGCGAGCACAGACCTGGGTCCAGAACCACCACTCCCAAGCTCAGTCCGGGTTCCAGCATCACCATCCTTAGCCCAGCCCCCCAGTGTCACCCTGGAGACTCTCCCTCCTGCCACAGCACCACCAGCAGCAGTGGAAACCCAGAGGAAATCAACCAGGGCCAGCAGGGGTATGACTAGGAGGTGCTTGAATTTTTTAAGAAAGCTCTGCTGTCTGCCACCCAAGAAGGGGCACTGCAAATGCAATAAGGTAAAGCCACTTTAGATTTTGGATGCCTAGGCAACTAGACTCCGGGGGTGGTCAAGCCAGGCTCCTTGCATTTTAAATGCTGAACTGGTAGAAGCTGAGGTCCAGGAAGCCCCACCAAGTGGTGGGGGAGATCGGCCAGAGGC
Source organism: Rhinolophus hipposideros (assembly GCF_964194185.1). Lineage (NCBI taxonomy): Eukaryota > Metazoa > Chordata > Mammalia > Chiroptera > Rhinolophidae > Rhinolophus > Rhinolophus hipposideros. Next base: position 14,896,173 of record NC_138054.1, on the reverse strand, counting down.
TGGAAGCAAACTGCAGGTGGCAGCAGTGCAAGAAGTACACACTGTGTGTGCAAGGAGCCCTGGGTGAGAGGACTGGGTCCAGCGGACAAGGGAGGTGTGCAAAGTGCCGTGGATTCACATCCAGGGTATCTGGTATCACCGTGGCCTTCAGGAGCATCGCACCCAAAATCCCTGGTGAGCTTGAAGGACAGCTTGGAGCCCCCTTTGCATGTTGTGCCCTCTTGGTCTTCTGTTCCCTTGGTTTTGAACCCTCAACTCCCTTGTCTATTTCTCCTTTATGGCTCGATGGTGTTACTTGCTCACACAGTACACATGCTGCCTTCTTCCTGTAGATGAATTTTGTAGTTTAAGACCTTTCTGAGACTGGCTGAGAGATCTCCTCTGCAGCAAAATGCCATGCACTCAGCGGAACCTCTGCCAGCCCTGGAAACTGTAACAAAGGCGGTGCGCTAGTCCAGACCCTAGAGCACTGAGTGGTGGCCGCGGGCGAGGGAGCCAGGGCCGGGCGGGTGAGCGCTGGTAGTGCCTGCTCAGTCAGGAGGCAGCAGCGCAGGAAGACGTGGATCTCTGGCCAAGTGCACTGCGCAGATGCCCCTGGCATCATGAGCTGCTGTACCAGGAGCTGCTTGCTCATCTGCATGTTGAGTTTTATCAAATGCTTTTTCTATATCTATTGAAACGGTCCCATCTCCTTTATCCTATATTTACTATTTTATATACTCTACATTATTCTATATTCAATTTCTATTTCTCCTTTGTTCTATTAATGTGATAAATTGAAATTGCTATCTTTCAATTATGAAACCATTCCCGAATCTCTGGAATTAACCTATATCGGTTGTGATTTGTTCTTTTTATACATCACTGGATTTGACTTGCAAATATCTTGATAAAGAATTTTATATTTACATTCATGAAAGAGATTCACCTGTAATTTTTATGTCTGTGATGTCCTCGCGTTATTTTAAATTATATCTGACTTTACAAAACAAGTTTTGAAATGTCTTTTGTTTTCTTGTTCTCTGGAGAGTTGTATAGAATCGGTGTGATTTATTAAAGTTTGGAAAAATTCATTGGTGAAACTATCTGGGCCTGGAGTTGTCTTGAGGGAAAGATTTTTAATAATGAATCCAATTTTAATAGATATTGGACTATTCAGAATTCCTATTTCTCTCTGTATTCATTTTGATAAGGAAAGTTTTTATGAATTATCAAATGTATTGGCATAAAGTTGTTCATAATATCTTTCTTTCAACGTAAGGAGAATCTTTAATCATATCCATTTTTTTCTAGTCTTCTGTCTTCCTAGGGATTTATTAATTTTATTAGTCTTAAAAACCAACTTTTGGGTTTGTTCATTTTCTCTATTACACATTTGTCATCTGTTTCATTAAATCCTTATCGCTATTATGTTAGAGTCCAGTTGTGTTTTATTTTTCTAACCTCATATGAATATGTAGATCATTACTCTTCAGCCTTTTTTTTTCTTTTCTGATACACTTGTATGTATTTGAAGTTATACACTTCCTGTAAACACACACGTTAATAGGCCATATTTTATTATCATTACCTTCAGTTTTGTTATTGATTTCTAGCTTAATTCCACTGTAGCCAAAGACTATGATTTCAATCCTTTAAAATTTGTTGAAACTTGCTTTATGGCCTAGCATATAATCAATTTTGGAAAATGTTTCATATGCGCTAGAAAAGAATGCATGTACTGTACTTGTTGGGTGCGCCTTTTCTATGTGTTAAGAGATCAAATTGTTGGACCTGTTGTTCAGACATTCTGTAGACTAACTGACTTTTGATTGTTTGTTTATCAGTTACTTACATTGTTAAAATTTCCCACTATCATTATGGAATTTTAAAGACATCATTTTATTCTCTTCTGACTTCCATCATTTCTTTGGAGATCGTGTTAGTCTTAGTTTGCTCCCTTCAAAGTAATGTGTCTTTTTTTTTTAATTGGTTACGTTTAAGATTTTCTCTCTCTTTGTTCTCAGCAGTGATATATCAGACCATGATATTCCTAGATTCATTTATCTTATATTTATCCTATGGGCTTTTACTAAGCTTCTCTTAGAATCTGTGGCTGGATATCTTTTTTCAGGGATTTTTGGCTATTATCGCTTCCAATTTTGCTTCTGTTTCATTCTCTTGCTCCTCTCCTTCTGGGATTAATTATAATTTGGGACTTCAATTCCATAATCATTAGGCTTTTTGTCCCGTGCCCCACTGCTTACACCTGGAAAAGATTACGGGCTCCAACTGCCCCAGTGAGAAATACCTGACGGCACACTTAAAAGCCCATGTACCATATACATGCCTTGGAAAAGTTCTTTCAAAAAGTTTCTCTCTGCTTCTCCTAACCCCCATGTTCTGTCTTTCTCCTTACACACATTCTGAGATGTTTCCTTGTGCCAAAGACAGTGACCATTCTACTCTCTCTTTCATTGACCTTGTAACCGGCTTTTACAGATGTTTCCAAGATGGCTCCCTGAATAGCCAGAGAGGGCCCGAGGTCGGGGCTTGCTTTTGCCAGCCTTTGGCTGTCTAATAGCACGCCAAGAAAAAGTAATATAATTGTAGGGAGGTTAGAATAGTGCAACTCTAGAGTTAAATAACTGACTTTTTTACTCCATGGGAGGATAAGACAGCCATAATCCTTTCTGGTCTTCAGGAAAGTTTCATCATGTTCTTTAAATGATGCCAAAAATGATTTGAGTTAAAGAAAAACTAAAACAAAACAAAACCCAACTTTGTCTTAACGCCCCACACACATCCCAAACAAAAGAAAAAGGAAGAAAAAAGTAAGTCCAGGTACTTTGTATATAGTCCCATGAATTTGCCTCATAGCAGCCCGGTGAAATAGATTTATTATCTCCATTTTGAAGTGAACAGGCTCAGATAACAGGGGCAGTAAATGGATCAGGCAGGATTTGAACTGTTGGTGGATGTGTCACAGTGTCACATTATGGTTTAAATTTTCATTACCCTAAGGACAAATGTCTGTCTCTTTTCACATCTGGCACTTGCAGTGGTACAAAAATTCCACCTCACTGTTGTTCTCCCTGACCTGCCTACTGTATGTTTTGTTCCAAAAACGCATCCAATAGATCAAATGAAAATCAGGTGACACAGGTCCATTGTCCCATCCGGAGCAAGACCCCTCACACAGTTCCCACTTGTGTGAGCAGCACACAGTGAACTGACTGTAGCTCAGCTCTCCCATCCATGGCATTTCGACGCTTTGCTTGGATTTGCCACGCTGTGGTGCTGGGCTTCCCGAGGCCTCTCACCCTTTCCCTTCTCAGTGATTCAGTAAGATTTCTGCGTCCGTGATGTGCCGGGGCTTTTCGTTTTCTCATGCACCAATGAAACGTCAGTGAGGGCAAGGGTCCAGACACTTGTTTGATGAAATGAAGACATTTTAAAAAATAAAACAAATAAACAAACAAAAAAAACAAGACAAGGCGAGTGGGGAAAAGGTCACAGAAGTCCTTAAGAAAGCAAGTTGATTTTATGTGTGTGCTTAGAAACTGCTGGAAGTGTGTGGATGTGCATTTGTGTGCATTTTGTTGGCTTTGAGCATGGACAGAACTGCAGCAGGGGTGGTGCGGGTTTGACGGGTCCGTGGGAAGAGGAGATGGGGTCCTCTGGTGGGGCCCTCAGGTGGGGAGGGAGGCGGGGGCTGCCTTGTTGGCAGCGCTCAGAGCTGTTCTGGAGCACACTGACTGACGTGATTCTGGGCAGGCCGTCACTAGTGTGCTCATCATCCTGCTGCTCGGGCTTAAGAGATGCTCTGTGCCTATTCGTCTGGAAGTCCCGGCTCAGGCTAGACTCTGCCTCATTGGGCAGGCCGTCACAGCCATCAGCCATCATCATTCCAGAGGCCTGTCACACAGCCCAACACCCAGCACAATTCCCAGGAAGTTGAGAGACACCAAGTTTCTTCTCAGCACGCCTGGGATTCACGTAGGAGCCCAGCATCTCTTTGCTCCATCCTGATGCTCTCTCAGCTCCCACCAGCTGCCCATAACACCCATTAGCCCCTGACAGTACAGACAGCCCCAGATACCCAGCAGCCAGGAGATTCTGCTTTCCACTGCTGTTGTCTCTGAGTCAGGTGTGAGGGTTGGGGGCTGAGGGGTGAGGCTGTTAATCAGTTAGGAAACCCTGATTACATCTTAATAACAAATGCAAAGCATCCAAGAGCAGCAATTTGCAGTAATGGGAAAAATCAGCAAGTCCCTGGGGTTTGACAGGAAGTAAACACTCTCCAGGATCAAACTGGGGGGAGGAAAAATGATTTGTGAGAGTGCCCTGGCAATGCTTAATGCTGCCAGTGCTTTCAGCCATAAGAGGGGAGAAAATGGAATACAAGAGACCAAGGCTGGACTGAAAGAAGGAGAGGCTGAGTCTGGAGTGGCCTCTCCATCCAGACAAGGCACCTCCACCCTTCCCGCCTACCTGCTGGAGGATTCCTATGTGACAATGACACACTCCCTCTGTCCCTTCTGCCAAATTCCCACCAAAAACAAACAGAAAAGACCATCACTAACAAAATCTGGCCAAACAAGTGTATTCAATTCAGAAAAAGGCTCATTTTACCCACCGTCCTTGGCTGGGACCTCCCCCCACCCCACCCCGCCCCACCGCACCGGGGTATTCCTTTCTCTTACAATTTCCTTGGAATGGAAAGGGGCACTTATCCCCACTAGAAGGTAAAATGTTTTTCACAGTGCCAATTTTTCTTCCTCTCTGAAAATGTTCCCAGCACTGAACACACATATTTTTCTTACATGTAATTTGATTTGGATGGTTACTTGACCTGCATCCAAATCGAGCTGTGGGTAATTATTACTGTCACTATTGTTATTAATACTGATATTTATCATAATCTCACAAATGCCAGGGACAGCCTTTAATCTTGCTGTTTTATTTGATTGAAAGGAAAATGTGACGCAGTGGCCACCCTCCCCATTTCTCCTCTTGTATTCACTTTTACCCAACTCCTACTATAATTAGCCGAGTTATTACCAGTGATCACCGATCAGGTATAACTGAATTGCATTCAGAGGATAGAGCCAAGGCCAGCAGGTGGAAAAGACAAGAAGTCAGATTTATCTCACCATAATGAGAAACTATCTAATTGTTAAGACTTCTAATCAGATGCCTCCTGAAGTAGTGAGCTCCCTGTCACCAGAAGTATTCAAGTAGAGCCCACAAAGTTTATCCTTCAGGTATGCTATTTAAGGAAGTAATGAACTACAACTTTGGTTCTCAAAACTTAGGACAATAAGAAGGCTTGTTCTCAGATCACTGGGTACCATCCCCGGAGCTCCTAATTCAGTAAGTCTGAGACCGGGCCCAAGAACTTGCATTTCTAACAAGTTTCCAAGTGTTGCTGCTTGTCCAAGGACACACTTTGAAATCCACTGAACTAAGGAGAAGACCAGCCTAGATCCTTTAAAGCTTTTTTTCAGAGTCTAAGTATGATACTACAAAATAAGAATTATTTAAAAAGTGACCAAGAGTTACTGGCTCAGGGTAAAGGGATAAGATGTCGCAGTTCTTTACGAACTTATTATAACATGGATGTTTAAAAGGAGGATAACCAAAGTCTTCACCTTTTAGCACTGCAGTGTCTCCACAGATAATGTGATTTAGTCCACAAATGCTTAAACGTCGGCTCAGCATATTGCTGGAAATTTTCCACTGCCTCACTTAGTTCAGGTGGAAATCCACACATATTAAAAAAACGATAACCCCCTGGCTTTTACTCTCCCTGCAATAAGCATACACCTTCTGGCTTCAGTGCCTTCACAACAAAAAGAAAATAACAACAACAAAAAGTCTTTTTCCCTGACATGTACTGAGCTCAACATGGTGACACAACCTTATCTTGTGATTTCTGTCACTCTGTTTCTTTCAGGCACTGTGAAATCCCCTGGAACAATGCTTTGTGGAAGCCATACATGAAAGGGAAAAAGGAAAGAAGGGCGTCTCAGTACTACTTCCCAAAGCACGGCCTCCTGTGTGCACTTCTTGGCTGCCGAGCATTGCCCACGTCCATTATCACATTTGATCCCCACAAAACCATGCAGGATAAACAAGGCACGTATTATTAACTGAATTTTACTGCTAAGGAAATTGACATTTTGAGAGTTTCTAAATTGTCCATATGTCACCCAGTGCACAACAAATATTGTAGAAGACGATTTCAGGTTTTCTAACCACTTGAGTGATCTTTTCAACTACCTCACCAAGCTGCTCTTGAAACAAAGCAATAGGCAAAGAAGTGGGACAGGCAAGATGACCAGGGAAATGGTAAATGTGCAGCAGTTAGATAAGCTTAGAGCCCCTAGATGGTCACCAGCTCTCCTTCCTCCTCCTCCCTAGTCTGTCTGGCAAGTTTCCTTACCTCCCCTTCCACCTATCCATCCATCCATTTCATTTTAAAGATGAAAAAAAAAAAAAAGCCAGAGAGGTGAAGTGTCTTGCCCAAGATCACACCACTAATTAGTAGGAACGGCAGAACTAGAACTAAAAATAGAACACACCTTCTGACTCTCAATACAGACTACATACTTTGCTGTTTTTCATGAGAATAGCAATATAATATTTGGGTAGATTTACTGATATGCTCTTCCCCTGTTTTCTTTTACTCCTGTGTTTCTTCCCTTTATCCTACAATTAGCTTGAAATTTTATGCTGTTGCCTGGCTGAAACAGATACAAAAACAAAGTCATCCCTAGGGTAGGTGAGGTGCCAGGCAAATATTTTTGCAGGGGTGGGGAACTATCCTTATAAACAGTTTGAGCCACCCAAAATCGCAATGTCAGGAGCACCAGCATGGTAGTCCAATCTCATGCCAGCCTGGGAAACAAATACTGCTCCATCCAGTACAAGTGATGGTCTCTTCAAGCTACCATTCTAGAGCCAGAGCCCAGCATCGGGGTCCTTGGATGATCCTGCAGGTGCAAGTTCTGGGCTCCCACACAGAACAGCGAGACAGGGCTCCCAAGGAGTGAAATGGGAATGGGGCCCACATACCTCTCAGGGGCCAGAGGATGATTTAGAAGAATTCAAGGAAGACACTTCAAAGCACAGGGTCTCCTGAGGCATGAGGCCTGGGGCAGATCCCATTTATCTGGGTCTAAGGGTAGTACTTCCCAGGCCACAGAGGAAGGGGAACATTTCAACACCATCTTGGAAACTCAGGGCATTAAAAATATAGGATGATGTAAAAGCAAGGTTTCCCCACCCTGGGACTAGATAAAGATTCTGTGGAGTGATTCTAGAGGAGTGAGGGAGAGGAAAGCTGGAATGGAGGGAAGGAAAGCTGAGAGGCTGCTGGGTCCTGAGTTTTGCCCAGCCAAGTAGAAGAGTAAGGAGCAGGAGTGACAGAAATCCCTGAACTGCAGAAAGGATAGTGCCCCTGGTTCTAGGGCAAGCCAGGACGATAGTAATTCCCATCTCTCCCTCCACATGATTCTGCCTTGCCTGGGAAGGTGAGAAGCAGAAGAAATATCTGTGAAGTGTGTCTAGGTGGGCAGGCTTGAGGCATCTCTCAGAAGCCCCTTCCTTCAGTGTGGACTGGGACCAGTGATGTTTTCTGTGCTCCCAAGAGTGGTGCAGGCATGGATGGAGGGCGAGGGGGGGAGGGGGGGTACAGAGAGAGAGAGAGAGAGAGAGAGAGAGAGAGAGAGAGAGAGAGAGAGAGAGAGAGAGAAGAGAGAGAGAGAGAGAGAAGTTTCTGCAGAGACCCGGATAATGAAGAACGGCAGAAGGGAGGCTCCCAGAGGCCAGACATGAGAATACCCAGGCTAAGGTGATCCTTCCTTCTGCTCCCCCACTCTCTACATTTCAGTACTGTACGCCTCCTGGAGAATAGATATAGCCTCGAAGAAAGAGGAGGATACTGATTTAGCTAAGAATAAGTTTTTACCCCTTGGCTGAATGGGGCTCAAACTTGAAAGAAAATTGTTAACAAACACACACAAAAAGAATTTTTTAAAAACTACATTTTTTTCACATCTCAATTTTTGGTTTAACTTTATTATACCTAACACAAAAGGCTCCAATGAAAAGTGACAACTGAAATCCTGGAGAATGTGAATAGACAATAGTCCTAGGGAGCCATTTTCTCATTGAGACACTGTGATGGTTGGGCAGAAGAAAATGGATTCTGGGAATTCTTCAGTGTTAGTTTGTATCTTGGGATTCTGAGACCTGGTCTCTTGCATCTCCTGGTGATGTGGAGAGGTGACAAAGAAGAAAAAAACTCTTGCTTTTGAAATGAGGCTCTCAGGCCCCCTCTTCGTCATGCCAGCCTTGTACAAAAGAATGTGGAACGTATGTAAAAATGGTTCCAAGCATCTCTCCTGGGGAGATACGCAACACTAGTTGGTCTCGAATGCTCAGGGTCATTGGCTTTGTTCTAGTGTTGAGAGGTGTGAAGCAGGTAGCCAATACTCAGGCCCACCTTGACCTTTGCTAAAAGGAGGCCTGCCCCTCATCCCTGGGCTAATTCACGGGAAGTTCTGGACAGAGCCTGCCAGCGTCTAAGGACTGCAAGGTTAGAGGACTCTCTTCGGCCACCTGCTGAAGTCACTTTGTAACCTGACATGAATTATGTCACTTTCTGCTGTTTTCAGCCATGAGGACATTCTTGTTTTCTCATGAAACAGCCTGGGTCACCTGAGGACACTTCTTGCAGCGATCCAGCTGGCCTTTATCTTTGTGTCACCCAATTCTCTCTGTTCCCTCCAGGGGTGGTGGCCACCTTTTTCGCTGTAACAAATACACTGTAAGTGAACTAGTTAGGAGGATTTTTTTTTTTTAAATCTTTGTAATCTGCTAAATAATGCCTTGATCCCTGTCTTCTTTCAGAAAGGACCAGAGGGATTAATATCCCAAAGGGTTTAACCTGGGCTTACCAAAAAGAAACACATTGTTAAAGAAAATAAAAGTGTAATGTGAACCATCCACACATATAAATATTTCATCTACATATAGAGAATGTGTCTCCAATGTAAAGTTTTGGGGAAGAGCCTCGCAATATAAGAATAATTAAGTAAGACCACCTGTTCATTATGTAAATTATATGTGGAGAGGCGAGTCATATCAAGTCACATCATGCCAAGAAACCTATCGAGTCCCCTATAATCACGTATTAAGCTGTTATTGATATTGTCCCCAACCCCCAGCACTACCCAAGCTACTGCGGGATACATAAAAAGAATGTACAAACTGTACATTCACCCTCACAGAAATGACAAGCTAGTTTGGGACTCAACTTTTTATCTAGAGGCAACAATGGGAGAACAATACAAAAACTATAATTAGTAAGTACAATAAGAATAATGATTTACCTATGTTAAGTCCCAGGCTCTTTGGTAAGCATTTTACATATGTTGTCTCATTAAATCCTAAGGAAAATAGACAAGTGCTGTTATTAGACCAACTTTATAGAAACATATTGAGAAATTTGAACTGGCCCAAGGTCCTATGGTCAGTAAGGCAGGACTTTAACTTAAGCCTGCTTGACTTCAGAGCCCTTCAGCACGCCCCTGTTCCCCACATGTGTCAATGAGAAGAATGGAGAGTGCCCACTGTGCTCATTCAGAGAAGACAGAACACTGAGCTCCAGACAGACAAAGCAGCCATAGGCTAAAAGGTGCAGTGCAGTGTGCCAGCAATGCCCCTACCTGGCCTCAACTGGAACCAAGGTCAAGAAATATCTCTGGCAGCTGGGCTTTGCTCTTGGCAATGTGAGAGAGTTGTGAGTTCTGGGCAACTTGAGCTCCATTCTCAGATCTGTTTGACTAAGACCTGAAAAGGTAAGGCACGTTTGCAATATCACACAGATCTCTTAGCTGTGAAAGGTAGTAATTTTCAAAGATGGGGACCAGGGTCAGAGGAGGACACTGCCTAGCTCGGGATACAAGTCGGGCCCTTCTGGAAGCTAATCTGCTTTGTAGGAACCTGTTTGATCGGCTGCATTTGTGCGCCGTGAGTATCATCAGATTGGCACAGACTCCGACACTCAACACCCTGTGAGATGGGCACATTGCACCTGCTCTGTGAATGGATGCTTAGGTCCTGTGCTTTTCCATTTAAGGCCTTAGCTATCTTGAAGTAACCCAGATCTCAGTGATATGTAAAATACAGTGTTGCATCTCAATTGTGTGAAATCAGAATCTGAGAACCTCTCCCCTCTTAGGGAGGTAAAGTTAGAGGTGAGACTGAAAGATAAAGATGGGAGTAGGAGGTGAAAATAATCTTGTGGAAAGGTGAGAGATGTGAACCCAGGGGACCAAATTCTTTTTCTTTATCACAAACTAACTTATTCATTTAGTGGGAAAAAAACATCTAAGGAAATGTTTCTGGGAACTTTCAGACCAATGTCTAAGTAAAATTCCAAAATCCTCTAGAGTATTATATATCTATTCTAAGAGCAATCCTGGTTTTATTCTTCATGTTGTTAACACACACTGTGCTAACAATCTGTCAGCATTGTCTTATGTGATCTCCTAACAACTCTGTGAGGTCGGCATTATACGCCTCTTGTCTACTGCTGAGGGACTCAGGGAACAAGAAGTTCAGTAATTTACCCAAAGTCAAATGGCTGGGGAATGCTAGAGCCAGGGTCCAAACCCAAATCTGCCTGAACCCAAAGCCTTAGCTCTTGATTGGCTCTGTCCTTTGCTTTGATGGCAGTGTAATTATCAAGACACTTTGCTCCCTCTATGCATATAAGATGTGTCCATAATGAAACAAGACTAGCTTGCCCAAGTGACTCCTCTGTGCATAATAGCACCCACAATTTGATATACAACTTATTGTTTGTACTTAAGAGTTTCGTTTTTAAGCCAAAAGACCACCACCAGCAACAACAACAAAAATATAATATAAAGTCTTTAAGCAAGAGATAAAAAGTAGATGTTTCAAGTCAACAGCTATTTTTATAAAATATATACATACATATGTATGTATGTGTATATATATGTGTATATATATGTATATATATACATATATATATATACATATATATGTATATATATATATATATATATATATATATATATATATATATAGTGAAAAGTGCAGATCGTAAGTGTACAATTCTGTGAGTTTTGGCAAAATTATACACCTGTATAACCACAGCCCAATCAAGATACAGCATATTGTCATCACCCCAGAAATGTCCATTTTCTTACCCCACAGGTATCACGATTCTGGTTTCTATCACCATTGATTAGTTTGCCTATTATAGAACTTCATATAATTTAAATCATGTAGTGTGTATCCTTTTGTATCTTGCTTCATAGGCTCAGCATGTTTTTGAGATTCATCTCTGTGTTTGCAGGTATCTGCCCTTCATTATTTTTATTGCTGAGTAGCATTCCCTTGTATGAATATACACGCTGTGTTTATACTTTCTCTGTTGATGGGCATTTGGGTTGTATCCAACTTTGGGCTATTATGAATAAAGCTGACATATCACTCTTGCACAAACTCTTTTTATGGGTATATGCTTTCTTGAGTTATTTTTCTTGAGTTATTATCTAGCAGTGGAATGCTGACTTATTGGGAAGGCATATACTTAACTTAAATGACACTGCCAAAGAGTTTTCGAAAGTGATTTTACAAGAATTTTAGTTGCTCGGTATTTTTGCCGACATCTGATGTTGTCAGATTTTAATTTCAGCCATTCTAGTGAAATGGTATCTCTTTGTGGTTTTACTTTGCATTTCATTAATGACCAATAATGTTGAACATTTTTTTTCATGTGTTTGTTTGCCATCTCTGTATCTTCTTTGATGAAATATCTGTTCAAGCCCTTTGTTCATTTGTTGTTGTTGGATTGTTTGTTTTCTTGTTATTGTGTTTTGAGAGTTCTTTATACATTCTGGACAAAAGTCTTTCATCAGATGTGTGATTTATAAATGTTTCCTCTATATGGCTTGTCTTTTCATTCTCTCAACAGTGCCTTTCTAAGAGCAGAAGTTCTTAATTTTGATGAAGTCCAATTTGTCAATTTCTCCTTTTATTTAAAAGTTGTCCTTTGGTTACTGTAACTAAAATATGTTTTCCCAAATCAAAGTTGTAAAGATTTCATCCTATGTTTTGATCTAAAAGTTTAATAATTCTAGATTTTCATTTAGGTATATGATCCATTTTGAGTAAATTTTTGTCTATGGTGTGAGATATGGATGAAAGTTAATTTTTATTTTGCAGATGAACATTCAGTTATTCCAGTACATTTTGTTGAAAAAAATTCTCTTTTCTCCACTGAATTTGCTTGACACTTTTGTAAAAAATCAGCTGATCATGTCATATATATGTGGGTCTATATCTGGACTCTCTAGTCTATTCCACTCATCTATTTATCTATAATTCCAATATCTTAATTACTATAGCTTTACAATAAATCTTGAATTTAGATGGGCTAAATCTTCCAACTTTGTTCTTCTTTTCAAAATTGTTTTAGCTATTCAAGGTCATTTAATGTATATATGAATTTTAGAACCAATTTGTTAATTTCTACCAAAAAAAAGTTTTCTGGGATTTTGATTGGGAATGCACTGAGTCTATTTGTAGATAACTGACATCTTACAGTATTGAGTCTTAGGTCAAGAAAGAAAGTTCCTGAATATGAAGACTTCATTTAAGTCTTCTTAAATAACAGCATTATTTTGTAATTTTGTTATATTTATTCCTAAGTATTTCATGTGTTGGTGCTATTGTAAATAAATTTTTAATTTAATTGTTAAAATTGTTTTGCTATTATTATATAAAAATAAAATTGATTTATATATATTGACCTATATTCTGCAAATTTGATAAGAATCATTTGTTATTTCTAGCTGTTATTTTGAAGATTCCTTAGGATTTTCTGTGTATACAATCATGTCATTTTTATCTAAGGACAGTTTTATTTCTTCCTTTCCAATCTTTATACCTTTGTTTCTCTTTCTTGCTTTATTACAGTGGCCAGGAACTCCAGCACAATGTTGAATAAAAGCAACGAAAGCAGATGTTCTTGCCCTGTTTCTTCCCTTAGACAGAAGGTTTTCAGTAGTTCTTAAGTATAATGTTAGCTATAGGTTTTTTATTTTTGTCTTTGCCCCTTTTCAGGTTTAAGAAGTTATTGTCTTATTTTGCTAAGAATTTTTATCTATAAATGGTTGTTGAATTTTATCAAAAGCTTTTTCCTCATTTCATTAGCTTTTTAAATTTGTATGTAAACCGAGGTTCCAAATATTTCTGCCAACTATTTAACGTGCCCTAATATGTGTGGTCCTCTAGGCAATTTTGTGACTCCAACACAACATGAAGATGGATTCATATGACATGACTGAAATCTGGTATTTCCTGACAGCTGTACTTTTTGTGTGGTAGCTTCTGTTTTCACTCAAATACTGTTCATTATGGGAATGTCATTGATTTTGAGCCAAATCATTCTAGAACTACATATTTAACTAGTATTAGAAATAGTTACTGCAGAGTACCAGAACTACCACATTTCTTGAAACAAATGTAGCCAAAAGCCTCAAAATCTGGCTTGGTTATCAAAATCAATTCACAATTTGAACAAGAAATGTGGAAGTATTACAGCTCCCCCACCCCCTGCCCCATATCAAAAGCCATGTAGCCAAGAAACATTGGAAAGGAAATGAAACACTGTGATAGGCCACGGGGCAGCCAAGTCTGTATTATCTGTGGGTCAACCTGACCAAACCACATGCATTATTGGGCAGTTTGGAAAGAAAGTTACATCATTGCAGACTAGATTTGGCTGGCGAAAATTACCTCATCCCCAAGGATAGCTAGAAACTTCTTACACAATTTCCTTAACAATTGTACTAAATTTCAAAAGGAGTTATCCATCATATCATTGCTCATGACACTTGAAATGCTTGAAGCCAAGCCTAATGCAGATTAAGAGTTAGTTTCTTTCTCTCTATGGCTTCAGACCCATTTTTAATTCCCCTTGTTTTCTTTTCTTCCAAACTTTTCTGTGAGTTAAACATACCAAGTGTCTAGAAAGCAACTTTTGTTAATGATTAAAACAGAACATATGCTCCAACTAGGCTTGCCTTTTGTGATCAACTTGGGAACATTTTTATTACATGGTACTTTTAAATCTCAAAATATTCTGAAACAAGCATTCCTTTGAAATTATCTTCAGGGCAAGTCACCCATAAAAACCAGCCTTAGTACTTTAGGGATGAATTCTGTGTCCAGTGAGAAAACCCTGCCAAACCAAAGGGAGCTGGGGTCAAATAAGTTTAGGAAGTGTGGCATATTATTACATCCCCCTGGAAATTCACAAGACATATTTGCATATCAAAAGCTCTCACATACTCCCTAACCTAGCTTTGCCCTCAATTTTTTTGACCTTGGAAACTATTGTTTTAATGAATTTAAAGCTAAATAATTGTATGGCTAGTGGCTATTATATTGGAGAGCTATTGATCTGGAGGCTAGACCCAGGAGGGGAGAAGAAAATAAATAATCTTTATCATAGAGCTTTGGGATGGCTACACAATATTTTGAGTCATGTAGAATCTGCTAACCTTATTAAAATTTTCCTCCATTTTAGACTAACTTGTGCATGCAATAGTAAGTCTGAAGATGCATAGGTTTTTGTAGTGTCCATGTTTTTGTATATACAAGGACTGTTTCTCCTAATTATTTGACTTTTAAAATATCTAGGAGGCTGTGTGGGTAGTAAATGTAAAAGAGCTTTGGAGTCAGACCAATTTGAGTCAGATTCCTCATTCTACCACTTACAATCTCTAAAGACCCCCTGTTTGCAGAGTCAACACCCATTACCCCCTTTCTATCTACAGGGTTGCAATAGGAAGTGCCTGTTGCCTATTCTTATAATGTGGACTTTCTCCCCATTCTCCCAACCATAGTTGATTCATTTAGGAAGAGGCCAGGTGTCCCAAACTGCGCCAACTTGTCTGGCCTTGATAAATTGGAAGGGAGAGAGAGACAGAGAGAGAGAGGGAGAGAGAGAGAGAGAGAGAGAGAGAGAAACCAGAGGCTTTAAGTGGCTGAATCTATACCATTAACATTAAGCGACATTAGTGTCCTGTTTTCAACACATGGGCCACAAAATTCAAGGGAGCCAGTATGCAAGAGAGAGAAGAATTTTATAGACTGGCAGAATGGGACACAAACAAGAGATGGAACAAGGACAGTGAGAATTGCTTAACTTCTCTTTGGCAGACATTACAGTGTTCACCAATATCTGGTTCTCTTCTCCTTCCCTGGTGTATGGAAAGATTCCATTTCCCAGCCCCCAGCATTTAAGCAGGGCCATCTGACCAGAAGGAATGTCTGTCACTTCCTGGCCTGAGGCAGAGGAAGTCCCCTGTGAGAGTCTCTGTCTCTTACTTCCCCTGCTGGGGCACATTTGGAAGTCGATTGTTGAGATGACAAATGCAAGAGTAGCAAAGCAGTTTGGGTCTATGGGTTACCAAGTGGAGAACAACTGCCCTGGAGAATCACCCAACCTGCAGACTGGAGGAAACAACATTTGTTGTCTTTAGCCACTGAGGATTTGATTGTTAAGACAGCATAACCTGGCTTCCTTTGGCTATTATTCTCTCTGAGCCATAGTTCCATCATCTGTCAAATGGGGTTAAAATGGCTCTGTTAAGGCTGTTGTCATGGATGCATGGAGTCATGTCTGTGAAACGCCTCCACAGCACCATCGCAGGGATAGCTTATGAAGAAGCAGCATGTCTTCACTCTTAAGCAGCTGTGATCTATAGGTCTGTGTTCTAGTGCAGTCTAAGCCTGCCAGACTCTGCAGTCACAGGAATACAATCAATGCAAGTCCGATGTCTTCTGAAATACATTTGCATCAGCCTGTGGAGTTCAAACTAGTCTCAAGAGGGACCCCTTGCCGACGATGAGCTGTCCCTTGTCAGGGGAGATGCAAGGGGATGAGTGTGGTGCAGGCCTGGGAATGCTTGTTCTGCTGTGGGCAGCTGCAAACTCCATGCCATCCTCATGGCAAATCGCAGTAGTTGTCCAGGCCTTGTGATGCGCTACCCCTTCTTTTTGCTGCTGGCAGGTGGGCAGCGACTCCCAGAGCCAGCACTTGAGAGAAAGGAATTGGCTCTGCCAGTGAGACTTAAGACAAAAAGAAAGGATAAGGTCCCTGTAAACCTGGCACCACCAAGGCAGGCATTAGACGTCCTTCCCAAATCACCACACATCCCTCCTAGGGGGACCTGTGCTCCATTTCTGCCTGACTTTACATCTGTGGAAACTTGGAGCTTTCCTGTCAGTGTGTGTGTGTGTGTGTGTGTAAGGAAATTTATTTTGGTGACGCATCAAGGGGAATCCATTGACATTCTTCTGCAGAGTTTTGCTTGGCACTTACTGCATTTGGTGTTCACTCTTGGAAAGATCTGCTGTCATGGTGACAGCCTTAGTCGCCCAAGTCCATGTTCAGCCTGTCAGAAGGACATGTTTCTGAGGTGCGAGTTAGAAAATGAAGCTAAGATCAGTTTGGGTTTGCAACCTGTGGAAACAATCTTACTATTCTATAGTCATCAGTAATGGACCCAACAGAGAACAGTTCGTGGGAGTTAAGAGGCTTGTCTTTCTTTCTGAAGGGGCTATAGGTCATTGGTTTAGCCAGGAGATTTAGGACCTGTATAGGTTAGGAGGCTACATGTTCTTGCACAGGCCATGAGTGACATTCAGCCTTCAGTGAGGGGGAAGGCACTAGTGGCCAGAGAGGAGGTGCTCTGTCCTGGAAGGGCTCTCCAGTCTATACCCAAGCCAGAGGTGCTTGATTCAAGTTGGCATGTCTCATATGCACTGGCCACTCCCTCAGGACAGGCAGAAATAGATGAAGAGGATAAAAAGTGATTAATGCTCACCTTTGATCACTTCTAGTCATCCCCAAGATCTAATCTAAACCATTTTCATTCTAAACTTCCCGCCGTTGGTTCTTTCACTGGGAAGGAGGGGGCTAGGTTTTCTGGAATTCTTTTTGTCAAGCCCTGAATCCCCAAAACTCAGAGTCTGGGACCAGAAATGTGCGTGTGCATCAGGCTTCTTAAAAGGAAGCCTGGACCCTTGAAGCTTGTGTTTGGAAGACCGAACTGAAACCAACTGAAAAGAGAATTTGTGTATCTGTTTGTGGTTTAGAAGGTCAAAGACTCCATTTCCTTCCTCTGGTATTTGAAAAGGGCTTCCTGCTCTTCTCTCAAGGAGCATTTCATTTGTGGGGCAAAGGCATTTGTTTATGCTAAGGACAGCGTATAAAATTAAGTGAGTGGCTGGTTATTTCATTTCTAGTACTTCCAAGTTCTTCTTCTACACTGCAGTTATTCACAAAGTTTATTGTGTTATTTGTTTTCTTTTTAATCTCAAGGGGATTTTAACGAGGTTAGCTCTCAGTTATTCAGGTTATCGAGTTTGTTTGCTGGCAGCTGAGTTGGGCCTGAAGTAGAGAGTAGATGGAAGCAGGCAGAAACAGGAGGTATTGTGACAGAGGGAAGGGCTTGTCTGCACCAGTGATTCAGGAAAAGAGGAGGAGGATAAAGGGCCAAGAAACCAGGTATCAGGGTTACTTGACAGATTTGATATGAAACCCACGGCCATGAAAATAAAGGATAACTCCATGGTTGCAAAGTCTAGAGCAGCCTTCATACAACTGAAATGTAACGCAATCCACATAGGTAATTAGAAATTGTCACTTTTTAAATCCACATTTAAAAAGTGAAAATAACTAGACGGAAAATATTACTATTTTAATAATATTTTTATTTAACCCGACATGTCCAAAATATCATCATTTAAAGTTAATATTTACCTACTGTTTTTCTCCACACTAAGTCTTCCAAATCTGGTGTGTGTTTGCCATTTACAGCACACTCAGTACAGACTAGCCACGTTTCCAGTATGTAGCACCACCCATGGCCGGTGACCACCGTAACGGTCAGCAAAGGCCGGGAGGGTTGGAAGGATGTAATGAGAGATAAGTGGGTTCTTGATATGGGGAGGAATTTGATGAACCTTTGTTATGTTTTGGATCATTGTGGGATGCCCACGAAATGGCCTACAAGAAATTAAAGATGTAGCTCTGGTGGTTGGCATGGGGGAGGCGGAGAAGACTGATTGGTCAGGGAAGTCTGAGGTACTAAAAGTGCCATTACTGTTTTTCTGAAATACTCGTGTGAATGCCCAGGCATTGTTTGTATTAAGATTTAGCCTCTTATATGGTGATGGAAGGAGAACTGACTCTGGGTGGTGAACACACAATGGGATTTATAGACGATGTGATATAGAATTGTACACCTGAAATCTATGTAAATTTACTAACAATTGTCACCCCAATAAATTAAAAATAAATAAATAAATAAATAAATTATATCATGTAAAAAAAAAAAAAAAAAAAAGATTTAGCCTCTTGACAGAGGCACCCACAACAATAAAGGCCTGACCATAGCGGACAGGCTCTCCCGGAAGCTTTTGAAACTCACAGTATTTGGGGATATTATTGTTTATCTGCTGACCATGGAGTCATTCCCCAGCACACTTTGAGGAGTCAGGCACGAGTGCTTTGTGTATACGCCCTCTGACACTTTAGCTGTGAAGTTCCCGACCTCCTGACCTCCTCGTTGCCAACAATTGTCACCTCAACTCCTTTCCAGCCAATATTGTAGTGTCTTCCGGAGGGAATCTTTACTGCATTCCTTTTCTGCCTTACAAACATTGATTTCATTTCCAAATAACACATACACACATACACACATAGGAAGCCTACAGCAGATCCTCAATATTTTTTTCAAAACAGAAGTATTTTTTATTTTCTATTATAAAATATGTTTAGGATATATGTGCTAAAATATCAATAGGTAGAGACATGTACAGATTAGAAAATAAACGTATTCTTAACTACTCTCAGCTATGTTTTTCTGTGTTTCTTATAACATAAGGATACATCCTACCATATCATACCATACCATTTTCTATATTCTGCTTTTGACACACTCCTCCACCTCATTCATTGTAATGGACGCCTAGTACTCTGTTTTATGAGTGTTCCGTCATTTATTTATCTACTCTCTTTTTGATGGAGGTTTTTGTAGTTTCAGATTTCTTTTCTGCTATTATAAATAATACTGCAATGGCTGTCCTTCTACATACATCTCTGCACAACTGTCAGCTCTGCTCCTTAGGAAGACATTTCTAAAGTGAACTGTGTCATCATCAGTGTGGACATGTTAAAGATCTCAATGAGTATTGCTAAACCCCTCTGTGAGGCGCATACTTACTTATGCTCCTTGCAACTACTTCTTGAGAGTTCCATTCCCCAACCCCTTGACAATACCAGTTCAGTTCCTGGTTATTTTCATTCTTTTCAATCTTGTCAATCTGATAGGCAAAGAATATCTCATTGCATTTTGCATTTTCACTTCTTTGGTTGCTAGTGAAGTAGAGCAGTTTTTAAACATGAGTTGAACATTTGTATTTCTTCTGTGAATTACCTGTTCCTTTTTTTATTTTTTGCCCATTTCTATATTCTTTATCTTAACTTACTGATACTAACATTTTGTCATAAATTTACCCTCAGATATTCTCCCAATTGATTGCTTTTGACTTTGTTTGTGATGTCTTTGCTTAATATTTCCATTACTGGTAAAATCAGGTTAAAACAATTATGCGAAAAAGCTGTATTTGGGAATTGGAGGAAGGTGTGACAATGGGAAAAAATAACTCAGTGCTTTCCCTTAGTGACAAAAATATTGCCTAAAAGCAATGGAAATCTCTTAATTACCTATACATCTGGTGTAATCATTTTGTTGAAAACAAAGTACAACTTTGTACAGTATTTTATTTTAGTAAATAACTGAATATCTAAACTCTAATATCTAATATAGAAAAATAAAGAAAATATTTTATCTTCTGGAATTAATTCTGATTTTGCTTCAGAGAAATGCCAATTGGGATAGAGAAAAGAAAACGATCTTGAAAAAGTAATTTTCCTAACTTTAGAAGTACAATAATAATCATTTGGAAATGCTTTTCAGTTTCAACAAGAGTCTCCAATGTTATCTTTTTTACCACAGATGGGGATACTGAGCTAGGTTAAGCATACCATTTATTCCAGAAATATTTTTCAGCACCTACTCTATGCTAAGTGCTTCTGAAAAAGGAAGAATTTCTTGCCAGTTGGCACTGGGCAAGAGCATGAAAAAAAATGGGTGCTACTCTAAATGTGTTGGACCCTATAAATATAGAAAAGCCAATTAGCACATCTGTGCGCTGAGGGCCTTAGAGATTCAGAGGGAGAGGGTATTGACAGTCGGCAGTGCAGTACTCTGCTGGCACACGGGGGGCGCTGCAGCATGGCAAGGCTCATTCTACCCGGAAGGAGCCAAAGAGGCAATCCACAAGCCAAGTGTGGAGACACAGTATGTAGTTTAACTATTCAGAATCTAAGAAAGCAGATTTCAAATAATACGGAGGAAAAATAGATGTGATTCTAAAAACTGGAATTCTAAAAGCATTTACCATACTCAAGGTGCTCTCCCAGGTAGGGGTCATTTGAGATACATAAAATATAAGTAATGAGGACTCTCATTGCACAGACCATCAGATGAGGAGGGCAGGTTGGTGTCCGTAAGTCCAATATGGACCGATTTTGATGGGACTCCGGTTAAAGATGACGTGCGTTTTCAAGCTATAATAATAATAAGAGCTCTCACTTATATGACCCTTTTTACTTTCCAGGACTTGTTCCAAGCACATTATATATAATAATAGCTCACTTAATCTTCATAAGAACCCTATTTCTCCTTTTTGCAGATATGGAAACTGAGTCACAGAGATTAAGGCACTTATCCAAGGCTATTTGGCCTATAGGTGGTGGTGTCAAAATCTGAACCTGAGCTGGGATGTGAACCCAGCCATTCAGTCCTCATCATCTGTGCTCATGAGGCTGTTCTCCAAGCAGATACTTTTTTTGAGCATTTACTATGTTGCCAGTCTGTGCTAAGCACACATATGCATGATCTCAATTGCTATACCCTTGTGAGGCTATGAAGTTGATATTATAATTAGCTCACTTTAATAGATGAGGAAACTGAGCATTAAAGAGTTTAACTGCTTGCTCGGGGGTCACAACGTAGAAAGTGGCAGAGCCAGGATTTGAGTCCAGAGAGAAGGACCCTGGAGAGAGTCAGAGCTCACAGTCACTGCCATGGAAGTACACAGTGCAGACGGAAGGAGGTGATGGTCCCACAACATTTGAGGGTGGTTGTGTCACGTCTTCTGTCATAATTCTCTTTGGATCCCCC
Organism: Rhinolophus hipposideros; assembly: GCF_964194185.1. Taxonomy (NCBI): domain Eukaryota; kingdom Metazoa; phylum Chordata; class Mammalia; order Chiroptera; family Rhinolophidae; genus Rhinolophus; species Rhinolophus hipposideros. Next base: position 14,874,823 of record NC_138054.1, on the reverse strand, counting down.
ACAAACAAGTCAACATTCAACGAATGGTCTGCAAACATTTGAGCAACTGTGCAGGAAACTGGAGACGACAGGCTTAGCTAAAAGGGAACTGGAGGCAGGATTGTATGAATGTCCTACTTATCTGGAGAGCTACAAAACAGAGAGATGGGACTTATTCTCTATGACTTCAGAGGTGAGAATTAAGAGGGATTTTCCAACAGTTAACTCATAAATGGAATGGAATTGAGAGCCCCTTGATACCAGACATATTTGAGGAAAGGCAGAAAAAAAATTGTTTGAAGTTTAGAAAGGGGAACTCTGGGTTGGATGCAGAGTTTAAGTTGCCTTTAAGGTCACTCTCTTCTATTAGCTTATTTAATCTTAATCATCTTCGAGCATGCTCAGTGCCTTTTAAGAAAATTAATATATGACAGAATCAAGACATGGGAAACTCATTAAAAAGCTGCTTATCCAGCACTCTATTAACTAGCATTTGCCTGTTTTCCCAATTCCTTGGACCATGGGATTCATAACAATGCTCCTAAGGAAATACAACTGCCTTCAGTATTTTAAAAGACACCCTGGACTATGGTCCTTGTAATTTATTGTTCAAAGTATTTTGTAGCATTCTAATTCTTTTGAAAAGCTGTGCTCTATGAATGAGATCTAATAGCTCACCTTTAACCAGAACATACGATTAGCTGGGATAACCCACCCTCTAAGCATGACGAATAGCAAATATTCTGGAACAGTCTCTGAATGCGAAGATTGAGCCAGGCAGTGTATGAAGCAGTTTCCCCGTGGGAACCCAGATGCAACAACCCCCTGCTCATTTCCTCCATTGGCCAAGCCCCGACCCCAGAGATTATTATTGAAATGCCAACCATTTGGTTTACTCAACTGTTTCAGGGACAGGAGCTTCACTGCTTATAAGTCTGACCACCTGAAGCATCCATAAATCACCTGGTGCTCACACAGGTGCATTCTTCTCCAAAGCACAAAAAGTTGACTGTCTGTCGGCCTGGACACGCATGCTAAGAGAGGTGATTACACCAGCTTCAGAGGTAATCCTCACCAACCACAGCAAGATGCCCAAATAGACTTTGTCCATGGTAGCTCACTCAGTTAATTTAGGGAGCCTCTAACACCACTGATAGCATTGTGGGACAGCGTGCCCACAGCCAGCATGGCATTATGCAAATTCCTATTTCATCCCCAGTCTCTCCTGTCTGACTGATCTCATCACCAACTATAAACATTGAGGATTCACGTTAGGGCTGGCCGCTCCCACAGGCTCTGTGTCACCCAGCTCCTGGGACTGGCCTGGCAAAATCCCCCTTCCTGTGTCCCAGGAGGAAAGTGAGCTGCCCCAGTAAGAGGAGCCCTGCTGCCTGGACTGGGACCAGAGTAGGCTTGCTGCCAGGTCCTGTGCCACCCCTGGCCTTTCCTCCACTTCTCTCCTGTCACTGACTTGTCATTGGCCCTGTTCTTTCTCTGTCAGGGGTCTCCTGCCCCTCCACGCTATTTGGGAGCCCGGTGTGTGCACAAATATGCAAGTGCTCTGCACATACAGCTGTGCTCCAGGGAAAGTGTGTTCTGGTCCTGGGCCTGTGCTTTCTGTGTGGTCCTGAGGCTGCAAGCCTTGTTTTCTCAGCTGCAGCCTGGGAATAACAGCCACTCTCTGACTGCAACATGGAGAAAATGGGGGCAAAAGGGGAAAAATGGGTATGAAAGGCCTCTGGAACTGAGAAACATGCTACAAAGTAAAACGGGAGACATGCAACCTTAAAAAGGAAGGGAATTCTGACACATGTGACGATGTGGATGAAGCTTGACATTAAGCTAATGAAATGAGCCAGTCACAAAAGTAGCAATTCCCTACGGTTACCAATTCAGGAGGTGAATAAGGAAATAAGTGCCTGGATGAGTAGAAAAGCATTCCAGAATAATGTTCCAGTATCCCAGAATTCTCTCATGGAAGCCTCTTGTAGGCTTCAGAGGTCCCAGGTAATACAGTACAGAAAAGAAGTAATGCATGCCATACATTAAAAATACAATTTAAACACTTTGCAGTCGGAAAGCGATACTGGCTGACCGCGGGGGCTGCTCAGGCGGTGAGCAGTGGCACGGCGGGTGCAGGACTGCAGGCAGCCACTGGGTGCTGGCTGCTGTGCTGAGGCCACTGTAGGCAGCGAGCCCCCTGGTTCTCACCCTCGGCTCAGGCTGCGGACCCCAGGTCCTGGTGCCCACTGATCCGTCAAGTGGGTGCTGAGCTCAGCTCACACCTGTGCACTCCTCACTAGGACCTGCAGAGATTGGTACACACCCTCATGTGCCTGGAGGTCTGCAGTCTCCTGAGCTTGGAGGCCACCTACACCAACGATGAGCTGAGCCAAGTGACACTGAGGTCTACACTGACACAGTACACAGATGCACTGCACCCAGTGACCTTCCATGTCATATGTGACATCCTGATGGAGCAGCACCAGTATCCAGGGGGATTCAAAAGCATGAAAACGACATGAGCTTTGTCATCGTGGCCTCCACTACAACCTTCAGAAAGAGCCTTCTGATGAAGCCTGACTGATGTCTTCCCTCACGCGCAGCTGGGGCTGGCCTCCAGGGGCCGTCAGCTGTGCCAGAGTAGGAGCTGATGGACCTACATGGGGACACGTAGCACATCCCACTGTACCAGATGAGCGGCTTCTAGGCGAGGGTCCTTCCTCAAGCAGGTCATGGACATCTCGCGGCTGGAGGTGGCCCTGCTCTCTTGCATGCTGGGCCACTACTTGGGCCACAGCCTGGAGTTTGACCAAGGGCACCACTACAAGGATGTGACGGATGACATTCGAGACGTGTATTTGTGAAGGGCCTCACGCACCAGTGGATGGAGCGAGACGTGGAGAAGTACATCCTGAGAGATGTGGAGAAGTACATCGCTGTGCTGAGCCTTCTGGTGGGCCGTAGGAGACAGCTGCAAGGTACAGTCCTTTCAGCTCCAAGGACAAGAGGATGTGCACGCGGTGGAGTCCGACTGACACCAACTCTTCGCGGCGGTCATCGTCCAGGCGGACAAGCCCAGCTTCTTGCGGACACGCGCAAGCCTGTCAGAAAACACGATGAGAAGGGCTCAGGGCAGTGCGTCCAAATCACCTCCTGGAAAAGGGACGACCTACTGGCAGGGAACCTGTTCGCCGTCCTGCACCTGACAGAACAGCACAGCCCCTGCGTGTTCTACTGTGGAACCACACTACAGGGTCGCAGGCTTCCGCAGGGCTGGCGCGCCGCTGCCGGTGCCGGATGCCGGAGCAGGTGCTCCCGGAGCTGCCGGGGTGCGTGCAAACCGGCCAGGACACGGATGGGCAAGTGCTGGCTGCCTGGGTGAAGGAGCAGCAGGAGCTGCGGCGGGTGATTCACCAAGGCTCTGCTCAACACTCAGTTGGGAAACATCTTCCACACTCCCCACAGCCCACCTACTGCTCAGGGAACCTTGGGGGCTTCTCAGACCTCTACATGGCCGCCCTCAGCTGCCTGCTCAACTTCCCCTGCACTTCACCTCCTATCCATGCCACACACCTTACAGCAGGTGACTCCGCTCTGAATGGACCAGCTCCGCCGGCTGCGGGAAGATGCCCTCCTAAGTGACAAGGCCCACATCCACTGTGGGCGCCAGCATTGCCTGCACCGGCCCCTAGCCACTCCTGCCCCGCCCACTCTGCTGTCTGTCCAGACAAGCAATAAAAAGTCTCCCTCCTTAAAAAACAAACAAACACACAAACGAAAAACCCAAAAACTCCATTCCTTATTATTCATTAATCACTGAGATTTAAACTTTCACTAAGATAATCAAGTTTTTTAAGTGCAAAAAATCCTATGACACTCCACTTCTGGGGGTATATCCCAAAGAATTGAAAGCAAGGCCTCAAAGAGATATTTGCACACTCATGTTCATAGCAGCCTTAGTCACAATGGACAAGAGATGAAAGCAACTCAAGTATCTGTTGATGGATGAATGGATAAGAAAAACGTAGTGCATTCATACAATGGAATATTCTTCAGCGTTACAAAGGACAAATGTTACAACATGGATGAACCTTGAGGACATCATGTTAAGTGAAATAAGCCAGTCACAAAAGGGCAAATACTGTATGATTCCACTTACAAGAGGTACCTCATTAAATTCACAGAAACAGAAAATAGAATGGTAGTTGCCAGGGGCTGAAGGGAGGGGGAAATGGGGAGTTATTGTTTAATAGGCACACAGTTTCTGTTTTGCAAAATGAAAAGAGTTCTGAGATTAGTAACACAACATGAATAAACTTAACATGTACCCTTGAAAATGGTTCAGATGGTAAATTTTATGTTATGTGCATTTTACCACAACTTTAAAAAAAATAGGAGACATGGGCCCTGGCACTCCCAAAGGCGATTTTCTTTTAAGTTTCTAAGACTTACCTATACTAAACACTCAATCAATGTTTATGATATTAAAACTCTATTTTCTATTTCCATTCTGTTTGGGGGCAACTTCAGTAACAAAAAGGCCTCTGGATTGAGAGAAGGCTTTGATTGAACAATAAGGCTTTTGGCCTCATCCTCATTCATATACTTGGAAGAACCTTCCTCTGAAGAAAAAAAACCTGAGCCCTCAAAGTTCAATCAAACGAGGGAGTGGCATTGGGCGCATGAGTGCAGGTGCGGGGACCACCATGAAGATGTCAGCTTCTGTAGCTATTAAACACTAACTCCCTATTTTCCCCTCCCCTCAGCCCCTGGCAGCTACCATTCTATTTTCTGTTTCTGTGAATTTAATGAGGTACCTCTTGTAAGTGGAATCCTACGCTATTTTCCCTTTTGTGACTCGCTCATTTCACTTAATATGATATCCTGAAGGTTCATCCATGTTGCAGTATGTGTCAGAATTTCCTTTTCTATCGCTGCTTCTCTTACCTCAGCCCTCCTCACCCAGAAAATGAACCCCTGGATATAAGGAGCTCGTTGCTCATGCCAAAGACCAGGAAAGAAAAGACAAGCATACACTTTGGCTTCCTCTCATCCCCTCCTTCTCAGTTGACCTCAGCTCCTACTTCACAGAGAACTACAAACCATGACATGCCAAACCCCTCAGTTACCAACTCACTTGCACATGACCCTTTCCTTTGGTCTCCAGGGACTCTGTTGAAATGGCTTTTGCCAAGATCAGCCATGTGTTTGCTCTTGGACCCAACAGCACTTCTCTACGTTCATACCTGCAGTATGAACTGCTTGTACTTTCCTACTTCCTCAACCTCTCTTCCCTAAGTTTCTATAACATCTCAGCCTCCTGGTTTTCTTCCTAGCTCTCAAACAGTGATTTCTCAGCCTCCAGTCTGTCAGCCTGGCACTCCCAAGCATCTCTTCCCCAGGGGGGCTGTCTCATCTCCCTTCTCTTCTTACTCTATGTATTCTGCCTGGGTGATTAGAATTTCATTTACAGCATTTACCATCTCTATGCTAATGAATCTCTAGCCCAGATTAGGCTTCTGAACCATAGATTTTTATATCTAAGTGCCTATTGAGTATCTCCATTCAAAAGCCTTTCAGTATTTCTTTCCACCGGAAATTTACCGGCCCCTACCCTCCTGGCATTTTGCCATTACCATTACCACCACCATTCTCCCAGGTACAGAAGTCAGAATCAAGAAGTCATCCATAGCTTTCCCTCCCTCACCACACTACATCTAAGTCCTATGGCTTTTATCTCCTAAGTATCTTTGGAATCCACTGACTTTCTTCTGCCACTTCCCCTCTACCACTGTGGCCTGATGGCTGCAACAGTCTCCCACTGTTCTAGGGCAGGGGCCCAGCAGATGGCACACTGCCATGGGGTACTTGGCAGGGTTAGGTTAAGGTAAATCAACAAAGGATGGAGAGGCACCCTGGGACTAGAGACACTGGGAGCCTTAGATGCCCGGACCTGAAGGGGGCAGTTATTGTATATAAACTAGACAGAAAGCCACAGCTGGGAGAAACGACTGCCAGGCAGGAGCTGTGGGTGCAGTGGGGGAACTCAGCCACCATCAGTCTGAGGCCAAAGCAGGGAGGGAGTTGAGGAACAGATACCCTGATTTCTCTGTCCTTCTACCCTCCCATCTCCTGCTCCTGCCTCCCGTGGGCTGAACCATCCAGAAACCAAAAGACGAAAGGCAGCAAACAAATGAACACAGCAGCAAAAGCTTGTTGATGCAGTGCAAAGTATGTCAGCCTATTGAGGCACAGAGCAGGGGAGGAATGTAGCAAATGGGTCTGGAAGCTCAAATGAGAAATATCCAGAGTATCCTCCCTAATTTTTCCACACTGCAGCTTAAGCAACTTTCCTATAGCACAAATCTGATTTTGTCATCCCTTCACTTAAAAGTATTCAACAGTTCTACATTGCCCCAGGGTGATGTTTGAACCTCCTACCATCATCCCAGCATGGTGGGATTGCCTACATCTCCAGGCATGGATCCATGACTCCACCACAAGCATACCCCTTACCCTTACTGCTTTTCCTCTCTCCCTCCATTCCAACCATTCTGAATCAATGGGCAATGTCCTCTCCAGTCTCTGCACCCCTTTCCCTGCCAACTTCTTCTATGAATCAGTTCTTACTATAGTTGTGGCCTCCCCCAGGCAGCCTGCCCTAACCACCCAGGATGGGATTGAGTGCAACTCTTGCCTGTGACTCCTCTCTCTCTCTTCTCACCCCTATTGCAGCACACTCTACTCACTCATTTAACATGATTGTTTTTGCCTGCTCTTTGCCTATGTCCTGTCCATTTCTCCCCCAAACTGAAAATATTTTGGAAGCAAGGACGGATGGCCCCACCACCTCACACAGTGGCTGGCATGCAAGCTCTCAATACATATTTGCTGAGTCAATGAATGAACACTCACAAAAATCCTGTGACACTGATGTTCATATTTCATTTTTTAACAACTGAGAACACTGAGGTCTGGAGATGTTGAAGTGATGTCCAAAGTCACAAAGTTGGCTCAAGAGAAAGCCCACATTCCAAGACCTGTGCTTTCTGATTTTTTGATGGGTGCCTGCTCTTCCTCCCTGGGCCGCCCGCCAAGGATGCTCCTGAGCTGCCAGGAGAAGGTACAGCTGCTTTGCCCTGATATGCCCAGAAATGCCCAGAAGCCTCGCTTCCACTGTAGACAAAAATTGATTTCTCCTCCCCATGAAGCATATGAATTGCACTGTTGGTCTGCAAGTTTCTTACTTTCTGCTGGTTTCTCTGGCAAGAAGCAAGAATTGATATGAAGAAATGGCGGCAGAGAGTTAGAGAAGCAAAGTCCTATAGACAAATGTTTTTGCTGAAAGAGGAGACAGAAAGAGAGAGAGAGAATGAGATTGAGCAACCCAGTATCCCCACCCCGCCAATGAGTCCAGCAGCAAGTCTGACCCAGCACTGGAGGGCTTCTCACATCAACCTGTCCTGCGGAAAACTCCAAATCCCCTTGCAGATGATATCCATGCTCTTGATTTATTTTCTCGAAGCAGGGCTGAAGTCCAGGCTTGTGAGACAGTAGGGGGAACACCGAGCAGCGAAAGACTACCACCTAGTTTTTGTAAGCAGATATTGGATTTCTGCTCTGTGCCCCGTTTTCTTCCTTCTTCCTGTTGAATAGGGAGTATTTAATAGAGAGATTGCAGGCTTTCATCCACGGGAACAAATAGCTAGCAAGGCTGGCTCTTGAAACACTGGTAGGATGTCAACATGGGAGCCTCAGAGAAATTCTTCTTGAAGAGTACTTAAGTCAATAATACTGGGGAAAATGTCGAGAGGGCAGAGTGAGCTGAAGTGAATGTGCCTTTCTGTGAATAATGAGAATCACAGCATGCCCTGAACTCTCTGCTTCCCAAATGGGGGGCTCCAAGTACTATAGAAATGCACAAAAGCCTCCTGGCACTCCCGTTCAAAGGAAAAGGGGTCATTATGTCCATTTTACAAATGGGGGTGCAGAGAAAGGCAAGAGTGCTTTGCCCCAGTTCAGAGCACAAGGAGGCAGGGCAGTAAGGCGGAGTCCTGCCCCCCCCAAACTCACCTGTCTGAGGAGGGTCTTTTTGGCCCAGACAGGGAGCACCTGTTACAGGGCTTGGTCCCCAGAACCCCACTTTCGTGAGAAAACTCACAGGTGTAGGAGCCTCCAAAAAGGGACAACAGAAAGACATATGTCCTCTTTAGTGTGAGGCAAAATGGAAAGTATATTCTGAAGTACACAAATGAACACAGCACCAAAAGCTTGAGGCTCAGTCAGCTGAGTGGAGGCAGGAGCCCCTCAGAGGAGGAAGTGTAGACTTAGGTTTCAATCTTGCTGGGGGGATCTCCAAGGACTTCACATATGGAGGTGTTTCAAAAAATGGAATTCTCAAATAAATTGTGCTTAGGGCTTAAAGAAAGGAGTGTCCTTAATGGAACAAACTCCATAATAACACGATGCTGCCATAAGCCCCTCAGGAAGAGAGTCAGGGCGTATGTATTGGTGTCCCAGTGCCCAGTGGGTTTGAGATGGAGTTGGTGTGGGAGGGAAGGCCCTGAATGATAGGGACAGTGACTTCACATCTCTAAAATGAGGATGATAATTCTTCCTGGCAGTGTTGTTCCAAGGTGAAGTGAGATGATGTTTGTTGGGCGGCTGGTGTGGTCCTGGCATTAGATTTCACATTTTACATGTGTGACTTCCCTTCCTCTGCCTTTTATCACAGCACCTGGCCCCTGGGTTTCCTAAAAGAGATGCGGGCAACGATGAACTTCACCAGGGTCCAGCCTCCCAGAGCCGCCTGGTCTGGCAGCGTGGGTGGCCTATGAATAAGATGCTTTCATCAGCCCACAGCTGGAGAAGCATGAGCTGCATGGGTGTGAAGCAGGCTTGGCTTGGTAACCATTTCCGGGCCCTACCAGCCAAGGATAAACCCTGCGGGCACCATGTGTTCTCCCTTGGCAAGGAAGGCTGCAGAGGCTTGCTGGGCCCCGAGGGGTTTCCTCAAGAATTCATTCATCCTGCTGGGTGAGTCCTCCTTTTTGGGGTGGTACTTTCCTAACCATAATCAACCATCTCCACTCTCAATCACTGATCTTAATCACTGATCACCACTGTAAAGGGCTCATTAAATCTCCAAAGAAAATCCAACTCATTCTTTCCATTTTGCCACTTTTTTGATGAGTGTGTGGGAAGGATTCACCATGTGTTCTCACAGGAGTCGAAATGAACAGAAAACAAATGCACAACGTGGCCCGTATCCTGTGGGAACTCAGAGTTATAGCAAGAAGCTGGACGCCATACCTCACTTCCTGCTGCCACTCACCAGCTCTCCACGTGGACGGAAGCTGCAGATGGAACAAATCATATGGGTAGTGGCAGTTTACCAGAGGGGGACGGCAAACTGTAACATTGTCTTCATAGAAACGGAAAAGTAGGGGAACATGGGACGTGAGTTTTCAAGGTTATGGAAAATCTGTCCTGATCTGGCACACGTTGGTTTTGACCACATTCGAGTGTGGGCTGAATTGTAACCAGGGTGATCTTAGCTTGATGGTTGGTTTATTTCCTTCATATAGTTGTTCTAGTAGTTGTCTTATCAACCTGTTTAGGCCCTGTGTTTGCTTTTGAGCAGCTTAACTATAGTTGTTTTCCCATCACCCCATATGCGCTATTCCTTTTACTCTCCTAATTGTCATTATAACTACAATCTACTGTGTTCAATTTACAAAGGACAGTTAATTGTTCATGTTGAAATGTATTGGACCACCCTTTCTTGTTTCATCCAACTCATTTTTCAGGATTCTGTGATCTCCTGTCATGCATCTGGGTACTGTAAACACCAGGACTGTGCAGAGGAAAATTAACAAAAAAGCAAAGAAAATTATAGGGTTGCATTTTCTGTTGTCTTTTAAACCATTAAATGTGTAGGGTTTTAATCATATTTTTAATGTAGTAAACCTTCTAGGCAGGAAAATACATTTGTATTAGTTTCTGTGCCATTGACCCATTAAATATTTACACAAATCTGATGAAATTAGGAATAGTAGCAATAGTTTCTTTAATTCATCCAACAAATTTTATTATGTACCTACTATGTGCCATCACTGTTCTTAGCACCAGGGACAAAACAGTGAATAAAATGAAGTCCCTGCTCTCTTGGCAATGACAATCTAGTGAAAGGAGATAGAGAATGAGCAGGTATATAATGTCAGCGACACATGCTAAGAAAAAAAAATAAAGCAGGGTAAGGGAGCAGAGAAGGTGTAGGTGTTGTTTTAGATAAGGTGGTCAAGGAAGGCCTCTTTGATAAAGCAAAGGAATTAGCAATGTGGGTTTCTGGAATCAGACTGTCCCAAGAAGCAGGAACAAACAATGCAAAGGCCCTGAGACAGCAGAGGTTTGGCAATTTGGAGGAAGAGAAAGAGCCAGGAGGCCAGTGTGGCTGCAGTGAAGTGAGGAGGAGGTGAGTTGTGGGAGAGGAGGTCACAAAGACAGTCGGAGGACACCACAGAAAGAACTCTGTGTCTCCCCAGACGCTTCTGTGCATACTCTAAGAAGGCTCACTCTGTGTGCTGTGGAGCATAAACTTCAGGGGGGAGGCAGGGCAGATGCAAAGAGGTCAACTGGGGTCACTACAATAACTCATGAATCCTTAACTAGATGTAACGTATAGTTGATGTTTGACATATATTTTCTTTGACTCACATAAACTGCTTTTTTCCCTGCTTGGTGGAAAAAAGTTTCATATTCCATAGCTAACCACATAATACAGACTTTCTTAAATGGAGCAGAATGCTGACTAAAGTTGTTACCAGTATATTCTTTTCATCCCATTCACCCTAACTTGAAGGAAATACAAGATTCTTTTTTTTTCTGCATAAAAAAAGTCACCCTCAAATTTCTGAGAGATTGGTACAAGACTAGATTAGGAATTGAGAACTCTGCTTTATTAAACGTTTTCTTTTAGTAAAAGTGTGCTCAGTCATTTCTAAACTGTTCACATCAGACTTTCAGAAGTTATCCTTAAAAGGAATATTTGTGATTCTAATTTTCAGGGATTGAATCATATTCTGAATTATATTATCTGGGAGTTTTCAGCTCTATTATTGTAAGATTGCTATTGAGTTTCTACCTTAAAGTTGGTAAAGAGAGAGAGAGAGAGAAAGAGAGAGAGAGAGAGAGAGGGAGGGAGGGAGGGAGGGAGGGAGGGAAGGAGGGAGGGAGGGAGGGAGGGAGGAAGGAAGAGAAAATGAAGAAAGCAAAATATGACATTGTATTTTTTGCTTCTGCCCGGCCTCCCTACCGCGCCCCCCCAAGTTTATGCTCCATAGCAGAGAAAATGAGCCTTCTAAAATTTAAAGTATACCATGTTCTCCTCAGAATCTGCACAGAGGCCTCTAAGGAGACCCCAGGTTCTTTCTTTCCGACTCACCTCCCGCCTTACTCCACTGCAGCCACACTGGCCTCCTGGCTTTAATACATTGTATTATTTGTTTATAATATTCAGTGCCCCTCCCTGCAGACCAGTTCCTGCAGAACAACTATACTTCCCTATCTGCTAACATGGGTCTTGACCATTTGATTTGCTTTCGCCAATGACATGTAAATGAGAATGGCCAGTGCCACTCCTGCCAGAAACATTCAAAGCTAATGCAGTCTCTCCCTTGCTTGTTCCTTCTGCCATGTGGCTGGCATGTCCCAACTGAAGGGGATGCTCCTTCAGTTTAGGTTCTGGAATTAAAAACTACACTGAGCAGTGCCCAGGTGGCCTGCAAATAGTGACATGAAGGAAACAAGGGCTTGGTTCCTGTTAAGACACTGAGAGTTGGGGATTGTTTGTTATTGTAGCATCACTAAACCTAAGCTAACTGATAAAGGTATATACCTGTAATTCACCCATTTTTGTATTAATTAGGTGCAGCCTTAGAGTAGAGTCTGTTGCTTTCTTACAAATCAGCATAGCTGGATTTGGACTAGTATAAAAGGACCTGGAGAAAACTTTAATGGCACTTTGAAGACTTCTTAAATTCTCAAGTGGTCTCTGTGTTCTCTCCCGCTTAGTTACATTTTAGGGATCTTCTAATCCAGAAAATCCCCAGGGTGAAATTTCATCTTTGACCTTCCCCTTCAATGTGGAGCCAGGGATACAGAATATTTCCCTGTCCTCCTGAAAATAGTAAGCTCAATTTTGAATAAAGACCTGTTGGCACACGAGGTGGTGAAGAGAGACTTCTGAAATGCGGTGCCCTCGGCAGGCTGGATGATGCTGGGTGTTGAGCTGGTTCCTATCGTTCCAACTTGCTTCCCAGCTCCTGGGGTGAATATTAATGAGGACTATCGATAACTTACCATTTCAGGGAATGTCCTGAAGTACATAGAGATCTTCCTAAATGTGAGTATATAACAGATCATTTGTAATTCCCCAGGTTAAAGGTCCTCCGTGCTTTACCAACGTACTTACAATAAACATCAGAACTCCTTCCCAGGTATGGAAGGATTGGCAGGACCCAGCCCCTGCCTGGCTCTCTGACCCGCTGCCTGCCTTTCTCCCCCTTTGCTCTGTCTTCTCCATCCACACTGCTCTCCATTCAGTTTCCCAAACACATCAAAATATTTCCTGCGTGAGAGACTGCAATTACTATTGCTTCCTCCTAGAACCTTCCTGATTCTTCACCTATTTTATTTTCCAAAGCATAAAAGACCCTGCATGAGCAGTTGGGGCTCCTGAAAAAGGGTGCTCTGAGTATGCTGCTCTCAGCAGTCCATGTGTATACTAGCCCAGGATAGACAGGAAAGCAGAGAAGACTGTCGGGGGAATCTGTCCTCCCTGGCTCAGGGAGGACAGATTTTTTTCCCAAACCCTTGCCTGCAGATTACTGCCATACACACGCTTTGAAGAGGCCTGACTAACGCCATCGAAAACCACCTCATGATTCAGAGTGCTAACTCCAATCAATATTTATAGTATACCTCTTTGTTTTCCAATTTTTCTGTCCCTTCCCAATGAACTGGAAGATTCTGAGTACATAAATTTTCCTGCACATTGCTGGCTATATAGCCAAAGTGAGTGAGCTGCAATCAGAAGGCAAATCTTTTTATGATGGTGAGTGGAGATGGCAACTTCCTTTAAGTGGCTGGGACTGCCACCAGCGTAATTTCTTTTGCACTTCAGGTCTAGCCTGAAGTGTAGCTATTTTAAGCCACATGTGTGATCGTTGTCACTGTGTGTTCCCTAAAACCTACGCAGATCCTACTGCAAGTATCTTGGTTCCCTTTATTTCTGCAGGTCCTCACCCCAAGAGGGAAAAGGATGAATTATTTCATTTCTCTCACAGAATTTTCCAGATGCTTGGGGACCATGCTTAGAGCAATCCAAAGAGGAAAAAGAAAAAGTGTTGTTCAAAGACCATCAGACCCAAAGTCTTCACTTGGCTTTAGAGTGAAGAAAAAGGTCGTTCTGCGGGCCGTGGTCCATTAGAAAGGACTGAAGAGAACTCTTTTCTTTCCATGACACTCTCATTCATAGCCCATAATGCTTCTCTCGACATTTTGCAGTGGTGCACTGCATGGAGCAATGCGCATGTGTTCACACACACATCTGCACGTGTGCCAGCCAAGGAAGGTGGAAGGGCTTCTTCTGGGAGCTGGCGATAAATCTCATTAGAGCTAAATACAGTGATAATCCCTATCAAGGGCTAAGCGAATACTTCATTCCCAGTTATTATCCCAAACTTGGGATGTTTTATACTTTAAAACTTTTGCCATTATCAGTTTTGTCTCTGTTTTATGTACTCCCAATCTTCCAATTCATTACAAACAATACAAAAAGATTACTACTACTATGACTAATAATAAAATACAGCATTCTGACTGCTTATTATGTGCCACATGCTAAACAATTCACATGCTTTAATTTTTTTAAATAACCCTCTGAGATGAATATGATTGTTGCTGCTGTTGTTATTGTTATAATTATTATTTCCCACATCAGAAAACTAAGGCTTAGAGATGTTAAATAATGTGTGCCTGGGTCTCACAGTGAGGCAGGAGTAGATTTCACATCCAGGACCCAACTCCAGGACCCAAGCTCTTAAATAGAAATTGGGTTGTCTTATCATGGAAGAAAGCAGGATAGCAGAAAATTCACCATTTAAATAGAGCTAAAAGCAGTCACCATTTTACCTAATAACCCCAATTCTACCTAGCAGGCTTTCCCTCTCATTGCAGTATAGATTGGGACAATTTCCCTAAAATCTTTTCTCATTTCTTGGTTACACGGCAGTCACATTACCTCACTTGCGCCCCCACCCATAGGAACAATCTGTAAGTGGCTCAGTCTTATAATGAAATCCTTTGGGTAATCCCCTCAAACTCATTGGCAGGAGTCCAAGAGGGAAACTTCTTATACTAAATTCCACTCTAAGTTAAATAATATTTTAGTACGAACCTAGTATATTCATAGTATGTGTGACTACCCCCCTTCCCACTTACAAAAGTGAGAAAAATTCTGGGTGAGATATTGCCACCAAGCTAGATGATCTTCTCCACATCAGTACTGGGGAACCAAAGAAATGTCATAATCTGTTGCAGACAAACAAAATGCAAACCAGCCCCTCAGAAAAGACCTCATGAAATACTCACTTAGAAAAAGGAGCTCATGGCTTAGTCTCTACACACGGAAAGACCAGGGTTGAAATAATGCATTTTTAATAGTCACATCGCAGGGAGCATAGAATGCAGCTCTAAATATTAGAAAAACAGAAAAATGACTTTTATGGGAGTGCAAGGTGACAGCCAGGCACAAGATCAACCCTGACATGATCAGACACCTGTGTGATCAGCTGCAAACATCATAGCAGGCGTGGGGCTCTGGGCAGCCTCCTGGAAAATGTGACCAATAGTCGAGAACCCACCTTGGGACATACCTGTGTACACCAAGATACGATTTGCCTAGTAGTATATTAATGATTTCCAAGGTCTGGCAATAGCTTTCAGGATTTCTGCAGTAGAATTTCCAGGGTAGCACTCTGAGCTCTGTAGGAAGAGGCGTGGGGGGGGAGTGGGAATTTCCCACATGTGGCCCTAGGGCCCCCTCCAGCAAACACCTTCCATTTCCTTAGCCACACTTAAATAATGTCCAAGATTGGGTAGACAATGGGAAATGAAATAATTCAGTCACTTCCTTGAATCAGTCCCCAAATGTGTACTCGTCACTACCGAATTCCCAGCACACCAGAATTTCATTGCTCTTGCCTCTTGCAATTTTCTATCATCTTTCCCAGAGGAAGTGTCTGCCCCAAAAGTGTACCTCTCTGTTGCTTTTTCTATACTACATGTCCATTCCTACCTCCTGGCTTCAGGGGAGGTTTGCTTCCATCCCAGAAGGCTCTTCAACCCTTCCCATAAACTCACACCCCAGCCCTTCATTAGAGTCCATCAGACTCTGAAGTTGGCTTGGAACAGATTAGTGCTTGGTTGTCTGTCCTCTCTGTCCCACTCACCCCTTTTAACCCTAATGAGTAAAAGTTAGGCTGTGGGACGTAACAGTGAGGAGGAAGAGAAAGCTTCCTTATCTTGTGGATGCTCATTTCTGAAGACCGGTGAGCCTGAGTTGAACGCAAGGGCGGTCCATGAGGGACCAGTGAGTGTAACAATCTCTGTAGAGTTTCGAGCATGGGTCTCCACCTCTGGACCATTCTGGGTGCTGGCAGGATGGCACGGACTCTAAGGCCAGGGTGGGAGCATAAAACAGAAAAGTGGGAGAGTAGGGAAAATGGGAACTGATCTGAGGCTGCTCTAAATCAATTAAAGGGTTACCAGTGGGAAAAGGAGAGGATTGTTTTACACCTTCTGAAATGTTGTGTGCCTAGGGACAGCCTGTCAACAAGATTATTTTCTTGCTTCCTACATGGCCTTTCAGACATGGTAAAAAGAAAACAGCAGAGTTCAAAAGACACTCAGCTGCTCCAGCCGTTCTTGATCCAAACTGGGTCCGTAGTTTCCCAGTGCTGGTTATCAGTACTGCACACATTTGCCTTTAAATAAAGACATTTCGCTCGCTCTGTGGGTGTATATATTTACTTCCCAACAAGTTTCTAAGTTTCTTGAAGGCAGGGCTTGTATCTCACAGCCAGGGACTTAAGCAGGTGCTCAATTTATAAATTATGTAATTTCTAATAATATGTTGTCTCTTCATCTGTTATTGTTTCATGTTGCAGAGTTATTTTTGATTTGGGCTTTTTTGTTTGTCTTTGTTTTTTTGTTGAAGACAAATGTATTATCCTACAGTTCCAGAGGTCAGAGATCTGAAATGGTTCTTATGGGCTAAAATCAAGGTGTCGGCAGGGCTGCATTATTTCTGGAGGGCCTAGGGGAGAATCTGCTTCCTTGTCCTTTCCAGCTGAAAGAGGCTGCCCACCTTCCTTTACTATGGCCCCTTCCTCCATCTTCAAAGTCAGTAGCATAGTGTCCTCAAATCTCTACCCAGCTCTGACTTTCACTTATAAAGATCCTTGTATATAGGGCACATCTGGATAATTCAGGATAATCTCTCCATTTCAAGACCCTTAATTGAATCATATATGCAAAGTCCATTTTGCCACATTCACAGGTTCCAGTGGTGAGAATGGACATGTCAGAGGGGCTATTATTTTGCCTGCCACAAGTGGGGAACTGTTACTATCCCCAGGCCTGAACTATCGGGAAAGAGAATGGATTCCAGAACCAGAATGAGAGATGGCAGTGGAGACGTCTCAACCAGGGCCCAGGGGCGATCGTGGTGATCAAGACCAGCCTTCAATCCCATCCTACTTTGCAGAGTGTTTTTGAAATATTCTGACTTAAAGTAGAAGCTACACAATATATGATTTGTGAACAAACAATAGAGTGAATGTTTAAATTTTTAAAAAACGTATTACAGTAAAAGACACATTGCCATTAATCCCCCTCAAAATACTTCAAACACATCCCATCGTTCTTGCCACTTTCTGAAGTTCTGGAAGTCCTCTTTCGTGAGTGTCTTTAGTTGTGTTATCATGGCTGCCTCCCTGTCCTGAATCTATTCAAAATGTTTACCTTTCATGGTCCTTTTGACTTTGGGGAAGAGCCAGAATTTGCACGGTGCCAGATCCAATGAATAAGGTGGATGAAAACACACTGTAATGTTTTTATTTGACAGAAATTGCTGTACCAGAAGCGATGTGTGACACGGAGCATTGTCATGATGGAAAATGAAACCATTTGCCCATTTCATGTTAATGTGTTGTTTGTGATCCATGATTTAAAAAACACTTTAAAACATATCTTCTCTGAACCGTAGCTCACACCCAATTGACTGCATCGAACAAAGTGAAACTTGTCACACACTGTTACGAAGGTTTGACGCCCCGCTTACGTAGCTTTAGGGGTCTTGGATGGAAAGAGTCAGTCCACCTCAAGAGAGAGGCAATCTAACACAGTAGAGAAAGCAGACTTCCTGGGTTGAAATCCCAGTGTTACTATGGACTACCTAGGTGACCGTCAGCAAATTGCTTCAATCCTCAGAGTCCCCATCTGTGAAATAGGAATGATGATAAGAATATCTGGGTCATAGGGTAGTTGTGAGAATTTGTATCCATGGAACACTTAGCATGGCTAATACTGAGCATTACTGTTATTCTTCTTCAGAGGTTGCAAATGGATTTCAGGGAGAGACCTCTCCATATTGCAGACAGAGGAAACAAAAAATGGTTTCAAAAATAGAAGGTACAAGGTTAAAACCACAGGTCCTGATTTTCAGACTTCTTTCTCATATTGGGCAACTCTATGTGGACTCCTTACAGAGTACAGAGCAAGCAGGATTTACTCATTTCATGTGCACATCTGGAAAGTCCAGCTAGTGCTCAACACATACTTGTCTAATTGAAGCAACAGCTCTGTGGATAGATTTAAAATACATCCACAATGTTTTTGATGTGCCTCCCTTCAAGAGGTGAAGACTAATTCCCCTCCCTTCAAGTATTGGCTGGACTTAGGGACTCACTTCTAATGAACAAAATAAAGCAGAAGTGAGGCTGGGCAACTTTGGAGACTAAATCACAAAAGGCACTCCTTGCTCCTTCTCTTGGATCACTGTGTCGGGGGTAAATGAATGGCCACATCATGAAGAACACACAAGCAGCCTATGGAAAGGCCCATGTCCCGAGGAATAGAGGCCTCCTGCCAATAACCACGTGAGTGCAGCATCTCAAAAGCAGATCTTCCAGCCCCAGTCAAGCTTTCAAATGAATGCAGCCTCTATTGACATTCCGACTGCAGCCATGAGAAACTCTGAAGCAGACCACCTAGAGAAGCCATGCCCAGATTCCTGAAATTCAGAAACTGAAATAATAACTATTTGTTATATTAAACCACTAAGTTGGAGGGTGATCTGGTATGCAGCAATAGAAAATCAATTGGAGCTTATTTGTTGATAAGTTATCAAACAATCCATCGCATTCGTTTACTAGTATCATCTTGAAACTTGTTTCAACATCATGCCTATGTGACTGCTTGTACACATTGGGACAGCTAGGGGGTTCCCTTTGCACCGACCTTTTTCAGATACACACGATATGCCCTGGGTGTGTCCTGTTATGAAAGCTGGTCAGAAGACCCCTTGCTATCTTTGAGAGGTCTACCAAGGACGTAAGAGAATTTTCCTAATACATTTTGAAATAAATCCCTAATCTAACAGAAACTAACTGTCATTCTCTGGCAATATGTGTGAGCACACATATGCACACAAACTTACAAAGGACTGAAGTTCACTCATTCGTTAATTACTAATAAATAGCTAATTAATCATGGATGCATCAGGCACCAATCTTTACAAAGATGAAAAAGCATAGCCTGTGCTCTCAGGAACCTACAAGATAATCACTATAATGTAGTTATGTCTGAACTGTAGTGGAGCAGCATTACAAGACTCCTGGAGGACGGTGGGGAGACTGTGTGGGCTTCAAAGAAGAGTGTTTGCACTGAGTGTTTGCACTGAAACGCCATTCTAATTTTTAAAAAGGATTTTGTAGCAGTTTCAGGACCCCTACCCTTGCCCTGAGTGGAAAATCAGAAGAAAAAGAGCATGATGTTTCTGATCTGCAGTATTGTACAATGCCTACTGGAGTATTCAAGTTCAACAAAAGCACCAAATAATAACAACCATAATCCAGGACGTCAGCATTAGGCCTGAACACCCCCTTGGTTCCTATGAAAGGTTGGAGTCAAGTGCTCAGTGCCGGGCAGGGTCGCGGCACACATTTCTTTTTCTTGGCAGCCTTTGTTCCAGGTCAGTCTGAAAGGTACACAATACTGCCTGAGCTCAGAGGCCAGCAGAACTCACATAACAGGTGGAATTATATATCAGTAAGAGACTTACAGAGTGTTTATTCACTTGCCAGATTTATTTATCAGGTATGGGATTGAAAGGATTTCCCCACAGGATATGTAGAGATTAGTGTGCAGTGAAAATGCTTTTTCAACAAACGCTTCCACTAATCAGGTCTTGGTTTTCGTATTCAGGCAGAATGTGCTTGTTGCCCTTCGTTGGCATTTCTGGCAGGAACGAACATACACGCTGACAAACAAAGCAAGCTGAAATGTGGACATCTATCTGTCACTCTGAAGAGCAGCTGTCTGTCACTTTTTACGAGCCCACAAGCATATTTTAATATTATGTTAGAGTAGTATATTTATGATGAAACAATTCTAGGTCTACCTGAGCTGAGCCTAAAACATCTGAATGAGGAGGGAAAATTTCTTTCACCCACGGCTTTGTCTACCTGCAACCAGTCATTAAATGATTTCCAGAAGCTTCTCGTACTCATGCTGGGTATAAGCCAAGTGTTCATTAAGAATCTGCCACCTCTAAGCTTAAAAATGCAGCCGAACCTTCATGGGTCTTTTGAAGGGCAAGTAAATCCAGAGCAAGAATAAGACCAGTCCAGCAAGCTTATATAACTCTCTCTTTCCCTGCATCTACAGTGAGGCCAAAGCAACCAGATGAAGAGTGAAAATGTCACCCCCTCATCTGGCCTAGTTGATGTTAAACATCTGGATGTTACATAATAAGCCATTAGGGTCGTTTTTCTTGCTTTCCTTTGTTCTCTTTTTAAAAATAGTCCTACTAGTTAAATCTGGTTTTTAAACTCTAAATTTCCTATATTTTCCATAAGCTTTTGGAGTGGACTGGTCTTGATTATTCTTTTCTATTAAAAACTGTATAGTAAAGCTCCGAGAGCTTTAAAATCAAGCTGATAACCACTAAGGTAATCTCTGATCCCTCCTCAGAGTCCTCAGATTTCCATCCATCATGGGCAAATGGCCTGACCACAAGAAGGAAAACACCAGCGCGCTGATGGTCAGAGGCGCCAACAACTTATACTTCGAAGAACACTTGCTTCTGCACAGTGGCTCAGTTTTACACAAAGGGGAATGATAACAACTCAAGGGATTTCCTTTTGTTTAGTTCCTTACAATTATTCAAAGTACCTTGAGACAGGACAATGAACTAGAAAGTGCTCTCAGGCCACAGCGGACCATAAGATCACCATGTTTTTGTTCAAACACAAGGTGTAGTCATGAGGGGAGAGCACCCTGGTTCTCACTCTATACCATGAACTCGCCTGCTTGACCTTGCTCCAGGCCCCCCTTAATTTTTCAGGAACTGGTGTGTCTTTCTCTACTCACTTGCATCTGTGTTAACTTTCCTGGCTACTCTCTTTTCTGACTCTTGGTTACTCCTATAGCTCACTTACTGCCATCTATTTACCCCTAAAGAAACAAGCACATAAGCAAAACAGTGAACCACTGTATCTTGGGCACTGGGGCAGGAACATTCTCTTGGAGGAAGGTATTATCTCCAGACTACTACTTAGGCTCAAGGAGATTAAGTAACTTGCCTTCTAAGTGGCCAAGCTGGAATTTGAACTGAGGTCTCTTGATAGAAATAGTAGTCTACAATCGTGGTTAAGACCTTGGCTTTTGAAGTCAGCAGACCTGAAGTCAGCTGCAAATTTGAACTCCGCCACTTAACTATATAATTTTGGAAAAAATCATTAAATTTCTCTAAACCGCACTTTCCTTATCTATAAAGTGGTGGTAACAAAAAAAAGTGTCTCCACAGGGTTTTGTGATAATGAGAAAGTGAATGTAAAGTACTTGGTACTGCAACTGGCATACTATAAGCTTTTAATAATTATTAGTTATCATTATTAGCATCCATTAGATTTGTTATATTCCACTCCATTAAACAACTTCCACAAGAACATTCTGCCTGTTGCTGTTAGGCTGTAAACAAACTACCTTAAATTATTCTACATATAGTGGCAAATAACAACACCCCAATGAACACTGGCTGAAACCATAGGGATTTTTATTGTTTCCTCAGCAAGAAGTCTGAACGTAGATGGTCCTGAGGTAGGTTTGGTGGCTTAATGACACCATCCAGGAATCAGGCTCATCTATTATTTCTCATGATTATAATATGTCCACCACCGCTCCAGACATCCTATCCTCATGTGCTAGAAGGGAAGGGTGGAGGACAAAAAGAACTTTCTCCTCATGTTCCTCAATTTTATCACAAAAAGAGTCTTTTTGAGATGCTTCCAGCAAACTTGACCTTACATTTCCTTGGTCAAAAGTGATTATACGTCTACCCCTAATCTTGGCAAAGGAGAATGGGATTGCCATGGTTACCTGCAAACTTTTTCTGTAAAGGGCCAGATAGCAAATAATTTAGTCTTTACGAGCCTTCAGGTCTCTGCCACAACTACTTAACTCCGCTGTTGTAGCACGAAAGCAGCCATAAACAAGAGGTAAATAAATGAGTGTCTGTGTTCCAATAAAATTTTATTTACCAAAGAGTCAGCAGTTGAATTTGGCCAATCCCTGCCTTAGACCAATGGTTATTCATCAGTGTTACTGAGTGCGTGGCTGCCCAGATTCAAGTTGGGTTCCATTAGCAAGGAAGAAAGGGCAATGATCATTGGGCAGGGTATGCCCCCAGCACAGTAGTCCCAAAGCACTCCGGGGAAAGAGGAGAGGTTTGAAGTTGTGAGGAGCAGATCTGGAACTGTCAGGAAGCTGGAGACTATACTTATATAGAGATACAAAAGGAACACCCTATTCGTGGGCTCCCCAGTGTCTAGTATACTAGTGGTTCATATTGCTTTGAAAGACTCTAAGGTTTCCAGGGGGGTACCTTGGGTGTGTGTATGAGGGACCACATTGAAGGAGCCAGTCCCAGGCCCCCTCCCCCATGACTTTAGCCAGAGACCTTTTACATTTATCTGTTCTACATATTGTGTTTCTGTTTAGTGGGCTTTTTTAGGGGGGAAGCAGAGAAAAATCTCTCACGATTAAAAAAATTAGAAACCAGTGGCCTAGAAGATAAAGATCTAATCTTCCCATAAAAAACCCCCTTCTAATTATATCTTCCGTGATAACACTAGATAAACTCTGCCCCCGTGAGACGCTCTTTTCAAGTAGGCCAAGTGTTTCTCATGTTATTCTACCCTTGTGCCTTTTCTTCAGCTTTGCTCCCCAGCTCATCTGCATGGCCATGACTCCCCCTCTTAATTCTACACAAATAGAAAGTTTCCCCAACATACAAGGCTCTTTGTCGGTTTAACATACCTATTTTACACTTACTGTGAGCAAGTCACCAAGTTACATACTTGGTATGAAAAAGAGTATAAAGAAGTACAAGACACAGTCTCTTTCCTCACATTTCATAATCTAGTTGTACAGAAAAATATAATGAAAATTCAATATAAAGTGATGAGCTTGGTTAGAATATATATATATTTCCCCCAAAAAAAAGAATGTATAATTCCAAATGACTTTTACCTTGCCTAGATTCCTTGGAATACTTGCTTTCTAATAAGGCTGCCATGATTCACCTTTTGGAGGAATTTTCTCCTTTGGAATTATATTTAGATCCAGTTTGTTAAAACATCGAAGAAAACCAGTGTCATTCAGTTACAGCATGCTGTATTTCCATTAACCCAAAATGGTTTCTCTTACCTTGATCTCTGGCTTTTTCACTGGACTCCAGATGACTTCTGGATAGTTACAATCATCATGTCCACCTTCAAAAGATCAGTTGGGAGCACTGAAGGTATTTAACAGATGTGCCACAGGTTCTGAAGCTGATTCCTCAGAAGACACCTTTACTGTCTAGGGCAATGTCCAGTCTGCAGCCAGGACCACACCCCTGAAAATGGAGCAGGGGAGGCTCCTGCAGCTGTCACAGTCAAGGAAGGTTCTAAACAGCAACAGTTAGAGTTGGACCTTGAAGTTGGGTGAAGTGTGGTGAAGAATAGGAGCAAAGATTCACAGATGGGGAAGCACCTTATTTCCATCCCTAGACTGAAGGCTGGATTGCAATCCTGGTTCTTCCATTTACTAGCTGGGGACCTTGAGCTATTTACTTAACCTCAGTAGGCCTCATCTTTCTCATCTATGAAATGGGAATAAGACTATTTATCTCTCAAGGCTGTTGTGCAGACTAAATGAGTTAATACATGTAAAACACTAAGTATGATATGACTGTTTGCTGCTGTCAGTGTTATTAATTCCCATCTCTGAATGAAATCAGCTTTCCTGTACAACCTCAGGGATTCAAGCATTGCCTTATTTTTCAGATATTAAAAAGGTTATTCCAATCAAAATTAAAAACTTGACCATTTCATTCATCAGTGCTTCTCTCCTCCCTCTGACTACTAGAGGCTGGCTTAGGTTTGGAATCTTGTGGTTGGGAGAGGGACATCATCATTGTTTCCTTCTTAGCTCCTGCCATCTTCTCCAGTCACTGGCTGGTGGCTCAGGTGTCTCAGAGCCCAATGAACAAAGCTCTTCAAGGAGGGCTCAGTTGTAATTAGGGGTTGGCGGCAAATGTACAAATGCTGGCTCTTTCTTTTGTGGGGTACTTCTGTAGGTTTCTTCCAAACCCCTCCGCCACTGTGGGAGATCCCCTTCCACTGGCAGCCTATGCTACTCGCCCTTCCCCCACAGGTCCTTATTTGTGCTGCTCACCTTGCCGGGCCCCTGTCATGGGAAATAGGTCTACTTTGCCAACAGGAAGACTAGTTAGTACTTGTTTACCCTGCCAACTCTTGGAAGTAGAGGTAGTTCCAGCTACTTCCTTCTCCCGCCACTGCAAATAGCGGTCTCTCGGCTCTCAGATGACACCCGACCCAGTGCCCTCCAAATTCCGGGAGACACAAGGGAGTTCTCTGGAGCCCTCCGCACTTATCTTGAAGTAGGTGGGAAAGCACATGTGGACATCTTTCTTTAAAACAAAAATAAAAAAGTTCACTGCTGGCCTCTTCTGGGTTCTTAGCTTCCTACCACACAGCCTGGAGGAGAGAGAGCACGCTGCACCTCCAGTCGTCCCCCCGAGACGGTGCACACCTCGCCTGGGAACGTGGAGGGCAGTTATGTGGCACACACTGTTCCCCGAGTCTCAGCAGGAACTCCCACCCGTGTGAGCACAGAGTCCCCTTTCGCAGTGGAGGAAGGCTAGGTTGGAGCAGACTGGCAGCGTTGTGCGACATTCCCTGGAGGACAGCGTGGGGGCCCAACAGAAAGGGCCTGACCGCCAGGGAACGGAATTTCGGCTTCCTGGTGTAGATAATGGGAAGCCAGGCGTGTTGCTCCTTCCTGTTCCACGGTTACGGTCTTGCCCTCGCCGTCCCTGACCGCTCTCTTTCCCAGGGTCACGTGGGCCCAGAGACCCCTCGTAAGATTTTGTTTAAAGTAGAAAAGGAGAGTCGGCAGGCGTGGGCGTGCGTGTGTGTAGGGGGTGACACAGCAGCCGGGGACGTAGGACCAGCCACAAGCCAGGAAGAAAAGTACAGGAAGGAAAAAAACACGTTCCAGCGAGGCGAGAGAAAAGTCGACCCTGCCGCGCCTCACACACTAAATCGGGACGCCCGGCGCCTGCAGTGAGGTCAAGTGAGGTCAGAGGCGCTTCTCCCTCCGTGTGCCCGGCCTCGGGGCGTCCCGGGACGGCTGTGGGCGGGAGGCTCCGGCCGGGATCCCGGGACGGCTGCGCAGCGAAGTTGGCGGTTTCGAGCTTTCCCGGCGGAAAGGGAGGCTGTGACTTGCTTCTCTGGTGAGGGAGGCTCTCAAGAGAAGACACAGAGAATAACTGTCGGACTGTTCGTGTGTCTCTTTAAGAATCAATCCTCAGAGTAAGGTCCCCGAAGCAAAGCAAACAAACAAAATGACTCCTGAAAACCTCAACAGACCCGCTTCAATCACAGGCCCCAAATCCTGATTCTGAGTTGGGGACAGAGACGCCATCGGGGCTATGAAGTGCCAATCGCCCAGAGGAACCCCGACATCGCAGGGCTGCGCAGCGGCGGCCTGGGAGAGCCGGCGTCCCCCGGGTGTGTGCATTCATTACAACTTTTTTGCAGGAGGGCTACGCCAGCACCGACCGCCCAGAGCGGCTGGAGCGCACCCCAGCCAGGGCACAAACAGCGCGACACTGCCACCTTGTGGGCGTCTGTGGCGGCGCCGCCGCTCGGAAAGCTCTGTCAGCGGGGCGGGCGGCGGAGGCCCCGATGCCCTGCAGGAACTCGTTGCAGAGCGGCAGCCCGCGGGGGCGGGGCCCGGGGGCGGGGCGCGCCAGCGCCGATCACGTGGGTTAGCAACAGGCAGCAGCCAATGGGAGTGCGAGTCAGGTGGTGCGTGTGCCCCGCCCGCCGGAGAGCCTGGCCGGGAGTGGAGGCATCCGTGAGCTGGGGCCCCGGAGGGCCGGCCAGGGCGGCCAGGGCTGGGGCTCCTCCGCGCCTGGAGCCCGTTGTGGCGGAGGGAGCCAGCGAGGGATTGAAAATAGGACTTTCCCACTCGCTCGCTCCAAAGCAGTGACCCCGCGGGCACGGGGCGGCGGCCGGGCGGGGAGCGGGCGGGGAGCCCGGCCCGGAGGCGGGGGCCGCGGTCCCGCGTCTCTCACTTGTTGCTGTGCCAGGGACTTGGGGCGGACACTGTCACTTGGATCCTGTAAGGGGGTGACAACAAAGCAGAAGGAAGTTCGTGGCGTTGCTCGGTCTGTGTGCGCAGCCCCGCGCTGCCCGCAGCACGCAGTCGGCGGACCGGCACCGTCCTCGGCGCCGCCCAGAACCGAGAGCGGCCGGGAAGCCGAGGCAGCGGGAGGTCGGGAATTGGGTCAAAAGAGAAGGCAGCTCAGTCGTGTAGTCGTCAGTGTCAGTGGAAACGCCACGTCCACAGTCACATCTAATGACGTGTCGGTAACTCCAGCACGTTGACAGAAGCCAGCCCACCCCTGGACGTAGAGACCAGCACGCAAAACCCCAGACACGTCCCAGGACGTGGGCAAAAGCAGGACCCACGGAGACAAGCATGGTTTCCGCCAGATGCTCACTCTTCTGCTTTGGTGCTGAGCCACACGCTTCATCCTGTTAATAGGGGCCCTCTGCCCCTCCCCCTCCCCCCGCCCCCCTCCCCTCCCCCCTCCCTCCCTCCCTCCCTCTTTCCCCATCTTCCTCTCTTTCTCTCTTTCTCATGACCTGGTGATCTCCTGGAAGCTGTTTTACCTCTTTTGTTGTTGGGGAGTTACCTCGTGTTTGCTTCCTCTGAAAGGAACCCAGGGAGCAGAGGCCTCGAATGCCTCCCCTCGAGGCACTGGGAAGGACGGTGAACTGCGCTGTGATGCTGTTGTAGGCGAGCCTAGAATGTCTCAACCTGCAGGAGCTAGCCATCCTATTGTTCAAGTTCCCCAGGGACAGATGTGCAGTGCCCCTTGATCGCCCCACACACGCCAACCACCCTGGGTAAGATACAATAAAAACGTTCTGATCCCAGGTTCTAGTTGTTTCTATTTAAGCTCATTCAGGAACAGCCATCCCAGAGGGCAGTTGAACATCTGCCCAGCAGCTGACGGGCACGATGTGCATTTCTGCCGGGGAGGAGCAGAGGTCAGTGGTGCCAGCTGCCACTGGGAGCGTTGCCGGGTGCCCAGGCACCGCAGGGATGTGCCAGGGCGACTTTGAGTAGGTGACCCACTCTGCGCCGTATTTTCTTCCTTTATTCCAACCCTGAGTTTGATTCATTCAGTGAACAGGCCATGTGGACGTACTAGGTGTGGAGATGAATCTACTATACTTGATAGGTATGTTTATGCAAATTTGACATAGTATTGGATTTTTAAACATATACGGGTGCTTGACCAGCAAAGGGTTTTCAAGATGTCCTGAGGATTCAACAAATATTTATTGAGCTCTAACTAGGTGCCAGACCTTTGTTTGGATAATGGACATAAAGCTTTGCAGCACAGAATTTGCGTAATGAAATGGATTCATGAGGAAAGGCAGTGTGAGTGGATCACCCTATTTCCATGTTCCAGGAGTAAGTCACCTACCCCACACTAGTTGATTGTGGCTCTCTCTTATTCTCCCTCAAACTTCTCCCTTTTGGTTCTTAGTTCTCTTTGGGACTTATTTGATCATGGAGCAATAAAGTCACCCACATGTTTAATATTAAATAGTGTAATGCGATGGGAAAAGTCGCAGGCTAGGAATAAACATATACCTGGTTCCAGCCCTGGCTCTGCTACTTGATGAAATCCATAACTTTCTCTCATATAAGATTTGAGTCTTGGTTCCCTCATCCCTAGAATGGGGTAGTCCTTGTTTTGCTACCATACAGGGTCAGAGTCAAGGGCATTGTTTTCTCATCTGTAAATTGAGGAATTTGAACTAGGTTTAAGGTTTGCAAACTGTCTTCAGAAGTGGGTTCATCTTTTAAAATGAAATCTAATATAAAACCCCAACATATAAAACGGATGAAGACAAGCTTGTTCTCGTAGCCCTAAAGGAGAGGCAATGAGTCCTATATATGTACTCTCTTCCCCTGTCTGTAAAAGGCCCTTGAGACACTTATGGAACCCTAGTGGCACACAGGGTAAAACTGACTGTGCTAGACGATTATTTTATAAAGTACCTTCCAGTTCTAAAATTCTGTCAATCGAAATTTTCTAACATTGTATATATTTATGATAAGATTTAACCCATGTTTTCTTCCTTCACATATTAATAAGTTTTGGGAGATAGGCACGAGGTTTACTGAAATCAAAACACATTTCATTACTCTCTCCCTATTTGCGAAGCCAATCTTTCTGCCACAAAACAAAATTAGGTTTTGATGGAGTATAGTATTGTGTAATGAGAAAAACACCAGACTGGGAGTGAGAAGACATGAGTTCTAACCCTGGCCCTTCTTTTAACTATCTCCACAACTTTGAACACATCCAGGAACTTTACTAACCTATAAAATGAGGAGGTTGGGTGGCTTAGCAATCAGAGGCATGGGATCATTTCTGGACCCCAGAAACTCACACCAGAATGAGTTTCTTTAAATTAAATAACTCTCTCAAATTTCACCCTGCCTACAGGCCAAGTCACTCCATCACACTCTCTTTAATATATATACTCGCCCTATTTAGAGAGGAAGGGGAGGGGAAGAAGACAAATTAGGTTGTAAATGACACCACCAGGACATCAAGCTAGAAATATCAACTGAACCATTGTTTTGTTTGCACAGGTGGTTTGAGCCCACAGTATGCCTTGACCCCAACTCACCAAGCAGAAGCCACATCCCCATTAATAAAGATTCTGCTAGGCATTAAACACAGGATGGCGTTTGTGAAGGCAAACCAGAAAAATCCCAGAGTTTGGAGAATATTTAAAGATTACAGTTTGGGTTAAGGACGTAGGACCTGGGGTCGGATCAGAAGGCGTGACCCCACAAGGGACAGACAGCATGATTCATTGCCTCCAAGTGTGCATGTCCTGGGAAAAGGCAACAGGCCTTGCCTGGGAAGCCAGGGCACTTTACGGGTGGACACAAGAACAACAGCTCTGGTCATGGCTGTGACTTGGTTATAAGTTAACTTTATGGGTCACTGAGTGTCTGGAAACAGACTATAAAAAGAAGAAAGGGTGGCTCAAGCAGCTTTGTGTTGGAAATGGCTGTGACCAGTTGCTTCTGGGAGGGAGATGTATTGACTGCAATAAAACTTGATGGGCTCAGTACTTGTCTGTTAAGGCTGGAATCGGAAGTAAACTTTGGACCTAAGTAATTGGTATGAAGCTGTGCTTAAGAGTGGGAGCAGAGGGGATTTTGTCCCACGTGGTAAACAATATGGTATCCAACTGATGCACACGATCCGCCTTCTTGGTGACCTCTAATCCTACAATCTTATCGGAGGGCAGACCATCTAGGTTAATCTCACAGTTCAAACAAGTGGGTACAGTTTGACTTTCACTACACTGACTTTAAAAAACAATCAAACACGTTGTTCTTGGAACAGCAAAACATTTATGGTGAAAGTAAACATCAACCTTTGAGAGTTGCTCTCCTTAACTGTGGCTGTTTGGGGGTAAACAATACATTGTCTTTAATGTTAACTTTTATCCAACCATCAACTCTAACTTTAGCAGCCTTCAGTAAGTCAGCAGTTATTTATTAAACACATACTTGCACATAATCTGCTGTTATAGAACATACTATCCAAAGTTGTAGACAACAAATCAAACAAGATTAAGCCAGAAATATTTTTAAAAATACACACCATTTTTTTCACTTGTTTTTTTTTCAAGGTTTGAGGAAGGCACATTGCAAATTAGACTCCACGTGCAATGCAGAAAAGCATTGAACAAACTTTCAGGAAGCCAAAGAGCTAATCTTGACTCTCATTATCTATAGCTGTGTGGCAATCAGAACGTACCATTCACATCTGTGAGCCTCAAGTTTGTTCATCTGAAAAATGAGGGAGATAAACTGGATTATATTCTACACCACAAACTTAACTATAATAATAGCTAATGTTTACTGAGTCAAGCACTTTGCATTCTTTATCAGTTATTCCTCATGACAGCTCCATGATGTATGTATTATTTTTTCCCCACTTTTCAGATAAGGAAGCTAGGCTTCGAGAGGTTTTGAAACTTGTCCAAGGTCACAAAGTAAGTAGCAGATCTGACATTTGACCCTAATTTTCCCCCAGTTCCCAAGTTGCACTCACTCATTTCACATTAACGAACTACCTTAGAGTTCATACAGAAAGGAAAGCAACCTGATTTTTTTCCTTATATCAGATTGTCACTTTGACTTCCTCAGAGCTGCTAGTAGAGATTACTCCTCCATTGGTTACTATTTGAGAATCCTTAGAGAGTCACCCAGAAGTGCTCGCTGAAGCAGATGAGGACAGAAACATCTACCCGGAGAGAGGGAAGAACTTCACAGGACAGCATGCCCAGCCCTGTGAAGACAGAGTAGATTAGACTTTGGCTAGTGACCATGCCCTCGCACTCAGAATCCAGGAGGCAACAGTTGTCCAGAAAAGACCTAGGTAGGAGTGACAGGGGAAACCCAATGATGCCTAAGACCTTCCTGTCACTTCTCCTCTCTCAGACCTTAGGCCAAGCTTGGCTTCTGACTTACCCAGTAGGTGTCCAGTTATCACAATGCCATGCAGTGTAGTTGGGAATAGCTAAGAAATAACAATCTAACCCTGTTTCTCAGGAACCTGCGGTGTCCAGGATAGGGGATGGGGTAGCCCAATTTGGTTTGTGGTTCTCCCACATCTGGGGTCACTGTTCCTTCATGGACACCTGCAAAGCGTCCACATGCTCCATCAGGTGAAACAGTACTTAAGACCCACACGCTGAGTGCCCAACGATTTGGTGTCCCTGGAATGAAATGATCCCCCTAATGCAAATAGAATCTCCACACACCTTGGGGAATGTTTGGTTTCCACAATGTTTAAAACAGGAAATAGCAATATATGCAGGGAGGGACAATTATGATCCAAAAATGGATTACACACAGTCCCTGCTCTTGGAAAACTCACTGTCTCATGGGGCCCACCAGGGCTTCTTTCCCCTTAGGATCTCTTGCGTGAGTCCAGTTATCTCTAGACCAGAAAGATAAGAGAGAGTATAATTTTTTTAAGTACACAAATGATTAACATCGATTGAATGAATTTAATAGAAAATAATCAGTTGGGGAATGTCAACCTCAAGAAACTGCACATTTTGTCTTGAAAATACTGAAGCTGTCAGAAACAATAAAAAATAATCTTATCCATTTTTAAGAAAGAGGAAGCAATTATGCATATTCTCAAGACTAAAGTGGAAGAGTTAATTCTCCATTACTTGTTTATATTAGATTAATCTTGAATTTGTATGGTGGATATAAATTACACTTCCTCCCATAAATTCAATTTTGCAGATAAAGATGTACTTCTCCTTCGATCTATTTTTAGTTGCTTAAAAATTGCCCCACATTTTGCTGACCACATATATATTATATAAACTCCCATCAGCTCCCTGAGGTGATAATTACTATTTGTGAATTTCTCTGGAGGAATGAGTGAATATTCCAGTGGAAAGAAATCTGACTTAGATGCTGGGAGACTGAGAATTGATTCCAGCTCTGCCCCTAACTAGACGTGAACTTACAGACAAATTACTTCACCTCTCTAGTTCTGTGGGAAGTAAGGGAGCAAAATTCAATGATATCTTTTTAAAATTCCTTCCAGCTCTAAAATTTGGTCTTTGTGCAACTCCCATGAACAAAAGCAGGGATTCATAAGGACACTGGATATATTGGGAGGAACAGTAAAGGAGCCTCAGAACTAGAGGCTAAGCCATGTACCCTGGAAGCAAGCACATAAAAAACAGGCAGGGGCAAAGGCTGCTGCCTAATTCCCAGGAAGTTCCCTGGATGGAGTCCAGGTAGAGGGAGCTATTCCTGGTTCCATCCTGAAGCACACATTGAAGATTGATGCAGCAGGATTCTTTGGGGTATGACATTAAGTAGACCCATTTATTATTCTCTGATTCGACCAGGAATACTTTCATCAAGAGAAGGGACAGTTTCGGTTTGGTTTGTTTGTTTGTTTGTTTGTTTGTTTGTTTTTAATGCAGCAAGAATGAGAGGTTCAATAAGAATGAGACCTCTGGTGAGAAGAGACCCATCTTCTATCCCAGTGGCAATACAGGCTGCCGGCAGGGCTCTCGTGCACCCGTTTGTGGTGATAGGAGCAGTGTCATGCGGGGCGGCCTGCGGGGTCTCTGGTCCCCCTCCCCACATAAGAATGCAGGACATGGTGAGGCCAAAAAGGAACACCCACGGAGCCATAGGTAGGAGAGTCAGACCACTATATTCTCACTGGAGGCTGGATTCACACGATATGCGACCTGCTGTCCGCTTTTCTGCCAACCGACAACACTCTCTCTCTCTCTCTGCCAACCAATCTCACTTTCTAGCTGCACTCCGCCGTGCTAACTGCAATCCACACTTGCCAGCCACCATCTTCTTGCTAGTCCTCATTCACTGCTAGCGTAGCCACAGCAGTTATTTTAGTGGCCAGTCGCTCACTGGTTACAGCTGATGGCCATCCAGTCACAGTTGATGGCCATTTACTACCCGAGCCAGCATCTTTCCACGTGAGGCCAAGAGCCTGGAAACTGCACTCCTGGCTCTGTCCCCACAAGCAGTAAGTCAACACATACACCAGCCTGGCCTCTTGGAAAAGCTGAGCCTTGGAAATGCGTCTCTATTGAGATGCAGGATAGCAGCAACAGTGGAAGCAGCCGCATCCAAAAAGGCTGACCCAAGAAGATGTTACAGTTTCTAAGGGAATATAGGAGCCCCCCAGATCCCAGGTAGAGGGAAAGAGAAACCTTAGGAGAAAGGGAGGGGTGTTCCAGTGAGTCTGTACATGGATGATTCACATGCAATGCTTGTTCTCATTTCCCCTATAGTTAACGTTCAATGAAGGGATTTACATTAAAGCCAGAGTCCCCTCAGCCACCCACCAGGAGGGCCTTGGCGTGCCCTCTATGTTGCTTCTCCATAGCTTCTCACAGTGTGACATCTAGCTTCCCCAAGAGTGACTGAGTGGAGGGGGAGAGAGAGAGAGAGAGAGAGAAAGGGAGCCAAAGTCCAAGACAGAAGCCACAGTCTTTTATAGCCTAACCTTGGAAATTACATATCATTACTCCGCCATATTCTATGTACTCACACAGACCAACTCTGATACAGTGTGAGACATAGTTACAGTGTGTGAATACTGGGTGTGAATACAAGGAAGTGGGGATTGGAGGGGACCATCTCAAAGGCTAGCTACCACAGTTACAATGAGGCCTTCCAGGCCCTCACTTTCCGAGGTCCAGCCATCTTAGTGGGATTTCCCTCTTTCTCCTCTTGATGCATCTTTTCCCCTCAAAACAGTGAACTCTTTCCCCTAATCCTTGTCTTCTATCCGTTTCCATAGGGTCTCACCTACCCCAAGCAGACATTTCCAGAGGCAGTTCTCTCTCTAAGAGGAATGGTTAGCAAATCTTTTAAGAAATGCCAAGTTTTGTACCCTGTTTTATACTGTACATATGTATTTATTTATTTGTCCATGACAACA
Organism: Rhinolophus hipposideros; assembly: GCF_964194185.1. Taxonomy (NCBI): domain Eukaryota; kingdom Metazoa; phylum Chordata; class Mammalia; order Chiroptera; family Rhinolophidae; genus Rhinolophus; species Rhinolophus hipposideros. The sequence goes on along the minus strand of NC_138054.1, from coordinate 14,841,363 downwards.
AAAGGAAAAACTTTAAATGATCATAAAACACTGACTGTTTCTTAAATTCTTCTCTCAACTTTCCCCACTCCCTACCCAAGATCACAGTGCCCTTTTCCTGTGAGAACCATTTACCCCTTGGGAAGCTAGTGAGTTTACTTGTTCCTGTGTACATTTCCCCCTCCTGTTTCCCAGGCCTCATTCTAGCCACGCTATGTAGAAAGACAGTATGGCTCTTCAATTGGCCAAGTTTGGGGAGAAAAACCAGAGTTACTGACATCTATGTGGGATGGAGACATTGTGAGCTTCATTCGTCTAACATAAATGGAGGCAGCAGGGCAGGGCCAAGTTGTTTTTCTGAGACACTACCTCATGCAGACGTTGTGAGAATTAAGTAAAATAACACAGATAAAGTGCCTGGAATGGCACCTGGTACCAAGTAAGTGCTCGATAGCTGTGAACTATTGTTCTTAGATAAATGACGCAGATGTACACAAGCTTTGGTTATGAACAATTATTATATCAGTGACACCCACAAACTTAAATCATTATAAAGTTTCATTTTCCTCTCACTATCTAAAATTACCAATACCTTGGCGTAGATTTCCCAAGGAATACCTTTATTCTCTTAAAGCATAAAAATCCCTTATGTTGAGAGGAAAGAAAATATACAGTGAAGATCATTGATCCAGAATGTCCAAGACTTAATTTTATGTATGCATAAACTTAGCCAATATTATTGAGCATCTAGTAAGGTCCAGGCACTATTCCAGGTACAAAGACATCTAAAATTCCTGCCGTCATGGAGCTTGTTTTAGTAGGTACAAACTGGCAATAACACGTAAATATATACAAAGCTAGGAAGAAAAATAAGCAGTGAAGCAGGGTGACAAGATTGTATACTATATTAGATTAATCGCAGGTCCTTCTGATAACCCATCCCTATATTAACTTTATTTTCAGAATTTAGGCCTATTGGCTCCAAAGAGTACAATAATTGAAAAAAGATGTTTTACCAGGTAAAGAATGGCATGTAATATAAGAAATAAGAAATGGTAAGAAATAAAGAAGTTAAAAAGGGTATGCCTTAGAAAATGCTTTATACAATATACACATGTCATTTGACTCCTCCACAGAATGTATTAAAAATCTGTCATCAGTCTGCATCCATTGAATACATCTGGGTTTACCTTAAAACAAAAATAATATGTTAAAAAAGAAAACCCAAAATATTTAGTGATGGAAACAAAATGAATATATGTCCTTTTTCAATTCTTCCTTGGAAAATGGAGATATTCAATGTACACTCACTTCCTTAAAAAATGGCCTAAACAAACAAAAAAATAAAAACATTTTATAATGAAAAATATATGAAATTTCTCTTCACTGGGAAAGCCTTACTGATTGCATGTGGAGGAATGGCAAATTCACTTATCCTCAGAAAGTGTTGTTATGACATTCATAGATGGAAAGGGAAGAGGGGACAACAGCTCTTTTGCAAAGAACTATCTGTATCACTGGTAGACCCTTCCTATGCTTTTCTTTCCAAATTTTTCTCTCATCCTCATTATCTGATGAGTCTTCGGCATAGCAGTCAATGTGCAGCATTGTTCTTTGAGATTTGTGAGCTTTTTATAAGATTAAAAGGCCTCTAGAGTCGTTTTTGATCTGCTCATTACCACCCACACTACCTGCCCATACTGAATCTCCATGAGGTTTCTCTCCTTTTGGGACCATTGCCACACACCATGTGCCTTACTTAGCAAACTGTTCTGGGTATTGGTATTTAGAAAAACAAATAAATGAGAGCTTTAAATGTTCATCATTTGGCATTTTTCTGTGTTTAGACATCTACATAAGCAATCACCTCTAGTAATATTTCTATCATGTTAATGATTTTATGATTAACAAAGCCCTCTCCTATGCTTTAAACTCGTTTAATCTTAAACTCATTTAATCTTGTGAAAAGATGGAGGTTGGAATTGCTAGCTGATCAACCACCAAAACCATTTTCTTTTGTCCCTGAACACATTGCTAGACTAAATTTCCCTGCTTTCTTTACATTTAGTTGTAGCCATGGACTGAGCCACTTCCTGGTTCATAAAAACTTCCCACAGGAGTTCCTCCACGCTCTTTCCCGTTCCACAGCAAACCTGTGAAGATGGAGGAGCCACAGGATGGAGTTTGGGCTCTAAATCTCCACATAGAGCAAAGTTATCTGTGTGTTAGAAAGACCCATTTTTGGGGGGGGAAAAGGTCTTTTGCATTACACTACAGATATGTAGGGTTTTTCTGTGATAGTAGCTAGTGTTACCTTAATAATGCATATTTCTCCAGTGTTTTATTACTAACACAACAGCTTGATATATTTTATCTCATGTAAGATATCTGGGAGCAAGTACTATTTTTTATTATCCTCCTTTTCAAATTGGACAAACTAAGGCTCAGCGAGGCTAAATAATGTACCCAAGGTCACAGAGCTGTTAAGAGTTGGAATTAGGTATATGATTTAGATCTAGTCAGACCCAAGCCCTGTGGTCTTCCCACTAAATCATGATAATTTCCCAAGATGTTAGCGATTACATTGATCTTAACCTTTTAGGTCATTCTGTAGGTGCTGCTGTGTTGAGGGAGGTTCTTTATCAGCATGCATTTGCTGCTAATATTTTACTGGGTCTGAACTGAAGAACTAAACCTAGTGTGTAGTCACTTGCTCACCGCCCATAGGGCTGCGTGAATAGTGTTACCCCATTGGTCTTTGGTGGGATGCCATCCATCTTCTGCCTAGACAGTTTCCTGGACTTTTTTTTTCCTGAAATCCAATAGAAACAAGTCAGCCCTTTCATTCTGCCCTACTTTAAAAGAAAATGCTTACATCTTTTAAATAATCATTGAATAAATATTCAGTCCCCACTAGGTGCAAAGCACTGTGTATGGTGTTGTGAGGGATTTAAAAAACAAACAAACACAGCATCGTGGCTAAGAGGGTAGACTGTAACAAGTGCCTGAATTTAAATTCTGGTTCCACAACTTACTAGCTGTGTGACTTTGGATAAGTTACTTAACTTCTCTGTTCCCATGTTTCCTGACCTGTGGAATGGGGAAAATATGAATACCTACTCATGAAGATGTTATGAGGAATAAATGAAACAATGTATATAAAGTACTTAGAATAGTACCTGGCACCAAGTAAGTACTTGATAGCTGTTAAGTGTTATTCTCAGATAAATGAAATAGATGGACCTAAGCCTTGGCAATGAGTAATTATTATATCAGTGCCATCCACAAACTCAGATAGTTTTGAGAGTCCATTTCCTCTTACTACATATCTATAATTACCCATATCTTGGTGCAGTGTACTAGTGATTTTCCACTCTCAAATCTTTTCTGTAATCAGGCACTAAGGGAAGAAAAACAAACATACACACACACTTTTTTCTGTGCCAGGCACTACACTAAGCACCTCTGGGTTTCTGGTTGTGTTACGTGGTATTTAATCCTCACAACAACTCAATTTCCCATTTGCAGATGAAGCCCCCTAGACTTCAGAGAAGACAGTATGTACGTATCAGACCTGGGATTCAAAGCTGATCTGTCTCGCTCCAAAGCCTGAGCTTCCAAGCCTTAAGCTAATCCCCTGGCTGACCAGCTCTGTGATTCTACGCTAGTCTGATAAAAGCCCCAGAATTTCACAACCTTCTAAGAATACAATCAAGAAGGAAATCATTTTTTTTAACATGCTCCTGAGTCTAGGAAATGAGGGGCCTTGGTATAAACAACACTGCTTCTCTGCAAAGTGCAGAGGACCCTTGAAAAGGGTATTTTAATCATGGGTGTCATATTTTATGATTGTGTCTGTTTGTATTTAGTACACTTGTTATCCTTGATGTTTTCGCCCCGAGGACATCCAACTGAACAAAATTGCATACATCTTTGTGGATTACCCTTTCTGCATCCATAAGTTATCTGCCCTTTTTAAAATGATTTGCACTAAAACACCAAGTGCTTTTTCTAATGGCAATAGACAGCCAGGGGTTTTTGATGCAAATGACTTCTCCCCACTTTCTCCCCAGCCCAGAGCTAAATCTGCAGCAGCAGCAGAGGGCTCTGTGCTTCCAGAAGCAATTTAAGCACAGCAGTTGGGAGCTGCACAGTGACTTAAAGCCCCCTGCTTGATGTTAGGGAAGGCTAAATGAGAGTCGGAAAAAGATTCGGTGTGCTGAGCAGGGATGTTTTAAGTGCACTTACAATATTCACCTCTCTTGTTTTGAAGAAACTAGCTTCCACTCTGGCAGTTTTGTGTTTGTGTGTAAAGATTAAACTGTTAAGTACGTAAAACCATAAGCATAATCCATCGGATCACAGGGTTTCATTTTCTCCTGGAGGTAATATGTTGGGGTTTTTTTTTCTTTTCCACTTTGATAGTATTTCTGAACTCTATCCATGGCGACTCTATACTTTATGCCGGCACTTAAGTTTATGATGTTATGAGTTTCTAAGTGTATATCTTTATTTAGCTACTTTTTCCTGAATAAAGAAGCCAAATCTCAATTCAATATAATAATAGATTTGAATATTGAAGTAGGAAAAGGGAAATAAGCACTGCACCCAGAAAGAAAACTACCTCTTGGCTAAAAATAAATATATTTCTCATTAGCATCCTTTTTTACATATAACTGACTTCAGAAGAAAAGTACATAGGAAAAGAACCATTATAAGACTAATGAGATGTTTGAGAAATGGGCTCTGCAGACAAAAGGCAGCCCATGGAAAGAATGATGCATGAACTTAATTGTTGTTAGGATTATAATTAATAATTACAGTTAGTTCTTAAGCAGTAATTGCCTCAGTGTCACTTCCAGCAAGGTTCTGGCCAGAGCACCCAGGACAGTGGGCTCCCTGCCTGTTAGCAGTTGGACAGTACAGTTCTTTTGTGGTGGGAATGGAGACGAGTCACCCTAGGGGGATGTTAAATCATTTGCAAACCATTAAACAATCTGCACACTGGTGGAGCCAGGAGTCCCAGAGCAGCTTTCTCATGCATTCCACACGCCAGCCTCCCATGCATTCCACACTGTCCTCAGGGCCACGCTGGAACCCTTCAGGTCCTCCTGCGCACGACATCCTGGTCTCGCAAGACACAGACCTGCCACCTCGGTAGCTGCTGCTCCTGCAACATCTGCCTTTAGTCATTCTGGGCGCCTAAGCAAATCCCATTCTAATCTAGTGGTTCTCCGAATGTGGTGTGCAGCGTACTTGCGTCATGATCACAAGGGGGAATGCTGAAAATGCGAATTCCCAAACCATGCGCAGACTTATTGCATTGCATCCTCAGTTGGCCACTTGAAAATGCACTTAACAGTCACCTTCCTGCCTCCCCCGATTCTAATGCATGCAAACCACTCTGCTGATTATATGAGTCGTTTACCTTTCTCCCTCAGACTTCCCTCACTCCTGCTTTTTCTTCTCCAGCATCTCTTTTCCCATAGCTCACAAGAATTCCCAGAAAAAACAAGATGAAGACTCTCAGACAATCTCTAGTCCTCCCTAAAAGTCTCCCTTCCGCTCAGCGTCACTCCCTACACTCTTTCCCATGAACAGACTCAAGGGCATCTGAAATTCCACCCTTCCCCTCTCCCACTTTAAAAACAAATGCTTTCATCTTTTAAATAATCATTCTTCTGTCTCACTGTCCTCTCTTCTCGACCTTTTGGCATGACAATCAGAGTACAAACCCAGGCTTCCCCGCTGCTTTCAGGACTCGGGGTCCCTGGGATCAGCCAACACAGCTTCCTGCTACCTACCCCTTCCCACTCCACGCCACCACCACACCATGTTTCAGGTAGTGGTCTCAGCTCTCTCTGAGCCATTCCAGGCTCCATCCCCAAAGGGGGAGTAGGCTTATGCTGGAAGCAGCATATGAGAACTCCAAATGTGTGGCTGTGCCAATCTGATATCAACTCCCACATGTGGTCCTGTCTGCAGTTACACATGCACTACAGACAACGTAAGAAAGTTCTACTGCTGGCAGTGAGAGTCATGTTCTTCTGGACTCTCAGAGACAATCGTGTGGGATGGACAGATGCCTTCTCGGTCCTGAGTCCCCAGAGGGGCTTCTAGATATAGGCCATGAAGAGGGAAGAGCAAGCTGGCTGGCTGGATCTTCTCTAACCCCTCCAAGCCCTTTGGGTGACGAGGGCAATAGCAGTTCAAAGGATGGCCTTTATCTTATTTTAAAAAGACCTTTCAGCCTGCACTTGAGTCATGAATTTTAAGATCTATGAATGTTAAGATCAGGGTTGTTCCCACTTTTCCCTTTATTCCCAGGGCTAAGACTCCACTGGCTGTATGAAACGGAGTCTGAGGAAAGAGCCATCTGCGTTTTGGCACGTAAGGCAGCCCTTAGTGCATTCCATTTCGTTTCTGGAATTGCGATACCCACCACCCCAGAGAGAGATCTTTTTCCTTTATGGAATAGAATCCTTACTATTTTTCATACCAGTCCCAAGAGATAAAAAAAAGAAGAAGACTGACAAAAAGGTTGAGGGTCTGAAATTTGACCTCACATTCTATTTGGGACGAGATGAGTTATGTAGGAGAGATTTTACAGTGTGTTGTTTCTGACCCAAATAGCAAATGAATATTATCCTTTCTTGCTCCCATTGCTGAAGCAAGAAACAGCTGTGTGCAGCATCTGGAAGAGTGGTTCCGACCTTGTTGTATCCTATTTGATTCCCACTGGCTTTTATGTTTTCCATAAGTGATTGAGGAGAAGTTCTCAGTTGGAAAAGCAATAAAGTCTTCCATAAATTCTTGGTTAGCACTAGCTCTAGGCGGCTCACTGGATTCGCATTCTGCATAGTCTCGAGGTCTGTGAAGCCACATGGCCAGCATCTTCTCTTGGCCCTCTCTGGGAAACACAGCATACGCAGTTTCTCTTTTCAGCCACTGTCCCTCTTATGGTCCCTCCAAATTCCTTTTGGTCTCTGAACCTCCATTTCTCCATTTATTAAATGAGGAGAGTTACAGTATCTGCCTCTAAACACCCAGGACAGTGCTTAATATAGATTCATTTTTATGTGTCACTGAAGCAATTACTGCTTAAGAACTACTATTAATCATTCACTTACAGTATAATAATGAAAATAATGAACATTTATTGAGAGACAACGATAGGCATCTCACCTGTTTGTGGTGTTTAGTCTTCCAAACAGCCCTATGAGGTAGGTATTATAATTCCATTTTATGGAAGAAGCAAAATTAACATTTTGCCAATTTCCATAACGGACCGAGGGACTCTCCGCTTACCAATGGTGCTGTAGGAGCTGTGCTCACCAGAACCTGTGCTCTTTCCAACATTCAACAAAATCCAGTATTGAGAGCCTACGGTGCTTTCTGGACCCTGGGGATTCAGGAGAGATAAGATGGAGACGAGCTCAGTTCTCACAGACTCACTGTAACTCCCAAATCCTTCAGTGGTTGGTAATAAGGTCGTTGGAAGGATATAATGAGAGAGCCATGCTCAGCTGCCCATCATGTCCCTGGAAGTCAGTTTCCCAGTCCTCTGTTTGTGTGAAGTCGTCCTGCCTGCGTCCTCTCCCTGCGCTGGTACTGCAATGCTCTCAGCTTCATTTCTATCCCTTGGTAAAGCAAGAGCTCCACCCAGACCAACTGCCTATCAAATCGGCCTGGAAAATTCATGTCCACCTGGACATGAACAGCCTGCCTGAGGATTACTGCTCCCAAGAGCCCAATGTCTGGAAACTGGAGAGAAAGGAAGCCAACACTCTCCAGGCATTAACAAAAACTGAGAAAACCAACTCAATGTTGATTCAGACTCTATCCAGCCTCCAGCACATGCTGCTCATAGGCAGCAAAAGCCACCTTCCCTTCAAAGAGTGAGCAAGAGTTTGGGTCTTCTACCATGTACCTTCCTATCGCATCTCCAGGGTCAGATTTGGTGATAATTTGACTCCAACTAATAACGACATAAGGGGATTTTGCAAATTTATAATGTTCAAAGGGCACATCGGTTGATATCCTATAAATTTCTTAACTCCATTTCTTTCATTAAGGAGCTATTTTGGCTCCCTAGTGAGTCATTAGCGTTTTCCCATTTTGATTAATTTAATTCATATTATCAACTGCTATTGAAGGTTGTCTAAACTGATGGGAAACTTGAAGCTCTTGCTTTCAGCCAGTCTCTCACCAGAAGAAATCCAGTCAATTCCAATAGTGTTTAAAGGATTTTAAATGTGTTTCCTATAAACATTTCCAAAACTGTAATAAATGAAGGGTGTTTTTCATGTCGCCTAGGGTAGTCTTAACCTCACCACAAAACGTAGGGCCAAATTTTATCCATTTGAGGCTCTTTTACTAACCCAGTGCCATGGTCCTAACTGAACCAAACCACAGTTTATCTATACCAAATATTTTCCTTCCCTTCTACTATTGCCTGCCATTGCTTACCCTTGGTCCAAATTCTTTGGCAAAAGAGGCAACAGACAAATGGATAGACAACTGCACTCTCAAAACTATAAACTCAGTAGAACCTTCTGGGAATACTGGAATGAAGTCATTTTAGAACCTTTTCCACTAAGTACAAAAGTTTCTGAGGGGTGTGTAAAGGGAAGCATAAATGAAAAGGTAAAATAGTTTTCTGCGTGATTGATTAGGAACTGACCGTTACTAAATTAATGCTAATTTTCAGAAAAGGAAAATGGGGAATGGGATTGAAAAGATGTCTATTGTGAAATTGTCTTTCTACCAGGATTTCAGCATCTTTTCCAAATGTTTCATGACAAGTAAAATAGGGCATCCCTTCTCCTGTTATGAAGCTGAGCAACAATGATGGACCCTGAAAGACAAAAGGAAAATGTGCAAGTTGTACTTTTCTTTCCTGTGCTACTTTTTCGATTGATTTTGATGGAAATGTTAACAAACAATGGAATTTGCCAATGTCTACGTTAGTACGGTGACATCTTATTCTTCTCTCCGTGGAATGAGATGGGGCCGAGGGGAAGGACAGGTAAGAAGAGAACCTGGGAGGGAGAAAAAACAGGGAAACGTCCACAAATATGAGTGTAATCAACGCAGGTTGTGGGAGCCAATGAAAATGTTGTTAGGCCCAGATATAAACATTTTGTCCCTGTCTGCCAGGCACTGTAGTTTATTACAGGAACCATGGTTTAGAAATTCACAGGCAAGTGTTATAAACTTAAGGACATAAGTTGGACCCCTTCCCATTCCAATAAGCAGTCACAGGTGTGGTTTTCATGAAATTGTATATTTAGGGAGGGAGTGGTTGGGAGGGAGAAGAGAAAATTGCATGTTCTAAGCAAACTGTATTTGCGTACACATTATACATGTACCCAACACACACTGTGCAAAGATGATTAAATAAGTTCTGTGTTGGCAGCCTCTTACTGTGTTTCTTTAAAGCAGGAATAGGAAATAGGTTTGTCTTTCATTCTGAACCCAATCAATGTGTAGTGACTGTTTGAAGCGTTGTGTTGAGAAGAATTCAGAGGTCATATCTGGGTTTATTCAACAATTTTTATTTTGTGCCTACTATGTCCCATGCACAATGCAGGGCTGCTAGTTTTTATTACTTCACGAGGGAGGGAAGTCTATTCCCATGGAGTTCAGTAAAAGGGATGCCTCCTGGAGTGGTACGACCCAGCAGCCCTGAGAGTGAGGCCTGGAACCTGGATAGGTTTAGAAAGCATATAGTAACCTATTACTATTGTCTGCCAGAGATCCCACAGCATGGGAAGGCAGCAGTGGGGAGGGGGAGGGGTATTGTGCAATAATTGTGTCATATATTTGTCGTCACTGGTATAGAACCATCCAAAATATGGTCACCTTTCTACATACCAACTAATATGCTCTGTGCTTCTGAACAACACAGTGTTGTATCCTGGAAGTGTTTACAGTTGGGACAGAGCAATGCAAAAGATGATAATAAAATAAAAGAACTGCCCTCTTTAATATAGCATACACAGAAAAGGGTCATTTTGGTGCTCGTGACTGTTTTGCCATCACTTTTATCAAAGACCAGGGCATACTGAAATTCCCTGTACTTTGAATTTCGTTTTTTTTCCTTCTATTCCCAAGTACCTGTTCACTTGAATGTCCTTTGAGCTGTTCTTACAGTGTATTCATTGACACCCATTGAATACTAAAGTGAAAGGAACCTCAAGGGCTTTTTTGTGGGCCTTTGGAAGTGTCACATCCAGCACATGAGGATCTGTTTTTCCCTGATTCTGGGTCAAGAGCCCCACAGCCAGCACGCAGGCTCCAGGCCTCTCTCTTCTGCACTGAATTTGAGGGAAGTTCCTCCAGAGGTGGTAGCTGGGCTATGAGAGAGTGAAGACCATGCACATTAGAATATTCCAACCTTTTATAGGTTAGTTTGAGGAGTAAAGCAGGCCAATATTTTCTTTAAGGAAGAGACTGTGTGAACTAACCTTGATAGCAGTTCTCATAACCTGAGTCTGTTAATTGCTAGACATACTATAATTCCCTCTGCTTTTTTCCTAAGCCTACTTAGAAGTTATACATATGAAGAGGCCTAAAAAGTTATTAGAAATTCTCTTCGGTTTTTTTGTGTGTTTGTTTGTTTGTTTGTTTGTTTGTTTGCATGACTATGTCATTTAAGTTGATGCTGGTTGGTCATGCAAAAACCATTTATTTCTACAGACTATTAGGCATTCTTTTTCACTCATTCATTTAACATGCAGTTTTGAGAGCTGTGGCCAGACAGACTCAGGCACAGGCCTCAGGAATCTCAGTGCTCCCTAATAGTCTGAGACAATCGCAGGACTATGTGTAATTGCTGGGCTGGGAGAAGTTCAGGGCACAGGGCAGACAAGAGGGGGGCACCTCCCCCTGATGTCACTTTCACAAAAGGCTTCTTAGAAGAAGCAACTGGACACTGATACTTGAAGAACAATTTCTGACCTACAGGGCTGGGTTAGGATGAGAGGAAAACATGCTAAATACCTTTAAAAATGTATTTGTCAGATGTGCTTTTCCTTCGAACCAACAGTTCCATTTCTACAATAGTCCCTAAAAAGCTAATCAGACAAGTGTACAGATATGTAGGGACAAGCATGCTCATCAGTGCTCCGTCTATAATAGGAGAGAGCAGGAGAAAGAGGGAAAAGAAAGAGCAAAACCAGCATAGATAACCAACAATAAAAGATTGGGTAACCAAATCAAGATGCCTTCAGATGACTAGAAACAAATGCAGCCATTAAAAGTCATCCTGTAGAACTGATTTTTGACATAAAAATGTTTGCAATAGGTTCCTGAAAGAAAACCAAATCGGACCACAAAAAGCTGTACCACGAGGGGCTTGTAATCAGTTGATCAAAGGATGGCTCCTGGACCAGCAACAGCAACGTCACCTGGGCTCTTGTTAGAAGGTTGAATCTCAGGCCCCGCCCAGACCTAAGGAATCAAAATCTGCAGTTTGACAAGAGCCCTCAATGCTCCACCCTCACACTTGAGGAGCACTGGTCTGGACTGCAGACTGCTGTTACTCTATCCTGAACTTTCCATAGGTCCAGGGCATTGTGAGGGGAAAACAGGGAAATGTATTGAGTGCTTCACAAAGGTAAACATATTTAATTTGTAGCACAGTTCTTTATTCTAAGATTATGATCTTGCATTTATGGGATTAAACCTTTTCTTTTATACGATGATGCTGATTTGGGGATGGCGAGTTTTATTTGTTGTTCTGCTCTTGTTTCAGGGGCCCTAGATGGAAAAATAAACAGTTGGTATCGCAATCCTACGTGTTGTTTTTGAAATTTTACTAGGAGATCTGTGAATCCTGATGAATGCTAAAACACACTGCTTTCAAGTACCACATTATGTGTGGGCGTATGGTTTGGGGGGGCGTAAATCACACGTAAACAGTGGTTCCCTTTGGGAGGCGGGACTGTGCATACGTGCAGCATTTTCTTCTTTTCTGCTTTGTCCAAGTTTTCTGTATTTAGCATTAAAGATATAGATTGAGGTGGAAACTGGACGAGCCTACAGAAGGCAGCTCCTGCACGTGAGCTGTGGGCCCGGTCAGCCTGCGTTCTAACCCCAGTGCCACCACTTACTGTGGCACTGGTCACTTACTGTTCTTGGCCAGTTAGTAAGAAATCATGGCCAGGTCACTTACTGTTCTTGTGCCACTTATTGTCCTATAAACTGGGTTATGATAATAATAGTACCTAATTCTAGGGTGGTTCTGAGGCTTAAGAGAATTAGCGTAAGTATTAGGGCTGCTGAAACAAATTACCACAAACTGGGTGGTTTAAAACAACAGAAGTGTATACTTCCACATTTCTAGAGGTCACAAATCCGAAATCAAGCAGGCCCAGCTCCCTCTGAAGGCTCTAGAGGAGAATCCTTCCTGACTCTTCCAGCTTCCGGTGGCTCCAGGCGTTCCTGGCTTGCAGATCCATCACCCCAAATTCTGCCTCTGTCTTTGCATGGCCTTCTCTCCGTGTCTTCTCCTCTTCTGTCTCTTAGGAATTGGATTTAAGGCATCCCTGGGTAATCCAGGATGATCCCATCTTGACATTCTTAATTACATCTGCAAAGACCCTTTTCCTAAAAAAAGATCACATTTACAGGTACTAAATGTCTGGACAGGGAGATATTTTGGGTGAATTCAACTTAAAACCACACATGACACATAACAGGCGTAGTTTTTGTCTCATTTCATTTCCTGGGAAGCTTTTGTTCCAGAATTTTCTTAAAATCTCTTGCTTGGATAGAAGCCCCTTGCTTTCCAATTTCTAACCCAAGTGAATTATTACAATTACTAAAGATCTCCATCTCAAAAACTGTTGTTATTAAGCGATATGGCATTTCTGTTCACCATGGTTACCACTAAAAATGGGAAGAGAGTTTGAGGAAAGCACATCAGGTACCAACAGGAATTCTCTCTAGATTAAAGATTAGGTAAAGGGAACCCAATGACTCATTTTGTCTATAAAATTCCATTTGTTGTTCCTTTCTCCAGGCAGTAATCTTACATTCAGCTAACAAATAACTGTTCCTTCCCCAAAGAGACTGTTGACGTTAGGCATAGGACTGTTTGTCTTACAGGACACCTTTTATAAGTGGAACCCTCCGAAGGACACAAGGAGAGAGCTTTTAAAAAGAGGGGCCCACATCTCCTGAGTGATCGTCCAGACGTGCTGGTGACTTTCTAGCACTGGTTCTCCAAACTCGCCTCAGCAGATTGCTATCACCACTACCAAATACCCCAGCTTGGCTTAAAAAAGCTGAAGTAACAATAATTCTGTATAACGGTTTTAAGTTCTCAAATGGAGTGAAAATAAAGTTGTGTCAGAATGCAATCACAGTGTTTAGCCTGTGGTAGGGGCACAGCACATGTTTTATTGAATGAATGAATGAATGTGTTTGTGACTTCAGGAGACTCAAATTTTAGAATCAAGGAGTAATACTTTCACCAGACAAGTTATATACCTTCTTCAAATATATGATTCCCTCTCCACGGCTCCCCCCACTAAGGGTTTCCCTAAATGGAAACGAGGCTATGGGGAAGGTGAAGCCTTTCCGCTATCTGCTCTGTGATGCATTTAGACTCAGGACTAAGGAGAGGACCCTACAATAGTTTCTCGAGTGTACATGTGAGGTGCCCAATCACCCAGCAGCTGCCTCGCCCACCTGCGGGTCCTCCTCCTTCCTGGGAAGGCGGCATCACCTCCACAGGGCACCCCAGCTATTTGAATAATGGTACAGGGGTGTCACAGGCAGAATCCTTTCCTAAGTCTTCCCAGGCAGAATCCAATCTCAGAATTGTCAATCCAAGCTACACATGCCCTAGAATGATGCAGACTTTTCGTTTTGTACATTCAGGAATGTATTTGTGGCTCTCGCTGGCTGGCTTAGGGACTATGTGAAAAAGCAACTTGCTCAGTCCCCCATTTTCAGGATATCTTCAAACTCAGCTCCCTAACACTTAGCCCATGTGGGCATCTCCACATGCACACACAGGGAGGTAAAGCTGTCATTTGGATATTTCAGACTGAAAATAATTATTGCCTCCTGCAAAATTCAGACAACTAAGGCCGAAGTCGAAGTCATTATTTGGATGGGCAAGAAAATTGCTTCCGTTCTTCCTTCAATCCATAGTCACCAATGAATGAAGGTTCGAATGACATCCCTGGCGTTAGCCCTCTTTTCACTGGTGGACCCTGAAGTTAAGCTGGTTCAGCAATGAAGCAATTTTAAAAGCATCTTAAACTTTAGACTTGAGACTTCCAGATAATTAGAACCAACAATCATTAGAAAAGTTTTACAACTGCCCTGTGGAATTGTATATTGGTTAATGTTTTTACATCCATGATAGTGGTGGTGTTTTTATTTCAGGCCACAGGCAGGCTTTGTAAGAATGTGAAAATCAATAAGAAAGGTTTGTCGGGGGTGACATGTTTGTTAATGTTTTATTGATTATGCTATTGGTTGTAAATTTTCTAACTTAATAAAGCTCAAGATTTTTTTTGCAGTAAAAGACAGAGGTTATTTAATTAACTGGCCACTTAACGCAAACTATGAACATGATACATTGTGACTGCTCCAAAGTGACACCCAATTCATCACTCTCCAAGTGGGCATGATGTCACACACACGCACACACACAGAGAGAGAGAGAGAGAGAGAGAGAGAGAGAGAGAAGAATATTATGCCACTGAAAGAATTAGGCAAAGAATATATAAAGGAAAAGCATCTATATGTAAATTTAATACTAAAAGAATTTGGCAATGTGCACTTAATACCAAAAAAAACTGAACTCAGTACTGAACATGCATATAGCTGCTTTCTTTATAAAAGGAAAGGAATTTAGGAATAGACTTTCAAAAGGCTAAGCCAAATTAAATGCCCATAATTCAAGTAGCATTGTAAAAAATTGATAATACTACACTTTCTGCATCCAGAGTGAAAACACTGACTTAACTCATGATCTTGTGAAATCCCAATGATTTATTTAATATACAAGGTCCAACAATGACGTTTGCAAACTTGTTGCACTGATGTTGCTAACCTTTTTTTGATATCAGAGGGATTATTCATTTTGAATTTGTACCAAATGGACAAACAGTTAACCAAGTTTACTGTTTGGAAGTGCTGAAAAGGCTGCATGGAAAGTTAGACAAAAACAACCTGAACTTTTCACCAACAATTCATGGCTCTCGCATCACGACAATGTACCAGCTCACAGGGCACTGCCTGTGAGGGAGTTTTTAGCCAGTAAACAAATAACTGCATTGGAACACCCTCCCTACTTACCTGATCTGCCCCCAATCACTATCTTTCTTTACCCGAAGATAAAGGAAATATTGAAAGGAAGACATTTTGATGACATTCAGGATATCAAGTGTAGTAATATGATGACAGCTCTGATGGCCATTCCAGAAAAAGAGTTCCAAAATTGCTTTGAGGTGTGGACTAAGCACTGGTGTCAGTGTATAGCTTCCCAAGGGGAGCACTTCAAAGGTGACCGTAGTGATCTTCAGCAATGAGGTGTGTAACACTTTTTCTAGGATGAGTTTGCCAACTTCATTGTCCTACCTCATATTTAAGAAATCACATAAATCCATTCCCACAATGGTTAATGTTACTCTCTCCCAAAACCATTTGGTCTATTCTATACATGTTGTAGACAGTTGTCCTCAGGATCGATGGGTTATTGGTTCCAGGAACCACCCCTCGTACCAAAATCTGAGGGTACTCAAGTCCCTTATATAAAATGATGTCATATTTACATATAACCTTTGCATATCCTTCCAAATGCAGTACTTTAAATCATTTCTAGATTACTTATAATACCTAATACAATGTAAATGCTATGTAAATAGTTGTTATACTCTATCATTTAGGGAATATAAGATAAGAAAAAAAATCTGTTCATGTTCAGCACACATGCAACCGCCATAGGCCTAAACTATATAGTACATGTCAGCAACAACATAACATTTTCCCCCCCCCAAATATTTTCCATCTGCGGTTGGGTGAGACCACAAAAGCTAGAGTTGAGGAAACAGAGGACTGATGTATTTAACCTGGAAGTGGGCTGGTTCCTAGTTTGCCACTATGGGACTCAGCTCTCAAGTCTGTCGAGATATGACATTGCCTCTAAAGTCACAGAAAACACTGATTTTAGTCTTGATCACTTTCCACACTTATAGCTAAACTGGCATTAATTTTTTAATCTTCTTCCAAATATCTTTCCTCAGGAAATGATTCAAATAACAGTTTTATAGTCACAAAAGCCTCTTGAATCACCAACTCTTCCAAGAAACTGTAAAGATTCTCATGGAACCATTTCAATAAAGCATTTATTTCCTTAGAAGAATGGAAAAGGGGGAAGAATTACCATCCTGAGCACTTATTTCCCCAATTACCACCAATGGGTTTTCTCTCTACTTGCCAGGTTAATAACCAGCCTGTTTTATCACCCGCCATATAAAAAGCCTCCTTATCTGGTAATTACCTTTTCTCTCTCTCTTTCTTTTCTTCTTCTTTCTTGAATTATTTGTAACATGTCTTTTCAAGCCTTTTCAAACTTTCTAATGAAGCTCTCATGTGAATATTTCAAAATTTTCTTCCATTAAATCTTACATAAGCTCTTCCAAATTCTCAACAGTAAGTCCTGATTAGTAAAAATTTCACTGCGGCATGAGTTCTTTTCCTTTCCATTAATTTAAAAGCCTCCCACAGTGGCTGCCTAAAATATTTGGAAAACAATTTTAAAACGAAAGTAATTCTATAAATACACAGCTATGAAACTGGATTCTCTTTGGGCTTAACCCGGTCTTGGTTGTAAGTTAGTACTTTCTGGAAAAGGCCTTTTTTCTTTCCTTTGTTGTCCCCCTTTCTCTTCTGTTCCCTTTCCTTCTCTTTTCTTTTCTATTTATACAGCTTTGTAGCTTTTATATTAATTTTTTTTAAAGATTTTATTGGGAAAGGGAACAGGACTTTATTGGGGGAAAGGGTGTACTTCCAGGCCTTTTTTCCAAGTCAAGTTGTTGTCCTTGCAGTCTTAGTTGTGGAGGGTGCAGCTCAGCTCCAGGTCCAGTTGCCGTTGCTAGTTGCAGAGGGCGCAGCCCACCATCCCTTGCGGGAGTCGAACCGGCAACCTTGTGGTTGAGAGAACACACTCCAACCAACTGAGCCATCCGGGAGCTCAGAGGCAGCTCAGCTCAAGGTGCTGTGTTCAATCTTAGTTGCAGGGGGCGGAGCCCACCATCCCTTGTGGGACTCGAGGAGTTGAACCGGCAACCTTGTGGTTGAGAGCCCACTGGCCCATGTGGGAATCGAACCGGCGGCCTTTGGAGTTAGAAGCACGGAGCTCCAAACGCCTGAGCCATTGAGCCAGCCCACTTTTATATTAAGTTTTAAAAACACTAAAATTTTAAAATATGCCTATTAGAAATTCATATAGATGAGATAAAACTATATAAACATTAACAGCACAAAATCAGGGACACCAGATTATAGACGTCCTTTCCTTGGGTAGAAGAAGAGAGATATGCTGTGCTGGGGATACTGAGTAATTGTCAAAGTCCTAGTTTCACAATGGGTGATGAATTCATGGGTGCTTATTAAACAAACATGAGTGAATGAATGAATGAAGACATACATGGAACCAATATCGAAAATGAGCCATAAACCAAGATCACGATTAATCCAAACCTGCATATTTGAGGCCATAGAGAAACAAAGCCAAAAAAATAAATGCATAGGAACCATTTTAATTTGTAGATACTAACAAATTATGCTCCAAAACAGCAGTACAACTACACAACTTGCATGGCATTCATTCCCTACTTTTCTTTAAAGTCACCACATTATGAAATGTGTGATCTTCTAGTTTTGACTTCAGTGTCCTTGGTTGGGAATGATTGGAACATATTTTCATATGCTTACTGACCAATTTTATTTCCTCTTCTGTGAATTGACGTATATTTGACCCTTATCTATACTCAAAACGGAAGTTTCATTAACTTGAGAAGACTTCAACTTCCAGTCTTGATAGAATTACACATGCTTTCAGATATTGCAAATAAGCAGTGAAAACTGTGATTCCCGAGAGAAAGGATCAATGAGGTGAGCTCTGTAACAGAAATTGATTTGTAAATATCAACACACACATGCACCCTGGATACCAATCTGTTGTCTGTTTCACATATGCAAATATAGTCCTCCAGTCCACAGGTTATATCTTGTAGCACAGAAGTTTTAATTTTTACATTGTTAAAAATTTGTGTCTGTTGAGTTTTGTAGTTTGATTTTCTGTGTCTCTTTCAGGAGGCCACTCCTACCCACAAAGTTATAAACAAAGTCTCATATTTTTTCATAATTTTTAAAATTATGCCCATAGTACATTTTGAATGTATTTTTATAACTGGTATGAAGTAAGGAGATAACTTTACTTTTCATTAAATGAAAAACCAGTGTTCTTATTATAATTTACGAGCATTTAAACATCAGTGGAAAGATGTAATTCTTGGAGGGCACTTGGAAACACAGAATGTCAGAGCTACAAAAACCTGAAAGATGATCCTGTTCAATTTTACATGTTTCAGGTAAAGGACCTGGGGTCCAGAAATATTCAGTGACATACTCAAGGCCACCCAGCGCCGGCTAGTGGAAGAATCAGAAATCAAACCCAGGCTGCCTGTCTCCCAGCCCTCTCTCTTTCCTGACCCACTAAGCCTCTTTTAAAGCCTATTATCACATATCGCCTAAATGTGCTGCGTGAATCCCATGCACACTTCTTAAACTAGTTTAAATTACTATTGTAGTCTGCATCCCTGTACTGAGTGTGTGTGTGTGTGTGTGTGTGTGTGTGTGTACATGT
This sequence comes from Rhinolophus hipposideros, assembly GCF_964194185.1. Taxonomy (NCBI): domain Eukaryota; kingdom Metazoa; phylum Chordata; class Mammalia; order Chiroptera; family Rhinolophidae; genus Rhinolophus; species Rhinolophus hipposideros. Next base: position 14,822,489 of record NC_138054.1, on the reverse strand, counting down.
CGTACAAAAACTCTTTGTATTACACTACTTCACTTAAATTTGCATATTAAGATCCAGGCACCCTCACTGAAATGGTAAATTTAATTCAAATAAAATAATTTGCAGTAATTTGTTTCAAATATAATAAGAATGTAATTCATGAAAACACCGTGAATTTTTAAACTAATCAAGGCAATCCGCCAAATTAAGCAAAAGCAGAGGGTCCCGGTCATCCTTGGCTGGTGGAATGAACCATAGACCATCCATCTCAGCAGCCAACTTGGAAGATATTGAATAGACAAACGCATGACATGTGCAGGTAAAATTCTCTCTAATTCCAGGGCAATCCACAGAGCCCAAAATATGGAATTTAGGCTTTCTTGACATGGCTGCATGAAAGTAGAATGCTCAGTTTAAATCTTCAACTAAAAAAAATTTCTTTTTTTTTCTGTAGTTTTCCTGATCAGTGATCAAAATATAAGGTTGAAGCTGTCCTCCGTGCATGTTTCCCATGTTGTTAGTGGGAGATAAAGTATCTACATTTAACAGGAAACCCCAAGGGATGAAGAGGTGAGTAAATCTGAATGTAAGGCTGTGTTGGGCAAGAGAGAGGGGAAAGAGGAAGAGACGGTGTGGACCTAAATTCACCCCAATAGACCCAAGGATACAGGGTTCCTGGAACTAGTCTAGGTATTTAGACCTTGTATCATTCACAGAGTAATAGAGACAAATTGTGGTTTAGAACAAAAAAAAGGAGGGGAGAGAAGAGTTTGTAAATCTGGAGACAGGCATTCCAAAGCTGGTGTAGCAAATCAATCATTCTCTTTCTATCTTTCCTCTTTGCCATTTCCAGCGTGTTGGCTTACAGCCTAACAGACGCAATGTGACTGCTGATGCTCCAGGCATCACAGCTGGGTTTAAGAAAGAAAGAATGAGGAAGTGGTGGTGCCATTTGCATGGGTTTCTCTTGTAAATGCTTTCTTAGAAACCTCCAGTAGACAGAATTTGGTTTGACTAAGTGGCTCAAAGTGCATCACGTGACCATCTTGAGTTAGATTCATCCATGTTCTCAATGACCATAAATACACAACCTTGGGAAAATTCGTTATCCTCCCTAAGACTTGTACCTTCATCTGTAAAATGTGAGTAACTATTTCTATATTGAAAGTTTGTCATAAGATTTCTTTGAAATCCAGCAAAGGATTCATTATCTTGAGAATGAACAGCAAGAGCTTTTTGCTGTCAGACAGGTTTAAATTGCACTTGGAACACCTACTAGCTGGCTGATTTGGGATGAATAATTCAACCTCTAAAGGCCTCACTTTCTTCATATATAAAAGGAAGGTAGTGATACTTACACTGCTTTATAGGGCTGTTGTGAGGGAGAAGTAAAAAATCTTGTGAAGTATTTAAACCAGTGCTTGGCTTATGGTATGTATTCAATAAATATTAGCCATTCTTCTTTTGTAGGTACCTGTACCTGGCATGGAGTTAGACGTAATAGACCATCAACAACGATGAGTTTCCCTTTCCCATGTCACAAGATTTTCGTGCAGACTAAACAAGGTAAGAATTATGAATCTACTTGGTGAGTTCTAAGGACTTATTGGAATGAAAGGAGTTGTTCTGACCATGGCAAAGAGTGGGGGCGGGGGGGTCAGGGAGCAGGCACAGGGAGTGGAGGCAGCCAGCACCCCACTCAGTCAGTTGCACGGGTGCGGGGTCCCATCGCACCTGCCTCACCCCTCTCAAGCACATTAGCCCTGCAGAGATAAAAATTAAAAATTCAAAGCTCCCAGGCCTTGGCCAAACTCTATGGCTTTCTAGGAGACAGAAGACATCATCTTTCAGAGAAGTTGTCAAGGAAGCAACAAAGTTTTCTCCAGGCAGCTGAGCCAGCTCGTCTGAGAGTTGTGGCTGCTTTCTCTCCAGCAGACCCCATCCGGCGGTGAGGACGCTACTGCCAGGAGGTCCAGGGAACAGACAGCACTCCCAGACGGCCACTGACAAGGAACTTCGTGTGCACTTCTGGTCCTATTTTGGTAAAAGATTGGGGATGGGAGGTGGGAAGCTGAGTGTTCCGTCCCATCAGGGGCTGAACTCTGTTCCCAAGCCCAGAGGAGGTCCGTCCTGACATCCTGGAGCAGCGTTTGCCTTGGGAAGTGAACACTTTGCCTGGAACTCCTGAGGACTGTTGTCATGTCAACAGGGATGAGGGTGGGCGCTTGGAATGTGCCTGCTGGGCCTCCTCGCTGATGAGAAAGAACCATTTCTCTCCTGTCCTGGATTTTCCATATTTAACCAACCTGAACCCTCCAGGGCATGCTCTGGCCCTGCAGAGGATGGGAAAATACCTTAATCCTCTACTGCAAATAGAAGCAGTTCTTGCCAGAGAATTTGCTGGAAGCTGCCAAGCCATGAAAACAGGCTGCCTGAATATTTGGTAGCCAGGGCTCCGTTATCACACTCAACTCATCCACAAAGCAGCTGCTCTTGGGTATGATTTTGAATTCACAACTTCTTCTGATTATCATGTGTAACACTCACAGCAAGCATAACCCACGTCAAAACTAATTGTCAATAATAATAAGGATACATTGCATGCTATTCTGTGCGAGGCACTTACTTTGCTTGGCGTTTTGCATGCATTCATTGCTTTTTTGCCCATAATCATCCTAGAGGGAGGTACTATTCTCATCTCCTTTTTAAGAATGAGAAGACTGAAGCCTGGAGAGGTGATGTAACTGCCTGACGTTCAGAGCTATGAAGGGGCGGAAACAATGCAGGCGTAAGCATTCAAGATCTCTGGGCCCCAGGCTTTTGTGCTTCAGCACTATGTGATATGGCCTCCCTGAGAAGGCGGCATACATCCAGGTGGAGCACAAGATATTGAATCTCAGGGTTAGCAGCCTCCCTGATTCAGCCGCTGTATTTATTAACACCAGGAAGAGTCCTTTTGCTCAGGATTCAGGAAGCCAACAATCGGGCTCAGTTAACAGAGACACAAACAGTAAGAACGACCAATTTGTTATATGTCTTTCCATACAATGGTATTTAAGCAATTTAGAGTAGATTCTGAAATTCCTCTTCTGGTTAGAGAAGACCAGAGTGGCTATGTGAAGAATTCAAAGTGTCACATGCAAACCTTGTCTCGTGTCATGGCGTCTGCTCTGGAATGTCCCCTTAATCGAGTCTCGTCCTCACAAGTCTAAATCTTTACTTAAGCCTTTCGACTAAGCACTTTCAGCATTGACACAATATCAGTTGATTTCTCCAGGAATCTGTGCTCGCCTCCCATACACATTGCCATGTGTTGCCTTCAATGTGTGACAGCCCCCTGTCTGGGCAATCTGGGCTCACTGGGTTGTCTTCTGCCTCTGGGGTGTGCTCTTCAGGACATGTGGCAATGTGGGGCATGGTGGGTGTGGAGCTTTCTTGTTAGAGCGGGAACTGTAAGGATCCTCTCTTGGGAAGATCTGTAAATACCACAGCAATGGCAGTTACCAGGTGGCACCATTCAATGACCTTTTGACAGCCATAGATGAGTGACACAACTGTTGAATCATTTAAGGTATTATGTCACGTGGGCCTCAGTTTTCCTTGGGCCTCTGCTCTAGGTGTCTCAAACCAGCACTCCAACCTTCCTTTCTATTACCCAGGAATGTTATTATCAAGCAGCAGGTGGTTGATTATTAGAGCCTTTGACTGTTTGACAGACTGACTCAGTGTCTGTCTGTTTCTGAAATTCATCGCTAAAAGTCAATGCTTCCTGCTGCAGCCACACCAACTTTGCAGTTGCATTTCCATCACACTTACTCTGTTCTAATTGGTCCCACACAAATCCAATCAAAGTTTTATCTGAAGATGATGCTATCTCCGTTGGGTCAGCCTCCAGAGGCAAACCCCCCACTGAAGGTCTACTGCTTCTGTGTATAAACTTCAATGGTGTTAGGTGAACAAAAAGATTTCTTCTTCGGCTGAGTGCTACTGGAAATGTTTGCTCTCCTCCAATGGCCCATTTTCATGCTCCGCAGTGGTTTCCTATCTCTCCCATAAATGAAACACCTTTCCTTAGGAATGGATGAACTCTAACTGAGCTGCTACGGCGTTGCTTAACCACCAGAGGGAAGATACAGACGCTGAAGTCCTTCCTGTCTTGGTGTATCGGTGTCATGTGGCTGCTGTGACAAAGTACCACAAACTCAGTGGCTTAAAACAACATTCATTTATTATTTTATAGCTCTGTAAGTCAGAAATCTAAAATGGACTGAACCTGTTTCCTTGCCTTTTCTAGCTTCTAGAAGCCACCTGCATTCTTTGGCTCATCACCCCTTTCTCCATCTTCAAAGCCAGCATGATAGCATCTTCAAATCTCTCTCTCTCTCTCTCTCTCTCTCTCTCTCTCTCTCTCTCTCTCTCTCTCTCGTCCCCTCCTCCCCCCAACACTCTGATACTCATGCCTTCATTTTATAAGGATCCTTGTAATTACATTGGGCCCCCCCCCTGGATAATCCATACTAATCTCTCCATGTCAAGATCCTTAACATAATTATATCTGCAAAATCTTTTTTCTATATAAGGAAACATTTACAGGTTCCAGGGGTTGGGATGTGGAGATGTTGAGAAGAAGGTGAAATTATTCTGCCTGCCACACTAGGGAAGAAGACAAGATGCCCAAAATGAAAAAAATAGACACTTACTAGAAAGGGGTAGATTAATTAATAGCAGATTCTTAGGCCATCAAGACATGAAGGCCCATGAAGTGGACTTGAAAGATCAACTAACACCCTCCTTTGCAGATGAGGAAACTGAGACCCAGAGAAGAGAAATGCTTGTCACATACACAAAGCTGTTTAGTGACCCGACAGGAGCTGGAATCCATCCCCTGATTCTCAGACCAGTGCTCAAACCCTTCCACTCCAGCCAGTTTCTTCCACTCCACATTTTCTCCTCCCTCTTTTTCAAAGAAATGTGTTGCCAGATGTAACCTCTTAGTTTCCTGGCTGCCTCTAGGACAGCAGGCTTCTCTTGAAGCTAAGAACCCCTTCGTGCAGGCCTTTCTGTCACGTGCTCTATAAACGTGCACAGTGCAGTCATATTCTTTGAAGATTCTCTTCTTTCATCTCTGCTTAAAATAGCACCTGCCATAGTGTTCGCCTCAGAAACTTCAGAGCGTGGACCCAAAGGAATGGGTAAATTTATCACCTGGTGAACTGACCTACATTCTGCTTAATTGTTTTTGGCCTGACCGTTACCCCAGGCATCAGAGTCAAAAGGAAGAACAGAGATGGTTAGATCTCAATGTGTATAGATTTTATGGCTCTGGTTGGTGCTGAAAATGAATAATTGTCAGGAAGAAGTTTAAAGATGAAAGATTCTTAGCACAGAGTTAATTTTACAAAAGACCCACTTCTGATGTTTCAGGAAGAAGAAATTATCAAAATGATGGCTCGTGTGTTTCTCAGAGGTAGACCATCTGATCTGGTTCAACTGCTCTTTTATAACGACGTGTTGGGTCAGGTTTTATTTTATTGCAAAAAAAATAAATTGGATGTTATATCTTTTCTAACATGAGCATTTTTATGAGAGCAAAATACATCAGTTTCTCTCTAATGTAAAAAAAATGCATTATGTTATCAGTTGTAATTGAAGAAACAAAGGTTTTTGTGAAACCTGAACTGAAGATGTCAAAAGATATTTAAGATGTTTCTAAGGTCATCATCAAAGGCACATTATCTCCCTATTTTTTTTTTTAACACTTCAGTTGTAAATCCTTTTGGAGAGCTTCAAAAAGACACTCACGTCCTTCTAGTCTGATCATTGAGTACATTTGGCAGCTGTTGAGTTTCATTTTCTAACGTGTTTCTGATGGAGATGTACGTTGCATGGCTTGTTTAATATAATTTGTTGTTTATGCTTTAGCATTCATGGTATTATCTGCCTACACGTGCAAAAAGAGGCTGGGTGTTTTTGTTTTCCTTTTTTAATTTTTAAATCAACATGGGTTTTCTGCATCTTGCAAAATGTAATTAGTACTGATAGAGTTTACACATTTCAGCAAAAGAATGATACTTCTTCAAATCTCTCCAAACAGTTCCCAGACCTCAGATAGCTATAAGAAAAGTAAGATAGGTAAAATTCAGCGTATGAATGCCATTTCAAAAGAAGCTTCCATTTGGTAAAGTAATTGTTTACAGAGACCAAAGAAATGAAACTATTCATCTGACCGCAGCATGGTTTACAGACTGTCCATTTGTATTTTCCAAGTCCCACAGACACCTCAGGTGAAACATGTCCAAACCTGAACTCAGCATCATTCACCCAAATTCAATCTTCTCGCACTGCTTCCCACCTCAGCAGTCAACACCACCATCCACCCTGCTGTTTGATTCCCATCCCCACCACCACAGCCAATTACCAACCTTGTCAGTTTTCATCTTCTAAGTATCTCTTGAAATCCTCCTAGTCGCTTTAGCTCTGCTCTCCTGGCAGGAGCCACGTTATGACTTCAGTGGGCCCTGGGTACTTCTGCCTTCGTGGGCTCCTTCGACCATAAAAAATATTTAAAGTTATGTTTTATGACTGTTGGTATAAAGAAAACATCATCCAAGCTGGATTCATTATTATGTATTCATCATTATTATATTCGTATTTAAATTCTGATTTTAAGATAAACTAAAATGAAGTGTTTTCATAGGCCACTAAATGAGCTGTGGGCCCCTGGCACTGTGCCTGGCTGTGCCAAATGGCTAAGATGGAACGACTCAAGACCCTGGCCCTGACCTGGGCTACTCAGATTGCCAATTACCTGGTGTCTTGGAAATTCATTCTCCAGCTGCTACCGGAGGACCTAAATGTTCAAATTTGCTTACAACACTGCAAGGCTTTGCATTTCTTTAAAAAAAAATTATTGAGATAAACTTCCCATAACATAAAATCATCATTTTAACCGTTTTAAAATATACAATTTAGTGATTTTAGCATAATTACAATTTTGTTAAAATATCCACAATATCTAACAGCCATCACCCCAAAAAGAAGCTCCATGACCCTGAATTCTTGCCTTTCGTCACCCCCTACTGACCACTAATCCATTTCCTATTTCTATGGATTTGCCTGTTGTGGATATAAATGGTGTCATACAATACGTCACCTTTTGTTCTGTCTTCTTTCATTTAGCATGTTTCCAAGATTCACCCGTGGAGAGTTTTTCAGTACTTCATTCCTTTTCATAGTTGTACAATATTCACTGTATGGATATACCACCCTGCATTTATCCAGTCATCGATTCAAGGACATTTGGGTTGTTTCCACTTTGGAAAAGTATCTGTTTAAGTCCTCTGCCAATCTTTGAATTGCTTGTCTTTTTTCTTTTTGAATTGCAAGAGTTTTTTATATATTCTAGATGTTAGACCCTGATCAAATATATGATTTGCAAATATTTTCTTTTCACTGGTCTTTTCATTCTCTTGAAGTTGTCTTTGACATACAAAAGTTTTAATTTTTGTGAAGACAAATGTATCCACTTTGTCTTCCATTCCTTCAGTTTCTTATGTCATATTTAAGAAACTACTACCCAATCTGAGGTAACAAGATTTACACTTATATTTCTTTCTACAACCTTTATAGTTTTAGGTCTTTGATCCATTCTGAGTTAATTTTTTAAAGATTTTTATTAAAAACATAGCTAACAACAATATTATATTAGTTTCAGGTATACACAATAATTATTCAACATTTATATACATGAAGAAGTGATCACCATGATAAGTCCAGCAACCATCAAACACTGTACCACGCTATCACAATATTATTGATTATATTCCCTATGCTGTACATTACATCCCCATGACATATGTGTTTTACAAGGAAATTCGGACCTCTTACTCCTCTTCATCTTTTCCCCACTTTTTAAATTTTACCATTACAGTTGAAATTCAGTATTATTTCATATTAATTTCAGGCATACAACATAGTGGTTAGACATTTATATAATTTAAGAAGTGACCCCCTATCTGGTCTAGTACCCACCTGGCACAAAAATAATTATCATATTATTGACTATATTCCCTATGCTTTACTTTACATTTTCATGACTATATTGTAACTACCAATTTGTGCTTCTTAATCCCTTCACCTTTTTCACCCTGCCCTCCAACCTCTACACTTGCTGAGTAGAGTAACTTTGGTTGTAGGTTCTTGCTTTTCATCATGTTGAATATTTTGTGCCAGTCCCTTCTGGCCTGCAAAGTTTCTGCTGACAATCTTATGGGGGCTCCCTTATAAGTTACTAGTTGCATTTCTCTTGTTGCTTTTAGGATTCTTTCTTTGTCTTTAATATTTGCCATTTTAATAATAATGTGTCTTGATGTGGGCCTGTTTGGGTTCATCCTGTTTGGGACTCTCTCACTTCCTGGACTTGTATGTCTATTTCCTTCATGAGGTTAGGACAGTTTTCGGTCATTATTTCTTCAAATAGGTTCTCAATCCCTTGCTTTCTCTCTTCTCCTTCTGGTACCCCTATGGTGCAAATGTTCTTATGCTTGCTGTTGTCCCAGAGGTCTCTTAAACTCTCCTCATTTTGTTGGATTCTTTTTTCTTTTTACTGTTCCTATTGGTTGTTTTCTGCTACCTTGTCTTCTAAATCACTGATTTGATCCTCTGTTTCATCTAGTCTACTGGTGATTCCTTCTAGTGCACTTCTAGTGCAGTATTCATTTCAGTTATTGTAGTCTTCACTTCTGACTGGTTCTTTTTTATGGTTTCTATGTCCTTTTTTATGCTTGCTACCTCTCTATTGAAGTTCTCACTAAGTTCCTTGAGCATCCTTATAACCAGTGTTTTGAACTCTGTCTCTGGTAGGTTGCTTACCTCCATTTCATTCAGTTCTTTTTCTGGAGTTTTCTCCTGTTCTTCCATTTGGGATGCAGTTCTTTGTTTCCTCATTTTGGCTGCCTCTCTCTGTTTGTTTCTATGTATCAGGTAGCTCTGCTGTCTCTCAGTCTTGCCAAGTGTTGTCATGTAGTAGGTGCCTGTGGGGCCCTGGCACAGTCTCCCTGGCCACCTGCTGTGGGTGCTCCAGGAGGGTCTCTTGTGGGGATTGTGTGTGCTCTTCTCTTATAGTTGCCCCTTGATTGCTATTGGCACATCAATGGGGGGGAGGGTTGAGAAGGATTGGTATCAATTCTTCTTTAAATGTTTGATAGAATTCTCCAGTGAAGCAATCTTCTTTTGTTTTGTTTTTTTTTCTTTTTTGGGAAGTTTTTGATTACTGACTCAATCTCTTAACTTGTTAAAAGTCTCCTAAGATTTCCTGTTTCTTCTTAAATGAGTTTTGTTAGTTTTTAAATTTCAATCAATTCATCCATTTAATTTAAGTTATCTAATTTGTTGGCATAAAATTTTTCATAGCATTTTCTTATAATCTTTTTATTTCTGTAACAATGGTAGTGATGTCTCTGCTTTTATACGTGGTTTTAGTGATTTGAGTGTTTTGTCCTTTTTTTTCCTTGGTCAGTTGAGCTTAAGATTTGTCAATTTTGTTAATATTTTCAAAAACCCAACTTTGGTTTTGTTGATTTTTGCTATTATTTTTCTATTCTCTATTTCATTTGTCTTTGCTCTAATGTTTATTATTTCCTTCTTCCTGCTTGCTTTGGATTTAGTTTGTACTTTTTTTCTATTTTCTTAAGATGGCAGGACATAATTAGGAGAGTTTCTTATGAATGGGAGAGTCCTTTAACAATCTGCCCTTCTCAGTCAGTGCCAAGGGGTTATTTATTCCTGCACACTGTACATGATGGACAAAACTTTCATAATTTTGTTCTTCACTTATATCTAAGCTCTTGGATGGATAACTCAGAGGCTTATGGGTTTTTTTTATACCCAGGGTTTTTTCAGTTTGTTTGTTTGTTTGTTTCGGTTGTCATTTTTCTAGAACAGCCTGTGATCTTATAACTATTTTTTCAAATACATATGGCCAGTTAGGTTCAGAAAGTAATTTGGAATTGTGAATTTCTTTAATATGGAAATCTAAACAAGACCTCAATGAGCTTCTCTATGCTTCTCTTTGGTCCCAAGCCACCTTTTATTACATGATTAAATGGCTCCTCTGGTTCTGTCATTGATTTCCCTCATTTTGTGTAGAAAATTTTACCATTGGCTTTTGAGTCCACTATAGTGATGAGACTCTTTAAATTATTTTTTCTAATAAAAACTGATGTGTAACTGACAAGCTTAGTTTTATTTACTTTCCTGATCTCTATTATCAAGCAACATTTTCATTTTTAATGGGTACTTTCTTTCATTCTGCCATATAGCCATAGTGAAGGTTTTTCTGGAGAAAAGTAAGGTTTTTAAAATCATCATCTCCCCTTTTTTTTTTTAATCTGACCATCTAGTATACCATCTTTGGGCTTTCTACCATGTTTCCCTGAAATAAGACTGGGTCTTGTATTAATTTTTTGCTCCAAAAGACACATTAGGATGTATTTTCAGGGGATGTCTTATTTTTTCATGTACAGCATTCTACATTTATTGACATACACTCATGTCATCTTCTTCTGGAACATCGTCATAATGTACTAAATGCGTCTGTCTGGGTGACGATCTTAATGGGCTTATTTTCAGGGCAGGTCTTATTTTCGGGGAAACATGGCATGTAAGCTCAATGAGAGCAGCACCCTTTTCTGTTTCATTTGTTGTTGTATGTCCAGCATCCAGACTGGTATAGAGCAGGTACTTAAATATTTGCTGATGAGTGAATGAATGAATGAATAAACGAATGAACAAACTTTTTAAAAATGATGTTTTACATTTTTCCCAAGCTCGTTTGTAGCTTTGGTTGTGATTCCCTTTCCCATTTTCAAGTAGCCATTTAATGGATTTGTTGGCTCTTTTGTAGGTTAGTTTGTTTTCCCTTTCCCACCTGAATGCTGCACATCCTCATGCTTTGATCAGAGTGACTCAGGGTTCCAACACAGACAGATGCTTTCAGCCCCTGTTCTTTTAAAAGCAATTTAGGTCTAAATTTCTCCTGTTCTAAGAAACAGAGGACAGCACATCATGCATCACATTGTCGTGTTTGCAGGATGAGTCTTAGAATAGTGTGACCAATAGACCCGGACTGAATGCTACCCACAGTGTGATCCGCAGATCTCGGGTGGCTCACGAACTAACTGTCACCCATCTTCAATAAATATAGAAAGTGAGAACGAGGACTTAGAAATTTTTATGTGCACTTTGACATGGCGACAGTATCCAAGTACCTGATTTTGTATTTTATAGACATATCGGTTCATGATATATTGAAATAACGAGCATTAGTGCTTTACCACAAATATTGAGAGAAGCCCCAGTTGAGTTTTCAGGTGGATCAAATGTAGAGGTGGTTCAGTCTGTCTACAGAACAGGCTGTGAGCTTCAGGACTGCCCACGCCATGTGACTTTCTAGAAAAACTGTGAACCAGAAGTCATAATGATTCCTGATGGGTGGGAATAGTAAGCCCTTGTATATATTTCAATAGGAAGAAATTCTGTTTATGAAATAATGGACATTACCTTGAATTTATGCAGTATGGTGCAGTTTCAAAACCAATTTATCTTTTGTCTTTGCCACACGCAAATGTGGCTGCTCTGCAAGTAAAACCATTCACTGTATAAAAAGACAGCTGTGCTATAGGAAGAAATAATACAGGGAGCTTGTACTGAGTCAGAATATACCTCGTTGACACTAAAGCTGATTGATGAGCAAGGAGACTTCTGAGTCCAGAGGAGAACAAAATGGAAACAAGATAGATAAATGGTACCAGGATATATGAGAAACTGTAGGTGTGACACAGATGTGTGTTCTCTGTGCAAGAGAAGATTAGGGTCTTTCAAAGCTGACAGTTGTTGTCAGTGCAATTGACATAAATTTTGCTAATGTTAATGGAAATGTACCAGCATGATTTACCAAAGCCATTTACAGCTGTTGTGTTAGAGTGAAATAGAAAGCAATTGTAGGAAGAAGAACCCAAGAGGTTTCATACTTGTGTGTGTGAAGCAATGCATAATTTAAAACTGCTATATACATAGAATATCCTTCCTAGTGTCACAATTTTTATTTTTCTTTAAAACTATGCTTTCAGATCCTAAAAAACTACAGCAAATTCTGTGGTTCCACAAGTCCTTCTCAAGCTTTCTGCTTTCTCCATATCAAGACTGGACTTCTCATGTTAACATGCTTTTATTCCTTACAAGTTCATCTTTTTTTTTTTTTTTAGGAAATTATGCTTTTCCATCCTTCCTCATGATGCTGGAATTAGACATTCTCATCTGTGTTGAGTCATAGGAGTCACAAAATATTCTGTAATGCCAAGAATTGCTTTCAGCCATTAAGTGGCAATGCCAAAGGCATGTGAAGCTTCTGTAGATAATGGGTCAAATAAACAGAGCATCGAAATCCAACCTTGAAGGGCATGAGATAAGGCACATGACATCTCCGTGCTGCTGCAACTGGTGTTCACAAAGCCAGCTGAGAGAGTGGGTGGTGGAGGAAAAATGCCTTCAAGAGCTGGAATATTGCCTGGTTTGCAGGAAGCAACTAGGTGACCCTTCATCCAGGACCTTCTCCAAGGAGCTGAGCATCACATGCTGTGCTCGGCAATCGGAAGGATTCTGAAAAAGAAAAAAAATAGGGAATTTGAGCAAAGAGAGAAGGTAGAAGAGTAGGAAAGTATTGTGGAGAATTTTTCGAAGGATAAAAATAGGTTATATTTTATATAGAAGATGAAGTGCGAACTCTTATTGGGCTGGTATCTTACATGAAATGACTTAAGCTAGACCAGGGAAGAAAGCAGTAATAAGACAGCTCCGGTAACTAAACCTATTCTCTACCTAAGACACTAATGGCTTCCCCCCTGGGATCTAGGAGCAGAATGGCTCTGATGCCTCAGAATGCAGTGTTTTCATCGGTGTTTTGCCTACTCTGGACTGTCCACTCTCTGTGTTTTACTTGCTTTCTTTAGCTGTCCCTCTTGCTGTCTATTAGCGTCACTGCCAAAGATGAGCATGGGAACACAGGAAGCTACAAGGAAGGACACGAAGTGACAATTTTTAGTAGAGTCTTGTACAGACAAAGTTGAAGCGTTTATGCTAGCTGAGGTGGGTATAACCCTTGCTTCCCCAGGCCACACTCAAATCCCCTCACATCAAGTCTGTAGCTTCACCATGACAGTGATTTTTGACTCTGGAGTCCTGTGTAAACCAGCCACTGGGATTCTTTGTTCCCAAGGCCCCTTCTTCTTTTTCTGGGCCCTAACCAGCAAATCCACTCATGGGAAAAAAAAAATCTTTGAAGTTTTCTGCTGACTTTTGCCGTTACTTCTGAGACACCTCAGATCCTTCCGCAGGGAGCCTCTCTCTACTCCAGTCCTTCTTTGCTGTATAGCCTCTTTGGTCTTGTCCTCAATGGTTCTTTTCCCAGCCGGACTCTCTGAATCTCTTCCTTTTTCTTTAGGTCAAGGCATGTAGTTGCTTCTTCAGATTCTTCAGTCACCCTTTATGAAAAGTCACTCCTACTGGCTTCTTCTCCATTCAGTCTATAAGCATTTATTAAGCACTTACTGTGTGTTAGGACTGTAGCCAGGGGTCAAGCTTGCTTCCTCCCATGTCATGTTTTCAGTTTATCAATATGCTGAAGCTCTAAATGCCATAGCCTAAGGTGACACTCAAGGCTTCATGGCTGCAATGAAGGCAGAACACCATAAAGGTGGGTTTCCAGTTACATCAGTCTGCTTGGGCTGCCGTAAGACACCATAGACTGGATGGCTTAAACAACAGACATTTGTTTTTTCATGATTGTGGAGGCTAGAAATCCAATATCAAGGTGGCAGGGTTAGTTTCTCCCAAGGTTTACACTCTTTACCTCATGGGTAGCCACCTTCTCCCCATGTCCTCACATGGACTTTTCTCTGTGCACACATTCCCGGTGTGTCTTCCTCTTCTTATAAGGACACCAGTCGTATTGGATCAGAGGATCAGCCTATGGTCTTATTTAACCTTAACCACTCCCGCCTGTAAAGGTCCTATCTCCAAACATAGCCACATGGGGGCTTAGGACTTCAACACAGGAATTTGGGGAGGGACACAATTCAGTCCATAGCACAAGTAAAGATACTTTCTCCGGTAAGTAGCAGAAACTAAACTCAAACTCAACTCTCCTGTTGCGTTGTCCTGAGGAAGAGTGTCCACTGTTTTTTCAGGGGCTCAACAGGGACCCAGGTTCAAGAGCAACCATGGAAATTATGTTCGGTTACATGCATAGATCCAAAGACTATTATTCTCAAGTTCAAAGACTGTTTTAAGATGTTATGGATCTATTCTGCCCAAATCAGTTAATATGCATGAGAAATACCAGCAACAAACATTATACCAGGCTATATTATTGCAGGATGTACAGGCTGGTTTCATTCTCATCCTCACTGGAAATGACATTAACCTCACTTTCCTAGTTCATTTATTTAGAACGCAGTTAACGAATAGACACTTAGCATTTTCAAGGCCTCAAGTTAGAAGCTGTCAAGGCCACCAAAATGAATAAAAAACTAGAATGCTTCCACCTTATTTTATGAATCTAGGACACTCACACGCGCATCAGAAGAGAATTTTGAAAATTCAGATGCTCAAGAGAATATAAGTGAGCAACAAATAAATAAATAGTGGCACTCCTTAGAATCAGTTTGTACCTGCCAACTGCACAATTATTTAGAGCCAAGACTCAGACTTCAGGGGACACCAGAAAATGCAGTTTCTGCTTCTCCTTGCTGTTTAGTGTGTGTTTATTTTCTTGATTTGTCACAGCTCCCAGCAGTTCTCTCCCTTCTCCACTCTCTGGTTTTCCATCTTTTTCTTTGTAAGTTTTATGTCCCTCTTCTTCCCTCCCTCACCCCAAAGCTCCTGCTTCTCATTCTTGCCTCCTGCCTGCAGTGCTCCCTCCTCCCATTCTTGTCTCCACCCACCCTACCCCACTGGGACCTTGATGGACAGATTACTTCCAGAGCCCTGAGTTGATGTTTTAACTTACTTTTAGGAAGTCACTTGTTGCCACATGTAGATACTTCAAGTGAGAAACAAACAGCACTCTGTATACGAAGGTCGGACGATTAAGTTCCCAAACTTGTTGCAACAATGCTGCTAACCTTTTTTTGATAGCAGAGGGATTATTCATTATGAATTTGCACCAACTGGACAAACAGTGAACCAAGTTTACTATTTGGAAGTGCTGAAAAGGCTGCATGAAAAAGTTAGACGACATGAACTTTTTGCCAACAATTCATGGCTCTTGCCTCACGACAATGCACCAGCTCACACGGCACTGTATGTGAGGGAGTTTTTAGTCAGTAAACAAATAACTGTATTGGAACAGCCTCCCTACTCACCTGATCTGGCTCCCAATTACTTCTTTCTTTACCCAAAGCTAAAAGAGATATTGAAATTAAGACATTTTGGTGACATTCAGGACATCAAGGGTAATGAAACAGCTCTAATGGCCATTCCAGAAAAAGAGTTCCAAAATTGCTTTGAATGGTGGACTAGGCACTGGCATTGGTGCATAGCTTCCCAAAGGGAATACTTCGAAGGAGACCATAGTGATATTCAGAAAGAGGCACGTCGCACTTTTTCTAGGTTGAGTTCGTGAACTTAATTGTCACACCTCATAGTCTAGATCTGGGAATCTTGATCACAAAGCTGCTCCTGAAAATGGAGCAGAAGCACTGGGCATTCTCTTTGAAAAAGGCAAAATTTCTTTATCTCAGAGCACAGTCCAATTTTGTGATCACACTCAAGGTTCAATTGAAGCAAGTCAAACCTGGGCCAGTGCCTTTAATAACTATCTTCTCTCACAAGGGCCCTGCGTTTGGTTTGGGATGAATCAGATTAAAAAAAATAAATAAAATAAACCAAGATGCACTCTGGTGTCCTTGTAGCTCCATTTCACGTTTCTGCACAGTGTGATTGCTTGTTGTTGGCACTGGGTCTCTGTGGGCCCGGGTGCTGGAACACTTTCTACTCACAGGGGCAGAATTGCTGGAGTTCCGTTGTAGAACTAGATTAACTCTGCCATCCATGAAAGTCAAGAACTCAACTCACCCTCAAACCCCAACACTTCTGAAGAACATAAGATACGAACATGAGGACTCAGGACTAGGTGGACAAGAGCTAAGTAACATGATAAATTAAAGCTTCTCCCAACAGGGATTGTTAGGCTATTTTGATAGGAAGATCTTTAATCAATTTTGGAAATTAAAGAAATTTAGAAATCCTAGAGTCAGATGCCCTCGAGAATGGACAGACATTGTCCTCATAAAAGAAGCTCAGTGAACTGAGGGAAATAATTGACCAAATGGCCATCAGCAGAATGAGCGATTTTTTAAAAAAGTAAATAACCAGTTTACATTCCCACCAGCAGTGCATGAGGGTTCCTTTTTTTCTACAACCTCCTCAACCTATTATTGTCTCGTTAATAACAGCCTTTTGAACACGTGTGAAGTGGTATCTCATCGTGGTTTTGATTTGCATTTCCCTAATAGCTAGTGAAGTTGAGCATCTTTTCATATATCTGTTGGCCCTTTGTATGTTTTCTTGGGAGAAGTGTCTGTTGAGGTCCTCTGCTCACTTTTTTAATTGAATTGCTTATTGTTAGTGGTGTGTTTTTTTAAATTAAAGTTTATTGGGGTGACAATTGTTAGTAAAGCTACTTAGGTTTCAGGTGTACAATTCTGTAATACATCATCTATATATCTCATTATGTGTTCACCACCCAGAGTCAGTTCTCCTTCCATCACCATATATTTGATCCCCCTTACCCTCATCTTCCACCCCTACCCCCCTTACCCTCTGATAATCACTAAACTATTGTCTGTGTCTATGAGTTTTTGTTTCTTCATTTGTTTGGATTGTTTGTTTTGTTGCTTTGAGTTTATGAATGCTTTATATATTTTGGATATTAGCCCCTTTGTTGTTCGCAAATATCTTCTCCCATTTGATTGGTTGCCCTTTGTTCTGTCGAGCTTTTGCATTACAGAAGCTTTTTAGTTTGATATACAAAAAAATAAGAATAGAATTACTCTGTGACCCAGCAATCCCTCTTCTGCTTATCTACCCCAAAATTTGAAAACATTTAATCAACTATATGCATCAGGAATAGCCTCTTTCCATAGAAGGTAAAAGTGGAGCTTCAAAACGAGACAACATAAACATTTCTTAATCCATGGGCAAATAAAGCTTTGTACTATCTATCTCTGGAAGAATGAGACTCATCATGGTGGCTGGTATCTCCCTTCTTAGGGTCTGCAGGCAGCTGTGGATACACTTGGCATGGCCAATTGGGAAGTACAGAAAACATTATGGGCACCTTGTCTGGGTTCCCCAGACTTCTTGAGAGCTACCTAGCTTATTTGATTCAGATGTAAATAGTAACACCTACATGAGAAACAAACTTTAGTTTGGAACAGAGGTCGTGTTTTTAGTTCCTTTTTTTTAATTTAAAGTTTATTGGGTGACAATTGCTCGAAAAGTTACATAGATTTCAGGTGTACAATTCTGTAATATATCATCTATATGTCACATTGTGTGTTCACAATTTTTTAGTTCTTCTTCCATTGAAATTCATGACTTTGAAAGTAAAGGAGTCTTTAAGAAGTAGACAGTGGAAGTTCATTGTCGAGTGTATACTCAATTTTTCATTTGGGGGTGGGCACTGTTTTCACTTTGGGAGAGACAATATTTTGTTGGCCAATAGTGCAGCCCTGCTTGCTGTCCATCAAATGTCTGTTAACACCCCAAAGTCATAGTGGCAACAAAAAAGTGCCCCAACACAACACTAACTGTCCTCCTGAGGAGTGCTATTGAGTTAAATAATACTGGGTTCTTTCAAGACCTTGATTGAGTCCTCTGGACCATAGTATGCTACACTAAAATGATTGACTCTTGGAAAAAGAGTTTATCTTGTAAATATTGGACTCACATACTTCTTAAGACTTGATAATGTGTTTGAGACAACTTTGAATGATATTAAAGTGTGGAATAGAGAAGAAAAAAAACCCTTAAACATGCACTTTGTCATGGCCTACCTCCCTTCCAGACAAATGTTCACTCCCTTACAGAACACCTACTGTGTGGTCAGAATTTGCAGACTTAAGTCCTAAGATCTATCCATTTCACTTGCTTATGTCCTACGTCAGGCTTTGAATGCCTCGTTTTCAACCATGCCTATTCTTCATTTTGTCTTCTGGCTGGCTCTTCCACTTTCATCCACCAAGCAGCTAACTTCCAGCTCCCAAACATGGCTTCCTTTCCTGGTTACTGTTTTTGTGCTGCTCCTTCATCATGGCAATCCAGATAGATCATTCTGTAATGACCATTTTGCCCAATTTAGCCTTGGAAGCATCCACAGTGGGGCAGAGTCCTTTCAGGCGGTCTTTTCCCAATCTAGGTTCCGTTTTCAGTGCCATGGCAAAACCAGATTTGATATAGAATGAACAAACAGTAGCAAGGTCTGTACCCAGTCATTCTCAGGAATGAACATGGAGGACAGGGTTTAAAACCATGCTTATAGCTTCATAGTTCATATGCAAGTTTTCATAGTGCCATGAGTAATGAAGTTGAATTCTAAGAACAGGAATACATGTGATCTCATGGGTTCAGCTGAGAATCGGTAGCTCGTTAACTAAAAAGTGGGTAAATCAAGGAGCTCTAACAATGTGAGTCAAATAGAATTAAAATGTTCTTGTCTTGCTTTCTTCTGTGTTCTTTTCTTTCAAAACTTTCCACACTTGAAGGATGATTGAGATAGCTACAGAAAGTACAGTTTACCTTCTATCAGTAAACCTAATGTAAAGAACTCTCATGTCTCAATTGTTCCAGAAAATGTTCTGGACTTGGACTCTCATTCTTTTTGTTGAATGTGTTACATATCCCTGAATCAATCACAAAGGGCAAGGGTTTGAAATGCTCTCTTTGACTCCTGTAGAGCCAGAAGTGGAAAGGATGGTTCCCCCAAAGGAAAGCCAGAGTGCTGCTGTCAAAAGAAGAGGCCAGGAAATGAGTAAACAAGAACAATAGATGTCTACAACATTGGTTAGGAGTTCTTGACTATGATTTGAGAACAGAGCAGTACTTTTATCGTGTGTGTGTGTGTGTGTGTGTGTGTGTGTGTGTGTCCATCAATTTTCTAGAAAGCAAATTCCACATAATGAGTTGGCATGAAACAGGGCGGGTTGGGACCCCCAGGAAAGAGGCCTTGCAATGTCCCTGGCCTCACCTCTCCTTGCCCTAGAGCTTAACAATAGAAAAACCCCCTCCTTGCGGTTTGAGCTTGAAATGTCTCCTGTCCAGTTCCCTGCTTTAAATAATTACCCTGAAATTTGTGCTTGCTTATGATCACAATACCCCTTGCTTACTGATCACAATTTCTATGGCCTAGCATTCTTTCCAGGTTACTGTCATCACTGCTTGTGGGTTGATGACCACCTTGGAAAGCCATATCGCCCAAGGGAATACTCCATGCAGACTCCCGGAACCATCATATGGCCTCTGGAGGAATGTCCAGATTTTCCCTTAAATAGCCCAGGCTGGTCTGAGAATGTAAGGCAGTTTTTGGAGATATTAACCCATTGCCTTCTCAGACCACTGGTGCTCTGACAATAAACACTTGTTTTGTGACCGACCCAACTCCTGTGTCGGTCTATTGGCTGAGAGGCACAGGCAGCACTAGCCCTGGACCGTTTGGCCCTCGGTTTCAGGCACATTATGGTTCCCCCAAAATAGCTGATGAATAAATGAGTGTGGACACTTTTGCATATGAAGGAGGGGGGGCGAATCAGTAGAGAGTGTGTGAGTGGAGACTCTGAGCATATGTTACAGACTGCCCTACCAGATAAAAGATATTACTGATGCTTTTCTAAGATCTACCCACTATTAGTGATGGATTTAAGCTTCCTAGACATGTGTTAGAGACTGAGTAAGCTAAATATATGGGTTTTTTTTCCTTATCTTACTAATAATTTTATTTTCAGAAGGTAGTAGAAGTTGTAACCCTTAGAATTGCCTCTGGTCAAAAAATAAGAACCATTTAAGACTGAGTATGAAAGAGATAAGAGCCTAGAAAGAAGGTGACCATATCATCAAAGTTTTAAGGTTACTGTAGACATTCACTTCAGATATGCACTTCTGAAACTGCAGACACCATGATTCAAAATTTCATATGGAAAAATAAACAAGATTTATCTGGAAAACTATGAAAAAAAGAGCAATGAAGGGGGAATGTGTATACAAGACATAAAAACCATAGTATAAAACATCAACAACTAAAATGTGTGATACTGCCTCAGAATGGACAAATCAGTGGAACAAAATAGGGAGCCAGGAAATAAACCAAAACAACAATGCACCTCTAGGTGACATCTTAAATGAGTGAGGAGAAGGTAGATTATTTGATCAGTGCTGTTGGATGAACACAGAAGCCATTTTGAAAAAATAAAATTGGATCCACACCTTACAGCTTACGCCTTGACAAATTCCAAATGTAGGGAATTAAAAACCCAAAGTAGTAAAAGAACACGTAGAGTATTATTTAGTAACTTTAGAGTGAGAAAGACTTATGCAACTGTGACTTAAGAGTCAAAAGCCATAAAAAAAAAGACAGAATAAATCCTACCGTGGAAAAATAAAATAAAAGTTCTTCATGCAAGAAATATTATAAAGTCACAGACAAACAGAAAATCAGGAAAAAATTTACTTCTTCCATCACAGACAAAGGCTTAATTTTCCTAATATGTATGTATATTCAAATTAATTTTTTAAAAGACCATCAACCACTGAAAACGAGCAAAAGATATAAACAGTTCATAGGAAAGTAAATATAAAAAGGTTCTTAAAAATATGAAATATGTGCAACATCACTCATTAAACATATATATATATATATATATATATATATATATATATATATATATAAATTAAAACTGCATCAAATTGGCAAAGATCCAAAAGTCCAATAACATACTGGGTTGGTGAAGCTTGAAGTAAAGGGAACTCATTTATCACTTGATGGGGAATAAATTGGAGGGCAACGAAGGTCAACATGGCAATATTTATTAAAATTACAAATGTGCTTGCCCTTTGACCCAGCAGTTCCATTTCAAGGCCTTTATCTTGTAGTCACAACTATATATATGGAAAGTGATGTATGTACAAGATTATTTGTTGCAACATTGTAAAAGCAAAAGATTGGAAACTACATAAACGTCCATTAAAAAGGGATCCAGACAAGGCAATATTATTCAACTGTAAAAAAGAATAAAAGATCTCCAAAATGTACTGATAGATTAAAAAAACAACAACATCAAAGTATGAAACAATGTGTAAAACGGACGGGAAAATATACATTTATTTTTTAAGTGCTTAAAAACTTCTGGATGGATACCCACAATATTGTGTCACAAAGGCCAGTTTATATTCAAGGAGAGAGGAATCAGACACTGTATTTTGATGGGAGGAGTAGCAAAGGATTTGCAGACATATTTGAAAGCCATACCAAGTTATTATACTTCTAGAATTTGTCAATATACTACCTACTCAAATATTAAATAAATCAATCGTTTTTAAGAGAGTGAATACCTATGGATTTCCAGGTTGCGGCAGTTTGTTTTTACTAATAGAAAAGAAAAATTCAACTTTCTTCAGAATTTTTGCAAGTTAAGTTAGATTTCAACCGTCTAAGAAGCCCTAGGAGGGATTCTTCCTTTCTCTGGTAGGGACCCTAGCCAAACCAAAGCGAAACAGAAAGAGAAGTATGTTACATCTGTGGTAGTTGTTATGGCCTTCTTTATATTTTTAATAGTTCCTCAATGAGAATAAATTACTTTTGTAATCAGAAAAAAATGTTATTTTAAAATTTATAAGTTCTTTAAAATTTATATATTAGTTAAAATTCGGATATTTCAGATTTACCCTGCCTTCCAATGAAAGTCAATCCTTAGAAAAAGGTTGCATCTGCTGATGGAGTGCTAAAATGAAAGATGCTAGTTGGAAAATCTAAACGAGAAACGTAATCACCTCCATTAAAAAAAAAAAAACAACAACGGAAACTAGCGTGTATGTGTCAAAACAAAAGGGAAGGCAAAGGCTGAAGTAAGCATGACTGAAGAGGTACGTGTCACTGGGGCAGAAAGGAGCCTTGAAGAGCTTGTCAAAAAAGAAACAATGAAGACCTTCCATAGCAAACATTCGATATATTCAATATATTGGATATTTTTAAGTAGAATTTTATGGTGTTTGGCCATGTGGTATGTGATGTACAGTTCTCAATTTTTTTGTGAAATCGTCAGTAATATATATATAGTATTTTCTAGGCCCCTTCCCCCAAAGAGAATTTAGCTGAAGAGGAGCCTATGAAAACTCCCCAGCTTGAGAAGAGCATCTGCAGCAGAGGGCAGGACAGGAAACACAGGAAACACAATGGTCTGGGCTGGAAGTATAAGAAGGTCAGTTGGCTGGAGAATGAAGTGAGGGGCAGGAGATGGGGCTAGAAAGACAAGGAGCAGGACACAGCATGGAGGCCCCTTGTAGAACATGTGGACTTTATCTCACAGACGATGCAAGGCCACCTAAGAGTTTTCTGTCGAAGTGTCTTAGATTGGTGCCCTAGATCGATCATACGGCTGCAGCTGGAGGACAGATCAGAGTGGTTAAGACTGGACACAGGAAGACAAATTCGTTTTATTTTATAAGAAACCTCATCCAGGTGATGGATGAGGATGGCAGAGTAAGGATTGTGGTGGTTGGGAAAGAGAAACATACAGGTATGAGAACGCTTCAGAGGATAAAATCAGTAAGACATAGTGGTGGAGGTCAGGTGAGAGAAGGATGTCAGAGATGCTGCTTAGGCTTCTTAGAATGGATACTGTTGACAAAAACAAAAGACAAAGCATACTTAGAAAAGAGCGATTTTGTATGTCTTGTTTTTATTTTTGCTTTCTGATTATTTTTGTTGTAAGACAACTATGAATTTAGTTTGAATATGCAGTATACATGCATTTGCAATATTTATGGAATAACCAGGCAGAGATGTTGAACAGGTGGTGGGATACCTGATCTATAGCTTGGAAAACAATCTGGGATAGAGGTATAGAAATCACTAGGATATAGGCAAATGAGAGAGAAGAGGTGGATTTGCCCCTGAAATATCAGCACAGGAAGAAGGGCAATGGGTCAAGCATGAAGCCCTTGGAAAGTGATGTCTGGAATTAGAGATGTAACTCTAGGGTTCATGGCTTACCTGACTAGGTGGATGGTGACCTGGTTATTTAAGTCAGGCACCTTTAGTTGCAGGAACAGAGATTCACTCAATTTATCTCAAGAAAAGTAGGGCTTATTGGAAAGGTCAGGTAGACTGGAACCAGACCTGGAGACCTCAGGAAATGAGGCAGGTGTGGGGGTCTCTGTCTCTCTTCACTCCTATTTCTTCCTGCACATTCTCTTCATTGTCTTAGTACCAACCAGATTTATTACCTCTTCTAGGATTAACTACCCCAAGATGTAGAAGGTCAATAAATGTCCTGAAACTGCAAGCAAAATATCACATATATACATATATAGAGAGAAACAGAGAGACAGAGAGACAGAGAGACAGAGAGACAGAGAGAGACAAAGCAATATATAACATTATATATACATATAATATTATATATATGATGTTTATATATAAAATGTTATATGTCTGTGTGTATATATGTTATATGTATGTGTAACATACACACACATATCTTTAAAATGTGTATACATTTTTTGGGCACCCTTGGTGTGTGTGTGTGTGTGTGTGTGTGTGTGTGTGTGTGTGTGTGTGTTCTCATTTGTGCATTTCTCTGGGGAAAGAGTCCGTAGCTTTCATAAGCTTCTCAGAGTGATCTAAGATACAAAGGAAGCTTTCAAACCTCATCATCCATCATCTCTCTCCCTAGAGAGAGGCAAGCTTTGGCTTGCCTCCGTCCCACTCAACCTCATGAGATCCTTTCACTTCCAGATCCAATTGCAAATTATAAAATTCTTTTCATTTTTATTAATTCATATTTTAAAACTAGAGAATGTGTTTGGTCCAGGACTTTTTGCTTCAGGCCAAAGGTGGTAGGGTTGATGCTTCTGAGGTAGGGCGAGCTAGCAAGAGGAACGATGACAGGACATAAAGCAAGGCTGCCTACATAAGAGGTGAGGTGAAGGAGTTTCCCTTAGAAGGGATATGGTGGTGTAAACAGGATGGAAGGTAAGGGCTTGGCCTAGGCAGTCTGGCCATCGACCATTAAGGATGAGTAGATTTTGTATCAGGCATATTGGCTTGAATGGTCAATAGCTGGCTGATTGAAATTACCCAACAAGATTGGATTAATAGATTGATATTAACCTGGAAAGAAATTGCTAATGGAATTCTGCAGAAATTGTTCCTCACTTTATCTTTGCAACACTTTTTTGTCAATAAAAGCATATCAAACATGTTTACATTTATCAGGAAACTGGGCATAACATATAACATATTGGAAGACAGAGCTCAATCTCAAAAAGATCTTGGGAAATTGGAATGATAATCCAAGTCAAAGATGATGAAATTTGATGGGACTGAATATAAAATATTGTATTTGCAATTATTAAAATCAAACACACAATGACAACATGGAGAAAAAGAGGCCTAACTATATATTCACATATAGCGTCAAATAATCTCTACCCAATTGGAGCCCCAGTGTAAGATGACTGCTAAAAAAAAAATGAAAAAAGAAAACGAAAAAAAAAAACACTTTGTATTAATAAAGTCTTTCTTTAATGCCCAGATCCAAGTGTGATGGTTCCTTTTTCATTGGTCAGACAGCAGTATCCACAGGCAGTACTCATTTGCTGGGGCCATATGTTTTCTTCAATTTTCATTAAGACTTTACTTCTTTAGAACAGTTTCAGTTTTGCAGCAAAGTTGAGGGAAGATACAAAGAGTTCCCACATACCCCCCGTGCACACGTGCCCAGCCTCCGCCCATTACCAACATCCCCCAACAGAGTGATATGTTTGCTACAATCAGTGAACTTGTATTGACAATTCAGTGTCACCAGGTCCACAGTTTACATTAGGTGAACACAGTTTACATTAGTGAACACAGTTCACTCCTGTGTTGTATATTCAATATACACACAC
This sequence comes from Rhinolophus hipposideros, assembly GCF_964194185.1. NCBI lineage: Eukaryota > Metazoa > Chordata > Mammalia > Chiroptera > Rhinolophidae > Rhinolophus > Rhinolophus hipposideros. The sequence continues at coordinate 14,797,292 of NC_138054.1, read as the reverse complement.
TTTCTGGGGCTACATTTTGAAAGGTACAGTAAATACAGTATACTTTCTCCCTTAGGATGAGCTGCCTGGCTTTGATTTGGATTTCTTCCTGAGGCATTTTCTCTGATATCGCTCGCCCATGCTCTCTTCATTCTGGTCCATGGGCCCCCTTCCCTGGCACCTGGCCCAGTGCTAGCATCTCACCTCCAATTATCTTGGAGAGCTCATTGAATCCAGCACACAACTCTGGTCTTTATGATCTTGCGATTATGCCTCAGTTCACACTTTGAAACAGACTCTTAAAAGTTCCAGTGAGCAACCATGAAGGTTGGTTGTTTAGTCTTCACGATGTCCACAACAGAAGAAACTTAGTTACTGAGTCAAGTCTCAGAGTGAGTGACTAGCACTTGGGGTCAAACTCTAAATACTGGAGTCGAACAGTTCCTCTGCAAGCTATGCTAGTGTGAAGTCCCAGAAACTGATTTTTGAATAGCCTATTTTGTCTCCTTGGAATGCTTCCTTTTTTGGTACTCTGGTTGTCATCCCCCATCTCCTGCATCCACAAGACCGCATCCCACTGTATCCAACATCCCACCTCCTGCCCTCCCTGCTCCCCCCCCACTCTTCCTCACATACAGAGTCAATTTGCACCTGAAGGTTTTGTTTTATTTTCGGCACCAGCCCTCATCTAAGTCTATGACTTCCACTCAAAGAACCCTTCGAGATGCAGATAAGTTTTGGTTACAGGTTGGAAACAAGAGCAGTTTGTGGCCCTGGTGGTGTGGCTTACCAGACAAGCTCGTCATGTAAATCTGCTCAACCCACGCATCGTCAGTGACATGAGCTTGCTTTTAAAGCCAGCTGTGAATGTCCACAATTGGTACACTTCTTTCCACATGGGACGAAACTTAACCACGTCGGAAATTGGGTAAGCTGCATGTGTTGGAGCCATGCAACAAATGAAACAAAACCAGACGAAATCCTCCAGGGTCACGGGCATGTCAAGAAGGGACTCAGACGTAAGGAGAAATCACAGCGCTGTGCATTTTGGACTTCCTGGTGTAGCTCGTGGAGGGGGAGCAGGAGGCAGAAATGAGGCCAAGTTATGCAGGGGGCTGGGGAGATGGAGCCCCCCAGTGAGATGGCGCTGGCATAGCCTCAGGAAGCAGTAAGATTTGAAAAGAACAAGTATCATATTCACCAGAGCCAAATGCTCATGCCAGGTACAGGAGACTCCGGGGTGGACCAAGCCTTCCCCTGACAGCAAGGAGACAGAGCAGGAGTGCTTGTTCTGAAGCAGAGATTCAGCCAGACCTCAGGCTCTATGGGGCCCATGGGACAGGAGGCTGGCCTCACTGGGCAGAGTGCATAAACTCTGCATAGTTACTATTCCTTTCCTCAAACCTACCAGCAAGGCCAAGTGTACCTTTTCAGGCTAATGGTCTATTAGAATGCCAAACTAAACTTCATTTTTGGTTTGAAAGATTTTTCCATTTTTGGCCCTTGCGAAAAGACTTGGCAACGTCACCCAGAGTTCTTCTCACACGGGGTAATAACAATTAACCAACGGCAACTATGTGCCTCAGGGCATCAGAACCCGGCAGAATGTGCAAATGAGTCCCAAGGCAGGCCTCCGAGTCAGGTGAGGGGCACATCTGCTCACTTCCTTTTCCAAAACAATCGCAGCTCTAAGACCCTGCCTGCACACTTGCCAAGAAAGCACTGCCCCGGTGAGTGGCTGCTGCCAGCAGTGACCGCACATGGCTCCCCAAGTAGCAATTCCGGATGATCCCCCATTTGCCAAACAACAGTTACATACATTGAGTCGTAATGCCTTTCAGACTTCTGTGGCTTGTGTGTACTTAAATAAAAATTACGGCCCACTTTTGGAAAGCATAATGAAAACTTGGTCTTTTTTAAGGGCTCTGAAGTATTTAATTGGTCAAATAACATCTGTCCCTGAACCTTATGCCATCACCCACCAAGTCACCTAGGGGACACAGGTAATGTGGTGACACCCTTGGCCGGAGGGTGACGTCACTCACGCCTCTCTAAGGAGCTCCTTCAGCTATTCCCCAGCATGAATTCTTGGTTGTTTCCTTTCACAAACTCTCTTATCCAACACACTCTCATTGTCAGCCAATTAATCAAAAAGTCTACTAAAATGGGGAGTTATAAAAAAGATTGATATATACAATCGATCTCTAACCTAAAAACAAATGTATATTAACTAGCAAGTTTATCCTTGAGCTAACCTGCCTGATTTCCCTCTGACCACAGTCAGCTGGGAAAGAAAGGGAAATTTTCCAATTTCCTGCAAACCTAAGTTCCTTGACAGTCATAAGATAGTCCAGGTTTAGCCATCGCCTGAGGGATTAGCTCATTCAACTCTTTTAATGGAATTGAAAAGGACGTAAAATTTTTATCATTTTACAGATGTTAGCAAACCTGGGAAATCTGTATCTTAAGTGCGTCCAAAAAGGGATATCAATGATAAATAAAGATTGCCTCTCTAGGACCATAGAAAGATTCAGGAATCAGAAGCCCCGATGTCACTGAAGATGGAAGAGAGGCAGGAGAGCAAAAAACAGCAGAATTGATTGGAATTAACCGGAATCGCTGAGCTCCTTCATCAGCTTCTCCAGCCCGGCAATCGGTCCCCATCTCCACCTACCAGGAAATGCAAGGGTGTTATTTGGAGGATGAAACGAACATGAGGGGCTCCAGAATTGAGACCACCAGCTATGGTGGAGGGCTGAGCAGTGGCATCCTACTGACATGAGGGCAATGAGTAAAAGGTCACATGTTGAACCCTAAGACCCCCTTCACCACCCAGCCTCATTGGCTGCTCGACTCCAAGGAGGCTGGCAGCCATGCTGTTACCCTAGGACAGGAAACTGGAGTGTGACGGACGGAAGGGTGTGTGTTAAGCTGCAGGGTTTGAGACAATGCTGCAATTGGTCAGGTGAGGAGAGCCGAGAGCTCTGAGCACAGGGAGATGTGCAGAGCCAAAATAAGGAACTGAACCTCAGTTCTAAACTAGAAGGTGTTGCAGAGGGTTCTAAAACATACAATGACATGATCACATCAGCCTTCTAACAAGATCACTCTGGCAGCAGAGGGGGATCTAAATGGTTAAGGAGGCAAAATCAGAAACGTTGGTTGGGTATAGGTGAGGATGTCAACTCCGAAAATAAAGCATATAGGAAGAGGAAGAGCAGATTTGAGGTGGGAAAGATTACACTGGAAAAGTGAAAACTGAAAACCAGAGTCAGGCAGCCTCTTGCCGACCTCTCAGTTTAAATGGCTGTGCTCCAAACTCACCATGTCTCCCCTTTAACCTTGCTAGTTAATAGACTCAGGAAAGACCTGGGATATTGGACGTAAAGGAATATTATAAGTTGAGCAAAGTGGTCGCTGTGATATTTGCAACCACTTGCTCATCTCTTGCCCGGAAATGTTATTTAATTTGGGGGTTAGATGGATTTGCCAGGAAATACTCCAGCGTGTAGTGGAGCTATGGACCAGAGGTCAATTTTACAATTATGAAACATCTAGCTCTTCCAGAAGCAACAGAAGTCATCAGGCCATATCCTTAACAGGCAGCTACTGAAATGATAGCTGTCGCTGTAAGCACCTGAGTGGTGATGAGGGGTGTATAGGAAGTGCTTCTGGGCACACAGCTGAGCATGTGCAATGAGCTGGGCACACTAGGAGAGGAAGTTGAGGGTCCTCACAGACATCGTCAGCTAGAACTGGGCATCGACGTTAAACTTGAGTATCTCCCAGTCCCCTCACTGTATCCTCCCGTGGCCTGGACTGTTCGTGGACCATCCATAGGACATACAGAACCTACACTATCCCCAAGAGAGCTGGTTCTACTTTTCTCCTGCTTGGCACTCAAGATGATTTTGGGTATGATGAAGAAAATGACGAAATCTGAATGCCAATCTGGCTTAAACAGTTATCTCCTAGAGGACTAGTTCAACAATTCATTTTCAGTTCCGAGGCTGAAAATTAATGCCAACTAGACTCTGGTCATTCTCACAAGCAGCCTTGCCCCTGATTTGGGCCATGCCTGATGGGGGGTCGTGACTAGGGAGAGGCAATTCATCTTATGAGTATGTGCAAAACGTAAGGGGACACCAGAAAACTCAGGAATCAAAATAAATAATATCTTCATGGGATAGTTTAAAAATCAAAAATATCGAAAGCTTATAAAGCAGTTCCACATCAAGCCATATTGGAGTCTGAGGCAAAATGGGAAAGCAGTCATTTCAATTGTTTACTTAAAATTTCGATATTTTGCTCCTTGTGGCTTGTTTTGCATTAATTTCGATTCTTTTAAAATTATATGACATTCAAACATTTAACCTTGAATACTGACTTTTTGGACACCTCCTTGAAGCTTGCTTCTACTAGCGGTAAGCACCTTAATTGCCCTGCTTGCAGCCCGGCCATTTGGGCAAGAACTTGGATGGGTTTTACACATTCTCATTGCACACACACACACACACACACACACACACACACACACACAGCATGGAGAAATTAAAAGCTACTCTTTGGAAATGGAAGCACACATCCTGTTCATTTGTAGAGGTTATACAGGGCATTCTTAAACCAACTTTTCTCATTTATCTTTTCAAGAGTGTGGCTGTTCACCCTTAAATACACACCTGAGATCAGCGTTTGTAACAGAGTTGTACCCTTGGGTTGTGCTCACACACAGAAAGGAGGAAAATCAATTTCAATCCCCGAAGGATGGAATTACTGGTGCAGAAGGTCACTAAATGCTAGCACTGCTCATTGGGCTTGGAACAAGATCCTTCTCTGCACCGCTTCACTACACATCAGCTGAGGGAGGGGGAAAGCCTGGAGACCATCACTCTCACCAGGGAAGAGAAAGATGTCGCTTGTACAAGCCACGGGATAAATACTCTCCCCAGCGAAGAGGAAGAGGCAGAAGCGTGCATGTGCAATGTGGAGTCGCAGACTTCTGTTTGCACCTAACGCTCCAGGGAAATCGGCCAAGACTGGCTCAACCAACGGCCTGCTGTGATTCTGTCAAGGTCACTTTTCAGACTGGGTTATCTACTCCCCAAGGGCTTGCTGCACAGATCAGCATTACCAAAGGGACATAACACATGGCTCTATCTCAGGGAAACGTCCCGGCCTGAGTGCTGTTTTGCTCACGCCCTTCCCTGCCCAGTTCTCTGATTCAGACCATCTGCAGTCTACAACGGATATTGGCTGAGTCCGGAGCCAGGACCAGTGGTCATGGCAGTCCCGAGCCCTTCCAAATGTCAGCAGACTAGTGTCGTTTCTGTCACCTCAGAGGTTATTACGAATATTTTATTGGAAACAGCATGAATGGTAACAAGGCCTGCAGCACCACGGGGTGGTAAACCGAAGACAGTCAGGCTTCTTCTACAGAACACGTGTGAGGACTTCATAGCTCTTCCCAGTGGGAGGAATAGGGTTTCATGAGAAAAGCCAGGAATGGAAGTCAAATAGGTCTGTAGACCTAAGTTTGAATCCTGGCTCCACTCATGGTCTATGGGGCCTGGGACATTACTTAACTTCTCTGAGGTTCAGTTACCTAATCTATAAAATGAAAAAACACTAATGGATGTTAAGTGCCTGGTGCACAGGCTGTACTCCTCACCTGTCCACTCCAGCCCCGTGCCCAGCAAAGAGTTTTCACGTAGGTCCTCTTTCTCACCATCTCTTAATTGGTCTATTTATATGCCCAGAATCTCCAGGCCACTTTTGCTTCCTGTCACCATGGCCAAGGCTTGGGTGGCCCTCTCTCTACCAAATATTTGGCATTGGGGACAATGGGATTGGTCTTTCATGAGAAAAAAAGAGTCAGATTAGCACATCACGTTCCCAGCCAGCATGATGTTAGGCAGGGAAGCAATGAGGAAAAAAGAGAACAAAGGTGAATCTTTTCTTCTCCCTTCTCCTCCTGTGTACCTATCTCATCCCCAGGAGCTGGGAAACCAAGAAAGCAGGCCTAGCCAGCCACATCCCAGTCAGTCAGTCAGCTGTGATTCTGAACTAAATTGTGAGGACGGTCATAAAGGAGATACAGACTCTGGTCATTTGATCTCATATCCTCCTGGGTAAAACAGGATGTAAGATCCCAAAGGAGTATAAACATTACCCATTTGGGGTGAGTGGGAGCTCTGGTACCTGAACAGAAAATATGTAGACTTTTTTTAACAAAAAATTCGGAACTCATTTGTTGGAAGCAAAGATGATATGAAATTACAAATGCCCTCCCAAGTATAAGCTATGTGGCTGCCAACCTCAGTAGGCCTCAAGGGAGAGATTATTGAGAGACTTTAAATCTGATGGGTCAGGACCTTCCTGGAATTAAGAGAACGTCTGTCCCAAGTTGTGATGTCCTGTGTAGGCAGGCAAGGACTCAATGACTGAAGTGTGTGAAAGAAAAAAGTATTCATGACCTTGCTAAAGACAGGAAGCAGACTTTATTCCGTGGCGGCTACTACACCAGGGTTTCGTAATAGGAGAGAGATTGGTCTCAACTCCAACTCCAATAAGGACAGTGGGGATTTATATAGTTGACCCTTAAATAACACAGACGTTAAAGGTGGCCTCCCTGCCCCCACATAGTTGAAAATCCATGTATAACTTTTGACTCCCCCAAAATTTAACTACTAGTAGCCTACTAAACAACCAATTAACACATATTTTGTATGTTACATGTATATTCTTACAATAAGTAAGCTAAAGAAATGAAAATGTTATACAAAATCATAAAGAAGAGAAAATACGTATTTATTGAAAAAAATCCACATATAAGTGGACCTGCGCAGTTCAAACCAGTGTTGTTCAAGGGTCAACTGTAGTGAAAGAACAGGTGAGGGTCTGTGGATGGAAAAATAACTAACGGGAGACATCAGGCTAAGAGAGATTCTTGCTGGATTGACTCAACAGAATTCTTGCGGAAGGCAGGCCAGGATGATAAGGTACCAAGGTTGATCAGATACCAAGGGTGAGAAATTTACCCTAAACTGACTCAAAAGAAGTTTTGCTCAAGTGGATTCTACAAGGACAGAGAGGAAGCCCAAGGTCGAGCCTAGTACAGCAGAGGGCTTCAAGGAGCCCAATTAAAATTTTGTCAAAAGAGAGAGTCTTTGTCAAGTGCCTGGGCCCTATGTGTGTCTTGGTTGATTGTAGAGGAATAAGATGTCTGAATGCATCACTGAGGTGGTGGAAAATGCCCCGATTCCAGGAACTGAAAGAAATTTCAAGAAGTTAGTTTCTTATTTAGGAAGCTTTTACTGGTAAGAGAGGCCTTTCCAACTTTTATGGGCCCAGCAGCAGCTACCCGATAGCAACAAATTGCAAGACAGCCTCATGAGGCTTAAGAAGCCGGGAGGCAGGATGCAGTTGCTAAACTAGTCCACCGGGTGGCAGACAGGGAACAGTATGGCAGTCTCAAGAGGAAAACTTGATGGCTGGCCACTGGCAATGGCGAGCCCTCAGGATGCACAAGGAATTGGGCCTGTGTTTGGGATACCAGCCATGTATTGGTGGGGGAGCTCAATATTAAACATACTTTTATTTTTCATCAGGGCTTCTACTTATGCCCTTGGTTATGTAAAGCCTGGGAAAACAAGAAGTTATACTCAAAACTTGTCAGCATTTATTAAAAAATGAAAAGATGATGAGCCATTTGGCAAAGATTGTTTCTGTTTGGATAAATTGGAGTCGACTCATTTAAGTTGGATTCAGAAATCACTTTCAAAGAAGGTAAGGTTGCTGATTTCACCCTTGGCCCAGTCTCATAAGAGCAACTTCTGCTTCCTTTCTTTGCACTGCTTGGCCGCCAGCCTGCAGAAAAGGGTTCCATTGACAGCTGGAGCTGTCTCCAATGGCTGCTCCTCTCCTGTTCCCTGGATGTGGGCCCTGAGTCAGAGAGCACAGGTAGAGAAGAAGCAGTTCAATCGCCCATGGCTGGCCCACTATGGGCAGGCTGCTGGGGTACTCTAGGTAAGAAGAAAAGGAGAATCTTGGGAGCAGGGCTAACCTGAGGCCAAGTAGAGAAGGGAGCAACTTCTCCTCAAACCACAGACTCAGTTATGTGGAATCAAGATGTCAGCAGGGCCACAATCCCTCCAAAGACTTTTAATTGCCTCTTCTGGTTTCTAGTTGTTCCTTGGCTTGTAGACACATCACCCCAACATCTGCCTCCATCTTCATGTGGCGTTCTCTTCTCTGTGTGTCTGTGTCCAAATTTCTTTTTTCTTATCAGGACACCAGTCACTAAATTTAGGATTCAGTCTAACTCAGTATGACTTCATTTTAACTTGATTGCGTCAGCAAAGAATCTATTTGCAGATAACATCACAATCACAGGTACTGGAGATTAAGGTTTCAACATGTCTTTTTGGAGGACACAACTCAACAACAACTTTACCCCCATGTAGACAGACATCAATAATCGATCGTGGGATTTTCTACGAAGCAGACCAGACATCACAGCTGTCCTGGCTATACTCTCACGTATGCAGAGCCAGCACCTCAGGTAAAACCAATTTGCCATCACAAGTCCCACTAAAGGAATGAGTCTGTAATGATGGCAATCTGGCATGTGAGAGTGAGCTCGTGGGGAAGATGGCACCAGCACCCTTCAAGCCTCGTGCAGGTGGCCTTCTATTCACTTTATGCATTAGGTGAGTCCTGCTGGGGAGTCGTCCGGGACAACTCTATCATCAGACCATCACCTCCTTGGCCCAGCAGGTACCGCAACACATGATCACAGTCTTGGATCACGGGGCGAAAGGTCCTGCTGCTTTTTTCTGAGTCCACAATCTGCATGCCTTGTAGCGTGGCCTGGTTCCAGCTTCACTCCATGCATACATTTCTCCTCCCTCCACCCCCTGCAAACTGGAAATAGTGATACACAGATATCTCACAGAGCTGTGGGGCAATTTAATTAATGTTTATAAAGCACTCTGAGGTCTTCGGACGAAAACTGCTGTGTAAGTGCAAAATTATTATTAGTTCTCAGCCTCCTGTCCCTTGGCTTCTGACATGGCTTTTGTTGTTCCTGAATGGGAGCTGCTTATGGGCTGTCCAGCTGGCTCTTTCAGGTACCTAGGCAAGTACATACACATTTACAGATTTTTTTTCCCTTTGAAAAAAAGCATTCCAACTCTGTGGGATGTCTTGAAGCTTTTCAATGTCTGAATTTCTCTCTACTTGTCTCTACAAAGTACTATAATCTGCAAGAGTAGATTGTAAACAGGCTACTTTGGAAAAAGAATGAGGGTGAAAATGGTCAATTTGAAGAAATGGCCCCTCTTATAAAGAAGAATAAAACAATACCTCCTTCTCATGCAGAATCTAAATGAACCACTAAGTGAGGTCTGTCTCCTTTGCCCAGAGGGATTCTGTACGCATTTATGCACTGAAAGGAGAAAAGAATAGAAGATTTGCTTTCTGTGCCCAAGTTTCGCCTGCTTCCTTCACCCTAACTTCTCAGGAACCATGGAAACAAATACACCCTGCCTAGATGGTGTTTTCCTGATAGTTCTTTGTTACCTAACTGTGTGCTTGCCTAGGATCCCATGGGAAGAATGAAATAAAGAAGCAGAGAAGAGAAAAGATGTATCTGTAAGTGAAAAGCCTTGTCTCTGAAGAAGAGAATGGGCTCGTGTGTAATTTCTCAAGCTTTGGGGCAACAAACAATGTTACATGGCACCATTTTCCTTTTCTCTAAAATGTATTCATACCCATCCCACATTACCTTCAAGGCTCCCTTAATATTTTGTATTTAATTAATACAAAGTTTATCTTAATACTTTGTTAGCATGGACTATTCGTCAACCAACTGCTGGAAGATTTTATTTTTAAAAATCGCTAAGGAGCAATTATGTAACACGTAATCAGTTAAACCAAAGTACAAAGGCATGGAACCAATGAAAGAAGCAAATGTTAGCTAGGTAACTGTAAACACACACACACACACACACACAAAAAAAAAAAACCTAAAGAGCTAGGATGATGCACTCCATGTTTCTTAAATCAACCAATCACTGATTGAATATATATCAAACTGTAGAAGGGGAAACCAGGAATATTCTGTTGTGACAGGAAAGTCGAGGCAAAAGTAAGAGTAAAAATGGATAAAACCAGTTCTAATCATGTCCTATGACCGTAGCAGCACTGGAGCCATATTAGTTATATCCACGACTGTGACATATGGGGAGCTTCCCTGTGGTCTAAGATGCTTATGTTCTTCCTGTTACGGAGAGGTCAAGATGCGAGGAGTAGTTTTTCTTTCCATTCTGTTATTTTAAAAAAGGAAAGGTGAAAAAATATTTAAAATATGTACAGCAGCTAGGATCCTAAGAAAACCCTGAACTAAAAATTGGAAAGAACATGTAAGAGCCAGCTTGTATTCATCCTTCCTCTTCTCTTCCATTGATGTTGAACTTCTTTGGGCTTCCATCTGTTTTCCTGCTTCCTATCTCCTACAGCTCTTTCATTTCATCTTTTGCTTCATTTTCTTGGTTATTGTCCTAGGAATGTATCTAATTACATGGCTCACCAACTCAGAACCCTTCAACACTATCTCACTGTGCAAATTCTCTATAACTTGCCTGTCTTCCATTATTGCTTCCTCCCCACTTGGTCTGGGCTGTGGGTGCCCTGTCTACAAAAACCCTCATACGATTCTCCGCTCATATGTGCTCTGTTTGCCTTAGAGACTGTGTCTCTGCCAGTCCCACCCCCTTTTCCCATTACTACCATTCAAAATCCTGCTTATCTTTCAAGTCCAACTTCAAATGGAACCAGTTCTTTAAAGCTTGCACATGAATTTGGACTCTCCCATGTCATTTTTCTGTGTTCCCGCCATTCTTTGTGTACTTCGCTAATGTTAGGTAAAACAAGTAGCTGCACATACAGTTCTGAGCTCATTTCTCCCTCCACTAGACTATAAGCTCCTTGAAAGGAAGGATTATCTTGCTTTCTTTTAAGTATTATAGAGTGCCTACACCAGTATTTCATCCAGAGTATATGCTCAGCAAATATGCTTATGTTTAATTTTACCCAAACACACACACACCCCACAAAGGCAGGTAGTAGAATTTTAATTTCTTATGCAATTTACAGTGAAAACTAGAAAATAAACATATCTAGGCTTGAGACGACAATAAATAGCTATCATAGACTCTGACCAAAGAACTGATTGATTGCATCTTACCCACCAGTTAGATTATATCTGGCTCTGCAAACAAACAGTTGCAAAATTATGAGGGACAACTGTTGCTGAATTAAGCAAACAGCTTCTGTCCTAAGATTTTTAGGCCTTTGGCTATTTTTACATGGGAAAGATGGAAGTATTAAACAATTCGCCAGTTAATGCAGCCAAATAAAGTTGCCAATGAGGAAAGAGCAAGGGAACCAGGCTGAATTATTCTGAGACTCCTGACTCTGATTGTGCCATGGGGTCAGACACATGAGCCTCATGTGCTCTGTGTCCACATTTCTTCTGCAAACCCAGCACATAATCAGGCTCTAGATGGTTCTGTGAGTGCAGCTCAGTGTTTTCTATAATGAAACTTGCTGAGAATTGTTATGAAAACAAAAACCACAGGCCTTCTTTGGGAAGGATGTGGAGCTGATCTTCATGTCTATAACCTTGGAACATCACAAGGTTAAATGATTATACTGTAGATCTAATTCCACAAAGGAGGGCCCTGACAACAAAGGTTTCCCTCACAGTGGAGACAGAAAAGTAAGGATGGTCCATGATGATCTATCCTCCTCTGAAATACGTTGATATACCTCAATCAAGGCAGTGGAAAACATTCACTCTTCCTGATAAATTATATCCTCCCTACGCAATCCTTCTCTCTCTCTCTCTCTCTCTCACACACACAATTTCTCTCTCTCTCTCACACACACCTTTTCTTATACCAAATATTAGGTGTAAAATGTTGCATCTTCCTGATCTCAAATTTTCATCATGTTTTCAGTTTAAGTCAGTCTGAACCAATAAAGGGCTGCCCCCCTCCCTAGTCTTTCATGTACTGTAGTTCTAACAGCCACGAAACATTTAGTTTCACTGAGGATTAATCCTCTGAAAACAACAGGACTCACTAAGTCAATTAGTTCTTTTTCACAAAACCACTTTGTCATAGACTCCTGGTTGCTGTCACTTTCTCTGTTGCCTTTTTCCTCTTTCTTGCTCTAGTATTAATCGAGGGCATACCATTTGTCAGACATTGGGCTAAGCTCTTAGATATATTATCTCATTTAATCCTCCCAACAAACCTATTAGGCAGATACTATTCTTATTCTAAAGATCTGCCAACTAAGGCTTGGAGAGATAAGTACCCCGCCCAAGGTGGTAAAACTTTAAGGTGATGAAGCTGGACTTCAAACCCAGCTGAATAAGAGCTCTCTGAGCTCTAAATTACCGCGTCAAATGGTCTCTCGAGCACTTTTGGTAAAGCATTAGAAAACAGAATCTGTTCCACTGAAAGGGACTCTACAGTTTTTATAGACATTTTATGAGCATCTATCTTCACAAAGAGCCATTTTCTAAAGTAGCTTCACCTATGATGCTTTCATAACTATTACAACTACTTGAACTAGCTTCTTTTTCTTACCATTTTGGGAGTAATGGACCTATTTGAGAATCTTGAGTGAAACTCATGAATCCCATGTTCAGAGCCCCTGATTTTACACACCCTTCTCTCCATTCCTCCCTCCTGAGGTCACGCGTATGGTAAAGCTGATCACGTACTACCTGTTGGCAATGCAAGGTGAGGATGGATTCAGGAGCACCTTTGGGAAGAAGGGGGTGCCATTTAATAGAGGTCTACCTGTCATAAACGTCATCCCGCTCAGAAGGAAGGACTCAGCCAGTCTTTGATCTCTAGCATTTCACCTAGGTTTCAGGTTCTCAAACTAGTTTACAGACATCTTAGCACTCATCCCAAAGACTTATAGTAGTTTTAAGTATAAAAAAGAAAAACATCCCCTATTCCCAGGCATACATTTCATAACACAAGAGCTGTGATAAAGCAGCAAAATCCTAAATCAATTTGGCATCCCTTTTACTCTCTAACATCAGTGTGGGCAATGCACACACTACTAAAGGGGTGAAGTCTCTTTGGAAAATAAGTAGGGAAAGAGCCAAATTTGATTGAAAAAACAAACAAACAAACAAAAAACTCCCCACAACAATTGCCAAAATATCAGTGTAACATTTGTGAACTCCATTTTCCCCACGGCCCAGCGGGCTCCTAAGTGTCCAAGTCTTGGAATACTTTTGGCTGGTACTTCAGGAACCAAACACTGAGCTGGCCTCCTCACTTCCCCCGAAGGAATTCATACAGAAGACTACGAGAAAGTCTCCTGTGCAGATTATTTTTTTGTTTGGAACAACTGAAACCATGAAAAGTAAAAATCATTCTCTCCTGCCCAGGACACCATTGTAATAAGAATAATGACTCAGTAAAGTTCGAATTTGTATAGTGCTTTATACTTTTCCAGAGCATTTTCACACACATTATTTCCACCAACTCATACAACAACCTTTGGGCATACAACTGAGAAAGCAGAAACCATAGACTTTTGCCCAAGATCATACAGCGTGGTAGTGGGACAACTCGGGCTAGAACCCAGACTGCGTGATTTTTCCAGCATTGCCTTCCTATCACTGATAGCTCTCAATCCCTTCATCACACTCTCTGACATCTTCTCACTTTCCGTATTCAGGTTGCTTGTCAGTTAGCGATGATATCTAACTGTAGACATAGATTTCAAAAGGACAAAAACCACAAATCCTTCTTGGACAAGCATATATAGAGATATAAAAATAAATGTGGGACTCTTCTTGACTGCTTCTTTAAAGAGGACTTGCCCAGATGAAAAGGCCCTTTTGGGGAACAGTTCATCGACCTGTTTTTTCTGTGTTCACATAACACTCCTTAGTAATAGCAGGGCCTTCATGCCGGAAAATTATTTGCTAAATATTTCCCACTGTCTCACAGCTTGGCCTGTCAATTTCTCCCAGACATAAAACATCTGGGCTAGTACGAGAAAACACAGCAAATTCGAAGAGATGTTTCTCAGATGTGGAAGAGGACAGCTGTCCTCAAGAGTCTGTCACAGGGCCAGCTCTGGAGATTCATATTTCCCAAGACTCTTTTCCAACGGCATCACACCATAGCTTTCATATGACTGAAAAATTTCAATGAGGTTGACCAGATATCTGAACAAAACGCTGAGAAAGTAGTGGTGAAGCAGCAGCACTGGAGAGCACCCTGCAGGTGGCCCCATGCTATGTGGTCATGTAATGGTTTTTAAAGTTCTGTTCACAAAGAGTGGGGTGGGATCTGTTTTCAGGTGTTTCAGTCAGATGCAGGACTTCACAGGAAGGCACCACCTTGGGTGTGGGGCACATTCTTCTCTTGTCCTGTGTGACATAGAGGCACATCGCTGAGCCCTTTAGGAAAAACAACCTGCAGAAATCCTGCTCATACTACTTCTGTTTTGTGAAGAGTCACTGGCTCTAAATGCTTGTTTGGGGAGGTGACTGGGAGAAAAACTCGTTCCAGGCCAGGTTTAGAAAAATCTGGAAAAATACTCTGTTGCCGTGCAAACTTCTGAAAAACAAAATGAGAGGTAAGTTGAGAAGTGAATAATTGGAAAAATGCCTCAGTTGTCACCTCCATTTAAACTCCATTCACCAAGAGCTGCCTGGACAGCTTATTCTGGGATCCCTCGTTATACTAGCTACCTCCCTCACTCTAAGGAGCTTGAACTATTTCACTGGTATTTCTAAACTCTGACCAGGAGATGCCCTGATTACAGGCTGGCACCATTTCAAGCCCCTACGGTTAGTTAACTGTATGGAAAAATCAGTGCCCATAGAAACAGGCATTTGCTAACAAGAAACTAAAGTCACTGATTTTTTTTTAATTTACTGCCTAGTAATTCTAATTCTCTTATGTGCAAATAACTCTAAAGACAAAACTTGAAGCGCCTTGATGGTAGGAACCATGTCTTACACTTCTTTATATCCCTACCAGTGCCCAGCTTAATGCCATGTACACAGTACATGCTCATTGGAGTCTTTTGATTGACTGATGTCTAAAACAGCAATCAGAAAGAGGAGTGCATGGCCAGAGAGGCAAGTAGGGACCCAGTGAATGGCAAGAAAGAGCCCCAGCATAGCTCCTGGGTGAGATCTGTCCTGGTCGCTAAGTAACCAGCCCTTCCTGATGGTACTGAGACATAGGAGACAGATCACTTCCTAGTGGGTCAGGCCCAGTGCTGCCCTGCTCCCCTACAAGCTCTGTCAGCAGCCATGCAGAAGGAGGCTGAGGGTCTTTAAGCTGCAGTCAGGTACCAATAGGTCAGGGGCATGTCAAGGATGCCCAAGCACTGGCCAGCCACCCCTCACCCTAGGATACTCCCTGTGCACCCCACTGCATTGGCTTCTCGGGGTGAATTCTCAAGAAGTGGGTGGAAGTAACAAAATCAAAGGGGAGAACCCGGAAGAGGAAACAGTTCAAGGTCAGGTCAAGGACACTGACCTATCCCTAAGTGGCTGGACTGGACTGCTCACTTGCCTATGGGAAGAACGCTGTCTCTGCTCAGGGTGGGGGATGGTCAGTGTAGCACTTTCTGCCTCTGTAACTACAAGGCCCTCTGGTGCTTAAGGAGGATCCTTTGGTTTTCTCAAACTTCCTTCACATATCCTTACTTCATCTTCTCTTCACAGTATTCTGCAAAGCCACAGTCCAGGAAACAAGCTGGGGTTTGCTATAACGATTCCCACAAACCGGCCTCAGGAAGTCCAGAGCTCAGAGAATATCTCTCCCCATTATTAAATGATCCACACTATATACAAAACATATTCAGATTTGTGCCTCAGGTAATCTTTTAATACTAATGGAGGTTTTAAAAAAGATAACTTACACAAGTGAAAATGATGAGTGTCAAGTAGAAAACCACCAGAGCCAACAGTAGTACAATCTCAGCTCTGTATTTCTTAGAAGTCTCTTCTTTGCGTTCCTGGTGGCATCCTTACAAAAAAAAAAAAAAAAAGTAAAACATGAAGCCATTTAACAGGATTTCTCTACATACTAAAGAACTAAGAATGCTTTGTCCTTGCCTTTTAAGTCCTACTTGTCTCCCATTCCTGCCTTCATATCTGTGTCACCAGGAGAACGAGAGTAATTACAGCAGTGACGGTTGGCTCTGCCCCTGGCATTCACTCTCACTCTGTATCCAGCTGTGTGCAATGGGGTTGACATACAGCATCTCACTATATATTCCAAGGCAGGTCCGAGTAGCCCCATTTTACAGAGGATGGAGTCGAGGCTCAGAAAGGCTGAGGGATGAAGGCAGGTGGCAGAGGCAGAAGTATGGTCCAGGTTTATCCTGCTGCCCGTCTGCCTCCATTTCAAATGTCCAGTGGCTCCTGGCTTTGATTTTGCCTTCCCATTAGCTGAACCGCCATTTGTTAATAGTTATATAACCTAACGTCATCAGTGTTGTGTAGCATGCTGCGTGTCCTCACCTCAGGAGGATAGCAGGACTATGAAACGAGGCAGGTGAGCTGCCCGGCTATTGCTGAATTAGCAGACAGGTTTTTGTAGAGTCGTTCAAGCTCCTCCACCTGGGCTGACAGTGAGGGTCGTTGGGCTACAGAGGCTGTGGCCGCAGGACTCTGGGAGGGCAAGTGCAGGAAGAGTGAGGCCTGTGGACCAGGAGGGGACATGGCAGAGACAACCTCTCCCCGCTCAGGCATGACATCCAATGTGCTGTTTGGGAAAACAAGTTGCTAACTGAGTCTGCTTGAGGGCCAGACAGGAGTCGGTGGCATGCAGATGACCGGGGTGGGGTTCCTGAGAGGGGCCTCCGATGCGCCTCAAGAGAGCTGGGCTGACATTGGGCTCAGAAGTTCGTGCAATAGTCTAGGGATGGATTCTCACGGGGGGTTCTGTGACTCAAGAAAAGAAAGTTTGAGAACCATTATCCTAATGGTTCCAAACATTTCTTGAGCACTCAGGTCTACCTCAGGCACTGCAGTATGCATTTTAGTGCTCTATCTCATTTAACCCTCACAACAAGCCTATGTTGTAGAAATTACTATCCCCACTTTAAGATGAGAGAATTGAGGCTTAGAGTCAGACATTTACCTAAGGTCACACGCTAACGGACAGCACAGCTAATATTTGAACCAGATCTAAGTGACTCTAGAATCTGACCACTTAACTTCTGGGTAACATGTAGGCCTTTGACAAAGAAAGGCAAGAAAAATTAGCTTTCTTTCTCATTTCCTGTCCGCTCTTCCCTGCTAGGCGGCTCTCATTTCTCATCCGCATGAATAATATTCATTGAGGGCCTACTGTGTGCCAGGATACAGCAGAGAACAAAGCAGAGAGTGTAGTATGTCAGGTATAGTAAGTTCTACAAAGACAAACAAAGCAGGGTAAAGGGCGAGAGACTAAGAAGGGTATAAGGGGTGTGTATGTGTGTATGTGTATGTGTGTGTGTGTGTAACAGTGAATCAAATCCACTCACCCCTAAATAGTGATTGTGTTCTTGTGAATATAAGAATATTATCTTGAGTAAGATTCCCTTCAGACTCTATGACAACATGTTTGTCATTTCAAGCCTCAGCCACCAACAAGAATTGGGCAAAAGTCAAATCCAAGGCATATTTTAAGCTACATAAAGAAGGTATAAAAAAAAATCCACTTTGATAATCTTTGCCTTGACACTCGATTCTTGGTGTTACTGCACAGAGCAAAAATGTGTATTGTCACTGGAACTTTATTTTCTTGCTGTACTCTTTTACTTTGGCCTGAGTTGAGGTATTGGGAAATTCACTCCCCATTAAGTGGGAAGCAAATGCTATTCTCATGTTAAAAGGGTGGAAATATGAAGCAACTCCCTTAGGCCAGGTTGGAAGGCCCCAGAGGAGCCGAATAATACAGTTGTCTGGTGTGTGGGGACTACACAATTCTCCATCTCCCCAAAAATTAGCCTTGGATGCTTCTCATTTGTCCCAAAGGGCTCTGACATGATAAACTGCCAGATTATTGTTTGGCTACATTTGGCATCCATCCCAGTCAGGTGGGGGGTAGATCCGTCCTAATGAAAGAAAAAAGTTAGGACATTCTTGTAGACTTTAGCTTTGAGCCACAGATGTGATCCAAAGCTTCTGAGTTAAGGCTCCGACAGAGAGGGCCGATTTGGGGACCTACAGAAAGTGCACACGCATTTTGGCGAGAAAACAGGTGCAGCAGATCACCTTACCTGTCACCTTCAAGATCACTGTGCCACTTTGGTTTCTCTGCCCTTCCGGCCCCACCAGAGTACACGTGTATGTCCCCGAGCTGCAGCTGGTAGTGTTTCGGATCTTCAGGGCATACAGCCTTTCAACGGGCCGCTCGAAAGAGCCCTTCGGCTCCTTCTGGTGATAGTTCTGCAGGTCTTCCTGCGGTACCTCGATCTTCTCTTCACCGTCCTCCGTAAGCTGTTAAGAAAAATAAGAAATCCTATTGCGTTGTGCTCTACTGGGAGGCCTCCAAGCACTGGGCCTCCACACCAAGGCGCTACCTCTCGTTTTCATCACATCCATCCTTGACATTATTTTAAAAACCAGATTTTATGGGGATGTGTGACCTTTGGGGGAGGAGGAGAGAATCTATGAAAATTCTGTAGGCTACGTCTTGTTTTTTGAAACGAGATCAGGAACGCATGTTCTGATTCTTCCTATCCCATCTTCTACTTGACGTAAAGGAGAGAGTGTTGCTTGATCACCAGACGGGGGTCAAGTATGTGAATGACTCTGAATCCAATTTTGTTGCTTGTTGTTCTGTATTAAATGTTCTCTTGTCTTCTTCAGACACCAACTCACCCATTCACTGATTCTTACTGTTGTATTCCAGCCTTTTATTTGGAAAGATTCCTAAGTCTGGTAAGATCACTGCCAGACAACTCAAAAAAAAAAAAAACACACAGAGGAGCCGATGAGCAATGCCTCCCATAAATATCACCTTGTTCTTCAACGACTCACACGTGTGTGGTCATCCGCGTTGTCGCACGATGTGCCCCACTTTCGCTCTCTCCTAAGGTAGAAGACAGGTGACAGTAGTGCCACGTGGAGATTTTGTGTCAGATCATTTGTAGTCATATCAAGATACACATGACAGGGCCGTTACAGCTTGTCATCGTACTGAGGACGGACCAGCCTGACTCGGGGAGACGCCAAATTTAGCCAAATGCATCGGGCTGGTTTTCTTTCCCTGAACTAGTTTTGTGATTCATTGTTGGCGTCTTTTCATCATCCTCTACTTCAAAGATTAGGCACACATCACATTCACCTTCAATTCTCTTTTTCCCCAGATATATCTTCAATTTTGCCTCATTAACTTGGCCATTGATCCTCCACTGAAATGTTTTAAAGCTTCTAAAACTGATTTACACAAACAGTAAGGAAGTCACTTGTTTCTGTGTTCATGGGCAGCCCTTAGCCCTTCGCTGGGTGCCTGGGTGCCAGCAGGGAGCCTGGAATTCAGTAGCACTGTAACAGCACCTTACGGGAAGACACAGCGTGATCGGGCTGCAGGCTGCTGTGTGTGCCTGCCCCTGCCAATGTTTCAGCTGCTGCTCTGGGAGCATGTACCACTCCTCTCCTCCTTCTCAATAGGAAATCAGTTCAGGGATAAGGAATCAGGGCAACAGCTAGGGAGGCACAGACAGCTCAGGAAATACACACACACACACACACACACACACACACCCCTTTATACCCTTCTTAGTCTCTCGCCCTTTACCCTGCTTTGTTTGTCTTTGTAGAACTTACTATACCTGACATACTACACTCAGTGGTTGGTTTCTGCTTAGTTTGTTGAGTTAGGGAACATGCCACAACATCTCTAGAAAGCTCAGGTTCCAGCTTCCACAGCCTTCGCTGTGCGGCAGCATTCCCGTGGAGTGGGCTGCAGAGACATCTGGTGGCAGATTTATGGCTCCTGCAAGAAGCCCTGCTCCATTCACTGCTAGCATGGGGCTGCTAAGACTAATGGCTTTTCTCAGGCAGAGTCTAGGAACACAAATCCCGTTTCTTGACGTTTCTTCTTGTGTTGAAAGGTTCCTTCCCAAATAACCAACGATCTACAGCCACACTAGGACCTTCAGGTGTTCAAAAATAAAGTTTAAAAAAAAAAGGGGTGTGGCAAGGAACCTTAGAAAAACACTAAAGACATTCAACAACGGATTCTAGAACATGCCTAAGATAGCCCAATTTTTCCCTTTACAAGACTCATTACACCACAAACTAAGACCTCATCATGTGCTCGCCCCTCCCCCTCCCCACTGCCTGCAGAGGTCTTCCCTCCTACCAGGGCTTTAGATGGGCCAAGCACCCAGGACCATCCAGGGCCAACCCGTCAGAGATTCCCCACCCCACCTCATACCCCCCCCCACCCCCAAGGCCAGTATGAACTAATCAACTCAGCCTAGTCTCTGCAGTCTCCACTTTTTCTAAATTAACCTCCAAATGTGTTCAACTCAGATTTCTTTCTAATAGATTTCCCTGGAACTGTTTGCTAGAAACTCCTGCCTCTAAAACTCAGCTGCAACAATCATTTTGAGATGATCTACCTATGATTTTCTCCTTTGGGGTCTCCTCTCCCATCCAGTGACCCCGCCCTCAGCTCAGAAAGGCCTGTCTGAAAGTCAACATCAAAACTCCTCCCTCCGAAGCTCTCTGGAGCTGCCCTCTGGAGCTGGTGGAAACATAAACCGTTGCACTTATTTACATAGAGAGGGCCCCACTATCATGCAGGGAACCTCCAAAGCCAGTATGCGCCCACGATCAGAGCTGGCTGGCAGTCACCTTCTGCCTATTTGCAGAAGAGAATTCATTTTGAAAATCAGTAGCAACAACAACAAAAAGTAGTTTACTTGATGGTCAGAGTTTCATGGTCTTCCAGCAAAACCTCCAGCAGCCCTCAGTTATGTTCAAATGGCAAAACAAAGGTAGGGTGAGATCATGAGGACAGAAAGAAGCAAGGGAAAGGCAGAACAGAGAACCCCAAGGCGACCTGCCGAGTTTTGGCCACCACAGCCATCGATGGGTTCATAGCCAAGTATTTCAACTTTCATGGGGTCATCTTCCAATGGCCCCTTCCAGAGCCTTCTTGAAAGACCCAGAGAACTAGGAAAACTATTGGCTTAACCTGGGAAGTCTTCCCACAGTAATAAACAGCTATCTTTATCTGATAACTCACTACAGCAAAAGGAATCTGCAAATTCACACAACTTCCTGGAAATATTTCATAACCCTCCCCCTGCTTCAAGCTGTGGGTACAGACACTTCCCATTCCCCCTTCTTCTTGTTATTGTAAGATATACCTTCTCACGTGATTCTCTCTGGGGAATCTGGGATTTGCCTACAGCTGCAAAACTCGTTGAAGTTTTTAAATTAATGTTGCATGCTAAGAATGGGTTTGGGGTACTAGGTGGCAGTACCAAGAGACATTTTATGCAAAAGTCAAATCGTTATCTTCTGCTGTGTGGCCCAAGCAGCCATCACAGCACAAATCAGGTGAGTTCACTGAGGCAGGCCTGTTCAAGAACCAAAGGGGCATTTCAGGAAAATGGAGTTAGAGCAAAGGGACCTTCCTCAACTGTGCTTTGCTGTACCAGTTCTTGTAAACATTTCAGCGGGCACAAAATCAACCACTGGCAAGAATGGCTCTTTGAACATTCCAAATCTAAAAGTATTGCATTGCCTCTCTGCAAAAGCATTTTAGGAAATAGCAATTTGTAACAAAAGGAACCCTCAGATTCATTCACAGCCAAGCATAATTGACAGGAATGATTTAATGCATGCTTTAGAATGCTAATATTGTAGTGTGTTAAACCACAACACGATTTGGGCAAATTATTTCCTCAAAACATCCATCCCAATTATGCTTTAAAAATCCACACTCCCTGTATTAACTGTTATGCTGACAATTCTATCTTTTTGATTGATTTAGGAAAAGGGTGAAATATAGGACATCTAATTTTCAGAAAGCCTATGGACTTTTGACTTCTCTCAAGGCCTCCAGTTAGACTAAATAATTTAAATACCACATTCTTTCTCTAAAATGGCAATCTGACCTTAAGGAAATCACAAGCACTGAATTAAAATAAACTCTTTAATTTGCTGAATACTAAATCAGTGAAAGTACTAATTTTAAGGGCAAGTGAATTAAGTTTTTTTTAAATGATGGACAAATTTGAACGAAAATGAAAGAAATCAAGTAAATAATTAAATATGGCTGAAACTGAACCAATATTTCAGCCAAAAACCCTATTGTGGAAAGTGGTTTTTTTTCAAGTTTACATAATATTATTCAAATATAATATATGCTAACCTCCTAAATTACCATATTTGAATATAAAAGGACAACAGTACCACTCCTATGGCACAGAATTTTTTTTTATCTTTTTTTTAGCATGACTAGGGTATTTGTTTATTTTTCAAAAGAATATTTCACATTAGTCTCCATGTTTCTGAAATGTGTCCTTTTTTATGCTACAGAAAGAATTTTGATCACAGACTTGAAATCCAAATTTATCATACATGAGATTTGTTAAGAATGTGATACGGAACTAAAAGAAAAGGAAGAGATGTTTTTCAAGGAGCAATGTGTATGTACACACACACACACACACACACACACACACACACACACACACACGGTGCCAAAACAATGTATACACATTTTAAGAAAGGAAAACTGTATTAATATTGTAATACTCAATATATACCAATAACAAAATATGAATACAAGTCACGCTTGACTTCCACAATTACAAGAGGTGATCAAAGTGGTTACCATCAGTGTCCAGACACTTCTGATTATGGCAAACTACGGCTTGAACAACGCTGACCAAAGTGTCCACTTACCATATTTCCCCAAAAATAAGACCTAGCCAGACAATCAGTTCTAATGCATCTTTTAGAGCAAAAATTAATATAAGACCGGGTCTTGTATTATATAAGACCCGGTCTTATTTTATAGTGAAATAAGACCAGGTCTTATATTAATTTTTGCTCCAAAAGACACATTAGAGCTGATTATCCAGCTAGGTCTTATTTTCAGGGAAACATAGTATATACATTTTTTTGGCACTCCCTGTATATGTAAATATTTAATTAAACAATTTGATTAAATCGATTTAAAAGTATGAATTTGAAGTATTTAAAGGTGGTATCAAATTAATCTGATATAGTCCAATCACATTGAACAGCTTTTTTATTGAACAGCTTTTTTTATTGCATTTTTCGTGCACTAACATTCATGTACCTTGGTTTCTAACTCAATTAAAGTGTCAATATAATCGTCATTCATCATAAAAACAGCTCTTTATAATGTACAAAATAGTGTGGCTTGGAGGTTGATGTCATAATGAGGGTAGGATGTAGGCACATTAACATCGTTTTTTTCTAAGTGTAGTTTTATTGGAAAAAATGATTTTTCACTTTGAAATTTACTGGGTCTAACAGACAGATTTGGATTTATGGCTGTTAACAGAGTCATGAATATGGCAGAAGCAATATAATTAAGAATACAGACTTTCGAGCTGGAACCAAACCCCAGCCTCACCATGACTAGTTCTGCTCTAGGCTAACTGCCTGAACAGCTTTCACAGGCTTCCTTTGCTCGACAGAGATGGGGGGTGTTAGCCCATAATTGTATCTCAAACATTGGTGTGAAGATACCCAAGATGATGGAGGGGGACATATAGCATAGTGTCAATCATACAGAAAGCCCTAAAAATGTTAATACTCTCTTTTCTTTTCATAGCCAAGGTTGCATTTGGCATTGTAAATAGTTCCCTGCACACAGGAAATATTCAAAAAGTATTTGTTGAATGAATGAGTGAACTTTAGAAACAATGAGAAAGTTCTAAGGGCACTGGCCTTGGAATCAAAAGGTCCAAAGTCAAGCTCCAGCTTCCCCATCAGTGAGCTGGGTGGTCTTTGGTAAATCACTTCACCTTTGACTCTCATTTTCTCATCTGGAACTATCATACTTACCCTGTGGGGTTATTTGAAGAATCAAATGAAAAAACACGTAAAAGTGCTTTGTAACTGATCATGTTGGTAATAGAAATTGTTATATCTGATAGCTTTCCACTCCATCCATTCATTTAGTCATTCATTCATTTATTGCTGATACGTCTAGTTTCCTCTCTGGCAAAGTTTTCTAGAAGCCCCAATCTCTGCTCTAGAGAAGAGTTATTTTTCTACTCATGATGTCTCTAAAATAGCCACAACACTCTGAATTTTCTAAAGCACTACCATAATGTATCACAAACCCTTGGAAGGTAATGGTAGACCACTCATTGTTCATGCCAACCATCCTTCTTCCGTTAGCATCTTGTGGGTCCCGCTGGACCTGCCAGGGGCACGCTTACAGCTGAGTCCGTGTCCTTCACAGGCCCTACATCTAATCCTAGAGGAGGTACTCTGAACTCAAGATGCACATCCGTGACCAGATAAACTGGTTCTAATGGACACATGACCCAATCAAAGCCACTTAAGTATAATCAGACATTTGTTGAGATATTAGAAGATAGGCTAAATCTTTTCCTTTGATCCTGGGATGACATACAAGCCTGCAGTTATCAGCTACCATGTTAGGGTCATGTGGAGGCTGATAATAAAACCAGCATGAGGGAAGGAAGAATTGAGAAGGAGAAAGACATCAAGCCCTGAGGATATTCATAAAACCTCAAGCTCTAGTTGGATTTGTTTCGAGGACTGCCATAACCAAGTACCACAACGTGAAACTACAGAAATTTATTCTATCACAGTTCTGGAGGCCAAAAGTCCAAACTCAGGTGTTGGGAGGGCCCTGCTCTCTCTGAGAGCTTTAGGGGATAATCTGTTTCATGCCTCACTCCTGGCTTCTGGTGTCACTGGAAATCTTTGGCAGTCCTTGGTTTGTAGACACATTACTGCAATCTCTGCTCCATCTTCACATGCTGTTCTCCCCGTGTGTGTGTGTCCATGTCTCTGTTTTCTCTTCTTTTAAGGACACCGATCATTGGATTAGGACCCACCTAACCAAGTATGACCTCACTTTAACTGGGTTACATCTGCAAAAACCCTATCTCCAAATAAGGACACATTTACAAACACCCGGGATTAGCACTGAGACATATCTTTTTGTGGGACACAATTCAATCCTCAACACCAGCCATCAGTGAAGTATAAACTATACTAGGATTTTTATGAATTTTTTCCATTTCAATTGTATAAACCAATATATTTATCCCCTTTTATTTAAGCTAGTTGTGAAGGGACAAGCCTTCACAAATTCTAATTGAGAGTTCTAATTGACAGGGACACTGTGCACCATCCCATAGATAAATGTGACACATGGGGGCTATCTCCACATGGCTCCAGCCTCTTGGCCAGTCCTGCTCTGTCCCTCGGGCTCACATGCCTCCCCTCCTCCGGGAACAAGACACCAGGGCCTGATCTGATTCAGCATCTTTGCTCCCCAAGACTTGACCCAGTGAGTCTGGTCCAAGGTGAACATGAAATGTTTATGGTAACTAGCATCCTTATTTTCCCACAAATTTTCCCAACTGGACCCATAATCCTAGACCACTACCAGCTCATTTGGAATGTGTCTTCTCTTGGAGAATTGGTACAAGCACATTCAATAGACCAGCTGGTGCTCCAGGAAAATACAAGTGACATTAACAAGCCCTGGGCTCTTATGCCTATACCAGCACTACATGACACACACAGGAATTGTACCCACGTATACCCCAGTGCAAAAACAAAAATCACAAATATGCTTACGAGTGTAAAGGAATCTTGGGGAAGTACTTTAGTCTAGGTCTGGTTTGAGCCAAGGACTGTTGGTAGAAAATCTGGGGTCATTGCAGGAGTAACCAGGAAGGGATCATCATGGAAACAGTTTTCGATGGAGGAAGTATTTTTTAGGTAAGTGAGTCTCTTTTTAGTCCTACCCTACGTGAAACCTTCCCTTACATCACTGAGACCTTTTAACTTCCTCTTCTTGGTGTAGTGACATAGCCAGTGCAGAACTAAGATAAACGAGTCCTCATATGATCCAGGTTCCCCCTTTTATTCATGGAAAACAAGTGTTGGCTTTTTTTCTATTTAACTCTCTGCTGCCTTTTTCCTCTCTACCCTCTTTCAAGCCAAAAGATATTAGCAACTGTTTCATGATTGTCCAAAAATCTCAGTGATCCACCCTTCTCATCTAGCTGAGACTTCTACTGCCCTCTCCGAGGCAGCCACATTCTGCCTTGCCCACCCTTCTGTAGAACCACACGGACAGGATGGGTGACCAAGAGGGAAAGGAAGGTGTAGCCCATGCATGTGTTCCAGTCTTATTGCATTAACCTGATGGAAGTTTCACAGTAAAGAAGATTCATCTTCTGGGATGAATCATATTCTGTCCTTCACCACCAGTAATATGCTTTTCTTTTGACATGTTTTTCATTATGTCATCCTTTGCTTAAAAACTGCCGAAAGGATAAAGCTCAAGCCGTTATGGTTTGGCATTCAAGTTTCTTCACAATCTGTTCCCAGCCTCCTTTCTAACATTACCTCTCAGCCCTCTGCTGTATAATTCTCCCTCTAGGTCACTGTTACCCATCAGTTCCCCAAAATGCTTAAGGATTCCTGCATCTGGCAAAAGTTCTGTGTTGATCGTGGAATGACCAGTGCCAGGCCCAGGACTTGGCACATATTTGGGACTTAGAATTACTTATTAATGAGTGAAAGTGTAAATTTGAGAGACACCTGAAAACCAGTTTCATGTCTTTCATAGTTTGAATAGAGCCCATAAAAGTGATTCAACCAGGTCACGTCATAGAGGTGCCAATGGGGACAATCTGACTTTTCTTTGTTGCTAATTACATACGTTGTTTTCTCCTTTCAATGTTTTAGTGCTTCTGTATTTAATGTACAAATGTTTCCTTTTTTTCCCTAAAAGTACATTCTTAAATCTCTCTTACAACAGATGGCATTCCAAAATGAAGGAAGGGAGTGACACACGTTGTCTCCTTCACGGGTCCATGAGGGTCTGTGGCTGCACAGATTATATCACCCAGGCCATCCATCAACTCCAGCCGCTCCCCCTCCTAAGGCACTCTGCTCTCCTCAGTGCCCCCTTGCTCTGTGGTTCATTATCACACAAGATGGTAGAGGCAGCAAACACAACTCTGCCGGATAGGAGACTAGCAATGTACATGGAAGACAGCTTCATAAAGCATCAAGGACAAGAAATATCTGTGTGGTAAAGTAGTCTCATGGAGGCCATTAACCTGCTCTCCCACAGATCCCTTCGTCCACAGGACAGCCCATGATTTGCCACAGCTGGGCTCTTCTAAACTAGATTTCAAGTCCGATCTATTCTCTGAAATCATAGTCTTACTTCCGCTTTCTCCCTTCCTTTGGAAGTCATCTTAAAAGAGCACCGGTCTTGTGATGCATGTCTGTCCTCGCCCCCGCAGTGTCACCCAGAGATGAACTATATATCCTCTTTCATTATGCATTAACGTAGGTTGTCAGGGCTCCTAGCACGACAAAAGATGGTACTACATCTTCCTGAAAAATAACCACTCATTATTATTAGTTGCAAATATCAACCATGCCCATCCAGTGTCACTCCATTCCAGTGTCATTTTCTCCCTCCAAACCTGGTGCACCTTCTTTAACAAGAGTGTGAACCCAATGATGTTCGGTATGAACAGATGTAGCACTTTAATGGATGTTCTTACTCCAGGTGAATACGGGATTGTGCTATATGCTCTTACTCTAGAATCTAACCCAAGGTCCCAGTCAATGAAAGAAAAGTGCTGGACCAAAGTCTATTTGCATATTTTCTCAAAATACCTCCCCAAACAACCACAGTCTATTCACAACTTTAAAAGCTAAAGTTGTGATCTACTGTATTCACTTTTTATTTCTCCTCAATCACTCTCTCTGTGCTGAAATGTACAATATAGGAAGGGATGAGAGGAGGACCCATTGTTGGATCCCAGCGGAGGACATCAGTCCACAGAAAAGTAAAGCTGGGTTAACAAGAATTGGGCTATCTCTACCCACTTGTGGCTCCACCGTGAACCACCCTGTGAATGTCTTTATTAAGCCCCCTGTACCCCCCCACGACTGTACCTTGGAAACAGACTAAAATGGACACTGTTTCCTCCCGACTAACCCTAGTATGACAAACACTAATATGGACATGGTCTGCTTTTGAGTCTTTTAGTAAAAGGCACGTGATAGACACATGGTTTACATGGGTCCTTTTGTTAATCACAAGTAATCAGTGCCAACTGGACAGTGGCAGGATGCTCTGTGGTGCCGGAGAACTGAGTGGTAAATGGAATTTTAAATTGTGAGTCATTATAACTGTAATTGTGATATGGAGAAGGCCTGCAAGAATGTGATTCAACCTGGCGGACAATGAAAACCCACACTCTGAGGGACTCTGCTGTACTTGTCCAGCAACCCATGACTGTGCAAAGAGGTTTTACAAAGCACACTAGTGATGATACAGGGAGGTGACATGAGCTAGGCAGGCCGCGGTCATCAGGTTTAAATTCCTCACTTTATAGCTACCTCTCTGCTTCACTGAAACATTTTGTGAAAAAGTGGTATGTAGGGCAGGGGGACATGACAAGATACGGAATCCTCTGTCAAATGAAGTATTTCACTATTTCACCACTGGCCTTATTTCCAAAACACTCTATCCATTTTTGTTGTACAAGCACAATTGATGCAAAAGTAAAATTACTGGTTTGGAAAATAACAAATACCTACAGAATATGCTGAAAACCCTTTCAAAGTACTTGAAGGAACAATGCATATCAGTTTCAAGGTATCTGAGTGAGTTTACCGGCATAGCATAGTTCTCCTATTCACCCTATCAATCAGTTTACTTCTTTAAAAATAACAACTATGGTATGATTTTTCAATGACTCTATTCCATGGACCAACAGAAAAAAAAAGAAGAAGAATGCAAAGAGATTGCTGTCTTTTTTTTTTTTTTTAAAAGAGGTTTGAGAGATCTTCAGGGTAAATCATGTAAGAACCATGTTCAATAAACAAGCACATATATTATAGAATTACATCATCAGCTGACATACAAGGAGAAGCCGAAGGTTAATTGCCATGGTTTACTGCATCATTCAAAGTAACCTTGTGCAAGAAGATTTAACTTGACAATTGTTTGAACTTTACAGTCTGAAATTTTATCCACTTGTTTGATGAGTACTTTTTAATTACTCCTCTAGGGGTATTAATATTGTTTTCTTTTTTTAATCACTCTCTGAAAGGAATAGTGGTTTCATGTTTTCCCCCTTCTTTAGAATAACTAAGTCCCTGCCTGGCTAGCCCAACGACACTTTCACTTTCTTTACCTTAAGTAACTAAGAGAGAAAACAAATATCAAGATAGACCTCTAAGAACTCAGGCTGAGGAATCAGACTGCCTGATTCAAATCCCAACTCCACCAGTTAGCCAGCTGTGTAACTGTGAGCAGATTACGTATCTCAATCCCCAAGGCTCAGTTAACTCATCTGTAAGGTAGGAATAACAATAGTACTGATCTTGGAAGATCTATTGGAAGGATTAAAACAGCTAATGTATGCAAATTGTTAGTTCAGCACTTGGCAGATGGTTAGCACTCAAATAATATTGTGTTACAATTATTTTTGTTTAAATACTATTGTGTTTACAATGAGAACAATTTCGGAAATGCTGTGTTCTCTGATCCACAGTACCTAAGGTGGAAATGAAGCAGGAATAACAAATCTACTTTCATACACAATACCATGCCCCAAGGCCGCAATACCACTGCCACTGTGCAGAACTCACCAAGTGAACAATTCACTGAGCACCTTTGCAATTAACAGGGCAAACACTGGGTGCCACTCAGAATACACAAAAGGGGTGGTGCAGCGCTATCTGGTGAGAGAGGACACACACACACACACACACACCCCTAACTGTTATCTTGTTAAATGGCCACATACATGTGCTGGTTCTCACAGCATCTTTTATGGCAGGCAGACGAGAACACCGCATTAGCCGAAAGCCACAAATGCAGAGATTTGCTTCAAAGTAAGACGGCATCTCGGTGAGAGCCACAGACTAAGGCCTCTGTGGCTTAAACTGGAGGTGCTGTTGTAGCAGTAGCCTCATTAAAGGGGGTAAGCAAAGGACCAGTGACAGCAAACAGTGGCGGATGGCTTTGCAATGCCACCAGAACTCCAATCTTAGAATCTGAAAATGTTCCAGTTGAGAGGAAACCTTAAAAAAAAAAAACTAAGTGCGACTCAGTTTTCTCACAGTAGGGTCAACGATGCTTGTTCACACACGTGGACGCCGCTCAAGGACCCTCACAGACTCCCTTCTTGCTGGACCGCTCTTGACTGCCAGAGGTAAGGGAAGAAGCCAACAGCATCCCAGAAAGGAGATGACTGACAGAGAACCACACCTACAAAACAAGCCTAATTGCCTCTACCTCTCAGTTCTTCCTTTCAAATTGCCCACTCCCCCCGCCACACACACACACACACACACACACACACACACACACACACACACACACACACTAATGAATACATACAAATTGATGGTTATAAAACACCAAACATCAGAAATCCTCCTGTCCCATGGTCCAAATCTGCCCTAGCTGCTTTCTCCCTGGCCTGCTGGCCACAACCACAGCTGGGCTCCAGAATTCACCCAGAGGTTCTCTGCCCTTCTAAAATGTCTTATCTGGGTCATTCACCATGGGCCACCTTTAGAGGCAGGGAAGGATTGAAGAATCAGGAACAAAATCTAAGTGCCCAGTACCTGGACGAGCACAGGGTTGGGGCGAGGAGAAGGGAGGCATATCGGAAGACTGGATACTTGGACTTCAGCAGGAGACGCCCCGGCTCCCAGCCACAGAGGGTCCACAGCCCAAGCCAGGGAGTTCCCGCCGCCTCCAATTGAGCCAACCGAACCCCAGACGGCGGGCATCGCCGCGCTTACCTTGGCCCAGGAGACAGTGTAGGGGATCTGCGGGTACCGGGGGGCGGTACAAGGCAAGTCCACATCCTCTGAGCAAGCCACGGTCATTTCCCACGCTGCGGGCGTCAGGCTGCAGGCTACAAGAGGGAGAGAGCTGCGTGAGCAAGCGAGGGAAGGGGGTGTTGCGGGGCGGCGGGGCGGTGGGGGAGGGCGGAGGCCGACAGGCAGCCCCGGTACCTACCGCAGCTCAGGAGCAGGAGCTGGAGGCCGCGCGACATGGCTGGGGGCTGCTGGCCTGTGGCGCGCTGGCGCCGCGCCGCGCTCTTGTACCCGCCGGTACAGGGACTTCCCCGGGCACCGGCCCAGGGGAATCCCCGCGGGCGGCGGAAGCAGGCGGGGAGCCTCCCGGAGCCGGCAGCCAGCGGGGCGTCCCCTCCCCCGCCCCAGCGCCCGCCCCGCGCGTCCCGCCCCCGCGCACCCTCCCGGGCGCCCCCAAGCTCGCGTCCCTGCTGCTCCCTGGCCGCCGCGACAACAATCCCCGCGTAACGCCCGGCGCTTGGGGCTTTGCAAACCGCGCTCGCACGCGTGACACCGTTCCACTGACCCGCATAGCAGAGCCAGGAGCCATGCCCGCCGAAGCTTTTATAGCCTCTTCAAGGAGGTGAAACCAGATTCAGAGAGGTTGAGCAGCTTCCCCAGTCGCACAGCCGGTCCGTGGTGACGTCACTGGTGAACCCAGGTCCTGGGTCTCTCCAGATTCCGAGGTAACCAAAAACTCATTAGACTTCCCAAGGAACCTGGCAAGTCTGTAGTTCCTGGCTCCCTGCCTTCTGGCGTGGATTATCACTCAGTTTCATCCAGTCTTTTAAAATTATTTCAACAAAGGACACCATCTCCTAGTAAAATAATAATTACACACTGAGAATTTGGGAGAAAGACAAAAGAAAAATCTAGAAGAAAACAGAAACTACCTATAATCTATCCAGAAGTAATTTATGGTAACACATTTTAGTGTCTTTGCTTCAGTGCATGGGTAGATATTTTTGTCAACATACAACGTTGTAACCTACTTCATTTTAGTTTAATATTTTGCAAGCATTTATACATTATTCGAAGTTTCCACAGTAGCATTTTGTTGGCTGCATAATATTCCATCCTATAGTTGTACCATAATTAGAACCAATTAATGTTAGACGTTATTAGTCTAGTGTTCCTAGACCAATAGTGTTAGTGTTAGGTTGTTTCTTTAATTGTTAATCACTAAGAGGAACTTTCATAGCCAACCTTTCTTCTAATAGTGGTCATTTTCTCAGAATGAGTACCTAGAGGAAATTGTGCTAGGTCAAAGGGAATTCACAATTTTGTTAAATAATCCCAAATTATCTCTACTGAAGTGTCCTCAATCTATATTCCCACCTGCAATGTATGCGAGTGCTTGTTTCCCAGAACTCTTGCCAACATACATTGTTAATCCAACTTCCACCTTTGTCCATTCAAGCAGTTGAAAAGAATGGCGTCAAAGTGGTTTTAACTTACCCTTGGAAGTGGTTACACCAATTGATAGTCATACCTTATAAGTCACCAAGCTAACTTTTTAAACTTAGGATATCTTTAGGCATACACAGATAAGTTTAGAAAATAGAATCGAACATATCTGTATGCAATATATTCTTAATAAAACATCTGTTCCTTGCTAGATCCCATACCTGGATATTTAAGCTTTCTTCTGATTTTTCAGTTATAAACAATGTTGTATGAAGCTGGGGATATTCAAACCCTCTGGCCCAGCAATTCCACCACATTAGTAGATAGTTTCATGCTGACTTCCAAAGTGGGTATCCATTTACACTCCCTCATCAGGGCTTGGCATCATCAGATTTCTGATTTTTTTAAAAAATTTTCGACATGTAATGAGTGGGAAATATTAGTTCCTTTTTGTTTAACTTACATGACATTGATTACTAGGAGGGAGGAACATGTTTTCCTATGTTTCGAGGCCATTGGGTGTCCTTTTGAGGATTGTCTATTCATATCTTTGGCCTTTTCCATTGCAGCTGTTTATAAATTCTGGGCCAAATCCTTTCTTGGTTATGTGCATGCCAACTATCTTCTCCAAGCCTAAGGTTTGTATTTTTCACTTTGTTTATATCTTTAATGTACTTACAAAGATGTTTTAAAAATATTTTAATGCAGTCAAATGTATTGATCTTTTCATTTATGGTTTGTGCTTCTGGTGTTGTGTTTAAGAAATACTTTCCTACCCTGAGATCATAAAAACGCTCTCCTTCATTTTCTTCCAAAACTTTTAAAGTCATGCTTTGTCATTTGTAAGTCTTTAATCCATTTAAATATGGTTTGATGTAGGAATCTAACTTATTTTTTCCATATGGATAATCAGTTGTTCCAATGCTGCTTGTAAAAGTTCTTATTTCTCCACTGATTTGAAATAATATCTTTGTTATGTACAGATTTCCGTATGTGTGTGGGCCTATTTCTAGACTCTACTCCATGTCTCTCTGTGCTAATATCACACCTTCTAATTATTCAATTGAACTATAGTTAAATCTTGGCTATAGTGGTGGAGTGAGCGAGCCCTCCTCATATGTTGATCTTCTTCAAAATTGTCCTGGCATTCTTGGATTTTTGCTCTACCTTATACATATTAGAATCAACTTGTGAACCTCAAAAACCTCGTTTGAATTTTAATAGGAACATATTCAATTAATATGAAAAATTTGACAATGAGTGGGAAATACTAGTTCCTCTTTCTTTAATTTACATGATATTGATTATTAGGAGGGAAGAACATGTTTTCATTTACACGAAAAACTTCGCAGAAAATTAAGAAGTTAGAAATTGATTCTACAAATCCATCAAAATTTACTATCTTTGCATTTACTTAGATCTTTAAGAATGTTTAAAAGTTCATACACAAAAGTTTCTATATTTTTTGGTAGATTTATTCCTAGTACCTTTATATTTTGGTTGCTATTTCCACATATACTGTGTATTTTTCAAGCTATATTTTTCTAGCTGCTGGTTGCCATTGAATAAAAATTTACGTTTGTATAACCAGTGATCTTGACAACCTTTCTTATTAATGTTAACAATTTGTTCTTGTACTCTGCATTGAGACACTTTTGTAGTCATCAATTATTCAGAGGGGTTTTCTCACCCCAAATATCCAAATACATGGTTTGGTTTTCACTGTTGTTCTTGTTGTCTAGCAATTGAAGACATTCAAGGACATGGTCTGTATGAGTCTTTGCTGATTAACAAGAAATGCTTTGTGGTCATATGTGATCTTTTGGTCAATGTGTCAGGTGTTCTTGGAAAGCACGTGCTTTCTCCATAGGGGTCTCTGATCACACTTGCTCATTGTGTTGTTCAGGTCTATTTCTTTACTAAGTTTGGGTCATCCTCAACTTTAATTACTGAAAGAGATGTGTTAAAATCCCCCTGTGACTATGCTTTGAAATTTTACCA
This sequence comes from Rhinolophus hipposideros, assembly GCF_964194185.1. Taxonomy (NCBI): domain Eukaryota; kingdom Metazoa; phylum Chordata; class Mammalia; order Chiroptera; family Rhinolophidae; genus Rhinolophus; species Rhinolophus hipposideros. Next base: position 14,762,740 of record NC_138054.1, on the reverse strand, counting down.
ACTTTTTCCCTCATAGAACGATGCTATGTTTTAGGTGCCTTCAAGTTATTATTATACTTCCCAGGGAATTGTTCTTTTTGTCTTTATTTAGTGACATTTTTTTCCCTAATATTCTATTTTTGCTTCCAATACAACCTTTTCTTCTCTAATTATAACCACACCACTTTATTTGGGCTAGTAGTTTGCTGGTATTTTCTATATTTTTACATTCAACAATTTTTTGTCCTTAAGTTCTAATTATGTCTTTTTTGTAGCACACCGTTAACTTTCTAATTCAATACAACTAATGATCTGTCTTTCTAATCGAGAGTTCAATTTTACCTTTTTTCTGAATTGTTACATTCAAATTTCTTTCATCTTGTTTCATGCTTCATACTTAACCTCTAATTCTTTTTTCTTTCTTGCACTTAGTTAATATTGACCAAATATTTCATATTTAATGGTGTTTTCTCTACTGGTTTGAAAATTATATGCACAATTTCTCATCTTAAGTGATTACCTTTACATAATTTTTAATAAGCATAGCTGATTTAATAGTCTAAAGTTAATCAACATTGCCATCTTTCTCCCCAAAATGCCCGAATGCCTGACTCTTCTCAGCTCCTGCCCATCTTACATATTATTGTGATCAGTGCCTTCATTCCACCATGTTTTTCTACTCCTCAATTGTGTGTTTTATATATGAAATATGTGTTCAAATCTATCTAATATCATACATCTTATTGCTGCTTTTCAGGGTCAATTTCTTCTGAAGTACATTCTTGGGTAATTCTTTCAGCAAAGATCTGTTAGTGGTAAACATTCTTCATTTATTTGAAAATGCTTATTTTGCCCATATTCTTAAATAATTCAGTTGTAATATAAGTTGGTTATTTTCTCCAGTTGGAATATGTTATTCCATTGTTTTCTTGCTTCTGTTGTTGCTATTGCAAAGTTCTGCACAATTTGAGACTCATTCCTTTGAAGGCAATGAGTCATTTTTTGTACAAATGCTTCTAAGATCTTGCCTTTCTATTTGGTGTTGTTTTAGCTGTACTATGTTGTGTCAGTAGATAATTTTATATTATTACCTTACTAAGGTTTGTAGGTTTTATTAATTCTGAAAACTTCACATTTATTCTTTTGAAATATTTTCTGACCTCCATTTTCTCTGTTGTTTCCTTTTAGGATATTATAGAATACTCGGGAAATGTGTGTTGGACCTTCCCATTCCACACGCCATGTCAGTAAGCCTCTCTTCCACATGTCTCTCTTCATATCTCCACGCAGTTCTCTGAATATTCCTCAGATCTGTCTTCCCATCTACTAGTTACCATTCAATGATATGCAATCTTCAGTTAAACAGTTTTCGATTGTAATATATATTTTTTAATTTCTGAAGTTATATTTGAATTCTTATTTAACTCAGTCTGTTCTTTTCTGATGGTGTCTTATTTTTTCATTGTGTTCTTTATTACTTCTTTTATGACTTACGTAACTTTAAAAATGTTTATTTTGTAATCTACTTGATATTTATATTATCTGAAGCTCTCAGGATTTTAATATTGATTTTTGCTGTTTACTAACTCTTGTTTTTTTATGGATTTTTTTGTGTGTGTGTTGTAATTTTTTATTGTAAGTTAATCTTTAGTTGGGACTTCATATAAGGGAATCCTGAAGAACCTGGGCAGAGGATGTGGCCTCCTAGAAAGATTTTACGTTTGTTTCAACCAGGTGCCCCAGAGGTATTACTAGTCTGTGATATTTTATATTAATATTATAAATATTGTCATATTAATATCGTGATAGGGTGTGTCCTAGACTACTCTAGTAATGTACATTTAATTATATCCATGTGAGAACTTTGTGATTAAGAATTTTAAGGGGAGGCTTTTAAAAAGTCACCACCAACAAAAAACAAGCTTCCTGGTCATCTTACTGTGTGAGTAAGCACTTATTTTTAGTTCATCCTTACACTGGGGGAAAAGGTCTCAGTTCCAACTTTCTCTTCTCCTTGGTCCCAGACTTCCTCTTGTGGGCCTGCTGGTCATTGAAGCCTTAGCTCCTTGATTCCCCAGCCGATTTCCAAGCCTGGACAACTGCTCTTTCCCACACACACCCCTGTACCCTTTCTTCCACCCCCACCCTCAGCAGCCCCAGTGCCGACTCATGCAGGTTCATAGCTCTTTTTTCATTTTGACCCTCCAGATTGCCCTTGCTTTTTTGCAGGTACAGCTAGACATTAGTTAAGCTTTATTCATTATTTCTAGAAATTTACAAAAGGTATTTTTTTATATTACACAGAAAACCATATTGCTGGAAATAAAAGCATCCAATCTAGTATTTACTAAATACTAGAAATGTGACCTAAAAATGTGGCTTCACAGAAACTCCCTTTTAACCTACTGAAATATCCAAGTATGTTTTCACACTTAACCATATTCTTCCTCATCTTCTAAAGAGTCCCTCATACTGAAGTATGAACATATTTCTGAGAAGGCAATCTATAGGAAACATTCTCAGGTTAACTACTGGCCACAATACAATAACATAAATAATAATTTAAATAATTTAAATATTTAAATAAATTAAAATTTTTAAATAATAATTTAAAGAAACTTCACAGCACGTATCAGAAGTGGCAGTGATTGTGGAAAAGCAACAACTCCAAGTGCTAACTTGGGGTCTTTCTTGAACAAGAGATCGGAGTTTACAGCTAGGTTGATGTTCACTGACTGGAAAGGGACAAGTGACTTCAAATGAAATGTTTATAGTCTTTCTGAAACTACTGGCTGTCACCTTCATGTCTTTCTGCTCTGTTAATTTAAAAAGAGAAAACCCCTAAATCATTAGAAAACATTGTGATTACATGTTCTCACTGCCACTGGCAGTCATTCATTAACCTTGAGCATAAAATAAAGACAGCCAGTGCTATCAGCATGTATGCTGACTCTCAACCCCTCCTTTTTCTTATTACTTACATCAGGACTGTGGCTTTGTAATTTTATTTCTCTCAGAGAGCATGCCAGTAGAGCATGTTATAACATTTGGAACGCAGACATCTGAACACCTGGTCAAAATGTGGAGGCCAGGGAAGGAGAAAGCTCTTTTAATATAACTAAATGTGACATTAGTTCTCCTCACCTACCCTTCTCAGGACAGGCACACAAGGAGAGGGAGGCATTTTAATTCACTATTAAACATTCACTGAGCGGCATGTAGGTTGTAACTGGGAAAAGATTGTTCTCAAGAAGTTTACATGGAAGGACACTATTTCTTAAAGTGGACCTTCCTTTGTCTGTCGATTCTACACAATTTCTCTTCTGTAGGGCTGAGGCTGAGGGTGAGGGGTGTGGCAGATAGGGGTGGAGGGCAGTTCAACGGGGAGGGGAGGAATTAGTGAGGAGAGCATTCAGGGAAGGCAGAGATTGGATGAGGGGAAAAAGGAAATGAGAGTAAGCCATGCTCTCTAAGCAAAAGTCCCCCAGGAGGGGCTGCTGAACACATTTTTTATATTATCTTTAGACACCTATGAAATGTCACCAATATGCACAAAAGTTTTGTGATTGACTAGGAAGAGTGCTGCTGCCTGATGGGGGCAGGGGGCAAAACCCATGGTTGCTGCCCTGTGCTCCCTCCCATCTCTTTGCCCTGATTCTTGCCTTTTGGGTTGACTGATTTGACAGGTGATGATCTCCAACAAAGGGGGAAGGTGGGATTCTCCTTTGCTCCAATGGTGCCTTCTGACCCTCCTCTCGAGAGAAGGGTTTTTGAGAGAAAAAAAATGCACTTGAACTAATCCTGCCAACAAATCTACCATAGCAGCTACCAATTGTTGAGCCCTGTCAAGACTCGAGCTTTGTGGTAAGCACCTTCTGACTCTTCGCCCCCAAATAGCCTGATGTGGAGAGCACTTCTCAGCTGGTCGCAGAGTCTTGGGCGCCCACTCCCACAGCACTTTCCTCAAAACCATAGGTTGTTCGCATGCACCCGCCACCACTCACTCTTCTCCCAGCATCTGCGCCTGCACATCTGAGGGCTTTGAGAACCACAGAGAGGCTGAGAGGGAAGCCCAAAACGTAGCTATGTAAATTATGAGTTTTAATAAACTTCCCCAGTAGGTTTTTCCCTTTGGGCTATTTCTTAGTCACCCTGTACTTTCCAGCTATGTGCTCATTTGTTCACTTAATGAACAAAATAAATAGAAATAACTCTTATTCCTGTACTTTTCTTGCTTGCTTTTTTTTCCCCTCTGAGAAACTAGAAACATTTAGAGACATGACTCATCCTCTGTGAAGAAGGAAAGAAGCAGGTGAAATGATTCTCATGTTGACCGAGGAAAAGAAACCACACTATTTAAGGAAGTTGCACAAAAACAAAGCACAGAGAAACTGGCCTCGGGCTTAATTGGAGTCACTTTGGAGAACCATCCTCTCCCTTACCTGTGTTCTTCACAGGTACACCACAGTCCTCCAAGGAGCCCATGGAGAAAACCTTCCACCAAATGAATACCTTGTGTTATGGCGACATCTATGCTGGAGTGCCCTGTTCCCATGCTCCTCCTGTATCTTTGGTCTTGCTCATCCATCCCTCTAGAACCTTCTTGCCCTGAATCATAGCCCAACTGTCATGCAGGGGACCCTGCTCGCTGCGCCATTTGTCATGCGGGGCAGCCTGCGGGGTCTCAGCTCCCCCTCGCCACATAAGAACGCAGTATATGGTGAGGCCAAAAAGGAACACCCACGGAGCCATAGGTAGGGGAGTCATACCACTATATTCTCACCAGCGGCTGGGTTAGAGACACAGGAGGCAGGAGCCACACAGTCCACAACCAGCCGTCCTAACTGCAATCCGTGCTTGCCAGCCACCATCTTGCTAGCCCCCATTTTCTGCTAGCGTAGCCACAGCAGTTATATTAGTGGCCAGTGGCTCACTGGTTACAGCTGACAGCCAACTAGCCACAGCTAATGGCCATTCAATCACAGTTGATGGCCATTTACTACCCGAGTGAGCACCTTTCCACGTGAGGGCGAGAACCTGGAAACTGCATTCCTGGCTCTGTCCCCACACCAACTTTCTCCTTCATTTCATTCAAGTCTGTTCAAATGTCACCTTTCCAGAAGAGTCTTTCTTAACCACCCTGTATGAAAGAGCTTACCCCTATCACCAACTTGACCTGCTTTATTCTCCACAGTACTTCTCACAATCTGACATTACCTCACATATTTGTTTGCTTTTTGTATTTTGTTCCCTCTAGAATTTAAGGCTTTGTCTTATTCTTTTAGTCTCAGATCCTAGAACAACATTGGGCATATAGTAGGTACTCAATAAATGTTTGCTGCATGGATGAATAAATGAATGCAGATGTACTTGAGAGGGGTATTTCGGAAGTTTGCATTATTAGCTTCAATTTTCATCCCTCTTTGATAACATGCTGTGAGAGTTTAGGCCAATTGCAAAATTAGGGAACAGCCACACAGGACAACTGCCCTCGCCTCTGATACGAATTCAAGTCCAAGGGGATTCCCAAAACCACATTCATTTCTTATAATTTACGAGAATGACTCACAGAACTCACTGATAAGTGTTATACTCAGAGTTGTGGTTTAGTACAGGGAAAGGATACAGATTTAGCTAAGGAAGAGATGTATAGGGCAGAGTCTGGGAGGGATCCAAATGCAGAGTTTCCAGGCATCCTCTCCCCGTAGAATCACGGACAACATTACTTCCTCCTGGCCGTGATGTATGACAACACACATGCATTATTGCCACCCAGGGAAGCTCATTCAAGACTCAGTGTCCAGAGAGTCATTTGGGATTCGGTCGCATACTTATTCACATGTCTGATCTTTAGGCTCCAGTCCCTCCAGAGGGAGAATTGATATCACTGTCTCCACCAAAACCTCCATCATAAATCACGTTGTTAGACTGTCCAGTGGCCAAAGCCCCTGGGCAAACAAAGATTCTACTATCAGGCATGACATTCCAGGATCCTAGCAATCCTCCCAGTAGCCAAGGGCAAAGATCAGACCTCTGTTTGGGTAAGGTGAACTCTTCACACAAAATTACAAGGGTAACTTTGCCATGCCTTTGAGCTGTGAGCAGGAATAGTACTCCACCTCTTGACCTTGAGTTTGGCCATGTGACTTGTTCGCCAACAGAACTAGGCAGAAATCAAGATGTACCAATTCCACTTTCTCTCTTGCACCCCTGTTATCACCATAAGGACATCTCCAGGCTAGCCCACTATTCCCAGGAAGACAATAAAAAACCATGTGGAGCAGAGCCATTCCCTACTTCGCCTCCAGCTGAGCCCAGCCTGGAACAGCTGACCTTCATCCAGTAGGCAGACCACCTGAACTAAATAAATGTTTCAACAAGGTTTCTTTTGTACGCCTGCAAAGATTCTGTGATTCACTTTTAAGCATTATCATGGCCATAGTTAACTGATAAAGATACCAAGCTACTAAGAATCACTAATATTTTTCTGTGAATATACTGATCCAATTAGAGCTCCTTTGGTTATCACTGAAACAGGGTAGCTTGTGGAAATGGACACAAGTTGACAAGGTTTGGATGGAAGCAGATGAGGAGGAAGGCTTGGAAATTCTAAAGCAGAGACTGCAAATACAGGTACCTACAAGGCTAGGAAGGTAACATGAGTACATAAAAAGAGCCAACTGTCGAGCAATAAACTTGACCTATGTGGGAAGGGAGACAATAGGGAGTAGTGGGGACAATGGCAAACAACAATAGCCTATCTAGAAAAAGCAGCCACTACTCAGCTCTAGTCAGTTGTTGCTATTGTGAAATGTTGACCCAGTGTTGCCAAATTTTTCAGGTTGTTTTTTAGAGAAACTGACAATTTAGATATGTATATGAAATTTCTGAAATGCTGAAAATGGTTTTTTTGTTGGTTCAAAACAAGATAAACCAAACACATTTATGGTTGTCACTGTGCAACCTCTCATTTATATCATGGCATGCGACATCTGGTGGCAGCAAGCTTGTCTAGTTCCTCACAGAAAAGATCCTGATGGGGTCTCACATAGGGCTGCATGATTGATTTCAGTTGAGGGAGGAAAAATCCTGCTAAGAGGAGAGAGGACATAACAAGTGGCTTCCAGAGACAAATTCTCCATCGCCATTTGGCCCAGACCCATTTCCATCACAGCTTAATTGGAATCATGTAAGTGTTACAGAATGGTCCATTAACATTTTTCTTCTTTGGGGGTATAACACCCATAGCATCCAGGCAAGGCATAAAGCATCTCTCTTAGTCATTTACATACATAACACTCTATATGCTGTCTGAGAACATTTCAAGAACTCCCAAGTACCCCAGGAGCAGCACCACAGGGGTGGGCTTGGCCAGGAGGAAAGGAGCAAGGCAGAAGACACTCCCAGGTCCCACACAAACTCCCTTTCTACCAGGCGCCACTCCAAACACTGACCCACTATTGTGCTCCTCTGTTTGCAGAATTCTGCTCTGCAGAACAGAGAACAAGAGGTGAGTGTTTTGTTTGATGTGCCTAAAAGCTATGAACATCAGCACCTGCTCTTTTCTCCAAAATGGAATTTAGCTGTAGACATGGTAGAGCAGTCAGTAAGCCTTATGACTGCCTTTCAGGTGTTTATTCTCTAGTATTGGGTCCTGGTGTTGACTTCCCTCTGCTCTACACATGCAAGTATCATTATCCCAGAGACAAGTCATTTGTAAGATGATGGTATTTGTTTAGCACCAGATGTTGCTTGCTTTCCCTCATTTCCTTACTATTCATAGCCCCGGGATGCTGCACAAATGATGGTTCTGAGAAAGGCCAGAAAAGGTGTTCCCTACCAGAACAGACCTGGGAGCAGCTGTTGGAGGGAGAGCCAAGATAGTAAAGCATTCATCTCTAATTGTAATGGCAGTGAGGGTGCTTCACACACAAAAGCATCTAAGGTTCATTAAGGGTTTTACTTTCAAGGATATATACCAGTAGCACCATGGAAAGTGCATTCCACAAAGACCCAAAAGAGAAAAGAAAGTAACATCTACTGAGTGGTACTCATCACACATATACATCACACCATTTAATCCTTAAAATAATTCTGGGGCCGGCCCGGTGGCTCAGGCAGTTAAAGCTCCATGCTCCTAACTCCGAAGGCTGCCAGTTCAATTCCCACATGGGCCAGTGGGCTCTCAACCACAAGGTTGCCAGTTCAGTTCCTCAAGTCCTGCAGGGGATGGTGGACTCTGCCTCCTGCAACTAAGATTGAACATGGCACCTTGAGCTGAGCTGCCTCCCGGAAGGCTCAGTTGGATGGAGCGTAGGCTCTCAACCACAAGGTTGCCAGTTTGATTCCTCGAGTCCCGCAAGGGATGGTGGGCAGCGCCCCCTGCAACTAAAATTGAACCAGCACCTTGAGCTGAGTTGCTGCTGAGCTCTCGCATGGCTCAGTTGGTTGGAGTGCGTCCTTTCAATCACAAGGTTGCCGATTCGACTCCCACAAGGGATGGTGGGCTGCGCCCCCTGCAACTAGCAATAGCAACTGGACCTGGAGCTGAGCTGCACCCTCCGCAACTAAGAATGAAAGGACAACAATTTGAAGCTGAACGGCATCCTCCACAACTAAGATTGAAAGGACAATAACTTAACTTGGACAAAAGTCCCGAAGTACACACTGTTCCCCAATAAAGTCCTGTTTCCCTTTCCCAATAAAATCTTTAAAATAAATAAATAAATAAATAAATAAATAAATAAATAAATAAACAAACAAATAAATCTGATAGGTGATATTAAAATGTCTACTTTTCTACCTGAGGAAATTGATGGCCAGGTAGACCTGACCCAAGACCCAAGAGACCACTGTAAAGCATGGTAATCATGGGCCAGCCCGGTGGCTCAGGTGGTTGGAGCCATGATCCAAAGGCTGTGGTAACCGGTTTGAATCCCACATAGTCCAATGAGCTGTGCCCTCTGCAGCTAAGATTGTGAACAACAGCTCTCCATGGAGATGGGTTGGTGTGAGCTGCCGAGTGAAGCCCCGGGCTACCGTGTGCCGCTCCTACACAACTAGACTGAAAAACAGCGGCTTGAACCGGAGTTGGGGGGGGGGTGGAGGCGGAAGAAGGGGGAAAAAATGTCCCACAGTTAAACCTTCTTTCTTGGCTGGGACTTCAGAGTCTGTGCTCACTCTGTTGTTTGACTAGTAAGGAGCCCAATAGCCACACTCTTCTTTAGTGTCTTATAAACTTATTCTATGAGTGCCCTCTTGGTAACACAAGTGAGCATCAAGCTAAAAGAGAGAATTCAAATGTGTCCGTGGTCACTTACGTAATAGAGAAGCAAACAAGCTAGAGAGAGCTCCTCAAGAACGTATATGCAGTAGCTTACATGAAAGCAAAATATTATGATGTCATTAAAAGCTATCTTTATTATGTCTCATCGCTAACAGAATAGATTTTATCCTAAAGATCTAAACGTGATGGTGCAGTTAACTGACCACTATTGCAAAGACAGACTTGTGTGGGGCCAGGAGTCTAGAAGATATATTTGTACAAGGAGGTCAGCCAACCAGGACCTCCTGAGACATCATATGGAAGTAGAGATGGGTTCTTCTTACCTGTTCTCTTCAGTCCGGGTGAGAATGAGTCAGTAGGCTCCAAGTCCAGTACATACTTTTCTTCTACACCAGCTTCCAAATTACCGTACAACTACAATTGAAAAAAAAATGAATCTGAATTTTATTTCTAACATCTTAACTGACCATAGACCATAATCAAAGACCCAGATCTTACATTCCACTTGTCCCATTTGTCCCTTCACACACGGACCCCATGCTAAGTTCGTTAATCATTCTTGCTCCCTCAAAGATTGATTTTGATTCCATAACATTGTCTGTTTTTCCTCATGAAGACCTAAGGTCCTTCCTTTTGACAGGCCTTAGGAATGGTCAGCCTCAGCTATCTGGCCAAAGCCACACTGCGGTCACTGATTCAGCCAATGCTAGTTACAGTGTTGGTGTCACCAATTCAGCCAACGCTTGTTACGGTGTTGGTGTCACCGATTCAGCCAATGCTAGTTACAGTGTTGGTGTCACCGATTTAGCCAATGCTTGTTACAGTGTGGGTGCAGCTCACTTGGCTGGGACACACCATTTTCCAGGATCTAAATCCACATGCTGAGGATTCTCAGGAGGCCTGGATGGGAAAGGAAGCTTGAAGGAGGAGGGCGGTTTTCAACACTGAGGAGCTCTTGAAGAAAGAGCTAAGCCTTTGATTTTGGAGCCTCGGTAGGTTGCCCTAGGGATGTACAGTGCCTCCTCACATAGGCAGGTCTCCCTCTGGTTTCAGCAGGCTTTTGCCTATTGGACCCTTGGAGGGCTTCAGCTCACCCCCTTGAGTGTCTGTAGGACAACAACTCGTCTCTCCATTTACCTGGTCTACACTGCAGCAGAATCCCAGGATCTTTCCTATGGTGGAGCTCACACCCTCCCTTCAGAACATGTCTCATTTGGTTCTCTATGTTCTCCCTCAATCTCCCTCTGATTGCCTCTGAGTTTCAGGAATGGCAGACTCTACAAACCTAAAGACAAATCTCTTAGGCAAGCCTCTTAGACTCAGACTTCATAGCTAAATCCAACCCTGGAAGATTGCCAGTGGAACAGAAAGAAGGGGACATGAGGAGATTTCTAGGGCTGACAGGGAACAGAACTTCTTAGTGTTACTATTTTGCAAGTCCTCAAGGAATGATTCATTGAGATACCACCTGTTACCCTTCTCCTTGAAGTCACCTACCATCACACAGCCACTGTCCCCAATTCATGAAGATTTTAAGATCTGGCTCGCTGGGTCTCTGTCACTGCCCTCACAACCACAAAAGCAACCTCCCCTACATTCTGACCCTTTAGTCCTTCTACATCTGTGTTGACATCTTTTCTTCTACTCTGCCTTATCCACCCACTCCCAAGATCATACCCTAGGACCATTACCTCCCTTTTCAAAGACTCCAACGTTTCTTAGACCCCTTCAGGATCTCCAATTATTGACACCATCTTCCTCATATCCATCTTCCTCATATCCATCCCCCTCACCCACTGTCCTCCGTACCCAATTTGGATCTCTAGCCCATCATTCTGCTTGCTTGCATCCATGCTCCCTCTACTATTTAACCCCTCTCTCCACTTGTCAGACTTGTTTAGCTAAATATCAGCTCTGCTTAAACTCAGCTTCTTGCCTACTCATCTCCCAAGCCCAAACCAATGTATGAGGCTAGAGAAAAACACACAGCTATACTGATGGGTCTGGCTTTCTAATTATGAGCACATGCCCCAAGCAGGTCCTCAGTATTATCTGAGTAATTCCCTAGTCTCTTTGCAATCCTCCTCTGCAAAATGACTCCTTCTCTTCTCCCCTTTCTCCATTCTCAGCTGATGACCTTAGTTCTCATTTCACTGGAAAACCAAATCAGAAGAGAATTCTTCTTCTTACCAACTAATCTAACAACTTCCTAAACCTGTATCCCCTGTTACCTTGCAGACTTCTCCCCTTGTGCCTATTCAAAGACATCACAATGTTCCCCCCTCTCTCCTGACTCATCTCTCTACTTGGTCATTCCCATCAGCCTGCAGATATTCTATAATAACTCCTCTTGTTAAAAAAAAATTATCTCTGAAAGAGGAGTGATTCTACAGTATCTTAATACAACTTATGAAGCCTCTATAATCAAAAGCCTTTATAATCAAGGAGTAATGCCAACACCTAAAAAGACAGACTGACCAATGGAATAAAATAAAACGTCAAAGAATAGGCCCAGATACTTATAGAAATCTAGATTATGATGGAGGCGATATCCCCAAATCACTGAAGCTAACTCATATTGGGCTAACTGGGTAGTTATTTTTTAAAAATAAAATTAGATCTATTTCTGGAACTATATACAAGAATAATTGCCACAGGAATCCCAGATCTAGATGCAAAACGAAATTGCACAGGAACTAGAAGAAAACATGGATGAATGTCTATATAACCTGCCTAGGAAGAGATTTTTTTTTTTTAATATGACTAAAATCCAGATGCTACAAAAGAGAGATTGGTAAATTTGACTACAAAAAAAAGTTAAATAAAAAAAAGCTTCAGCATAGTCAAAATACAAATGAAAACAGACAGAAAAATATTTGCAGCATAGATTATACAGAACCAACATCTAACATTTTTTTGATTTTTAAAAATTGAAAAAAAACAAAAACATTCAATAGAAAAGTGGACAGAAACATAAACAGATCAATTCATTTAAAAAACACATAAAATTGGTCCTCAAAATATGAAAATATGATCAATTTTACTCATAATACAAAATGTAAATTAAATCAACATTGAATCGCTGTTTTTTTTTAATCCATCAGATAAAACATTTCAAGATCTTAACAATAGCCTCTGTTGGTGAGGCTAAAGAGACAGACACTCAGGTATGTTGCTGGTGGGATCCTTGTGGAGGGGAACTCAGTAATACCTAACAAAACTATGTATGCATTTACCCTTCCACCCAGCAATTCTACTTCTAGGAATTTACTTTGAATATATACTTCTAGCAATATAAAAATACAAATACCCAAGGTTATTCATTGCAGCGTTACTTATAGTAATTACAAAATATCGGAACACTCCTAAATGCTCAAGCACATAAAATCAGTTGCATAAAATATAACATATACACACAATGAGGTACTGAGATAAAAAAGTAAAAGGAAGAGCTCTGTGAATTGATAAGGAATGATTTCCAGGAGATATTATTCAGTGAGAAGACAAAGTGTAAAAGAGCATATAAAGTCTGCTGTCTTTTGTGTAAGAAAGAAGGGAAATAATAAGATTTGCATATATCTGTCCTCTTTATGTAAAGAAGCACAGGAAGTTCAAATAACAAAATAATGCAGTTGGTTTCCTACAAGGAATATGGCGGAATGGGGTAAAAGAGATATGTTATGGAGTAATGCTTCTCTAAGCACACCATTCTGTACAGTTGTGATTTGAGGTAGCATTTCAATGTTCTACATGTCAAAAAATACTATAAAACTCATAATATAGTTTAACACCTACTATGCCTTTGTCCTCCTTTGGTTGGCCTTACCTTGATTTTCCTGGGGGAAGCGCTCTCCTCACATGCTCATTCAAGGGTATTTCAGGTAGTGTGAGCGTATAACACAATTTTTCATTCTGCATTTTTCTGGCCGTAGAAACTGGTCCAGGTCTGAGCACCTAACACAAACTCAGCTAGCGATATGCCATAAGCCTTTAGCTGCTACTGTTCAGAAACAAGCCACCTTTCTTTGTTTTTGTTTTTTATTTTCACTAGGCTTGAATCCAAAGTTGTACACCTGGAGTGAAGCCACCTTGAAATGAAGCCCAAACATAGAGATGAGAGGTCTATCTCAAAATGAGAGGTCTAAGAGACCGATTTATGGCAATGTTGTTCAAGCTCCTGCTCTTTTTTTAATTAACTGTGTGAACCAATCATTTCAGCTCTGCCTTTGCTTGAGATGGGTTTTCTGTCACTGGCGTTCAGAGTCTCAACTGATACACTGGCTCAAGCCTCTCAATTTACAGATGTGGAGTCTAAGGCCCAATGAGGTGAAGAGCGAGGTCCAAAATCACACTAGAAGATTATTGAAAAAGTGGCAATATTCAGATTAAGTTCATCGCTTCTCGGCCTTTTGGCTAAGATCAAGTGTAGTATCAGATTAAGTTCAGGTTACAGACTTATTGTGGTAGATTGACTTCACCCCAGGCTTACCTGAGGGAGAAACAGGAAAAGGTGAAAGGGAAGGCAAGAGGAAGAAAGCTCAGTTTCCTCCCCTCATGGCCTCAGTGAGCAGGATCTCCATTAGCAGTGTAGGTGACCCGCCCCTGGCTGCTCACAGGCAGTGGATTTGATCAGGGACCAGAACATACCTTCAGGTGGAAACAGGAGACGTTCAAAGGCCTCCATGTGTAGCCACCAAGGCCCCAGGTGTGGTGCAATGAGCTTCATTGGAGAGCGCTAAGACTTAGCCCAGACAGACCTGTAGGGTGCAATAGACGCAGTATTCATGAGAATAGAATGAAGGTTCTGTTATTTCACACATACACACATCCGGATACGTGTTGAGAAAATTTAGCCTCTTAGAAATAAGTCACTGTGGCAGCAAGACCCATGGACTTTGAGTGGAAGATGAGGGTTCAGATCTTGGCTCTTCCATTCGTGTGGATGTATGGCCTTCTGCCTATGAAAGGAGGAGGATATTAACGCCCCAAAGAGTCAAATAACTGACACTTATGAGAAGCCTCTATCAGCCAGAGTCGTCCAATTAGTACCCACTGGCCTGAACACAGCCCACGGGCTGTTTAATTGGCCCTCATAGAGTTTTTTAAACAAGCCAGCCAGTGTTGAAAAATCAGAATATTTCACATAAAAATCCAGATTTTTGCCTTGATTTGAAAAATAAACAAATAAAGCCTGGGGACACTGACCAGACCTGCAACATATATGGCCCATTTTGTCCAGGCAAGAAAGGCTGATGTGCCCTCCAGTTCCCCCTCCCGCACCCTCTTACTGCAGCGGAACCTGGGGTGGGTTCCAGTGGCCACCTAACGTCTCACACTGTTACTTGTCTCATAGCAGAGAACTATCCCTTTGCACCCGTGTGTCCTCCGAAGTGGAGAAGCAAGGTTAGCCGAGAGGCCATGTTGTTCCCACCCCCACTTCCCACCAGCATCACTCATGACAGGATCCGCTTACTGCTGGGAGTCATCCGAGTTTATAGGCACAACTGTAAATGCAAATTGCTACATAAAGTTCATGGATTAAGAGAGGAAATGAGAATTAGGACTCAAGTTCAAGTTCCGTTGGTTGAGATACCAAACCTAGGATACGTACCCAAATAGGGAAAAAGCAAGGATTGGCAGGTGGACTAGTGGTGAGGTTGGTGGGGGAGGGGCGTCAGTGCAGGAGCAGGATCGAGGACAGAAGGAAGCAAGTTCAGAGGTAAGAAACTCAACCTCTGGGTACCTGGCAGGGGAACTAGTCGCGCTGATGGCCTAACTCTGGTTTCCTGGGAGTGTGAACATGTAGAGCTGGCTAGAAGACAGGAAACAAGGTATAACTTTAAAAAAACCTGGGTGATGGTCTAGTGGGTCCCCATGTGGAACCCACTAGAGACCAGGGTTGGTCTTAACACACTTATGGGGAAGTTCCTCTGAATCTAGTTTTATGCTTGGACAGAGGAAATAAAAGTTCTCAGTAAATTTGGTTAGAGATCTATCAAAGCTAAATTCAACTTCCAGCAGCAGTGTGCCCTGAAGGATGAGCCAGCCAGTGTTGTTCATGGCGCAGCTCATTCAGTACCAAATCCTGGTCCTCAAACGCAGCTGATGTGTTCGTATAAGATAGCATGCTTCCTATACTGTAAGGTGTAATCAGATACCTTATGGTAATTTTTAGCTCATGATTTGAAAATGCTGAAGCACCTGAGCTGGTGTGGGTGGTCAATAAGCACCGAGACTATAGGTTGATTCCGGATGTATTTATTCATTCAGCAAACAGTCATGAACTGAGTACACAAGGTTTACAGTCCAATCTGCTTAACATTATGGAGCCCCTACAGTGGATAAGACACGGTCTTTGCCCTGGAGCAAGTTACAATTCAGTCGGGTCAAGTGTGTGTCTGGGCAGCTGGAAACCAATGGGGTTAGGGAGGCCTGCAGAAATTACCTACTATATTTCTGCAGTGGGGCCCAAGGCCAGATAATGTAGCCTATCCGTAAACATTTCTTTGAAAGGATTTTTTTTTAACCCAACTTCCCTAGCTGGGGGCATCTGAAGACTTTTTTACCCGGCCCTCAACTGGTAGTACTGCCTGAAGCTGGCATTGTCTATATGTCACTGAACTGAATTTTAAAAAGAATAAGCATCTGATTATGTCCAAATAATGGGATGCTTTTGGTGTTGTGTTTTCTTTTCTTTAAGTTACCATTTGTTAAGTACTATGTGCTGGACACTGTGCTGGGACCTTTGCGTATATTTTGTCACTTGATCTCCATGACAACCCTATAAAGTGGCTGGTACCATCCCCATGGCATATTGAGGGATCTGAGGCAGAGAGAGGTTCAATAACTTTCGTCTCACCCAGATTACTTCTGAGGGTCCTATGATGTGCAGGAAAAGTGTGAAAATAGAATCTGGCCTTAGTTTGAAGTCCAGTCCACACATATCAGGCATCTGTTGTTCCCCCACACAATGCTCTGCCACACAGAGATGCTGCCAGGGATGGCGACCAGGCTTCCAGGGGTGGTGTCTTGGTATGCGTTAGCCATCCCAAGACCACAACCCAAAAGCAGACCTCCAGCCTTTCACTCCTCCTCCATAAGCCTCCTGCCAGAGAAACCAAAAGAAGAACTTGCAAAGGTCGTCGTGGGTCTTGTCATGTGACATTCTGACACTCAGCCATTGCTGGGGGTTTTGGGAGGGGAAGTAACACTGACATCACAGAAACACAGAACTAAAAAAGACTTAAAGGGTCTTTTTTATCTTCCCCTGTCACCTCTGTGAGACAAGATACAGCTCTCTTTCCCTGAAGAGCCAAAAATGGATACTCCACCTCTTTCAGTCATTTTTGCCAACATTTTATCTCCCAAATACAGAAGATTTTCTTCCAACTCAAGTTCTTCTTCGACTTCAGTCTACTATCATTTTCTTCATCCAGGAAGATGAACTAGTCAGTGTTAGTCCTATCACAAACTTCCAAAATCATAAAGATAGTATGACTTGTAGTCTTTTCATTTCAAGCCCACCAAGCACAATGATATATACCTGTGTTCTTTACTTGGGTCTTCTACTGTGAGGGGTTCTTATGGGTACTGTTTGCAATTTTTCAGCTGTTTTTTTTCAAATACGTGACTATAGTAAATTGAATTATTCTTTTCCATTTTTCCCTCTCTCCCTCTTATAAAATTATATACCCATGATCTTTGCCATGGGGCTTTGCAGCAGCCCTCACTAGAATTGGTGCAATATACTTCTTCACCCCCTTGATATTTGGCTTGACCACATGACTTCCTTTGGACAACAGAATGTTAATAAAAATAATATAACAGAGGCTTTAAGTGTGCTTGCTTGGTTTGAGTTGACCTCTTGTGTTTCTGTCATCACCATGAATAGACCATGCCCCAAGTAGTGCCCACCCAGAATGAGATGTAGAAAGCAGGCCCAAAGTGGACTTGGAATTTGGAGCCATGCCCAGCTGAGTTTAGCCAAAATCAGCTGAGTCTCAGTCAACCCACAGACCTGTGAGCAAGAAAAAATGTCTTTGATGTAAGCTACTGAGACTTGGGGGGGTTACTTGTTATATAACATTGTCACTCAAGTAAGGTCTAATCCAACCTGTAGCCACATCACTACCTCATCCTTGCATGGATACCCTTCAAGACGGCCTCTTTCATGAACACTTTCCTGGTTATTTCATTCCCTTACAACTTGACCACTCAAAACCCTTCTGTTTAATGTCCTATATTTACATTCAATATAACACTTTATAAAAGTCAGCCTGATGTGTTATTTAATAATTGCATAGTTAACACTTGGTCAGTAAGACTATGAAGTCATTGAGAACAGGGACCATATGAGTATAATATGGGCAATAAAAGCCTCTTAAATATTCTGAACCACTGTCCCCCATCCTTGGCAGAATAAGGCTTCCAGTTTTTAGTTGGAAACACATTGTCATTTTATTCACAGGGGCTGGCATAAAGTTATGTTCACAGTAGCCATAGGAACCATTCAAATACTTGTGAAATATCCACTGAAAGGCAAATGTAATTGAATTTTTGTCAATCAGATAAATATTTCTGACGTATTATCATTCAATTTCATATGCTTTGTCTCCTTTTGATAAAAATAATGTTTAATTATCAATTCCACAAGACATGAAATACAACAAATTTTCTTTTCCCATCCAAAATATATTAACAAAAATAAAAGAGAAGTCACCTATT
Source organism: Rhinolophus hipposideros (assembly GCF_964194185.1). NCBI lineage: Eukaryota > Metazoa > Chordata > Mammalia > Chiroptera > Rhinolophidae > Rhinolophus > Rhinolophus hipposideros. The sequence continues at coordinate 14,744,751 of NC_138054.1, read as the reverse complement.
TAAAATACTTATGAAGTAAAATCCTGTGAAAAGTAAATATTCACTCCCATTTGACAGCTCTATATGTTTTATTTTTATTAATAAAATATATTTTTGTGTATGAAAGCCAATAATCTTTGATTTTCATATTCTATATTTGAAAGCAGAGACAATTCTTGAGAATCATATTTTTTTCATAATTTAGTTTCAAATGTAACAAAGTTCCTCTTTTTATTTATGTAAGCAGAAAGACTTGTTTTATATTAAAGCATTCAGTGAACTTCTTTTTTTTAAGGTACACATTTATTTTTCATATACAGGAACTTTCCAGATGACTGGTTGAATTACTACATCTACATGGTACATTGATCTGGAGTTTAAAAAAGAACTGAACAATGGAATTAACTAGCATTTCCTCCCATCTCTGAACATAACTATCATAGCACCATGACTAATTTTATGATATGCCAAAAATTATACAACAAAATCAATGTTGTTGCTTCAAATCAGTCACCTTATCCACTTCTCCCAAGAAATCGTCAGTGCTCAAAACTGTGCTGAAATCTTTTTTGGGGTTTCCTTCAAAACTTGCTGTATATTTTAAAATATTATTAAAGGTAGAAAATCTGTCTTTTGAGAATGAATGTGATTTTGGAAACAGAAAAAGTCGTTTGGATGCAAGTTTAGTGAAAAAGATGAGAGATCAAGCTGGGTGATATAAAGAAGAAATTCAAATTTACCCAAAACCTCACAACCCAGAGATAATCATCATTAACACATTGGCATGTTTTCATCCAGCAAGTTTTCAATGTATATATTTTAACACAAATGGGATATGCCATATGTGCAGCTTGGAACTCCACTTTTGATCCCCAGTCAATATTCCTATTATTTCCATTTTGTGAGGTTCGGAGAAGCTAAGTAACTGGCAAACAGTCATACTTCAGGGAGACTTCTAACTTTCAACTTCTTTCAAAATGTGTACAGGTCTAAAATGTGAACACACACACAAAAAGTTTGTCTGGTTTCCTATACCTTCTTTCTTGGTGGTATTACCTTACAAGAATAACATTTGGGCATACCACCACAATGCGTGGAAAGTGAGAGAGAAACCAAGAGTGAGAGAGAAGGAAATTATGTGGTTCTAACAGAATAAAGAGAATGAGAGGTCTTGCCCAAGCCATTCATTTGTGTGGACTGTGTGTGTGTGTGTGTGTGTGTGTGTGTGTGTGTGTGTGTGTGTGTGTGTGTGTTGACATGGCTTTAAGTCACAAAACTTTATTTCCCAGTCCTCAACCATGCAGTAAAATCTTTTGAAATGGAGGAAGCACCACTTGCAGCAGCGATCAGAGAAGATGGAAGTATGGAATGACTGTTTATATGTACAGGTCTTTTCCAAAAGTGAGAGGAATCATGCCCTCTCAATAGTCTGTAACCTTTCCAACCCCAAACCTGAGCAATCTTTGAGGTCATCCTGAACCTGGTGGATCCAGTTCTAGGACAGGGCATATTTTGCCTCAGGCTCTCTCCGTCTGGCTTGTGTTCTATAGGCTTAGAAACAAGAGCTAAAATTGTTCCACCTCCACTTTGCCCCAACAACTGAGGCCGTCTCCCTATCATCCAACAGAAGATCCTGAGTTCGAAATTCTGTTTGATTTGGTCCCACACAAGTCATTCTAATCTTCCTGCTGGAGTTGAGATGCCAGAATATCCCCAATTTGCCCTTTTTTATTTAAAAATGTTTTTTCCTGTAGAGGCAGTTTCGCCTGGTGGAGGGAGTACCAGCTTTTGAATCTGACAAATCCTCCTTTCCCCACTTGTTAATTAGTCAACCTTGAGAAGAGACTTCATCTGCCTAAAAATCAACTTCTCTGCCTGTGATGAAGGTGAAGGTGACAGAATCAGAGAATAAAATTGTGCCCTAAACAATTCATTTGGGAAGATTCTCTGAAGCCAGATCAGCCCAACTGAACCTAGATAAAATCCCATAGATTGAGAGAAGAGAAAAAGTCGTAGGAGTCCAGAGAGTTGGTTGTTAGCCCTGCGTCCCGTCCTGTCCCACCTCATCTCAGGCCATGCCTGAGATGCATGAGAAATAGAAACCCCAACCAGCCTTAAAGAGCCAAGTACATGTGTTAAACCTTCAAGGTCCATAAGATCTCAAAGTCCCTTGAGCCCTGCATGATGGGAAGCAGTAGAGCATGATGGAAAGCACCTAGCAGTAAAACTAGGTGGTGTACCAAGGAAGAAAGGGGATGTGCCAGTACTTTCCATGCTCCCAAGAAAAGTAAAAAGGTGGCTGAAGAGGACCCGGACCCCAAACACCACATCAGAATGAGGTGGATGAAACGGCCATGCCACACACATCACTGACTGGAGGCCAGGTGGGAACAAGCTCACAGAGGAGCATGCCAGTGCTGACGAGGAGGTAGGTAACACACCCCGCTTCACCAGCCCCACCCCGAAGTGACTACAATTAGGTTTCTGCAACTCTTTGGAATGGGAACACTAAACAGAAACTGAAACAGAAATTAACTAAGGCCATAAAGTTGCATTGTTTGCAAGGCCTGAAATGAGTACTCACTATATGAATAGAGATAAAAGGCCTGTGCACATGGTAGTTGCACAATCAATTCTAAGTATTACCATGTTTCCCTGAAAATAAGACCTAGCTGGACCATCAGCTCTGATAAGTCTTTTGGAGCAAAAATTCATATAAGACCTGGTATTATATTATATTATATTGTATTGTATTGTATTATATTATATTATATTATATTATATTATATTATATTATATTATATTATGTTATATTATGCCCAGTCTTATATTACACTAAAATAAGACCAGATCTTATATTAATTTTTGCTCCAAAAGATGCATTAGAGCTGATGGTCCCGCTAGGTCTTATTTTCGGGGAAATAAGGTACTATGATTACTATTGACTAATTATAGTTCAGTCTGCCTTCTTTCTCCAGAGAAGTTGATGCAATAACCTGGAGCACTAGAAAAAAGGGCAGAGCCTTTCTTGTATAATAAAAATTGAAGAACTATCTGATTTTTCCCCGTAGAAAAATAACTGAGAGAGATCCCTACACTCCACTCCCTCCCACACAGAGTATATTACATTATTCTGCAGTCAGTATTCATGTTCCTTGCCCATGCTCCAGGATGGAGTATACTTTCTTATCCCCTTGACTTTGAGCTTGGCCATATGGCATACCAATGGAATGTGGTACACATAGTAGCATGCCAGTATTAAGCAGAGACTCTAAGAGGCATTGTGTATGTTCACTCTCTGTCTTGTACTCCTACCATCCTCCATGAGAACAGGAAGCCCCAGGTAGCCATTGTTCCTCCCACCTGGGTCTCTAAAGGAAAGACCCATGGAGCAGACTTGAACCTGACCTGAAGCTTGGAACTAAGCCAAGTCAAGTCCAGCGCAGTCCAGCCAAGTTCAGGTGAGACACAGCTGAGCCTTGGCTGACCTACAGTCCCCATGACAGAGAAGTGAATGTCTATTTTCATAAGATATTAAAATTTGGTATTTTTTATTACTGCAGAAAAATCTAATACAACACCAACTAAGACCACTTTTTGGCGTATCAAAGTAAAGACAGGGAGGGTGGATAGGTGAAACAAGGGCAAGAAAACTACTTTAAGAAATGAGGGCAAATTACCTTTTCAGATACTTTGTCCAGCAATGGTAGCATGAGATAGAATAACAGCATAGCTAGTAAAGCAGGAGAATGAGGGGTGGGAAACAAAGTAAAGAGTCCGAAAGATCTCTGAGAGCCTTAGAGACTCCAAAGAGAAGGATGAGTTCAGGGAAACACGTTTCTTCACTCTCAGATTCTTTCCTCCTTTAATTCTCACCATTATGTACCATTCTCTCCATTTAAGGAATTTTAACTCCCTTCTCAGCACTAAGCTTGGTAAATAAACTTTAATGACTTGCAATGAATTCTACGTTGCTAGCTCTCCTGTTTCTTTCTAAAATGCAGCAGTATGTACATTTGATATTGATTTGGGTTTGCTATTTGAGTTGTTCTCATGTAGATATTTGTCAGAGAACAGATGTTTTCTCCATGTGTCTCTTGAGATGGTTTAAGCATGCCCAGTAGGGTGTGGTTCTGTAGAGGTCTCGCCCTGAGCAGACCCGTTAGTTATAAATTTCTCCGTGGTTTTTCTTTACCCTGTAGTGGCCGGGGAACAAAACCCTGAAACCTAGCAGCCGAACAGTTAAACCATTTGTTTATTTTGATTTTCCATTAAATTCTTGTGATTTATTTAAATCGGTTCTGAAATTCCAAATTGAAATGTGAAGTATTTGGCATACAAGGGGATTAAGAATCAAAATATGAATTGAATTAAATCCATTTTGCAAATCTCCAGACTTGTCAATAAATTACTTGGGAAACATGAACAGAATTACTCCTTAAGTGACTTTGCGCATCAATATTAAATCTGTGTTTCATAAAACATGGGTTTCAAGTAACTGCTTCTTTCTTGGGGCTGCACTTTAAAACTTCACAATTAAAGCCTGAAGCTCATTGAGGTAAAAATCCCAAAGTCTCCTCTAGAAAGTTCCACAATCTGTGCTCCAGAATCTGACACCAGATTCACCTGAAGGGGGACTTTCTCCATAACAGTTTCATCTCACCCTTCCTCTGAGGCAGCTGGCACTGACTGCCCCATTCTCTACACTGATCTTTCTCAGGCGCACATGTGAGCACTTGTTGGTTTCCCTCGTTAAGGTCCATTGTTTCCATCTAATCTCCCCACACTTCAGGCTGCCTTTTCCAAGGCCAGCCCCTCCCTTCCTGCACACCCCCTAAGCAGGAAATGGCATGACACGCTCACCTCCCCAGCCTTTTTAACTTCAGCCCTGTGTTTCCATAGAGGCAGGACTGAGCAGTGGTTAAGGCCAAGTGTCTGAAATCAGGGTGCCCTGGATTTAAAAACTGGCTCTGCTGTTTATTGACAGTGAGACCTTGGGCCTGTCATTTTAACATGATCTGTAAAATGAGGATGATGATAGTATCCACCTCACAATGTGGTTTTAAGAAAACACACAGGCTGGTATATGAAAAGCCCTCAGTTGCTGATCGCGGCTACTAACTAACATTCTTCCTTTGAATGTAATGCCCCTCACCCAGTCAGCAGAGATTTACTGAGTGCTGCCCATGTGCCATGCCTGGGCCTGATGCTGGAACTACAGTGGTGAAAAGATGCAGTTCTCATCCTTGAAGCTCTTACAGGCTCATGGGGAGAGCAGAAAATATGAAAGCAAGGAAACACTACCACAGGATTAACCTAAGGGTGCATTGGAGGTGCCCAAACCAAGCTTGGCCCAGGCCGAGGAAGACTTTGGAAGAAGTGAAGTCTCCTCTGAGACTTGGAGGATGAATTTGTGTTAGGAGACGAGCAGCCCAACACTGGGACTAACACATGCAAAGGTGCAGAGGTGGGAGATGCAAATCTAAGAACTGGAATCAACTTGCAGTTGTTGAGGCAGGTAAAATATGCAAGAGGAGAGAGAATGGGAGGCAAAGAAGGAAGAAGGGACCAGTCTATGAAGAACTTCAAACCAAAGGCAGTGAGTTTGGATCTTCCTGAAGCAAATAGGCAATGATAGAGTCATATTTCCTTTTCAAAAGCTCTCTATCTATAGAAAGGAAACAGGATTAGCAATAAGACCAGTGGCTGTCAGATAGTTATGCAAAGTCAGAAAGTGCCAGACTGAGATGGGAGTGGGGTGGAAACCGGCTCGGCTGTGCTCACCAAGCTGGGTGCTCTGCTGAGGAAGAAGTCTGAGGGGGCCAGCAGCTGTAGCCGAGGGACTCAAAATAAAATTAGAGCTATTTCTTGTGTTGTACATAAGAGTGATTGCCAAATGCATATGAGGCCTAGATACAAAATGAAATTGCATGAATACTACAAGAAAATATGGACAAAGATAATTTTGCAAAAAGTGTGTGAGAGATGAAGTGACTAAAACTAGGGTGGTGGCTATTGGGACAGTGAGAAGTAAGTAGAGTCCATATATTTAAAAAAAAGAAAGGAAGGAAGGAAGGAAGGAAAGAAGGAAGGAAGGAAGGAAGAAAAGAAGAAAGGAAGGAAGAAAAGCAACAGGATTTAATTAATGGTTGGTTGGATGTGGGTGGTGAGAGAAAGGGGTCAAGTATGAGACCCACTCTCTGGTTTGTGCAGCTGAGTGGATGATGTCATGGTATGTTAAAAAGCAAAATTCAACTGAGTAAATTTTAAAGATCTTACCAGTTTTATTCAATGATTCACAAATTAGACAGCACCCAATTTAGCAGACAGAAGCGAGCTCTGAGGAGCTATGCAAAATGAAAGGTTTTTATAGGCAGAAGGGAGCCAGAACAAGGAAGTTGTACATACTAGGTAAAAAAGTGGGTTGGTTCTTGCAGAGCTCTACCAGGCAGGTGACCTCACTAGTGCTGGTCATTCCTGATTGACTGGTTTAAGATTCCATATCTGGGAGAACTCAAACTATAATTAGGTCTGGGTTTGCTGATGTGGGACTTAGCATAAGTGACTCCATTTTGGGCCTGTTGTCTTGTTTTGAACAGGTGTGAGGCCTTAAATTATTACGTGCTGCCTTGACATCTGATCAAATCAGAAGGGCTTCATATGGTCTAAGTGCCAGTTCCTTTCCCAACTCTCCTCCTGCGGATAAGTTCCCCTAGCCTAGCAATCCTTCTTATCAAGGCGATCAAATGCATTTCTTTGAGTAGTGGGCTTCAGTTCCCTGCCAGCTGTGGAAGTATTCAAATAAGCCAATCGCGTCCTCTCCTGGGAACCAGGGGACACACTGCCTTCTGGGTACCGTCCAGCCAGTCAGCAGAGCCCCGTTGTTCATTGTCTTCCTGAGTGCAACCCCCAACATGGCCCTATAAGGTGTGCAGCGTCCTTGCCTGGGCTGTGAATACAGGTGATTAATAAACTGCCATCAATCTCATCTAGTCTTGGGTGTTGTGTGTTCAATCATCCCTGTAACCTAGGGTGGGAATTGCTCCTTCACCAATGGAGTGAAGAGGAGGTGATTTATATAGATGAAATCCTCTATTAAATCAGGGAACACAACAGGAAGAGCAGATGTTGAAAGGATAATGTTTATAATTTCCATTCTGGACAGGCCCAGCCCTTCACCTCTCCCTTGCTTTGTTCATCTGGTGAAATCCAAAGGCTCCTAACTCAAAGGCACTGCTTCAGTTCCCCCAGGCAGTAAAGTCCTACGTTGTTCAAACTTCGTACACAACTGTGTTACAGAGCTTGGGCTGCTGCTGATCAAAGAATGTGATTTCTCCCCTACCCAGCTCAAATCCTCAGAGGTAGGAACTGTAGGGATTTTAGGAACAAGGGTGTGCAGAAAATCATGGGTATTGTGAGTAGGAGATAAAAGAGATTGAGTTGTTCTGGCTCATTGTCAGAAAAGCAGGACGAGGGGCATGGGTGCGGGATGAGTGAGGACACACACGTGTTCTGTGCTAAACTGAGAGATAAGCTGCGGTATGCCGGATGTGCTGAGCCTGAGAGAGAAACTGATGGAGCAGTGCAGCTGGCAGTGTCTCACGGTGTCCGCTCTGTGTGTTGATGTTAGTGTAATGGAAAATACACAATCTGAAACCAGATTATCTCCTAGCTGCTGACGAGGCGGCTCTTAACATCACTTTTGGGGCCAAATGCCAGGCCCTGCAATGGGGCAATAGGTGGATTTTTTTAAAACTTACTTGTATGGATGGAGTATTTTTTTCAACTTACTCTGATACCCAGAAATGTGAAAGAGTTCTTGTAGGGTGTTATTAATAATAATAACACAAGCATTTGTTGAGTGCATGTTAAGTGCCAACACTATTCTAAGTGTTTTTTCATGTATTTGTTCATTTTTCCTTCCTTACAACATCTCTGAGAGGGAGAGTCTATTAAGTTCCTGACTTCATCAATTAAAACAAGATGCAAGAGACATCAAGTAACATGTCCATGTCACATAGCAGCCTGGTTCTAGAGCCCACATGCTTAAACACTTATGCTATGTTGCCTTTCAGAGCTTGGAGCCATACTTTTTTCATCTCAAACTCCCCCACGTCTGTGTCAGAGTACACTAACAGGATGTGTACAAAGCTTTTATTTCATTGAATGAACGAATGAATGAACGAATGAATGAACGAACAGACCTCATTAGCTAAGGCATCCACAGCCTCTGAGTGGCCCTTAGCCCCCCTTACACAAAGGTGTAATTTAAGAGGGTAGCAACAGAGCCATGGCCCCAAAACATCATGGCCCATCACCTATTGTTGTGCCATTACATCTGGGCTTTTGTTTTCTGTCTGTGCTGCAGGCTTTTCTTTCTTTAGGAACCACTTATTAAAATGAGAGAAGAGTTTGCTGTGCCACAGAAGGGTGAAGACTGATTTGCCCACTCCCTTCCCTCCCACCTTGGGCTAGAGTGCTAGAGAGCAAACAACACCCACTGTGGTCAGCAGGTGGTAGCAGCTGGGGCCATCCAGAGAGTTCCCTTCCAGCCCATTGCTCCCTGCAGGGAAGGCGAACCTAAGGGTAGGAGCCAGGCCTCTGAGTCTCTTTGTTCCTCCATCCTAGAAAGTTCTCCACCCAGAATCTGCTTTGGATATCTGGTATTTGCGGTTTTCCACAGAGATGAAAAGGTAATTTTTTAGGGTTGGGCCCTGGTAGGAGGAATATCAATTCCAAACTTTGCCCAGTGGTATCAATAAATATCCATTGGTATCAATTGATTCCCAATGGTATCAATAAATGTCCATGTTCGCTGGCATCCCCATTGGGTCATCCCACTGCAAACCGTGCTGATGGGGAGTGCTAATCAGAGCCCTTTTGAGGGCTGGGGAATGCGGTTACTCATAAAGGAAACAGATTTCAAGCTGAGGAAAAGAGAGGACCCAAATAACAAGCACCCAGGCAAAATGGATGGCTTGCTGTCCCCATCTTCCATTCTGTGTCCTTCCTCCACCCTATATTCGACTTCAGTGGGACTTCTTTGCCCAGCACGCTACCCATGCTGCTCATCCTCACCTGATTTTACCCAGGTGCATAGGAATGTGTGTGTGGTCGGTTGCGTTGTATAAAGTATTCATCCAAACTCCCATTTTCCAACCCAACTCCATGATCCTGGGCAGTATTTTTCACTCTAGGTTGCCCCCATCTTTTGGTCTCTCACAAGCCACTTAATGAAGGCTCCCTCATGGAGAGGATACCTGCTGCAACTGTCCCGTATTCTACAGTCCCTTGAATATATTTACCATGTTGCCAGTGGCTTTATTGGTGATTTCAAGAGGCAGTTGGAAAAATCCCTTCAAAATGTTCTTACCAATGACTCAGTAATGGTTTTATGATTTTTAAAGGGATTGTAGAAAATTCTAATCTCTGTCTACTGTCAGGTCTTAATCTCATTTACTTCCTTTTAGTCTTTGGTCTGGTGATCAATTATAATTACTATGATAACAATACTTAATATTTTTTAAAGACATTTTTTTGTTACTTCAAGTAATCCTTACAATAACTTTATGACATAGTATTTTTCTCTGAGGAACCAATTTCAGAGAAGTTAAGTGAGCTACCTACACTCACACAGCTGGCATGTAGAACTGAGACTCAGTTGGAACTTCCAAGGTCAGGTGCTCTTTTCCAACACCAAATTCCAGGATAAAATGAAAAGTAGAAATGTTAGCCAAGTTGTGTTCCTTTAAAAAAAAATTATGGACAATTTCACAAACAAAAATAGACAGAATGGAACAGTAATGTATGTGCTGGAGTCAGTTCCCACTACCAGCTCCCAAGACCTGGGTACACAATAGTCAGAAATTTTGCAAGCTGTCTGATAAACCATTGGTAGCTTGGAATCAGCCATGGTGGGAACATCACAGAAACTGGCAAATGCTTCAGATTAGGGCTCCCTGCTTCCCCAGTCAGTTCACCTCCCAGCTTCAAGACTGATCCTCAGCTGGCCAATCATGTTTCATCTACACATATACTCATTTCTCTTGCTCCTGATGACTTGTTGTATTGTTTTATGCATAGATACTTCAATATATATCTCTAAATAATAAGGATTCTTTTCAACTATATTTAAAATAACTACACCTAAAAGACCATATGATTTCTTAACATCATCAAATATTCAACAGAATATTTTCATACAGCTAGTTTGTTTGAATCAGTATCCAAACAAGAGTCACACAGTACTTTTTGTTAACATGTATTTGGAGTCTCCTTTAGTCAATAAGTTTTTATTTTAGTTTGCTGCAGGCTGCTGTAACAAAAATACCACAATGTGAGTGGCTTAAATCAGAGAAATTTATTTTCTCTTATAGTTTTGGAGGCTGGAAGTCCAAGATCAAGATTTCAGCAGGGTTGGGTTGATTCCTTATGAGAGCTGTAAAGGAGAATCTGTTCCATGCCTCTGTCCTAATTTCTGGTGGTTTATGGCAATCTTTGGCGCCCCTTGGCTTATAGAAGCATGCTCCTACTCTAATATCTTCCTTCTTCTTCACATCGCATTCTCTTGGTGTGCATGTCTGACTCCAGATTTCCTGTTTATAAGGACACTAGTCATACTGAAATAAGACAACGCCCTAATGACCTTAGTTAAATCTGATTATCTCTATAAAGACCCTTTCTCCAAATAAGGTCATATTCTGAGTAAAAGGGCTTGAGATTTCAACGTATGGATGGGGGGGCATAATTTAACCCGTAATAGTTTCCTTCTCTCCTCTTCTTTTTTCCCTTGTGAATTATTTAAGAATCCAGAACATTGTCCAGTTTCTTCTGGATTTTGCTGATTTCTTCCTCATTATCCCTTATAATGTGTGGGGACAGAGCCAGGAGTGCAGTTTCCAGGCTCTCGGCCTCACGTGGAAAGGTGCTAGCTCAGGTAGCAAATGTCCATCAACTGTGATTGGATGGCCATCAGCTGTGGCTAGTTGGCCATCAGCTGTAAAAAGTGAGCCATTGGCCACTAAAATAACGGCTGTGGCTACGCTAGCAGAAAATGGGGACTAGCAAGAAGATGGTGGCTGAGCTAGCAAGAGCCGATTGCAGTTAGCACGGCGGATTGCAGTTAGCAAGGGGAGTCGGTCGGTTGGCAGAAAAGAGGACAGCAGGTCGCACATCGTGTGAATCCAGCCTCCAGTGAGACTACAGTGGTATGACTCCCCTACCTATGGCTCCGTGGGTGTTCCTTTTTGGCCTCACTGTGTCCTGTGTTTTTATGTGGGGAGCGGGACCAGAGGCCCCGCAGGCAGCCCCGCACAACGAATGGCGCAGCGAGCAGTGTCTCCCGCATGACAACATGCTTCTCTGTCCCTCTGTATTTCTTGTAAACTGTCAGGCAGACCTAAACCTATGACCAGATTCAGGTATGGTTATTTTAGCAAGAATACACCAGGAGCCGTTAATGTCTGTCTCCTCTTTTGTAACACTGTGATTGATCACCAGTTTAGGGACTGGTAGCCCGGTCCATTCCATAGAAAGTTCTCCACCAGCCTTTCCTTTAATGAATTTAATAGCCATTGATGACCAGTGCTTAGAGCCATTATTTTTTTAAGGGTTGAAAAATGTAATTTTTAATTTTCTTAGTTCTTCTGCATTTATCATCTGAAACTGTCCATAAAGAACTTTCTGATATCAACGGATTGCTTATCCTAAAGCACCATTCATACAGGGAGGACAGAATAAATGTTTCAGTCATTCACTTTCCTTGTTGGTTTTCAAGATAAGTTGGTTGCCGAGCATCCTCCAAAAGGGAAAATTGGGGGCTTTTTTTAGCATTATAATTAATTCGTGGATTTTAGTCTATAATAACAGTAGTTATCTGTTATTCATTATACTTACCTGATCCACTGTAGTTATTATTTCCTTGACGCTCAAAGAGCTCTTTCAAATTGGCTCCAAATTCTTTTGACACCTCCAAAAGCCTTTGATATTCTCTTTGCTTTCTGGTAAATTAATGTGTTCTAGGTTCATTATGTATTTTTCTTGTTCCAGACTTAGAATCAGCCATTTCTCCAAGAAACACTGGCTCCTTTCAGTGGAAATCGGTACTTAGAGACCAATAACTGAGATCTAGGGAATGCTCATTAGTCGAGGTTATTTCTAGACTTTCAATGGGCAGTGGTAGGAAATACTTTCTAAGAGAAAATATATCATGAGATTACATCAATATTTTCTACTAAAATTTGGAAGTATAGTGTTTTTACTTATATTGTTTAATTTAATTTTTGAATCTGTTTTAAACTGAAAATCTTGGTTCCTAATAATGTTAATGTTAATTACCTATTTGTGCATACACACACATACACACACAAATATGTTTCAGATGAACAATACCTATTTTATTACCAAATAAATACATAATTGGAAAGAATTATTATTAATGCAATTTGAAATTTATTTGTAGTTGTTTAGTCCCTTAAGGTATAACCCACTAAAGATGTACAATTAAATCACTGTGCTTTAAATTCACATGAAAGAGTTCCTTTGGGTGTGGTTATGTCAGCTACTCAATACAAGGTCAAGTTAACTTGTTTCACTTTGCTTTTGATTTTTAAGGATTGCTTTCAATTTTGCTTTTGTAATTGTATAAAGCATGTACGTAATCCATAATCAAATCAGCAAAGCAAGGTAAATTCAGAGTCTGGCTTCCATTCCTACCTCTCCAACCTGTGCCTCTCCCACCACAAATAACCATTTTTGTTAGTTTTTATTTTATCCTACCATATAAAAAACTAAGCAAATAGGACCCGTGTGTGTGTGTGTGTGTGTGTGTGTGTGTTTCCCCTCTTTCTTATATATACAAAGTTTAGCACTTGATCTACTCTGAAACTTTTTTTCACTTAATATATCCTAGAGATCACTCTATAGAGAGAGGTAAAACACAAAAATGTGTTCCTATCATAACAACTCCAAAGTTAACAGAGACGTGAAATATTCCTATTGCTGTTAGAAGCTTTTTCATAAGTGAAAAAGCAACTGTCAGCTCAAGCTTCCTTAGGCAGCTTGTTAGAGCTCTCCGGGCCTCCTAAGTCATCCTGGAACTTTCTAAACCCCATGAGAACATTGTCTGATAACAATATCATGTGGTTGTATGGCACTTGAGTGTGTTTAAGACACAGCAGAGTTTATAGGAAGAAACTATGGAGAAGGCCAAGCTGGGGTCATTTCAGGTGTCACCTCTTCCTGGCACTGTGGCCTGAAAAGGGGTGAGTCAATTCCTCATCAAAGGATTAACGGGAGAACAAAATGAGATGAGGTCTGTTCAGGTTCTGGAAAAAAAGGCTGCACTTAAAATGTAATAGTCATTTTTCTTTACTTTTATTTTTTATTAAAAGATAGCTAACATACAATATTATATTAGTTTCAGGTGGACACCATAGTTATTCAACATTTGTATACCTAAAGAAGTGATCACCATGGTAAGTGCAGCAACCATCTGACACTGTACCACGTTATCACAATATTATTGACTATATTCCCCATGCTGTACATTACAACAGGTGTATGGCATAGTGGTTAGACATGTATGTAATTTAAGAAGTGATCCCCCTGACTAGTCTAGTACCCACCTGGCACCATACATAGTTATTACCATATTATTGACTATATTCCCTATGCTTTGCTGTACACCCCATTGACTATTTTTTAACTTCCCATTTGTATTTCTTAATCCCTTCACCTTTTCACCCTGCCCCCAACTCCTCTCCCATCTATTACTCAGAGATCTAGTACCCATCTGACACCATACATAGTTATGACAATATTATTGACTATATACCTTATGCTATACCCTACATGTCCATGACTACTGCGTAACAACTGATTTGTATTTCTTAATCCCGTCACCTTTTTTCACCCTGTGGCCCAACCACCTCCCATTTATCCCCCCAATAAATCTAGTACTTATCTAACACCATATATAGTTATTACAATATTATTGACTATATTCTTTATGCTATACCCTACATCCCCATGACAACTGTGTAACAACCAATTTGTACTTCTTAATCCCTTCCACTTTTTACCCATCTTTCCCATTCCCCTTCCAGCTGGCAATCATCAAAATGTTCTCTGTATCTATGAGTTTGTTTCTGTTGGTTTTCGTTTTTGTACTTTAGATTCCACATATAAGCAAAATCACATTGCATCTGTCTTTCTCTGTCTGGCACTCCACTCAGCACAGTACCCTCCAGGTCCATCCATGCTGCTGCAGATGGCAAAAGCCCATTCCCTCCCATGGTCAAGCAATATTCCCTTGGACATATGTACCACCTCCTCTTTATCCATTCTTCCATCGATAGACACCCAGGCTGCCTCCACATCTTGGCCATTGTAAACAATGCTGCAGTGAACATATGGCTGCACACATTCCCTTGAAATAGCATTTTGGGTTTCTTCAGATAAATACCCAGAAGTGGGATTACTGGGTCCTTCATTGTCTCTTGTTGTAGGCTTTGTTTTAATGTCTGTTTTGTCTGGTATAAGTACTGCTACACCAGCTTTTTTTTTTTCTTTTTTCTTTTTCTATTTTCATGAAATATCTTTTTCCATCCCTTTACTTTCAGTTTGTGTGTGTCTTTAGAACTAAAGTGAGTCACTTATGCAGCATATTTAAGGGTCTTGTTTTCTTCTCCATTCATCTACCCTATCTGTTGATCACAGCCCTTAATCCATTTAAAGTAATTGTTGGTAGATATGTAGTTTTTGGCATTTTATTCTTATCTTTTTTTTTTTTTTAATTCATTTTAAAGTAGTCTTTCTAACATTCCTTGTAACACTGGTTTGGTGGTGAGGAAATCCTTTAGCTTTTTCTTGTCTGGGAAGATCTTTATCTGTCTTTCAATTTTAAATGATAGCTTTGTTGTGTGCGGTAATCTTGGCTGTAGGTCCTTGCTTTTCATCACTTTGAATATTTCTTGCCAATTCCTCTGGCCTGCAAAGTTTCTGTTGAGAAATCAGCTGACAGTTTTATGGGAGCTCTCTTGTGGGTAAATAACTGCTTTTCTCTTGCTGCTTTTAAGATTCTCTCTTTAGCTTTAACCTTTAGCATTTTTTTTTTTATGATGTGTGTTGATGTGGGCCTGTTTGAGTTCATCTTGTTTGGGACTCTCTGCACTTCCTGGGCTTCTATGTCTATTTCCTTCACCAGGTTAGGGAAGTTTTCTGTCATTATTTCTTCAAATAGATTTTCAATTCCTTGTTCTCTCGCTTTTCTTTCTGGTACCCCTATAAACGAATGTTGGTATGCTTGAAGTTGTCCCAGAGACCACTTAAATAACCTCATTTTTTGGATTCCTTTTTTTTTTTTTCTTTGCTGTTTTGATTGGGTGTTTTCTGTTACCTGGTTTTCTAAATCGCTGATTCAATCCTCTGCTTCATCTAATCTACTGTTGACTCCCTCTAATGTATTCTTCATTTCAGTTATTGTTCTTTATCTCTGACTGGTTCTTTTTTATGTTTTCTATCTCCATTTTTGTTTTTTATCTCTTTGTTGAAATTCTCCCAGAGGTCACTGAGCATCCTTATAACCAGTATTTTGAACTCTGCATCTGGTAAGTTGCTTGTCTTCATTTTGTTTAGTTCTTTTTCTGGAGCTTTATTCTGTTCTTTTATTTGGTACATGTTTCTTTGTCTCTCTATTTTTTCTGCTTCCTTGTGTTTGTTTCTATGTATTAGGTAGGGGTGCTATGTCTCCTAGTCTTAGTAGAGTGGCCTTATGTAGTAGGTGTGCTGTGGGGCCCAGTGGCACAGTCTCCCTGATCACCTGAGCCAGGTGGTCCTGGTATGTTCCTTGTGTGGGTTATGTGTGCCCTCCTGTTATAGTTGAGCCTTCATTGTTGTTTGCACATCAATGGGAGGGACTGACCCTCAGGCTGATTGGTTGGGAGGACTGGCCATGACTACAGTGGAGGAGCTGTTGTGCAGGGGCTGATCCTATGGAGCAAAATTTATTTTAGCAGGGTTCTAGTGCCTCCCCAGTCTTCCCTTTGGGTGTGTTGTCTTTGGAGATGGTCAGGTAATGCTGTGGATCAGTCCGAAGCTAGCCACTGGGCCTAGCTAGCCACAGTCCCGGGGCCTCCTGGAAGAGGCCCTGCCACAGGCCAAGTTCAGCCACAGCCTGTGCCCAGCCTGGGGTCATCTGGCATGACCCACAAAGCAATCCACAGATGGTCACCACTCATGCTGAGCTTGGAGGTGCTTCGAGAGATAAAGCCTCAAACTGAGGCCAGCTGCCACTAGTGTGAGGCTTGGAGCTGCTCATCCAGAGGTACGGGACATGCTGAAGCCAGATGCTGCTTGTTTAGGTTTTGTGAAACTTTGAGAGATTTTAGGAAAGTTCACAGCCTGAGCCAAGACAGGCTGTTTGTATGGAAAAGCCACTGGAAGAGGGCGTGGGTTGGCCTGCAAGTTGGGTGGGGTGGGGATCTCATGCAGTTACCAGGGTGGGACAGAGAAACAGTGTTAGCTAGTTTGATGGAGACTCAGATGTGGCAGCCAAAGCTGGAAGTGGGGAGGATGCAAAAAAGAAGCAATGCACTCTGTCAGCACTTCTGTCTGGGAGAAAGCTGTTCTGCCAGCCCTCTCCCTGAAGTCAGACAACTCAGTTCCTCCCCATATGTTCCTGGCACCTTTCTAGCTGTTCTCCCAGTGTTGAACCTCAGAGAGAGGAGTCCATCAACAAGTAGGTCTATGTGTGGGTCCTTGAAGAGGAACACCTGGGACTCTAGCCACCCTCTGTCTCACCCAGCCACAATCTCTGCTGGCTTTTACAGCCAGAAGTTATGGGGACTTCTCTCCCTGACACCGTAAATCTGGGCTGGGGAGTCTGTTGTGGGGCTGGGACCCGTGGCTCTTCTGGGGGGAACCTCTGCAGCCAAGAAATCCCTCCCAATTTTTAACTGTCACATGAGAGTATGAGACCAACCCATTCCATATCTCTGCTCCTCCTCCCAATCTCGAGGTGGCTTCTTCTGTATGTCCTTAGTTGTAGGACTTTGAGTCAGCTAGATTTCAGGTGATTCTCAGTGACAGTTGTTCTGTAGTTCAGTTGTAGTTTGATGTGGTTGTGAGAGGAGGTGAGCACAACATTTACCTACTCTTCCATCTTGACCGGAAATCCTGTTATTTTTCAATAAGCTGTTTTCACATTCATTATCCTATCTTACTTTTCAAAACAATCTTTTGAGATAATTATCATAGCTGGCATCATTTAGTTTCAGATTAAATTTATATCACAGAGAGGTTGTATTTTTATGTACCACATCTTCATTTAATAGAAGTTTAGGTACCTAAAAATATACTCCATATACAACTCATTATGTTAATGTATTGGATTTAAATGGTGGTTTTACTATGTAAAACAAGAACATTTTAACCAAAAAATAGCTGCTTTTCTGAGAGACTGCTACTCGTAGCTTTAATTAATTTATGTGATGCTTAGTATTTAATCAAGACCATTGTTGGTTTTAACCAACAATTAAAGCAGGGTCCCTGGAGGAAAATATGGTCCCATTTGTGGCAATCTATTATTTGATTTATAAAGCAAGAAGGAACTGTGGGAAAAAGAGGGAGTATAAACTTCATTTATAAAGTAGACCTTGACTTTTGCTCTAGCTATTCCCTTTAAATTGATTGTTCCCATAATTCAGAAGTCATTTTCCTTTGAAGCAAATTTTTTCCCTGTGACCTTTTTATATAAGAGTTGAAATTATAAAATGGCATTTTTGAACGGACTCATTTTAAGACATTAAATCCAAAGTGTGTGTGCACACGTGCACATTTTACTGGTCTTCTCAACATATTTCCTTTAGCCCAGTGGTTCTCAAACTGGTCTGCCCAGTAGAATCCCAGGGGAGAGGGGATTTTAAAACCTCCCTGCACTGGACTCCAGTCCAATAAACCCAAACTGCCTTAGGTGGAACTCAGGCGTCATCATTTTTGTTACCCCCACTCCCGGTTATTCAAATATTTAGAACTGATTTAGTTGGTTAGCTTGTTTAAAATTTCAGGAAAAGATGAAGATGGTAAAATTTCCAATACTTTACTATTTTGTAACCCCAGAAACTCAGGGGCCTAAGACAATCGTACCCAATCTGGCAAATTCAGGCCTATTGGAGTTTAAAGATTTCAGTCCTTTAAAGAGGACTCTGCAGGAAATAGGGCTGAGAAAGCCACACCCACGAGATTAGATGAGGACTTTTGGGCCTTAAAATGTCAACATATTAAAAGCAACACCACCTAAGAAAACCCCCACTTGTGGCTGGAGGGCAAACTCTCCCCTATGGCTTCAGAAGAAAGACCAGGCAACAGCAGGCCAGGGCTGACTTCTGCCTGAAGGGCCAGCACCTCCCCTAGTGCTGCTCTGTCCCAGGCTCTGAGAGGTCACCGTGAGTAAAGGCACTGACTGGACTAGCCTGAGTGAGTGGCTTGGGTTGGTAGATGGTGACAAAAGTGATAAATTGCTTATTCAATCCACATCCTTCATAATGAAAAGAACCATGTCACCCTCCATTTTCTCACAGTCACAGAAGTTTAGAACCAGAAGGGACCTCAGTAGAGTCTATTCCTGTGGCTCGTCATGCTTTAAAGCTTGGAATTCTTTGTCAAAAGGAAGCTTCCACACATACCCAGTAAAGAGAAGCTGCTCAGGTTAAGATGGAGGGGGTTGGGGGGACCTAGAGCCCTGCCAACATCTTAATCCTTTCACCTCTGGTCCCCAGGGGATTTTGAAAGACCAGTTTGAAGAGCCTTGAGTCAACATAAGCTTGTATTTTTAAGGTGGAAAGTGAGGCTTTCAGAGGACTAAATTACTGGAGCATATTGCTATTCTGTATTCCTGAACGGCTTGGTGGGGACCAGAAAATAAGGTAAGGACTGAGCGGGACTAGAACCTAAGTTTGGGACTCTTTACCTGGTAGTCTTGCCTGCAGCCTTGTTTTCACAAAGAAATCAAGTCCGGCAAACTTGACATTACTACACGAGGCCAGTGGTCAGGAGAACGCTCATGTGAGGCCAGGTCAGCTGGACCCTCCAGAGTGTGGGACAGACCTAGGAGAACTGTTGCAGGATTGCTCCTTAGGTTGCTGGGTGGAGAGACTCCTGGTTGTACCAGCTCCCTGGATACCGGGCTGTCTCTTCTGGGCCTTCAGATCTGGCAATCTCTCCAGGAAATAAATGTCTGCCTTAGCTCTTCCCCCTTGTCCTCTCATCTCATAAAAGGAGCCATTCATGGAGCTTGCATGGTAGAAACCACAGAATCCTATTGAAACACCTCCCTGTTACTGAGGGGCAGTTATCCCTCGTGTACACCACATACCACAGAAAGCCTAGGCGACTCACGTGGGCCCATCTCGGACCCTTGAAGCAGAGGGAATCTCAAGTCCCACTTCTGAGCAGCCCTCTGGAGCAAGTTTTGTCCTAGTCCTGTGGCAGGTACCTTGAGGTCATGGGCTGAGTCTTTTCCACATTTTTAACCCAATAGGCCAGGGTGCAGAGGAACAGACTAAGAGTTTTTGGTTGTCAAATAAATGAATGAATGAATGAATGAATGAATGAATGCATGAATGAATGAATATAGTCCTAAACAATTACATAGCATCTTTACCATGCTGGGCACTGTTATGAGTATATTAATTCTCTCAGTAACCTATGAGATAAATATTATTATCATCTTTATTTGACAGAGGAGGAAATTAAGACCCAGAGAGAAGTAACTTGCCCAAGCTCAACTATTTGGCACCTTAGAGAGCCACGATTCAAATCCAGTCTGTGCTTCTCTCTGCTGGGCATTAACCGGTATCAGGTTCCTGGCTAGATGAGGCTAGAGATGAAGGAAGCCATAGCTTACTTCTATCGTGGGGTAGAGAGACTTGTGATGGAGCCAGGCAGGGCCTGTTCCTTCGGTTGGAGCAGAGTTGATAAATGCATTTGAAAAGGCAGCACTCTTTTTTTTTTTTTTTTTTTTTTTTTAGATATAATTCACATGCCATAAAATCCACCCTTTCAAAGTGCACAATTCGGGTTTTTGTTTTTGTTTTAGCATATTCACAGAGTTCTGCAATCATCACCATTATCTAATTCCAGAACACTTTTATTACCCCAAAAAAATCCATGCCCAGGAACAGTCACTCCCCATCGGCCCTCCCCATAGTGCCTGGTACTCGGACTGCTTTTCGTCTCTGTGAGTTGGCCCAGTCTGGATATTTCACATAAATGGAATCACGTGATATGAGGTCAAAGGCAACAAGCCTGCCTGTCTACTTTCTTTAAATGTCTCACACTCTTACTTTCTCCTTGTTTCTTCACAGGTTGTTTTGCCATAGTTTAAACAATCATCATAACAATTTACTATCTTAAAATTTTTCTTAAAAGGTGCTTAGGAAGAGCAGCTATTCCCATTGCCTCTGTTTCTCTAACCATGGATGTTCGCCCAAGGTTAAAACTAAGCTAAGGAAAAAAATCAAGGACTCAGAAGGCAGGGCTCTGACCACAGATAGAACAGGTGGCCACTAGGTGGTAGCGAGGCTGGGAGGCAGAAGTGGGATTGCCTCACCTAGACTGGCTTCTGCTGGTTTTTAACCTTCACTCAGCTGGTTCATTGCAGGCTCTGCCAACTGAGTTCTGGGTCAGAACAGTTTTAATGTCCCAAAGCCAAACTATAGCCCCAAGCAACAAAATAGAGAAATCAAAAGCAGACTGTAGTAGAGTAAGCTTTTCAAAATAAAAGTCAAAAGATGGATTTCCACCCCCATTGACTACCCACTCCCTTGACAATCATCCATCCCAGCAAGAGTCAGTAACTGACTCTTGAGTCAGTACCCATATTTTCTACCCTTATGGATTGCTTGGCATGCTCATTAAAATAAAGACCCTTGACCCCAACTCTATACATTTTTTAAAGTAAACTTATTTGAGAATAATTTTAGATTTATAGAAAAGATGCAAAGATAGCCCAGAGAGTTCCTATGTACACCTCGCCCAGCTTCCCCTAATGTTATTATCCTGGTGCTTTGTCAAAACAGAGAAATCAACATTGATGCAGTACTGTTAATTGGACTCAGACTTTATTTAGAATTCACCCGTTTTTGCATTAATGTCCTTATTCTGTTCCAGGATCCAATCCAGGACCCCCATTGATTTACTCGTCATGTCTCCTTAGTCTTCTCAGGTCTATGACAGTTTTTCAGTCTTTTCCTTGTTTTTCATGACCTTGACTGTCTTAAGGAGTGCTGGTCAGGTATTTGTACAATGTCCCTCAATTTCAGTTTGTCCAGTGCTTTCTTTCATAAAGGGTCTGGGACTACCTCAATAGATTTTTACTCAGTAAATCTAGGGAGTCCAGGAATCTAGGTTTTTAACATTACCCCAAGTGGTTCTGATGCAAGCGGTCAATATTTGAGAAATACCATTGGCCACCAAAACAAACTGCAGGAGGAGTAAAGGATTAAAATTTATAAATGTTAAAAATTGCTTTAAAAAACCAGGAATAGGGATGCAACATTTTAAACAAATGTGTGGTAATAATACTTTTCTAAGATTTGAAACATTAGTAGAAATCACAAATAAAAATATTGACACATTTGACCATGTAAAATAACTTATAATAAAAATAAAATTATTTGCCTCAAATATGATATATCTATAGAAAAGTCCTTCCAATGTAGTGGAAAAACATGAAGTACCCACTAGGTAAATTGGAAAAGATATGGACAGACAATTCCCAAAACAGAAAACATAAGGATGGAACATATTTTTGAGGAAATGCCCAATCTCATCTGTAAGCAGTTGTAAATTAAAAGAACTATTTCATACCCTCTAAATTACCAAGGTGTGTGTGTGTTTGTTTGTTTGTTTGTAGACAGGACCTTGTGCTGGTGAATTTGTGATGAAATTAGAATATCCATGGCTAGTGACATTGTCAATTTGTATAACTCTTGCGAAGCAAAATGATAATACGTATACAACCATGTACACAGCTAGTTAACAATTACAAAGACTGCAGGCCGTCATGAGAAAGTATACATATACATAAGGTACTATTGAAACAATATGAATTATTTTAAAAGGTTTGTTATGTTTAGATTTGCATTAAAATGTTCATGTTTAGACAAAAAAAAAGATATTTACCAAAATGAATTGTTTAAATTATAAAAAAATTTACACTCGCTGATCTATTCTTCATATAGTCAATCCAAATTATTTCATGTCTATCATTTCAAAAAATAAAGACCCTTAAAATAAAGGTCTTTTCATCAGCTACACTCCTACTTCATTCAGACAAATTTATAGTTTGTCTGTTGACATGAGTTGAAGGTTTGAAAGAGTTGAGCCCATGTCTGGTTTGTCCATGGCTCCTGTGCTTTTAAAAATCCCTTTGACTTTTCTTGGTAACAGAAATGGAAATAGAGAAATGAGTGGTGTGTCTGAGTCATATAAAGAATTTCCCTTTTCATAAAGAATCATTGGTATAAATAACTTTTTTAAAACTCCAAATGAATTCCAAGAGCTGCCCTTCTCTTCCTTCTTCCTTCTACCATCTGCTTACCCTGTGTTCTCCCTAAGTCCCCATTTCCCTCCTCTTCCACCACCTTACTGCCAGGCCTGGCTTGGAGAGTTGACCAAGGCAGACCAGCTTTCTGAGTTGGGCTGCAGCTAGGAGGCCGCCTTCCTCCCCCTGATATAGTCCTCCTCTGACTTGGAGCAGAAAAGCCATAGCATGGACAGCGGACCTCAGGTCTACCTAGATGGTAGGCCTTATATGAGCCTGCACTCATACGTTGAATAAGCACCAAGCACCAATAAGGCTATCACTTGGGAGGGAGCGGAAGCATCTAAATGAAGCAATGTGGGACATTTTCCTTACGATTAGAAAGTATAATTAAAATGCCTCCCTGGATGTTGTGATTACAGAATAGACCCGAAAGGAATAGTGTTAAAATATTTCCTCTAGAATTGGTCAGTGGTTTTCTAGAAGTGAGAGAAAGGGTATTTTGGTGCATCTTTCATGAGTTTAAACACTGCAACTATTCAAGAAAGTTTGCCTCTAGTTTACAAAGATATTTCTATTGAGATTTGACAATCTTCTAACTAATTTCACCTCTCCCTCCTTTTTAATTTTAACTTCTACTCTTCTTATGGCTTTGAACATTAGAAACACAAACTATTTCTCTAGGAAACGCAAATCTGTGGATTTCCTAATATTTCCCGGAAGTGTTAACCAAAAAAACAAAAAAAAATCTAAACAAAAAACAGGTTTAGGCTGTAACAAAGAATATAAAGCTTTTATTTGAACAAGAGGATTACAATCTGAGTCGCAGATTCAGTTAGCAACACAAACTGTGCCCTGGATAGAACAAAGAAAGGCAAGATTTATAAAGACAAAAACTGCAAAATGTAATTCTTTCGTGCAAATGAAGCATTGCTGGCTCAGTAAAGGGATGGTCAGTTCCAATATGCAAATGAGGGAGGTGAAAACTACAAGGAAGGAAGTAAAGTCCATCTGTGTCTATGCAGCAGTTGTTCCAGAATGTTATGCCTTCAGGAAGGCTCAGCCTGGAACTGCATTCAGCAACATGTTAGCAACTTAATAGCAGCTCTGAGAACTGCAGCGCAAGATGTGCACAGGCCCCACTTCCCTAATAGCCTCCTGACTTGAAGTTATTCCCTTAGCAATGATTATTCCATTTCCTTTCCTCCATTACCAGAAGGCAATGAAATAAAGCAGAGCTCCCCATCAGGGGTCAGAGATGTCTGGCTAGAAGGTCAACTCAACCTGTTCAGATTCTCATTGACTACATCACCCAAAGACACATAGATGAGGACCCTGAACTCAGGACAGACCCTACAGCTGACCCATGCCTTCCATTCTAGAGAGATGATAGGGTTAGGGGAGAGATGAACACTGGGGACAGTAGTGGCTGGTGTGGCAACCCTGCCCCAGGCATTCTCCCTGTGTACACAACCACAGTTGTTTCTCTGAGCACACTGGTAAAGGGCTGTTTCATTCAGCTAGTTACATAGTGTTCTTCAACCCTGTAGGCCAGTGACTATAAGCCAGAGAATTTGCTGAGATACTTTAAGGCAAATGTTTGTAAACTGAGGTCCATGGACAGAAAGTAGGCCTCTGTGAATGTGAGTGGGGAAAAAAATTACATACTTATTTTTAATAAGTATCTGTGGCTTTATAGCCAAGGGAAATCACCAATACTTTCATAGCACGTTTCACTGTTGCAGATATCTCAAAATACCAATTATGCTCATCACTTCTTCACGAGTATGGTGGTTTTAAGTCTACCACTGGAACTGGCTGTTTAATGCATCAATAAAAAAATCACCTCATTGTGGGCTGAATGTTTGTGTCTTCCCAAAATTCGTGTGTTGAAGCCCTAACCCCAGTGTGATAGTGGTAGGAGGTGAGGCCTTTGGGAGGTAATTAGGGTTAGATGAGGTCATCAGGGTGGAACCCCCGTGATGGGATTAGTGCCCTTATAAGAAAAGGAAGAGACATCAGAGCTCTGTCTCCACCATGTGAGGACACAGCAAAAAGACAGCCCACCATCTGTGAGCCCAGAAGCAGTCCCCCACCAAGAAATGAATCTGCCAATGTGTTAATCTTGGACTTCCATCTTCTAGAACAGTGAGAAATAAGTCTGTTGTTTAAGCCACCCAGTCTATGGTATCTTGTTATAGCAGTCCAAGCTAAGATACATATCTGATATGACATCACTCATTTTAAAATAATTTTATTATTTACACATAACTGGTATCTTTTATCATCTTTTGTATTCCCTTTCATGCATGTGAAAGCGCTATTCTAAGAATGGGTCCATGGACTTCACCAGAGGGGTCTGTGGTGCAAGAAACATCACAAACCCACATACGGAGACTCTCCTTTCTGTCAACCCATCCATCTTGTTCACATCTCCACTTAACAAAACCAGCTTCCTCCTGCCTCCCAGGCTGAGAAATGGTGGTTTAGAACATGGTATTCGTGAGGCCTTTTTCGGTCTTTTTTTCCCTTGTAGATCAGTGACTTCACCCACTTCTATCATCACAGACTTGTTGCTCTGAGCTCAGCCGCCAACTGACCAGTGTGTGCTTGCTATTGGAGGAGGGTGGGCTCAGAAAGCGTGAACCCAACACTCCTGAGGAAATAACCTCAGCCCCACCAGGTATTATCATTGGTGATCGCTGAGGAGAATAGCACGTGGCACACCCTTCCCAGGACTGTGGGTGAAGTGGGGGAGCATTTGAAAGGCCACTAACCATTTATTGGGAAGAAATTTTAGATTTCATCTTGATTCAATATGATTAGTTCATTTTAAAATAAAAGACCAGACAAATCCTGTTTTCAAAGTTTGTCAGCACCACTTACTAGCGATCAGACCTTGAGAAATGTATTACCTCTCCGAGCTTCAATTTCTTCATCTGTCAAATGATGAGGAAAGCTTCAGTTCTCAAAACATTCTCTCTCTCTCTCTCTCTCTCTCTCTCTCTCTCTCTCTCTCTCTCTCTCTCTCTCTCTCTCTCTCTCTCTCTCCCCCCCCCTCCTTTTTCTTCTTCTTTAGTTTGCGACCTGCCAAATTTGAGCTTTTAAATTTCAGTAATATTACTAGATGATAACACACTTCCGGAAATAGAAGTTGGGCATCTTGAGGAAAGGAATTGGAAAGTCTGTGATATTACTGATCTAAATTGTTCAGACTAAAACAGCCTGCTTTAGGACAAGATTAGGGTTACTTTTTGTTTTGCTTTTCTGTTTTTCTTTACCTAGAATCTGTGTTTCGATATGTCAGCTCTAGGTGGCAGTATTGTACCACGGAGATTTGCGGTGAACTAGGTAACACGCTCCAGGCACAGTTTCAAGTATGGAGGCTGAGGAGCCCCTTAAGGAAAATTTGAATGTGATTACTGGGTGCCAAGACTACCCTGACACTCTGTGCGCAGATCAGTTCACCAACACTGTCTCTTCTGGTTGACTGTGTTAGAGGAAGGAAAGAAAGAAGGCCACAGGCTCATCAAGACATTAAATGAAGGGAGCAATGGAATAAGTTGAGTTGATGGAGGTCTGTCCAAACTGTCATCTATACACACACAAACACACACACACACACACACTCACTCACTCACTCACTCACTCACTCACTCACAGCCTCTACAGAATATAGGCACATGTGGAGCCAGGTAAGAATGTCTCAAGTAGTTTAAAAGGGAAAAATGAAAGCCTAAAGGAGGTGTGGTAAGGTCTTAGCTCATTTACCTTACTTAGGAATGGATGAAGAGTAAACCTTTTTCCAGGGTGAAGGAAGAGAAAAGAAGAGGAGAGCATTCATGAGCTGATTAGGAGAACACATCTTGTTTTTAGGAAGTAGCTTCTTTTTCTCTAATATGTGAAATTGCTAGGATGTGTGTGCAGTATCGTACGATTGCACAGCCAGTTGCGCTCACACGGCCTGAGGCATATGTATCACTGTCCCTTCCCGGGGATGGATGGAGACGGGCTGTGTGGGGTCAGAACGGATTCGCTGTTTCAGAGCCTTGCTTATTGCTCACTTGCAGCTTTGCAGTCATATGTTGATTTGTCTCCTACTTTGAGGAAATCCAAACTTACAGATCGAAAGTGAATGGGAAATTCTTCAACAGGAAAAAAATTCCACACTTCACAAAATAGTTCACCACCAGACTCCTCCTTTACATTATTGTTGAGATTAGGAGTACATTTCCATAGCCTCTCTTAGAACTGTATTATGAGGTCATCATATCCAAAGATCTTCTTTTAAGTAGAGTCATTAGAAAGCAAAGAGGTGGGGTAGCCGGTTAGCTCAGTTGGTTAGAGCGTGATGCTGATAACATCAAGGTTGCCGGTTTGATCCCCGCATGGGCCACTGTGAACTGCACCCTCCTTAAAAAAAAAAGAAAGAAAAAGAAAGAAAGCAAAGAGGTTTATGAAAAGCAATAATTTCCATTAAGATTAGTTAGTTAGTATCACCAATGCAGATACGCCTTGGAAGTGTTTGTACAGCTGATGAATTGTCAACAGGATGAGAAACATTTCCAAGTATCCTCAGGTCTCTCCCACCTCTCTTCCTTTTTCATCCCCTACTCTTTCTCATTAGTATTAATATTATTAAGGTCGTTATTATTTCACAAAGGCTTTTACCTCTGTGTACAAGGAAAAGACAGAATTTTAACACCTATATTCCAGCAGATTGGTTTTGCTACAAAAGTAAGTGTGAGGTTGAGTGAGGAGCTAAAAGGAAAAGGCCTTTGCTCACAGGCAGCGCCCACACGCCCAGCTACCTGGAAGGTTTTACTAAAGGCAGACCCACAACTCAAGGGTCCAGACTGCTTCACAATTGCAAAAACGAGATCTGCAAAATGGTACCTTTACTCTTCCTAGGAATATTTTAATGTTAGCGACCATTTTTACTTAAATCAGTGATCGAATTCACAAATATTCCCCATCATAATCTCTTATGTTTGGCAGAAGTTGCAGACTCTGATGTCCGTTACCAATTTGAAAATCTTTTCCTTCCAAGACAATCAAAGAAGTTATAAGAAAAAAAATGCATCTCTGTTAAACTAACAAAAAGAATAAAAGCTTTTAAAACTCTGAATCTAATTTTTGTTTATTATTTTTCAGGAAAAAAAATGTCACAGAGGCCACCAACCTGGCTTTAGAGTTTGACCAATTAATGTGGAAAGCTAGAAATTTATTATCTCAAGATTGCTATGTAGTTCGTTAGCTGAGACATGGATTTATTTTTTGCTTTTTGGATAAAGTGAAGACAAGATTATGGCTTCTACTTATTTGTGTTCCTCACTGGTTCTAGCTGTGTGGAGGTCAGGGTAGGTAATTAAATGCTTGTTGATCTGATTTGTTGAACATCTAGAAGTCTTTTGCATGCGAGAACATCCTATTAGAAAGAATGCTAGACTGAGCCTTTAAAGATCCCAGTCTAATTCAAGTTCTGTGATCCTGTGACATTGTACAAATCATTTCATCTTTCTAAACCTCCAATAACCCAAAAGAAAGTTGACATTTTCCTCTCCTTTGACCTTATGAGAGAGCTATAAAATATATGAAGCAATAATATCATTACAGTATCTCATCTTTGTACAATCATTTATGATTTATAAAGTACTTACGGTATATACTCCCTACTGCATTTGGTCCCCATAGCCACAGTACAAGGGAAAGGCAACATATTATGAGTATGTATGGATGGGCTGAGAAGTTTCCAAATCTTCAAATTCTGGTTCCTTTTTGCTAAACAGTTCCTTCTTTAATTTCTGTCTCTCCTCTCACAATTTACTATAGTCAGGAAATACCAGGCCAGGCCTTCAACACTGCTTAGAAATTTCTTCAGCTAAATATCTGAGTTTATTACTTACAAGTTCTGCCTTCCACAAAACTCTAGAACACAGTTCAGCTAAGTTCTTTACCATTTTGCAAGCATTGCCTTCCCAATACCCAATAGTATGTTCTTTATTTCCATGACACCTCACTAGAGGCATCTGTAACATCCATATTTCTACCTATAGTCTCTTTAAGGCCATCTATGTTTTTCTAAATGTGCCTCAAAATTCCTCCAGCCTCTCCCCATTACCCAGTTCCAAAGCCACTTTCACACTTTTGGTATTTCTAATAGCAGCACCCAACAACCTAACCAATACCAAATCTGCATTACTTTCCCGTAACAGAGTAGCACAGACTAGGTGGCTTAAACAACAGAAATGTATTTCCTCTCAGTTCTGGAGGCTGGAAGTCCAAGATCAAGGTGTTGGCAGGGTTGGTTTCTTCTGAGGCCTCTCTCCTTGGATTGTAGATGTCGTCTTCTCCCTGTGTCCTCACATGGTCTTCCCTCTGTGCACGTCTGTGTTCAAATATCCTCTTTTTATAAGGACACTGTGTCCTTATCAGACTGGCGCATTGGGTTAAAGCCCACCCTAAAAACTTTATTTTAACTTGATTCCCTCTTTAAAGTGTTGATCTCCATAGATAGTACCTTGTGAGACACAGGGGGATTAAGACTTTAACATGTGAATGAGAAGGGAGGATACAATTTATCCCCAAATAGGCAGTAGACCCATAAATGAGAATGAAACCCACAGATGAGAATATCAATGTGCATAGAAACTTAAAGTCACACGGCTAGTATACCCAAGACCGAAATATTATGAGTTTTCTTATTCAGTCTGTTAAAGTAAAAAATATATATTGGAAGTATGCATCCCAAGTAAGTAGACCTATGAATGGTTGTTAGGGAACAAGACAAAAAGATAAGTTGTGGTTATGGGTAATGCCAATGATCCTGAAAGGACTACTACAAATTTGATGGATCAAAGCATTGCAGCATGCCTAACATTTTTTTGTAAATTGTTTGAAAAGTTAAATTCATAGCAATGCTATTATTTTAAGGCTTAATTATTTTTGTTGCATTTTTAGAATTCAGTGTTTTATCTGCCCCAGAATTGTAATCCCAGAACTTTTTAAGGGAAGCGATTATAATTTCATCTGTACACTTTGAATGATATAAATCGCTTCAAACAAAATTTGAAACTAAATCTCTGTACTCAGTGAATATAAGAATAGACACCATGAGCAGAATTGGAACTAGTTCAGTCATTATCAAGCCAACAAAATTAGTGATAAGAGCTCTGGTTAGGAGTGTATCATCTGGAGTCTGACCTGGAAATCACCCAACTCTAACTAGCTGCCTCATTGCCAAGGTCACTGGCTTTGTTTCCATGCTAGAATAAATCATCCTCTAATCATTCAGGTCGCTGCTTTGTAAACTGGGGATTAACTATCCCAGAGGCTTAGGATCACATGTGAAATGCACTTTACGAGTGAAACAGATATGTGTTTATCAAAGGTACGGGAGACATATCTTTAAATGTTGCTCTTCAAGTGTGAGTCTGTCCTTTAATTTGAAAATGTGTGTTTTAAGTATAGCACCATAGTGTATATTTATGTTTGAAAAGAATTACACAGTAGATTAAAACATCATTGTATAAACACAAAAGAGACATCAAATTGTCTTAGCTATGTCCTTGAGATCACGGGAGGGCTCCCAGAAGGAGAGAAGACCTGGATATAGGTCCTAGGAGTTGAGTTCGTCGTGAACATGTGATGCCAAATCATGATGAACAGAGCTCCTCCAACCTACATCCATGTCCTTTGATTGGGAAAGTATTTATGACTATTGGGGGCAAGGTCAGGGTAAAACAAAATTAATCAGCCTGTAAATTGTCACTCACTTGGTGGGTCCAGAAAAAAAAGGTGATTGGAATCATTCCTCACCAACATCCTTTGGGGGCCAAAGATCAGGCGTCAATGCACAGATTTCATCACTGGTCGGGACCACATCAAACCTCAAGACCCTTTTATTCAATGGCCTTCTGCACAGGACGAAAAGTACTTGTAGTTGTCAGGCGGTCCCAGTAAGGAAACAAGATCTCATGGTTACAATATTTCTCCTTGCGCTTGTCTTTGGTTCTACAATAATTAATTTAAAAGGCCACTTTAGCACTTGTGCCAAAGTATAGAAAAGTATAGAAAGTATAGAAAAATTAGATTAAAAATGCAACCAGCTGGTATCTCAACCTTCCTGGCAAATCATGATCAGAGCTGCCCTTCGGTAAGCAGCTTCAGTGCCCCACACAACTTGGCAGGCCTCCAAGGGCAGCTGGGCATTAGAGCCAGGAGAGTCAGACAGCTTTACTGCTTCTGGGGCTGAAGTGCTCTGTGCTTGTCAGTCAGTTCGTGGTTCTTCAAAGCCTCCCTAGAGGATTCTGCAGCCCAAATCTCCACCAGAGAGCCCAGTATTCCCACAGTCTCCCAATTGGTCTCCTTGCTTCCAATCTTGCTGCTCTATTCTCTATTTTCCACACAAAGGCCAGAGCAATCTTTGTAAAACCTAAGTAGGGTGATGCCACTCCTTTGCCAAGCGAACCCTCCAATGTCTCCCCAGCACAGAGAACAAAACCCCATATCCTTGATTTGGTCTGTACTACTTCCCTGACTTCATCAGCTACGACTTTCCCATTCTGTCATTCTGTGTCAAACTTATTGGCCTCCTATATCTTAAATGTCCCTCCTCAAAGACTTTGCACATTCTGTTTCATCTGCCTGGAATGCTTTTTCTTCAGATACCTCGTGGCTTGCTCCCCCATTTCATTCAGGTCTCTGGTCAAATGTCACCTTATTAGAGAGTTCCTTTTCTCCCAACTCTTTCATTTTGGAAACAATCTTAAACTTAATGATAAGTTGCAAAAAAAGAAAAAGAAAAAAGAAATACAAATAACTTTTTATTCCTGAACTATTTGAGAGTAAGTTGCCAACATGCTGCTCCATCACCCTTAGACATTTAAGTTTGGAAGACGTACAACAAGAACATTTTCCTGCATAACCACCACGCAGCCACCAGAATGGGGAAATTAACATTGCTGCATTACTGCTATCTAATCCTCAAACCCCATTCAAGTTTCACCAATTGTCCCAACAATGTCCAAAGGACTCTGCACAGAATCCTGCCTGGCAGTTACTTGTCATGGGTCTTTAGTCTCCTTCAACGCAAAACAGTTCCCCAGTCTTTCAGTGACTTTCATGACCTTCACACTTGAAGAACACAGGCAATAGAGTTTGTAGAATTCTCATCAAATTGGGTTTGTCTGGCGTTGCAAATTCAGGTTGTATACATCTTTGGCAGGAATATCACAAAAGTGATATTGTGCATTATTTGCAGGTCTCAGTGCAAAATGCGAATGCAAACCCTTGTTTAAAAATATTAATAATTTCAAGATGGAGACAGCAGAGCATTAAACCAAGAATGGGGCCCTGTGTGACAGCAAACACCAAACTCCTGCTTGCAGCCTGTGTACCCAAATGTCGAAGCTGGCCTTGTCGGCGTCCTTGACATTGCATCTGGTCAGATGGCAAACGATTCAGCTTCATCCATCACTGATGGTGTTAACTCTGATCACTCCATTAAGGTGGGTCAGCCAGGCTTCTCCGCCATAAAGTTAATCATTCTCCCTGTAGTTAGTAAGTGCTTGTGGGAAGACACATTCTGTTTACTTACTTATATCAATATGAACTCGTGGTTTCCCATTGTGGTCAATGACTCATATAATGCATGACTATCATTGTTTATTTATTTGCTATTATTTTTTTAATTTACATACAGTCCCCTTGACATTGTTTGGCGTATAATTCTATGAGTAGTAACCTGTATACAGACAAGTGTACCCTCCATCACAGTCAGGATACAGAGCACTTTCAACATCTCAAAAGAACTCCCTCAGGCTGCCCTTTTGTAGTCAAATCTCCCCCTCCTCCTAGCCCCTGGGAGCCACTTAACTTTGTCCCTAAGGTTTTGCATTTTTTAGAATATTATCAAAAAGTGATTCTACTGTATGTAACCTTTTGAGACCTGCGTCTTTCACTCAGCCTAGTGCCGTTATGATTCACTCATGTTGCTTCCTGAGTAGGTTTCCATGGTACAGAGGCACACAATTTATTTATCCATTCACCAATTTGTTATATTAAAATGTCCTTATTCAAATTAATGGTGCTTTCTGTCTTCAGACTGGATCCTCACTGGCAGAGAGTCTGCATTTTCAACAAGCTCCCAGGTGATGCAGGAGTTGCTGGCCCGGGGATGACACCAGCAAGAACAAGGCTATAGGGAGATCACTGTGCCAATGACATTCGAAAGGGGTAGGGCTGGGACCAGGGACATCAGTTGCAAAGGAGAGTATTGTGGCGATGCAGGTGAGCAATAGTGAGGGCCTGAACCAAGCCAGAGGCAGTGGGGAAGACAGAGAGGTACTGAGGAGACGACCCAGCAGGCTCGAGGGGCAGGGACACTGTTCCCAAGAACTCGGGAAGAGGAGCAGGAATGGGGGGAGGGTGCAAGGAAACAAGGAGTTCACTTGCAGTTGCTCAGTGTCCATATGCCAAGTGTGAAGGGGGTGGTGGGACATCAGGTAGAACTGTCCAGTAAGAAGCTGGCCATGCATGTCCAGACCTCGGGGAAGAGAGGTCTGGGCTGAAGCCAATGGTGAGTGTGGGTGAGATAGCCAGGGCATGAGAGGGGAGTGGAAAGCACAGAGATCAGGGAGGGCAGGCCTCGTCCTGATGCTGATTCTATCCAGCTGGCTCCGGTGAAGAGGTCCGGTGCCACTCACTTCCCCTACGCCACCCCCACTTCCCGCGACCTTCTTTCTTAGCATCTCAGGAACTTGCTCTGTGACTATAAGCCTCCAATATTAGAGGATAGTTGTTTGGATGGAAAAGTCTGGTCTTGGCTGCTTCTGTGTGGGTCCCAGGAGAACGCTGCTCCCTCTACTTTAGAGGCAAAGTGCAGTATGCACTGAAGCTCTTTTCTGTATTTCTTCTTAGCACAGGTAAGTCAAAGTCACATTTAAAAAGAGTATTTATTTATCACTGAGTAAGCTAAAGGAAATGATTACAGAAATATGCATTTATTAACAATAGTCTACATTTTCAAAGTTAAAGATTCTAATTCAAATGGCACCATAAAAAAAAAAAAAGTGACAAGCTTCCAAGACCTCAGATTCGCTTTCCCAGATGCAAGGGTTTGATGCAGATGCAGATTCTAGATGCAAGGCTTTGCGCCAGTCATTTGGTTTCTTCTGCTTCAGTCCTGCATTTCCTCGGGGTGGCCAGGAGTATAAGCATCACTTTATTTCCCTCCAGTACAGTTTTCCCCACCCCCACTCAAGGCAGTGCAAAAGCCTTATTAAAATGAAAACTTGTTCTTCACTATATAATTTAAGTAAAAGGCAATATATTAAGTATGATCTCAAATTTGCAAAAATCTCCTCAATTTTTTTCTGTAAGAAACGTCAAGGAAAATGTTTACATATTTGAAAATTCACACTGCTCCAATTCCAAGTAGGTACAAAGTACTAATTAATTAGATGAGCAGTGAGCGAAAATCAATGAAGATGAATGAATGCCAAAGGAACAGTCTGGGGCAGCGTGTCTGCTCATCTTATGATGGATGGCTGCCTACCTCTGGGCTTGCAAAGCAGTGACTTCAATTCAGCTCTAGGCTTGCCTTCTGTTGCTGCCTTCCTAAACCCTCCAACGGATCACTCACAGAAGAACATCTCAGAGGGGAATGGGCATGAGGGGGAAGTTGTTTGGCCTTTGTGAATCAAAAGCAAGACTTGGAAGGCCCCACTCCTAATTAATTGCAGGGATAAAGGTGAGTGTCTCCTAGCCTAAACTACCTGTGGGAGATGGTGAGTCAAATCCCTGAAAATCAGACCTCTGCTAGCCAATTAGCAGGTGCTCATCTGAGAAGACATGATATTTGGGGGGGGAGGGGCTGAGGAACCTGGTGGTATTTTAAAATTAGCTTTGTTCTGGGTTACATGTCCAAACTGAAGGATGTAGAAGCGAATTGTGGGGGCTGAGTTTTAAAATGCAAGCTGTGCCTTTAGAGGAAAGGTAGAAAATCAAATTGCAGCAGAGAAAAGGGACTGACTGCAGTAAGTACGGAATTTGCTAGTACAGATGTAGTTTTTCTGCATTTGGCTTTATGATCTTGTAAAAAATATTAAGAGCATGCTTCGATTATAGCAAATAGATGTTCTTCTAAATGTTTTCATTCAACATATGTGTACTGAGCATGTGTTTGTATGTTTCACTTTAGCTGCCAAGTGTCACAGCATTTATGATAAGAAACTGATATTTCCCTCGTAAATGGGAGCGATACAGGGAGATGGTGTGCTAGAGCCACTTTGTATCAGTCCTTGAGAGCCAATTTTTACATTTTCAGGATTTTTGCGAGCCAATTGTTAAATACAGCCATTATTAAAAACTAAATTGTATAAATTTACACTGAAATTATATTAAAAATAAAGGTAATAAATACTCAAAATTCATCCCTTTCTAATTATTTTACTGCATTTTGCTATCATCTATGCTCTTGAGGTTACTTTCTACTCTTACAGCTGTATCATGGAGATCGACATGACACGCTTCTGCACGCCTCTGTGTTCAGAGATGTCACGTTGGTAGCCAAATCAGGACTTGATTTATATTTTTGTTGCTTATCTGGCCTTAAGAAGATGATGAAGAAAATGTTAATCATACAAATTGAACTTAAAAGTGTGCCATATCTGTAGCGGCCTGACTCTGAGTAGCACAAAAAGTTGGGGAAATATTCTTCTAGTATTCAAAAACCATCATCTGATTCAGTGAAAAAGTCAGACATTAATAAAGAAATGAGGTTCCTCCATATGTCTTCTTTTTTTTCCTCTGTAAACAAAATCACACACCAACATTCATGTTTAAACTACACGTATTTGTCAATGCTTTGTGACTTTGCTGAATTGGATAGGAATAAACATTTTTTCATAGTCTGATTTATCAAGTCCTGGCCAAATTGCAACCATAGGTTGACTATGGAAATAAGAGTCCAGCAGAAAGCAATTAAAGCATTTTGTAAGAATCAATTGATTGGCTATGTGGAATTAACAATAAAGAGTATTGTATCTTTTATAATTATTTGTAATTGTGTGCTACACATCCTTTATAACAGTAAAATTTATTATATATATATATATATATATATATATATATATATATATATATATATTTGCACCCTTTTTTTGAAGAGCAAATTGTTGAATGTTTATCAGTGAACCCCTTTACATGGAGTTCCAATAAAGGCAAAATAAAGCCACCATCCCCACTTCACCTATATGTCAACCACCAAAATAAAAATGACTTAATATGTCCTGAAATTTTCTATAATTATTAAAAATACAAACAACCAAAATGTCCTTCGATAGATGAATGGATAAAGAAGTTGTGGTATATATACACAATGGAATACTATTCGGCAGTAAGAAAAGATGAAATAGGACCATTTGTAACAACATGGATGGATCTTGAGATTATAATGCTAAGTGAAATAAGTCTGACAGAAAAAGCAGAGAACCGTATGATTTCACTGATATGTAGTATATGAACCAAAAACAACAAAAGAACAAGACAAACAAATGAGAAACAAAAACTCATAGACACAGACAACAGTTTAGTGGTTACCAGAGGGTAAGGGGGGCGGGGGGGGGTAGATGAGGGTAAGGGGAACAAATATATGGTGATGGAAGCAGAACTGACTCTGCCTAGTGAACACAAAATGTGATTTATAGATGATGTAATACAGAATTGTACACCTGAAATCTATGTAACTTTACTAACAATTCACTTCAATTAAAATAAACTTCAATTAAAAAAAAATACGAGACAACAATCATAGATAGGCACAGGGCCCCTCGCAGAAGACGCTTGTCGCATAGATTGTGAGGCGAGACCCTGTAGGGGTGGAGTGTGGGGACAAAACCCCAAAAAACAGTTTCCAGGCTCTCGGCCTCACATAGAAAGGTGCTGGCTCGGGTAGTAAATGGCCATCCACTGTGATCAGATGCCAGCAGCTGTGGCTAGTTGGCCGTCAGCTGTAACCCGTAGGCTATTGGCCACTAATATAACTGCTGTGGCTACGCTAGCAGAAGGGAATGGGGGCTAGCAAGAGGATGGTGGCTGGCAAGCGCGGACTGCTGTTAGGCAGATTATGTAGATCCTGCTTCCTGTGTCTCCAGCCCAGCCAACAGCGAGAATATATTGGTTTGATTCCCCTAAAAAAAAAAAAAAAAAAAAAATACGAGACAACAATCATAGATAGAATGGGCCATAATATGGCACATTGTAGGCTGGTTAAATCAGTCACTTCCAAGACTGCAATATTAGGGTCTAAGAAGAAAGGTCCCCTTTTCTCCATGATGGCTAATTCCCCCACCTCTTTCACTCACAAAAGACAGTGTTCTGGAATCTGAAATCTTCCCTAGTTTAAGCACTGCTGAAAATCTCCCATCATTACATATCTAGTGACAACTGTTCATTGTTGTGGATGTTGTTGTAAATAGAACAACCAAAGTTATTTGGGGGATGCTGGAGGAGGTGACAGAGAATTGTGTCGTGGTTTGGTGGCTGAGTTATAAAATGGAAAAGCCAATAATCCAGAAGACAGGGTACTCGCTGCTGCCTCACTAGTGATCACGAGTAAGTCACAAGTGAGGATAACATGGCTGCCCATTAGATGGTAAGATGCACATGGACGGCTGATTTATTCATTGCTCTCCCCAGAGCTCTGCACAGGCTGGGCATTCGATGAATGTTTGCTGACCAAACTCGGAGATGATAAAAACAAATTCCACCTTTTGTAGATGTTGTGAGGATCACATCAGTTTGAGTATATGTAACTGTTGCATACTCAGGTTTTAAAATTATTATTTTACCAGTTTCCCCCATTAACGAACTGTTGTTTGGGTGCTTGCTCCGTGCTTTGATGTCTTCTCTCTGACCAGGAGTATCTCTGCAGACACGATCTCTGTCTTGAGCAGACCCTGAGCAAAGAAGGGTCGCACTCATAGCTGTTTTTACTCATGGACCTTTTTCACTAAAGGGTGGTGGGCTCCTTCAAGGCAGGAATCCAGGTTTTTCATCTTGGTATCCTCAGCTCTTGGGACAGTGGCTGCCATCAGGTGTATGCCCCAAGAAGAGTGAATGAAAGACTTATGAACTATATTTGATGTATTCAACTCATTTGCATCTAGACTGTGAGCCAGACCTATAGCGACAGATGAATTGTTTCACTTCCTCAGAGTTCAGAAGTTGCCGCCATTATGAGACAAGGAATATGGGCTGCATTTCCAGTAGACCAACAACCACCTCTGCGGTGCGGCACTGTGTAGGTTAAACTAACTTTTGTGAACTAGCCTAGGGATCTAACTACCATTTTTAACAGATTTTGGCCATTTAAAAAATAACCTGTGTGGACAAGACTGCTCATTCTACTACTAAAAAAAAAAAAAAAAAATGCTACCCCATCCTATCACCCAGACCCAAATTTGCCATCAGTGATGTTAGATGGCTTTGAGTGGTTTGAGTCCTGCTACCTCCAAAATGTACATCGTGCACTTCTCCAGGTGCTGGAGTTTGCACTGTGTTAATTAAATTGTAGCAGTACCACAGCAGAAAAAAGTCAATTTGAGTTCAGTGCAGCAGGGCTTGTAGGAATTGTTTTTCCCATTGTAATCACCATGCTCGTTAATATAAACACATTTAAGGCTCTGCTGATGTTTGGGGCAGGAGTCCCAAGTGCTCCAGCTGGGTTGGGGAGTGACACCCTTTCACCACACAGAGTCCTCGCCCCTCGTTCCACCCTCATTTTCTCCTGTCCTTTGTTGCTTCCTGGGCTCCCTCAGTGAAGTGTGTCTGTAGGGTGGGGAGCAGGACACTTGCTGGAGTGGCCCCCAAACAGAAGACGGTTGGCTTTCATTATCTGTATTAAGTTCTCAGAGCAACAGAGATGGCTGCAGAATGACAGAGCACGTAAAAGGCAGAGCCCATAATTAATCTTCACGGAGCGACCGATTCTTGGCAAGCTTAATAAGCGGGTGTTCACCCTGCACATCAAAACTCTCTAACTCCTCCACACATCAGGTAAATGGATATGAACCAAGGTAGAGGGAATTAGCATAGCCCACCGCTCAGAGCTGAGATCCTGCATACAAGATGGAAAGCTCCCGGGGTCTCCTGAACAGGGGTGGACACAGCAGGAAGGATGCTCACTGAACAGGAAATGGTTACATCTTTTTAATTGTGTGGCAGAGTCATTCCCTGCCTGACCAGCAGAGCAACTGCATAGAGACAGTTGTTGCTTTGCTTTAGCAAAGCGGTGTCTTTTCGCTTCCTGTCCTTTGTTTTATGTTTGTGTGGTCCTGTGTGGGAGATCACCCAGATCACTGGGCTATACGGGCTTCCTTGACTATCTTCCCCCCAAACCCAGGAGATCAGAGGATGGACAGGAAAGAGAAGGGGTTTTGCAGATGCTTGCCAACCCCCCAGGAATATATGTAAAGAAGGCTACATTTTGTGGTAGAAAGGAACAATGAACTCCCCAGAAATTGTGGGTGTGCCCACAGTCCTGCTAGGAAACAGATTGGTTGAATTAATTGAAGGGAGGTTCAAGTTCCCCAGGCTAGCTTCTTACTGGATAGTCTATTAGATTCATGTGCTTCCTGACACCTTTGGTCAAAAATAATCACACACTCCCCTCCTGTAAGCAACAAACAGATCAACATAACCTGCCACTGTCTCTCCCTTGCATTTAAAGGCGCCCCAGGAAAGCCATCCCAAGCCTGGCCTCGAAGTGTCCTTAAAGTGTTTCTTTGCCCCACGCACTGAGGCTGGGTTCATTTTAGCTCCTCTCTTTTATCTGCCCTGCCTTGCTCCTGTTTGGGAACCCAGCTGTTCTTTGCCCTCCATTCTCCATGCCCAGCAATTCAGCCAGGAAGCCAGCAGGCAGGAGAGGGAGAATAGGGGTCCTTCAAGTAGAACCCGTGTTGCTATTTAATAAGAATCACCCTCCCTTGTGTGTGCATATATAAATATGTAATGTGAACAGAGACAAAGATGGACCAGGCCTCCTGCTCCCTGTGTTAGCATTCCCAAGCTCCACACAGAGGCAAGTGGGGAATCATGGGCTCAGCAGTTGACCCTGGACTTCTGGGCCACGCCTGAAAGAAGACGAGGTTGGAGAGAGACCCCGAAGGCCGCACTCTTCCCCTCTCTGTATCTAGAAGGAATGATGCAGCATTGAGTTGGTACTGGATGTGGGGGGAAAGGTAGGAAGGTGCAAGGGAGTAGCTCAAAAGAAAATGAATGCTCTCTGCCTGAAATGCTCACTGACCCGTGTCAGCCTAACCAACTCCTACTCAACCTTCAAAGCACAGTTCCTTATTGCAGATGTCCCTCCCCCCATCCCGGGGCCCCTTCCACAGATTCCTGGCTCCATTCTGTGCTCCTAGAACAGCACTGCTCATGGTCTCCCCAGACTGTGATACAACATCATTACCAAGAATAGCTGAGTTTTACCAGCTTGTTATTCTACTCATCCGAGTCCTAAATTTGCCCTCACATTATTCCTGTGGGCTCCCAAGGCCTACTAGAAAGGCGCCCCGCAACCCCTCCCTGGGTGGACAGTCTTCACCTGGTGACGCTTTATCCCAAGTCTCCTCAAGGAAGACACCTCTCTTCTGCTCAGCAGATGTCCTTCTGAAAACTCATTCCTTCCGGGTCCCTCTGCCTCTCTGGGCTTCTCTGGTCTGTGGAGGAGCGCAGCGAAACAGCTCTCCCTCCACTCCGTGCCTTATTTCGTCATCTGAGCCTTGAAACATTCTGTGTGTGCCCCGAGTCTGTAGAGCCCCTTCACCTTCTGTTGTGCTCCCTGTCTGTAGACCCAGCCTCTCAGACCAGGTGGGAGAAGGGTGTCATGCATTTCTCTCCATGCTCCTGTGTTTCTCTTCATATCCTGGGACCAGGTCTAAGATATACTTGGTACTCATTCATTTAGTTAAGTAATATTTACACCCCACCTACTACGTGCCAGGCACTCTTCTAGGCCCAATGATACAGCCATAAGCCAAACAAAGTGCTCAATCTCATGAAGCTTACCTTCTAGTCAGAAAGCAAGCAAAAGGCAAATCAACAAATGGATATATGTAAGATAAGTGCTAAGAAGAGAAATTAAGCCAGGTAAGGAGATGAGGTGAGGAGGTGGGGGGTGCGCTTAATAAAAATGTGTTAATTTGAAACACAAATAGACCTTTATTTTTGTCCAGATGTACAAAATGTACCAGATGAATATTTGTGAACATGGGTCATTATTCCTCCATAATGGAATAATGGAGAAGTATTCCATTATTCCATCCCCTCCAGGGACGCCACTGTGGGAAAGAATAATCCATAATCCGACCAGTAGAGGGCAGCTCAATGCAAGACAATTTTCTGAGCTGAGCTAAGAGGAAAGCACCTCACGCCAGCAATGGGAAAACAATCCAGGTCATTGTCAAGTGAGTCAATTACCAAATAGCTCCCAACCAGGAAAAACTTCTTAATAGCTTTTTATTATTAAATTGTCACCAGGCCATAAGAATATTTCTACTATGTTGAGAATTTTCTTTCCTTACTTGTGCAAAACCGATAGTCCAGCCTAATAGGAGAGCACAGTTCAATTTTGGAACTGCAGGTGCTAGATACAAAGAATATGCATCCAACATTGAAGCGCGATAATAATTCTAGTAATCACTATCGTTTGTTGAGCACTTTCTTTGTACTATGCTCTATTATTCAAACATTATACTATTTACCACGCATCATGGCCACCACCAAATAATGATGTGGACATTCATACCCACTTTAATATGACAGACATTCCAAAAGTTTCAGTAAGTGGATGGGTAAATAGAAGAGCGGAGATTTCAGGCTATCCATCAAAAGCTGTAAAACCTAGACTTCAATCACTACCTAATTCTCACTTGGTAGAATTTTCAGGGCAAAAACTTTTTGAAATAAATAGCATCTACAGAAAAGAAAGGGCATTATATCCTGGAGAGAGTCATGACTCAGAGCCATGGAAGTGAAGCCCCAGTGGAGTGGCCCGGCAACCTGGAGAAGATGAGAAAGAATGAGTGAACTTTGATTTTCTTTTTCATGTTTTTATTCTACTTCATAGCGCGTCCATTACT
The DNA here is from genome assembly GCF_964194185.1 of Rhinolophus hipposideros. NCBI lineage: Eukaryota > Metazoa > Chordata > Mammalia > Chiroptera > Rhinolophidae > Rhinolophus > Rhinolophus hipposideros. The sequence goes on along the minus strand of NC_138054.1, from coordinate 14,703,084 downwards.
AAAATGACACTTCACAAGAAGAACTGGCAATTCATGTAATGGTGGGGTATTTTATTTATTTCCCTTTCCTTTCCAAACATAAAACACCCGTTTTTGATCTGTATTTGTCCACAAAACCTTATATTTCTCAGACCCAACCGGAATATGCCATCAACAGTGGACTACGTGAGCACTTCGTGCGTTAGGAGGCCTCTTCAGGACAGGGAACTGAAAGTGTTTCAGTGGTACTCCATCTTATCTTCCCAGTGTCCTGCGTCCACGTTCTGCGCGCAGCCGGAGTCCCTGCAGGAGGTACACAGAGGGAGCATACACACTTGAGAAGGCTATTTTGGGTGAGTCACGGTAGACAGGAGCTTCTTTGGCTCCAGGGAAATCTCCAGTTCCACACAGGGCGTATCCAGGAGACACTGGGGGAGGCACCTGCATGGAGCACAGCGGCGCCCCCTCTGGCGGATAGGAGAAGGACCAGCTGACTACCCTGGCTTCCTCAAAAGGAATCATGAGTACACGGTGCAGAATCTAGTGTCGAGGGTGCGCACAGCCCTCCTCCCCGTGGTGACCAGCAGGTACTCTGATGTGCCCCTGTTCAAACTTTGTGAACAAAGTAGACGTTTCATCTACAGTAATAGGCCCGATCCCCCACAGTTTTATGAAACTCGGCACTTGAACAAACACTTGCACATCCATTATCATCTCATTTAAAGGAATGAATCAGTTGAGCAAAAGCAAGGTAATTCTTTCCTCAAATCTAACTGCGAATGAGCCCGTGGTTTCTGTTCATTAGGGCTTTGCCCTGCTCATTACATCTGTGTAATTAGCGTCACCTCTGCTGCCAGCCTCCTGTGGTCCTCATGCTTCCTTGGGGAGAAAGGAAACCATAAAGAAAATCAAGCTGGGGAACTGAGCCCAGCTTAGTGTCACTTGCATTGATGTGACTCAGATTCCTGGTGGATAAATGTGTGAATGTGTGTATCTGGGTCACCCACTTTTGGGTGAGTGCTTTTGGAGGTCTGTCCTCAACAAATGCCAGCCACGGGGCAAGACATGGAATCTGCCTTCGTTCCCGCAAACAAATACCTAGTTACATGGTATACGGAGAAACATATTTCAGAAGATTTGGTAAAGAAAAGGTTTTGTTGCCTGCTGCACGGCAAAACTTGGCCAAAGCACCCATGGGCATCTCCCTGGCTCACACGCCCTGTGGGTTGCCACCACCCTTCCTTACGCAGCATCTCCTGGCCTCTGGTCTCTTGGGTCCTTGGACTCTTTACATCTCATTCTTTTCTTGTCAGGGTCTTACACTGTTCCCCTCCCTTCGTCAGTCTTGTCTCCTCACCCCCACTCATTCATTCATATTTATTGAGCAGCTGCCCAGGTATCAGATACCATTCTATGTGCTGGAATAATAGTAGGAAATAAAACACAGTCCATACTCTTATGTACTTTACACTCTAGCCAGTGAGACAGACAGTAAACAGACACGTGTACAATAAATATACTATTATACTACGTAGTGAGCAGTGCTGGGAAGAGAAATGAAGTGGAAATAGGATAAGGCAAGATGGGAAGGGGAGTTTTGAGATAGGTCAGTGGTTTTCAACCAGGGGAGATTTTGCCTCCCATGGGATATTTCACAATGTCTGGAAACACTTTTTATTGTTACTACTGTAGGGGAGCTTCTGGCATCTGGTGGGTGCAGGCCAGGGACGTTGCTAATCCTACAATTCACAGGAAAAGGCCCACACAACAAAGAATGATCCGGCCCAAAATGTCACTGGGGATGAACTTGAGAAACCCCTAGATAGTATATTGTCCAATGAGGAGACAAAAGCCACAGAGTATCTTCAACACGGAACATTTAATGTAAAGAATTATGAACAGATGATTGACAGGGAGGGGAGCTGCCTGGTGAGAGTTACAGAGAATTCTGAAGAATACAGGAGCAGCGTCTGTAAGCTGAGACAGACCCCCCAAGGAAGAGCTCCGCCCCCGGAGCTGAGATCTGGACTCCCTTGGAGAGGCCAGGGCTGTGGTTCACTGACTGGCAGGGAAGTCACTGCTGGACATGCTGGAAATCTGCCCCCTGGGGAGCCAAGCGAAGCTGCTGGAAGTGGCTGAGCCCTGCTGGAAGGGGGCTGGAGAAGCACGCACTGAAGAAGCCCCCGGCTGGAGAAAGCTGCGCTGCTGCCAGAGTCAAATAGTAGGAAAGTGCACTGTGCAGGAGGCGGATGCTGGAGGACGCCATGCTGCTGCCCAGGTCAAGCAGTGGAGACAGTGTGCGCAGCCGGAGTCCCTGCAGGTGGTACAGAGGGAGCTCAGGAGACAGGACCTCAGGCGTGGGTAGGGTCTGGGGGGGGCACAGGGAGGTGGTTGGCCAGCCAGGGCTGGGGCTCGGGCTGCCAGCTCACCAAGGGTCTGCGTGCTCTGCCTGTGCTCTGCTGAATACGCTGTGCAGTAGGAGCCGGAAAAAGCAAAACCACAGCAGCACTAGAACCAGGAAAAGGAGTCCTCCAGCACCCCTTGCTGACAAAACTTACCATGAAAGCTTTTAGAGACCGTGCCATTGTTGCAGAGCAGGTACTGAAGGGTGAATTTGGAGCAGAGTGGCAATAAATTGGTAACTGCCACATGGCGGACTTCCAGACAGTTAGCACTGTTAAAAAAGTGGGGGAGGGGTATGTGGTCTCTCTGGCTTTGAAAAACTTAAAAATATCTACTCAAAAGAACACCATAACTCACATTTCTAGGTACTGAAAGAAGAAAGAAAAATCCACCTCTTTCACCATCCCATCCACCTCAGTTTCTCATAACCTGAAAACTGTAGAGGTGAGAAAGACTCAAGGCTAGCTCACCCATTTTATAGATGAGGAAAAAGAGGCCCAGAGAGCCTAAGCGATAGCAGAATTTGTAGGATTCTATGGACTGGGGCCTGGCTTTTTCTATGCATAGTGACAAGAATAGCTCGCAGGTAGAGGGCTACATTAGGTGGAGACCTGCTAGAAGGAGGAGAGTTGGAGATGAAGGATTCCAATCAATACACCTTCAAAGACTCAGGGAGATTCCTCCTGGTAGACTGCCTGATCATTTCTTATTCATGTGCTTGCTTATTTCTTTATTCTTGTCTTCTCCCACTGAAATCTACCTTCTATGAGCATGAGCTCTCTGTATATCTGGTTTAGCGCCATAGCGGTTGTCCCTAAGCCTTTCCAGGCACTCAGCAGGAGCTCAGTAACACTGAAGGAGAGCCCAAACCTCCATAGGCCAATGCTCCCTCACTAGGCAGAGGTCATGATAAAAACTCCACCTCTGCCTCTTAGCCTTGGTGCCTCTTATTCAGGTGGAAATCCCCACAACAGTTAAAGCACAAATACAGTTAAACATAGCAGCTACTTATTTTTATTGTTGCCTGAAATCAACAATAAATGAGGTGCTTTCCTATACATTATTGGATTCTTTCCAATGTATTATCAAACTCCTTTTTAATCATGAACATTCGATGGTTAATTGCTTTATTAGTTAGGCCTTTTGTCTCGTCCCAAAAGGTTGGGCTGAACCTGGTAGAATCAATGCTAGAGGGGACAGCGCTGGGTTGGGAAGGTCTTGGGATCAAATTTCATCAGAATGATGTACGTTCAGGTGACCTGAAGTTACAGCCAGGATAGCGCCAAGATTGTTATCAAGAGAACCCAAGTTCACAGCCAGCAACCACAAAGCACTTCACATCAAATCCAAAAATTGAAGAAGGAGGAGGAAGGATGTAAAGCAGAGAATGAGCAGCAGTGTCTTCATAAGGAGGGTCCAAGTAAGGTGTCGTGATTGACTGCAGGAGATGGGTTCAGCATGAACTTCTAAATGTGTTTTTTACTTGGTGCCTGTGCCAAATGTAGGGAGAACGGGAGCTTAAAGGAGCTTAAGGAGAAGGCACCCAGGGGGCCACCTCCCATTTCCTGGGCCCTGAGTGAATGAACATGGAAGAGACACATTTTGACAGGGGATTAAGTCTGACAGGAACACGCAGTCCTTTCCTCTGAAGGTTTGCCATCACTTGCTTTTAATCCCACAAGGAACTTTAATGTGGGGTGAGAAGCAGTGAAAACATTCCATAAATGGTGTGTCTTTGCCATGTTTAAATAATTATACAAAAACAAAAGCCTTTTTACTGGAGAAAATGGAAACTTTACATAAAATGGGCAGTTGAGATAATTCCCTAAATAGTTCAGAAAGAAACAGTCACACAGAAAAGGAAGCTCGGACTAAGCCTCAAGTGTATTGTCCAGTTTTAAATACCCCATCTTTCATTCAGCAAGTACTGATGTCTCTCTAAACACCTGACTTCACTAGATAATTCTGTCCTCTTCTCTGTGCTCCTGATACAGACACAATCCTTTCTCTCTCCTTAGAGAGAACCCATTGCAAGTTTCAACTACAGAGGCACCTGGACCTTTAGGAATTTCCCTTCTCTCTTGCTATTGGCAGTTTGTTTGGGTGAGCATTTCTAGCTCCTTATCAATGCAACTCAGGAGGCAGGATGTAGTGACTTCACGGGGCCTGGCGAAGAATCACTAATCAGGATGGTTCCCAAGCATGTCTTCAGATGCTTACTGTTAAATGCCTCTGTTGGCAGTGCCCTCCCCCCTGATTTTGACACAAGGAAAGATGAAAAAATCAAGGCTCCTACCCTGGCAACAGAGCTACTGCCCATGACCGCAGCTATATCAAGTAATTGGTTTTTATACAACCTGTTTGAAAGAGGACACATGACAAATCTCTCAAAGGTCAGTGGAAACAGGCTCAATCTGTTTTAAAATCTCAGTAAAGAAAAAAAAAACCCACAGAGTCAGAGAACATACAAGATTAATGATTCCCCACACTGCAGGGAGAAATCAACACCAGCTGGGGGATAGATCTGTCAGAGGGAAGAAATGCTATGGGCAAAGGCTGCAGGGAAGTTCGTTCGGTGCAGAATTTGAAATATGATATATAGATACACACAGCACCAGAGGATCATTCTTTGCAGAGTATAAATGCCCCCGAATTCATGGTCCAGCTATAGCATGTAATGTTGGGTGGTTTCTTATTTTGTCCTGACCCTGTACTTTTGTTGTCATACAATTCATATGATATGAAGTAGAAAAATTACAAATACTAGATCATGAAGGAAATGTGCTTGTATTATGCATTTTCATGGTAAACCCATCTAAAAGGTCAACTTCTTATTTACAAGGATACTTGTGTATTGAAATATTATAGAATTATAAATATACCAAGTACATATTATTCCCACGTAATGCCTAATATAGTCATTATATTAAAACTCAAGCTGGTGAGGGATTCGAGTTTAGCTTTTGTTGATATGTTGTATGACACATGTTCCCAGCTTTCCTACTGTGTAAGGCAAGAATTTCTCTAATGACAGCATGATTACCTGTTAGGAGAAAATACACTCAAACTATGTTAATGTGGTTCATTTTCGATGATATCATACCAATATAGCGGATTTTTAATTACTTTTACCAAACATTTGACTGAATTACTACCCTTAGAATTTAAACCCATGAATAATCTAATACCTAGAACTTGGGTTTGGATCCATAAGCCATAAAAAGGTACGGAGCATTTAACTTCCTTCACCAAACCTTTTACCAAAGGATGCCATACTCGTGCTATGGCCTTGGGCTTCCCCTCTCCCTGCACATCCTCATGATGGCATCCTTGGGATCACAAGTAGTCAAGCAGCAAAGGGGTCATTGCCTAAAAAGGAAAGTGAGTGAAATCATCTAATCTTATTAACCAATGTCACCCCAATAAATTTAATAATTAAAAAAGGAAAGTGAAAGAAAGCAAGAGGGCAGAGATTAACCACAAATTAAAGCAGCTATGCCCAGCTGAGGACCAGTCAGCGTTCCAGAATCTTTGACCATGAGAACTAGATAATCGCTTGGAGGTTCAGTGCAGAACAGCAGAACCAGGGGGTGCAAATCACTCACCTGGTTAATGGATTAGGATCCTGGGCAGCTAATTCCTCTCCTTAAACTCTACTGGAAGACGTCATATTTCAAAACAGAAACAAATAAAACCGTGGATAGGTAATCTCCAAATCATGAGTTAGCTCAGTCCCCAATTAAATTTCATCCAGCATAGACAGCATAAATCCAGGTAAATAAGAGGCTTTGTCAGTAACAACAAGTGAAAATACATTAATTCTCAAGTTTATGATTTTAGCCTGAAAAGTTTTTAGAAATGACAAAAAGAGGGCATACTTTATACTTAGAAATGAGGAGTGCCATGGCTCATTTATAGATAAAAGGGTCAGCTGAAAGCAGGTAGCTGGTTATTTTTAACCTGTAATTTTTTTCAGAAAATGAGAAAAAGAAAACTTTGCAGAAATGTAATTTCCAGAACTTAAAGTAAAATATTTTAGAGAAGTTTCAGATAATATTTTCTTATTGTATAACCCCTACGAGTTATAGGGGTATGTGTGTGTGTATTGGAAAGGGAGAGAGAGAGACAGAGACAGAGAGACAGAGAGAGGGAGAGAGAGAGAGCGTCTCTTGCCAGCATTTCTCATTTCTCTTTTCATCACTTTGGGTTTCTGTGTCCACCCTGCCAGCCATCACCCCCTCCCCTATACCACCAGGCCCACTTCTACTGCTCTTAGATTTCTATAAAATAGAAAAAAGAAAAAAAAAGAAATTTCTATAATTTTTGTATTTGGATAAGTTTTAAAAGAATCTTACGCTCCCTGATCTTTTTGTCTCCCTGTGGTTTCAGGAACCCTTCATAGAGATTTGGTTCTCCACCCCCCATTCTGCTGAGATTACATCATGAAACCCTTAGCATGGGGAAGAAATAAACGTCCCTCCCATAAAGAAAAGGAAAATAATCAAGTATCAAAACGTTAGCGTTTTGTTCACGTACACAACAGTTTTGATTTCTCCAGAGCTCCCTTTCATCTCAAGACATCCTAACTTTGAATGCCCACCATCTACACGTTGGCCCTTTAGATGGAAAGGAAAGATATGCTGAGCTGTCCCCTTGCTGACAGTGGTGAATACATGAGGCATAACAAAAAGTTGCTCCCCCCAAAAGGGAAGCACTGACACGGAGGAGGACTGTGGGCATGGGCCCGTGAAGTGTTATCGTCATACTTCCAATTTTAAAAATCATTACTGTACAGAAGCATGATGAGCTTTTTCTCTACTTCACTTTTCTTGCCTGTGGTCCAGTACATATGATTCTCCAAAACTTGTACCTGTCAGCGAGTGCGTGCTTCAAGAATTAGCTTTAGAAACAAAACTCCAGTATCTACCTGAGGTGCCAAAAAAATGTATACACGTGACTTGTACTCATCTTTTGTTATTGGTATATATTGAGTGTTACAATTTTAATACAGTTTTTTTTCCTTTCTTAAAATGTGTACACATTTTTTTTGGCACCCTCTGTATATATGTCCTATTTTCAAGGAGAGATTGATGTACTCTGCCATAGAAAGCCCTGGGGCCGTGCTGTCTGACAAAATGAGGCCCTAGCAGGTAAGCGTCAACATAGAAACCAGCAGAAGAGAAGTTTTACTCATGCTAGAAAACCTTGATGTGACGCTGCATTGGCATATTAGTCAGGATAAATAACCCTATAAAAACACCCCTCCCCAAAATTCAGCAGCTGGATTCAGTATAGGTTTATTCCTTGCTCGAGTCACATTCAAAGCAGATTGGTGGCTGTCTTCCAATAGGTGACTTGGGAATCTAAGTTCTTTCCATCTTATTTTGCCAGCATCTTAAACATGTGACCTTCCAAGTCATCACAGAAGGAGAAGAGAGAACATGGACCACTGCATACAGAGTTTCATGCCAGGCCCAAGGCAGGTTACCTCTCTTCTTGCCACATTTCATCGGCCAGAACCCAGTGATCCCACCCAGCTAATGACCAGGGGAGTCAGGCAATGCATTCTCCCAGTGCGCCCGGAAAAGAAAACAGTTGATGTGCAGCCAATCTCCATCTCAGGAGGTATTTTATTCAGTCTATTAAGTCATGAAACTTTGCTACATAAGCAAAGATAAGAAAGAAAGGAAAGAAAAAAAACGAAACAAGAACTTTTGTAAAATAAATAAATTTTTACAAAAACACCTGAAACTAATAAAAAAAATTAAACTAATAAAAAAAAACTTTTGTTGGTCTGATACAATCAGATCTTTGATTGGGCTCAATATCCCCAAGTGGCAAACCAAATGAGAGCTACCAAGGTGGAGACACCCAATATAGAGACCTAAAAAGTTACATTTGATTCCAAAATGCATGGAAGTCTCAGCCTACAGGAACTGTGGTACCCAAGGAGCATGCCAAGACAGGAAGCCACCTTTGCAACATTGTAATGACCAGACCTGGAGGGGAGTGTATCCATAGGGCCTTGGCTGAGAATGAAGGCAAAAGACAGTCTTGACAATTATTCCACAAACATCCTGTTCTCTAGTGAAACCAAGACCATGGCTTTAGGGAGACAATTAGATTAGACAGAGCTCTCAAGGGATTTGGAGGGACAGGAGCAGCCTTGTTGGGGTTGGGGGTCTCCAGCAGGAAGCAAATCTCACTATGTACCCCCACACACAACATGAGCCCCTCCTGTGTACCCCACCCTAGGGGATGGCACCAGTCCGTCCCACCCTGCCGACTCCACCTCTGGGCTCTGTCGGGAGTTCCTCCCCTTTACCCACCACTGCCTCAATCCAGGCTCATCATCACTCCTGGACTTCCACAACACCTTCGTCCCTGGTCTCCCTGCCTCCAGCTGGTTTCGTCTCCTCCCATCTATGCTTCCTGCTGCCATCACAGTATTCTTTCTAAAACGTAAAGCTGATCGCGTCAATCCCCTGCTTAAAACCTTGAAATAGTTTCCATCGCCTTCAGAAAGAAATTCAGAATCGTGGCTGTGACCGACAGACCTAACATAATTGGGTTCTTGCTTGGTGCTCCAGCCCTTCCCCTCACAGGGCCCCTTCTTTCTAACACCCCACTTGCGCACTACCCTCCAGCCAAGCGTTACCTCTCAAGGTTCCCAGAAGAACACAGGTGCCATCTTCTCACAGGAGGGGTTCATCTCCTTCTTCTGCCTCCAACTCCTGCCCTCTCGCCTCCCCACCCCCACATTTCTTCCCACTTGTATTTGAGAGGGTGAATGTAATGTTCCTCTGTGGCAAAGCAGCAAGAATTTATTTGAACAAGGTGCTGCCATTCATCCGGAAGTGAGAATATGACAAAACTTAAATCATAGCCCTAGGTTATTGTTTGGCAAGGATTGAGGTCAAAATGTTGTTATCAAGAGAAATATGCCTCCTTTCATGCAGACTAAACGGGCTCTGCCAGAGAAGCACTCCACAGAACAGCCTTCTAAGTTTTCTTTTATGTGCTTGGGGAGCACAGGTGGCCCTGGCATCACTGCTGGAGAGATGTCTCACTAAACCGGAGATACCCACAGGCTTTCTGCCCTTGTCCACCTTCCCAGGGCTCTGACCCTTTCCCAGCCCATTCTTCTAGAAGTCTTCAGGAGCTGGAGCAAATGCAGACACCACTGACATCCAGCTGTAAGTCTCAAGAAAGACTTAGGACTGGAACTCAATTATTCCATGGAGGGAAGCTCATCATGCCTGCCCTGAAGGAGAAGGCACGGAGGCCAAGCATTGAACAACCAAAAGAAGAGACTGAAGAAACAGGAACATCTGAAGGCATAATCAGTGAATCCTCTGCTGATGGTTCAAGGAGGGGACTAAAAGCTGACGAGTACATCCACACTCAATGAAAGGAGTTGTACCATCTATTCAGGACTTTCTAAGGGGTGCCCTGAGGTCATTTTGGTGACCTCAAGCTTATCATCATCTGCAGGCTATGCAAGAGGGGTGAGAATGATCAGGCACAAGAAGGAGGGGAGGATTTCTGGTTGCCCAAGGGACTCTGTGTTCCCTCTCCCTCAGCATGAAATGGGAGGAGGTTCTCTTTTCTTTCCTAAAACCAGATAAAGGGACTTTAAAGAAAACTGCTTAAAGAACTTGATATGACCCTAGACTCTGAAGGACCCAAACAGAGACTGGTGCCTGACCCCTGTCAATAGCACTCTGAAAAACTAAAGTCTGCCCAGCGGCCCCCCTGATGTGAGAACAAGGGGAAAAATTAGGCAATGGAGCAGCCTGTCTAAATAGAGCTTAGAGGAGTGAGTGAGCGTTTCCGGTGGACCAGAGGGGAACCTGCAGAAGGTCATGAGGCTTGAGCTGTCTTGAAAAGGGCCCTCCCCACAAGTCTGCCTAGAATAGAACATGACCACAAAAGAAGAGTCTATGAAGGGTGAACCTTCAGAAACAGAAGCTGAGAGGGGAAATCCAAATGAACGGTCAGGGGCCACCATCTGCACCACTGCACCAGTAAGCCATGCAGTGGGTAGAAGACCCCCACAGGGGGCCCCCCAGGGGGACATTTTCAAAAAGTCACAAAAATCAGAGCTCCCATTTGGGTATCTGGCCCTCCCGGAGGCAGGCAAGTATGATGGCTTCTACGCCGTGCTTCTCCTCTCTTCCTCTGCTTCCCCTTGGAGGCTGAGCCAGTCCAGGGAGGGGGAGGTGAGTGTAAGATGGAAGGTGAGGAAACACTGAAGAAGCAGGGCCCACTGCGATTCCCCCCGCTGTGGGCTTCCAAGCCAGAAACTCTACACCCGAGACACTAAAGCTTTCACAATAGATGTAGCTAGACTTTTTAAATCTATAAGGGAGTCTGTTCATTAGACCTAAAACTGACCGGGAAAGCTGTGGGATCAGACAGATACAACAGAAAGTTGGAGAAGGAAAGATGATAGGTGGTGAGAAAGCATCAGGTTCTTCCTGCTCATCCTGCCCCAAGTCCAACTCATTCAGTGAACTAGTTACAGGAGCTCCACTGGGGCAATATCCCCAATCATGTAAACCTTGGAGTTTACATGGATGAGGGAGCTTTCTGACGTCTTGGATCGCCACTCCCTTGGGTTTCAGGTGAGCCAGTAAACAAAGCTGCTCCATAACCTTAACTAACCTTTTTTAAAGTTTGTCCATGCCGAGCAAAGGGGACCACTCTGGTCTCGACTCTCCTGAAGCCACTAGGGCTGCTTAAGCAGAACTGATGATTGTGTTTGGAGACCATTCAGCCGTTAGCACAGAGCCCTGAGACACACTGTGTCTTCAGGGAAGGGAAAAGTCACATGCAGGCAGCCAAAGGAATTCTGCACTGACATCTTGGGGATTTGTTCTGTGTGCCTGGTGAAGGTTGTTGAATCCAGGCACAGGCCCAAGAACTGGAAAATGTCAGGCTTTGCTCAGCAAGTACCTTCTGTGATTGAGAGGAATGGATGAGTTTGGAGAGAATACAAATGGGACTACTGCTTAAAGCAGTTGAAAGAATCCACCAGCTTTTGTCTGACTCTTTAGAGTGAGCAGAAAATAAAAATAAAAGAGTGCTCACCTCCCATTGGTCTCTCCCTCAAGTAGTGGAGACATGACTTTTCTGTGCACATGAATTTTGCAAAATCTAAATCTCAAGAACTGGTGAAGAGCTATACCTCAGTATTCCTCCCTATGTACAGTACTTGTCTGCATATTTTTTTGCTCAGAAGTTGTGTATGTGTGTGTGTGTGTGTGTGGTTATGTGTGTGTCAGTGTACTAGTTTCTTAGGACTGCTCTAACAAATTACCACAAACTGGGTGGCTTAAAACAACAGAAATGTATTCACTCACAGTTCTGGGGGCTGCAAGTCCCAAATCAAGGTGTGAGCAGGGCCATGACCCTTCGGAAGGCTGGAGTGGAGGATCCTTCCTTGTCTTTTCCGGCCTCTAATGTTTCCGGCCCAAGTGTTCCTGGCTTGTGGCTGTCACTCCACTCTCTGCCTCTGTCTTCATATGGCCTTCTCTCCTCTTTGTGTCCATATCTTCTCCTATCTCTTATCAGGACACTTGTCATTGGATGTAGGGGCAATCTGGATAATCCAGAATGATCTTATCTTGAGATTCTTAACGTAATTACTTCTGAAAGACTCTTTTTTCCAAATAAGTTCACATTCACAGATCCGTGTTGGATGTGTCTTTTTGTGGAGGAAGGAGGGAAAAACCACATTCAACCCACTGAAGAAGGCAAAAAGATAGCAACAAAATAATAAAATATTTAGGGCCCAGGAATACAGAACTGGGGTTCATGGGAAAGTTCCTCCATTTTGGAGGTACAAGTCCGGCCCTCACCCTCACAGGGGACCCCCACACCACTGCCTCTCTTGGAATCTCTATCTCTGCATCAGTTGGAGGCATTAGGACTTAGGGGGTGCATTCCCCAGGGCCGTGCACTGGACCACACCGCTTATAACAGAACACCCTATTATAAGCAAAAAATGAAAGGATGGGGCGGAAAACAAGGGAGGGAGGGCGGGAGAAAAGCCTGCTTGATGAGTTTACAGCACTTGCTCATATATTTTACTTCTTTGTTTACTTAATTGTCTCTCTCACTACAGTAAGCAACCAAAGAGCAATAACTGTGACCTAACAAATTGTGTATCACCTGTGCTTAATATAGGGCCCAACTTAATCAAGAGAGGGAGGATTAAGTTGGAAGGGAGGGAGGAGGCTTCCTCCCTCCCTTCCGACTTGTGAAGATAAATAATGTGTTAAGATATGCAAACATTTTTTTCCCTTTCTTTTGACCACTTAAAGTACAACACAGTTCTCTCAGCCTTTACACTCTTGTTAGTGATTCTCATGGAGGGCGGGTGTGGTCAGAGTGTAAAACTTTCCAGGTAGCACTTAGGGCCTTTGTGTAGTTTGCAACCCACGCGTTCTCACCACCAGCATGAGTGACTGAGCTGCGAGCCCACGGAGGAGAAAGCGTGTGGGTTATTTTTTAACCCTCAGTGTCTGACATCTGCCTAAGCTTTTATGGAGTATAGAGCTCTCTCGTGTACATGATCTAAGTTTGATTCTCACAGCTGCTCTGCAAGGAGGTTATTATATCAGGTATCTCTATTTTGCACATGAAGAAACTGAGAGTAACCAAGTTATGGGAACCACCCAAACATCTGGAACTGGAACTGGAATCTAGGTTTTCTGACTCTCAGAGTAGAACTTATTCCATTTCACCACAAGTAGAAACACATTATTGGTTTGTGTCTTAGTGTCATAGAAAACAATGTTCTTTGTTAATACCTATAGTCTCAAGAGTCTATATTGCCAAAACAGACATCAGTTACTGATTTGATACATTGATAGGAAGAGAACAAGCTGTCACCTGCTCCCTGGGCAATAATTCTACTTAAGCTGTGTTTAATAGTACCCAACAGAGAGCTGACAAGTGATCCATTCAACTGGAAAAAGAGCAGAGTGTACTGGTACTGCCAACCCTGGAGAGACCCTTAGAAGATGGCCCTCTGAGTGTCAAGCTGGCGGAAGGAAAGAGCCCTGAACCAGGTGGCTGGGACCCCCACATTGTGCCTCGTCCCAGTCCACAGTGACAAGCTCATGTGACCAACCTTGGGAGGGTCAGTCTGTTAAGGTGCACAATTGAAAGAGCAAGATGAAGGAGACTCCTGGAGGTGGTGTGGGGAAGTGTGCTGGGCTGGCTGCCGTGCGACAGACACCAGGAGAGAAAGGGACAAAGGGCACATGTGGCTGCTCTGGGCTGAAAGGTACACCGCCGTGCTCGAGTGATGCCGTGCCTCAACCTGTTCCCTGAACCTGTGCATAATGTCACCAGGGCGTCGGCTTAGGGTGGAGATTTCTGTATACATAGTGGTGACAGCTAGAGAAATAAAAAACGGGCTAAAAGCAAATCAGGGCCAATATTGTCCATCTCCGTGCTGCCCCCCACTTGTCCCCCACCCCACCACACCCTGTACCCATAGAAGGCAATTTAGGTCACTTCTTTACTCTCTCGACTGTAAAATCCACTGGCCCCTTAATATTTGTGAAGAGGCAGCAGGATGAAGATGACATGGCAAAAAGAGAACATGTTTCAGAATCACACAAACCTAGTGAGATCCTGACTCTGCAAACCATGGGCGGTCAACTTAGTTCAGGATGTATAACTCCGCAGAGCACCACTTCCTCCATCTGCTTTGGGAAAGATGGAAAATTCCACCCCCGAGGGGGGCAAATCCCCCACGAGGCTTTTGAGGTATCTGAATAAGGTTAAAAGCTTCAGGTACTGACCTAAAGATTCCTTCATTCATCTAAGACGTGGAGTGTTCACTACACCAGGTGGCTGGTTGTACCTGACATGACAGCATAAGCCTCAGGTGTAAACCATCTCTCATCATGAGTAATAGAAAGAAGTAAGAAGATAAGGCATGCAATGACTCAATTGTGATTATTTTCTCTGAAAAATCATATCCCTTAAATGGTGTGACAAATTAAGAATCCATTTTGTAGCAAGATTTTAAAAAATCAAACTCCTACTCTCACAGTTAGCACCTCCTTGCATTAAACGAGCAAATATGACTCAGCTTAATTTGGGCCCAGGAACTTACATGCTTCCTTTCTTATTATCCCAAATCATTAGATCTGTGTTTTCTTAGTAGTCCCATTACATTGGGGCTCCATAGAGTTAGGTCTGCATGAGAGGGAGAGAGGGAGAGACGGAGAGAAGAAAGAGGAAGGAGGGAAGGAAGGAAGGAAGGAAGGAAGGAAGGAAGGAAGGAAGGAAGGAAGGAAGGAAGGAAGGAAGGAGAGAAGAGAAAGGAAAAGAAAAATCTCTTGGTTTAGTGGGGCGGCATGTTACTTCTGGTTTCAAGTTCTACCAATTAGCTAGCTCTAGCACATGGTTTTTCTTGGCAGCTTTCTGCTTCCCATCACAGATGGCATAGACGAGCCTGACTGTTGACTTTCTGGTTTTTCTTTGCTATTTCCTCTCCCACAGCTAATTTAAGAAAGTCCACAGGATACAGGCACAACTGCCAGCCCTGCCTCATTTCCCCTGCCTTTACCTTCTCCAGCCACCCACAGCCACATCTACTGCTGGTCTCCTCCAGCACCCAAGCCTGGTCACATGGCAACCGGAGAATATCAGCATCCTCAGCCACATGAACCAGTGTGGTGTGGAATTCCCATACCCAGTTCCCCCAGATGGGAACTGGTGACCGTCTGGGCTCCGGCAAGTGTGAGCACGGCCTGCCCTTGCACTTTGGATCCCCTCCACGGAGCTGGGCTTCTCCTTGGCCCTGCGTACCCTCCTCATGTACCAGTCCCTCGTCCACCCGAGGCAGAGAAGTCCTAAAGCCAGCAGTTCTTAAGCCATGTGCTGACTCTCCCCACCTCACCTCACCTCCTGGACAGCCACTCGTTTCTCAGCTCCTACCGGTGAGTAGGCAGGACTCACAGGTCCTGTGTGGACCTGCCGATGATTCCAGGCCCCACCCAGGCCAGCATCTCTGCCTGGATCACTCCTAACCCACACACCCACTTCCTTAGCTTCCAGAATGCTGTAGCTAGTCCCCTGGGGCAGGCAGGGCAGAGCAGAGCAGAACCGTCTGCTGGATGGGAGGGACAGGAGAGATGAGGCAAGACCCTGGCTAGCAGTTTCTGATGATGAATGCCAATCTGAGCCTGTGGGAATGGAAAAAAGGGAACAGCTTTCCAAACAGTGCAGATAATGGGACAAGAACGCATCACTGATGGCTGACATGACAGGACCCCTCTGCTGCCAAAGAGGGGCAGGGCACCCTAAGGGGGCTGGATACCCAAAACTAACAGCTGTAACTAGGCCAGGACTAGAACCTGCTCCTTTAAAAAAAGAGCCTTTATTAAATATAGCTCTGACCCATCACACCACTGCTTAATGACGTCTGATGGTTTCCTATTGCCTGTAAAACAGCTTGACCCACAACGTCCTTCACATTCCTGGATCAATACTGTATTAGTCAGGGCTTTCCAGAGAAACAGAACCAATAGGATGTGTGTGTGCGCGCATGCGCACATGCGCATATATATACAGCCGGTCCTCAAATAATGTCATTTTGTTCAACATAGTTTCATTATATTGATAAGGAAAAAAATTGATTCCTGGCCAGGGCCACTGTCTGTGTGGAGTTTGCACTTCTCCCCAGGTCTTTGTGGGTTTGCCCCCACATCCCAAAGATGTGCACATTAAGTGGACTGGTGTATCTAAATGGTTCCAGTGTGAGTGGGTGTGGGTGTGGGTGTGGGTGTGAGCAGCCCTCCAATGGAAAGGCCTACTGTTCTTAGTTACTATATGCAGACCCAGGGAAAAGCCCCGAGGCTGGACCTCTACTTCCATAAGCCCAGGGCAGGGAAAGACGCAAGAAAGAGGCAGGCCACTCCAGTGGGACAGCTAACAGGTTATTAAGGGAATTACATAGGAGGGCCATCTTGGGTGACCATAAGACGAAGTGGATATTCTCCATGCTTCTGGCCAGGCACCAAAGAATTATATAGGGTGAAAAGCGGCGTGGGGGCGGGGGGTAGTCACGGGTACTGGTTCAGGAATGCTAGCAGGTATGGGAAATTATTTATATGCTTGACCAGGTCAGGACAATGGCCTATTCCAGGAACCAGCACATAGTGGAAAGCATGGGAAAGGTACTGACTTTTGTCAGAATGAACAGTGATTTGTGGTAAGAAATCTCCATTCTGACCTGGGTCCAGCTAATGTGACAGACACTGGTCACATCATGACACTGTCTCTTCTGTACACCTGTCCAGGTGGTCTCCCGCCTTGTGCCCTGAGCTCCGGGAGAGGCTCCAACCATCCGCCATCTGGAATAAGTGGCTTGGAAAATAATTATCTTACTTGTTTTTATTAATCTTTCTTAAGTATATGTATAGCTCACATTTATTTTAGTGTTTAAGAGTAGAAGGGTTTTGAGTCTTTACATAGAAGTTTGGTGATGTTTTTGTGGCCAAAAATATGCGATAGGAACTTAACTCTTATTTCTATCACTTAGCCTGTGGTAAAATTGGTTTTCTTATACATCATTTCACTTAAAGTCACAGTTTCTAAGAACCTATTAACAACATTAAGTGAGGACTTACTGTATATCTATCTCAATATATCCATCAAGTATATGTATCTATATCTATATCTGGAGAAACAGAGAGATTTATTTTAAGGAACTGGTTTGTGTGATTTGGAGACTGGCAAGTTCAATATCTGCAGAGTAGGCCAGCAGGCTGGAGACCCAGAGAAGAAGTGACATTGCAGGAGTCCAAAAGCAGTCTGCTGGCAGAACTCCCTCTTCCTCAGGGAAGGTCAGTCTTTTTGCTATTAAAACCTTCAACTGATTGGATGAAGCCCACCCATATTATAGAGGGTAATCTGCTTTAAATGTCCATGGATTTAAATGTTAATCTCATCCAAAATAAACTTTCAGGAAAAAAAAATCTACACTAATATTTAATCAAATATCTGGGTACTCTGTTTGCAGCCAAAATGACACATAAAATTAATCATCACAAACATGGTTTTTCATCTTCTTTTTCAAACATGCTCCTACATGGGCCTTTCTTCTGGCCACTCAGAGACTAGTTCCTAGGACACAGCAGAACCTTCAGGAGCTCTGGGCCCTCGTTCATCCCCGTGTATTTCCAGAGCTATGTTCCTGTGTCTTAGCACATGTCATTGTCATTGGCTGTTTACCTGCCTGTTTCCCACTGGATGTTTTACCTCCTCAAAGGTCCATTTACTCTCTTATGCATCTCACACTGCCAGCATCTGACATACCGTGTTTCCTGGAAAATAAGACCTAGCCATACAAGCCAGACAATCAGCTCTAATGCGTCTTTTGGAGCAAAAATTAATATAAGACCAGGTATAATATAATATAATAAATATAATATAGTATAGTATAGTATCATATCATATCATATAATACTGCATCTTATATTAATTATTTTTCTCCAAAAGACTCATGAGAGCTGATTGTCTGGCTAGGTCTTATTTTTGGGGAAACACAGTAGTAGTTGGAAATCAAAGAACTTCAGTAGATGTTTGTGGAACAAAAATTGGTCCAGAAAGCTGAAGACTCACACCAGAGATGACGGCTGAGGGTATTGAGCATAGACTGGACCATAGACTGACAAGGAAATAAAAGTTCAGAAAGTCATAATGAAGTCCAGAATCACTCTGACTCCAGAAATCACAGAATGCTTTATCAGGGCAATGGCATTTGCATTCTGCCCCAAGGGACTTCAACAGGTAGAGATGTAGCAGGGCATTCCAGAGAAGGGAGTGCCTTTAGTTAAAGCACAGAAGCAGGGAATGTTCAGGAAAGAGTGTGTAGGTTTCCTAGAACATAGGCTACACGAAGGAGGTGTGGGGAAAGAGGCTGGAAAGGCAGGTGGGACCAGATTATTGCAGGTTGCAATGCCAGACTCTACACCCTGGGTGTACTCAGATTCAGTGGTATACCATCAAAGGTTGTCTGTCCATATCAAGCAAGGGTTAGGGGGTGACATAATGGTTCCAGCCTGGCTGTCACTTCTGCCTCTGCCCAGAAAGTTATTGGAGTGAGGTCGCTAATGTGCCAGTCCTGAAGGATGAATTCATTGATGCCTGAATGAATTAAACAGGCAGTGTCGTGTGGGGCGGCCCGCAGGGGCTCAGCTCCCGCTCCCCACACAAGAACACAGGATATGGCTAGGCCAAACAGGAACACCCATGGAGCCATAGGTAAGGGAGTCATACCACTATATTCTCTCTGACGGCTGGGTTGAAGACACAGGAGGCAGGAGCCACATTATCCACAACTACTTCTCTCTGCCAACCAACCCCACTTGCTAGCTGCAATCCACTGTGCTAACTGCAATCCAAGCTTGCTAGCTCAGCCACCATCTTCTTGCTAGCACCCATTTTGCTGCTAGCGTAGCCACAGCAGTTATATTAGTGGCCAATGGCTCACTGGTTACAGCTGACGGCCAACTAGCCACAGCTGATGGCCATCCACTCACAGTTGATGGCCATTTACTACCTGAGCCAGCACCTTTCCTTGTGAGGCCGAGAGCCCGGAAACTGCTCTCTGGGACTCTGTCCCCACACCTGTGCAAATGGGCTGTGGGCTACTTTGTAATTCCTCCACTTCTCCACTTCCCCACCCTCCATTTTGTTGCCCCTACGTCAGTCTCAGATATGATTATAAAGGAAGAGCTCCCCAAACACCTTGTGCAAGCGATTTCTGTTGCCTCTCAGCATCCAGGGAAGAGTGAATCCCCACCATACGGCTCAACTGCTCCTCTGCTTTCACCTGTCCCCCTCCTGACAGCTGTTAGGAATGCGTTTCCGGCAGCCTTTCAGGCCTGCACCTCCCCTGGGCCTGCTCTCCGTTCCTCACACCTCACTAACCTGGTCTGCAGCTGCGCTCCCAGCTCCTCAGCTACTGGTGGGCCAGTGTTGTGGGGTAGGACTGGACTCAGACACGAGTGTGCTGGCACTGGGCATAAAGCTCTGTGCATAAAATACTCAATGCCAATGTTTGGGAATACGGGGCAAAGGCTACCCTGTTGTGTGCAACTCCGGAGAGCGAGATGGCAGGGCGGGTGCTCCGATCCGGCCTTGTGTTATTCCTGCCTGGGTTTTAGCAGTTTGGCTGCCCCACTTTGCTGATTGAAGCAGAGCGTTAGGGAGGAGAAAGAAGGGCAGAGGACCAAATATCCCAGAATAGTGCTTCATTTAAGGTCTCTCAGTGAGGAAACTAGACCAAGTGATTTTTCCATTTAAAAAAAGAAAAAAGAAAAACCACCTACCCGGAGACAAAGCAAATGAATGAAAGGTGTGTTAAGCACAGAAGTGTTTTGGTAGGATAAATGATCTGCCATCAGCTTGCTTCATAAAGCTTTACTGAGGCAAACGTCTCAAGAAAGATCAGATCGTGGTAGTTTCATGGAACTCTGCTCCATCCAGTAAAACTGCAGGGGGCCAGTGATTCCAAATGCTGTGCTGGAGGTCTCCCCACTCCATATGATAGAGCATGTGGAATGTTACAAACTCCTCCTCCCCAAAAGAAGACTGAGCAACAAAACAAACACTGGATTTTGACCCCTAAGAGCCAGGAGGGAAGGGGACCCTGTAAGTAGTAAGGTCCCTCCAGCTCTGCCATTTTGTATTCGAGAGGGAGGTCCTGGCACTGTGAAAGGGGGTGACAGGTCTGTGAGGAGAGTTCACACTGGGAACAAGAAGAGTACCTTCTTCCTGAATTGTGCCATTCTCTGCATTGTCTAACTTAATCCTCACTGCAGCCTCTGGGTTAACAATGATTATCTCCATTTTTCCCATCAAAAACCCGAGGCCCAGAGAGGTTAAGTAACTTGTCTAACCTCACACAGCTGGCAGTATTTGAACCCAGTACTGTCTGAGCCTAGAGTCTGACACGCCAACCTTTTTTTAACTATCTGCCTCATGGGCTGGCCTGAGAGCTGCCATCAGCTCCTTTCTATACAAGTCCTGCCAATTGGCCACTCAGGGGCAGGGGAACAGGACAAGCAATATAGCTGAACAGAACAACCAGAACCTAAGTGTAAGGGGAAAAAAGAGGGACACAGACACGGGCAAACAATAACCCATTCATTTCCCCAGTGATGATCCCAACTCTAACCCCCACTTCTCCCAGTAGCCCCTGGGAAGGCCCATGACACATCCATAGGACCACTTCTGCTAGCCATAGATTACCATTTGCCCAAATGTTCTGGGTATTACAAATGTAAAACAAAAACAAGCCAAGTGAGACACATCATAAGACAACTAGTATCATATATAAGAACTTTTCCTTTCCCTCCCCTTTAGTTTGTGTTGCAATATGCAGGAGAACAGAGTATATTTACTCATTAATGATTGTGTTTTTCTTCACCTTTTCTACTCTCCTCTGTTCAGCTACCTGGAAAGTTAAAGGGGTAGGGATTGTCAGGTGCAAAATAAATATGGGGGAAATGTCATTTTCAAATGTCTAACCATTTTTGAAGGCCAGTTGCAAAGGCCAGTGCATAATCTGCCCCCTTTGCCAGGCTGCATGGTACACTCTGTTCCTGGGAACTCTACCCAGAGATCCGACAAATCCCAGGCTCAACGTGGTGATCTACTGAGCTGCCCCATGTCAGACATTTTCTCCCACATTGCACAAAATATTCACAAAATATGACAGGTGCCCAATTTGAAAGGCAGGATTTGTGTAGTCGAGTTTCAGTAACATGAGGTCTCGCACTCAGCACCTTTGTTTTCATTAGTTGAGAGTAAGAGAATGCAGTTGCTCCATGTGTGTGATTAAACTCTAGCAAAACTTCTTTTTAATCCATTTTCTGAGTCACTCGTTTTCTACATTTTTATTATTACTTTCCAAAATCTTTGGAGGAAGGCTCCAAAGAAGCCTAGTCTTGAATCAACTGTCTGGAGTTGTGGTTATGTGATGCCTGGCAGCCTTCTTACTGGCAGGGCGGTGGGAAGACAAATAGTGGTTTCCCATTACTGAGAGCAGTGGGGTGTAAGGATGGCTCAGTCGCTGGCAGTATTTCAGCTAAAGACCGAAGTCTCAAAACTCCCTGCCTCTGTTTGCCATTGCTCCCTAATGAGAAAACAGTACTGACTTATTCCACAAAGTCTCTGGGGAATACAACTAAAGAAAGTCTGTTCAAATGCACAGAATCAAAATACCTCCGTTTGAAAAGTCGTCTCGCATCTTAGAGTGGGTTCAGCTATCGCCTTTTCCTGGGATTGCTCTAGTCTTCTAGCATCCTTCCTCTTGCTAGTGGAAACATACTAGGATACAGTTAATACTTTCTCTCTGCTAGCAATCAAAATAAGTAAGTAAGTAAATAAACAAACAAACAAACAAATAAAATAACATCAAATGTCTAACGTTTGAAGAGAAAGTAAGCAGCTGTCAGAGCAATTTATATAAGAGACACACACTCAAATATTGGTCTACTCCCAAAATCTACAAAACCTATTTATAAAATCAGCAGTTGAATTGCTTGTGAATGCCATTCCATAGATAAATCCTGGCCAGGAATGTTGCTCCATAGTAGAAAAAGATTCTTAAGAGTCAAATGATGATCTACAAATAAAAATAAATAATTCATAGCACTATTTTCACTAGACCTGACTCCCTGTGCCTCCTTGAGTGAGTTGGTGACAAGATAATTTAAATATTCATGTGGCAGACACTTACTTTTTGTTTGTACTTCAACTTTCTTTTAGGAAATGCCTCCCCCCACCTGCCAATCCTGTGATTGCCTGGACCTGTCATTTCTGTAAATCTTGCCTTCCATGCACAGAAACGAGCATGATCTGTATCCTTGTTGTCTAAGAGAGGCAGCTTCCAAGATGCCCTCCAAACACCCTGCCTTCTGGTGCTCACACTCTGTGTAGCACCTGTCCACAGTGTACCAGAGTTAGTCTTCGTGACTGATAGAATACAACAGAATTGATGGCATGTCATTTCCAATATTACGCTATAAAAGAAGGTGGCTTCTGTATTGGCCTCTTCTCTTTTCTCCCCTCCTCTTTCACTCATGGATTAGTCACTCTCGGGGAAGCCAGCTGCTACATGGAAGGGACACTCAGGTAAGCCTATGGAGGGGCCACATGGTGAGTTATGCAACAACTAGAGAGAAACTGAGGCCTGGAAGCAACCATGAGTTTTAAAGGGGATTCTCCAGCCCCAGGAAGCTTTGAGAAGATGGCCACCCTGGCCAGAGCTTGACTGCAGCCTTGTGAGAGACCCTGAGCCAGAACCACTCAACGTAACTACACCCAGGTACCTGCCCCATGGAAATTATTTGAGATAATAAAGGTTTTTAACCTGTTAAATTTTAGAGAAATTTGATATGCAAATACAGATAACTAATACATTGGCCAGTCAGACTATGCCAAACTCCCAAACACATGGAACACAGTGATTGGTCCAGGGGTGGAAACACAATCAAGGCACAGCCAATCAGAATCCTTTGAACAATCAATATAGAGAATAGGTGACAGAAAGTCTGGCTGTTTTCTCTATGATTAAAGGAAGCCTAGAGCTGTGGCTCTAAACCACAGTGTATACTGCAAGTTTGGGGGACATATTTAATAATCACAATATATGGAAGCTCTATTGGCATTTGATGCCTAGAAGCCAGGGATGCTAAGTATCCTGTAATATACGGGGCAGTCCCACACAACAAAGAATTATTCATTCCAAATTGTCAATAGCACCCACAGTGAGAAACCCTAGGCTACAACCCTCATTGGCTTCTTTCCTTCCTTCCTCCTTTCCTTCCTTCCTTCCTTCCTTCCTTCCTTCCTTCCTTCCTTCCTTCCTTCCTTCCTTCCTTCCTTCCATATGGAATGATCTTTTATGAGAATAAAGCAAATCTAGGTGATAGTAAAAAAAACAATATATATTGAAAGAGATAAAGATAGAGTCCTGATTATAGAATTTGAATCCCTGAATTCATTCTTGCCTGAAGCTAGAAGCAGTTCCCTTTTTTTTTTATTTATTAATTTTTTTGTTGGGGAACATTGGGGAAGAGTGTGTTTCTTCAGGGCCCATCAGCTCCAAGTTGGAGTCCTTCAACCTAGTTGTGGAAGGCGCAGCTCAGCTCCAAGTCCAGTCACTGTTTTCAATCTTTAGTTGCAGGGGGCGCAGCCCACCATCCCATGTGGGAATTGAACCGGCAACCTTGTTGTTGAGAGCTCATGCTCTAACCAACTGAGCCATCCGGCCGCCCTAGAAGCAGTTCCCTTTGATCTTGTCAGCTATATGAGCCAATAAACTGTCTTCTATGTTTAAAAGAGGTTAAATTGGGTTATTGATCTTTTCCACCAAAAGAACCATGCCTGTTTCATCATTCAATCATCCATTCAAATAATATTTATTGAATGGATGTTACTATGTGACAGTCACTGGCTCAGATCCTGGGGCTACATAGTTAAAGATGGCACATTCCAGAATGACAAGGAGTTAACTAACAATCACAATTCAGAATGATATGAGGTTATTTACACACACACACAGTTTTTCTTACTGCAGTGGAGGAACATCAGTTCAGTCGAAGGGTAGGTGGAGGTAGTCAGAGAAGTCCTCACTTAGATAAAAAAGTGTCATGCGGGGTGTCCGGCGGGGCGGCCTGCGGGGTCTCTGCTCCCGCTCCCCACATAAGAATGTAGGACATGGTGAGGCCAAAAAGGAACACCCACGGAGCCATAGGGAGGGAAGTCATACCACTATGGTCTCACTGGAGGCTGGGTTTACACGACGTGCGACCTGCTGTCCACTTTGCTGCCAACCGACCAACTCTCCTCGACTCTCCTTACTCTCCTTCAGTCTCCTCCTTCACTCTCCTCGGCTCCCCTCTGTAGCCGCGGCAGTTATATCAGTGACCAATGGCTTAATGGCTACAGCTGATGGCCAACCTGCCACAGCTGACGGCCGTCCACTATCTGAGCCAGCACCTCTCCACACGAGGCCGAGAGCCTGGAAACTGCTTTCTGGGGCTCTGTCCCCACAAAAAGAAAATGGATAACTTGTAAAGGACTGTCTAGAAATGCCAAAAGAACAGGTAGAGGAGTCTTTCTTGATAAATACCAAAGTGACTCATTGCACAAGCCCTGGCTCTTAATATATTGTAGTCCTGGCTATTGAGGTTGAAATCACAGTGATTCAAGAATCACTTATAGGCCATTTGGGAAAACTCAGTGTAATAAGACAAAGCGGCATTGATCCAACAAACTGTGCCTTGTAAAGCACTCTGGTCATTTTCTTTCTCCACTTCTTTATGAGCTCTATTATTTCATCTCGAAAAATAAGACTCTATTATGAAAGTAACTCTGTTTTTTAAAAGCAACAAAGAGAGGAAGATATTCTTTCCCAACCAGACTCCTATCAAAGTAAGCAAAATCATTTTCATTATTCCTGACATTTTTACGTCTCCTTCACCCAGCACACAGAATTATGGGAGGGAGTTACATGCTATTAATTGGTGCCATTGCAATAACTCTGTTTTCTAATACCAGAAGGGAAATAAATAGTCCCACTTGTTACGGAGGCTCTCAATCTCTTGTGAGAACTTGGACTGGGTCTTGGGTATAAGTGGAGAATTTTTTTTCCACTGAATTTTTTTCCAGAGACTTCCAACTAGTTCCCCAACCCTGACCTTTCCAGGCCACCAATCAATCACGTCATAATATCTATTGGGGGTCAATGAGGGCAAGGCATTATTCCAGACACCACAAGAGAACATGGGGGAAAGAGCCACTGAACTTGATCTCAAAAAACTTACAATCTTTTTAGGGACACAATCATGAAATGATAAGAATCAGATGCGACAATGCTGGCGGAAGTACAAAGGGAGAGTAGTTAGGAGGCAGTCTGTAAATGCCCCCTGGGCTTAGAGCCACACCTACAGAACGGGTAGAATTTGATCAAGAGAGAAGGACACTCTCTCACCACCCAGCAGAACTTAGAGGAAGACAATTAGGCAGCCAAACTGAGAGGGTGTGTGCTGGAAAATAGAATCAGAGAGGCAGCGGGAGCCAGAAGGGGGGAGCAGGCAAAGGCCAGGTGCAACTATCAATCTATAGCTTCTCAGTCTCGAATCCATGCTTCTTCACCTACTCTGTGATAAGGGAGCTTTAAGCATTTCTCCTTTGCAGCAAATGCAATATTAAGCTTTGTCAGCAGAGAGCTGTGGGTCCATGCAAGAAGAAAGGGCTTCTCTCCCTGGTTCTGGTGTGCTGTTGTCTTCTCCCCACCTTGGGCTGCTTGGCTCCCAGTGGCTGTCCCCAGCCTGCTATCTAGCTCATCACTGATGGCAACCACCTGGCCATGCAGCTCCTATTGCAGACCCTGAGTGCCCCAGTTCTTGTACTGACCTGCTGGAGAGCAGGCCCCGGACACCTACTGCCCTCTGTGCACTCTCCGGGCACCTTCAGCCCACCTCTACTCCAGAGGGTGGTTTCCTCTTTCTCCCACATCCCTGGACAACACAGAGAACGTAGGCTGTGGTCACACCTTCTCAAATGCTGTCTGAACCTCAGCCTAGAAGAGTGACCCCCTTTTAACCTTGTCTTTCCATGGGTGCCATCCATCAGCTCTAGGGTATTCTTCAGGGTTTACTTTACTTCTTCATAGTTACTCCCTTGTTATTGTTCATAAATCTTTATACTAAACTTCCCATGTTCCAATTACTGTGTGGTTTCTGTTTCCCACTTGGACTCTGATTGACAGGCAGGCAGAAGAGTCTAGATGATGTGATTGGGGGGCCAGCCAGGTAGGGCTGGTGGATGTGTGTTCTAAAAGCAGGAGTGGGGGACCTGGGCCAGGAGAGCAACAGGTACTACTGCTGCTTCCTTCCTGTTCTAACTGATAATCTCAGAAAGTGAAGAGGAGAGAGTAGAGAAGCATAGAAGAGAGAGCAGAGTATGGGGGCAGAGCAAAGAAGCATGGTCTTGGAGATCTACTCATCAGGCTGTTCGGCTGCCCATCCATGCACCACCATCTCCAGGTAAGTGGCCTGGCCCTGCAGATCCAGCCTGAGAGTCACACAGTGATGTGTTTAAGAACGATGAGTCTTGGAAGTACTGGAGAATGGATTGGAGTGGATGTTGAAGGGAGTGGAGGGGAAAATAATGCAGAACCTGAGTTGACTAGCTATGGGACTGGGTAGTCCAAAAAAAGAATGCACAGCCGACTAAATGATGGCTGACAAGGTCTAAGCGACAGTGAAGGATTCATGGGGAGGGGTAGGGGAAGGAAGCAGTAGTTATTTCCAGGAAACCTCCCTTAAGAAAATAAGACATGAGGAAAGAAAGGATTGGCCTCTTTGGTGTGAGCAAGGCTTGGGCGAGCCATTGGCCTCTCTTACCTCAGCTTCCTTACTTACCCAGTAGGAACATTAATGCCTATTGCAGAGTGTGGTCTTAGGGATTGAATGCAACACACTGAGTGCCTTGTCTGGAATGCAGAAATGTTCATTACGCTGGAAAGTAGAGAGCAAGGGATGGTTGTCCTGATGGGCAAGCTTGGACCCAGGTAAGGGAGGGGAGGTGGAAGGGGCTACCCGCAAGGACAGGGCTCCTAGAATCCTGGAAAAAGAGGTCCTGGAGAAAGGAGGTACTCTGAGTAAAGAGAGACGTCAAAAAGAAGTCACACACAACTTTGCCTAGAGCTGGTGGGCTTTTGAAATTTCAGACTAATCATAGTAACATAGTTTTGGACGTTAGTGTTTTTTTCAGCAGGGAAGGTTCATGAATACATTTTCTTCATGGTAGTGTACTGCCTCATATGGGTGCATCAGAGGTCATTTCTGCTCTGTGGTCACATCCAAATGTCAGGAGATAAATGCACGTGGTACCTTTGTCAGGGAACTTCCTGCCTCTAATTTTTTTTCTTAAACCTATAATCTTAGAAAATTCCCCAAAGGTTAATTAAAAGCTTTACTTTTCAGCCTCTGGTGTATTGCGCTAAATATGTTTGTTGGTTTGGATGTCAACAGCAACTGATATTTGTGAATACCTTATGCAACATCAAAGAGGCGAGTAGAAGAGAAAAAACCCTTAGATACTGTATGCCACAGCTGAATAATTGTCTCACCTCCAGTGTTTATTAAAATAATATAATTCTACATAAGAAGCACTTTATATTTATTTACCTGAAGACTTTTAATATTCAAACAATGCAAACTTTTAAATTAAATAAAGCACTCCAGTATTCATATTTGTGTATTAGAATATAATTGATCATTGTTTGGGGTCAAGAGTAACTGACAAATATTATGTAATAAAAATAATTTTATCTGAAAGTCTTTGATGAAAACTTCTCTGTCTCTCCTCTCTGTCTCTCTCAAACATACTCACACACACTCACTCACACTCACACACTCACACACACACTGACACACACTCAAACTCACACACACACTCACACTCACACACACTCGCACTCTCACACACTCACACACACACACTCACACACACTACCACCACCCAGATGAGAAGCTGAGCAGACTCGTTCATCGCAATCTATTATATACATTAAAAAGAAGAATCAGGGTATTGGTCAAGACTTTTAACCTCTTGAACCAGGATTCTATCCTTTATTCAGATTCTAAAGATGATGATGACTTTCCCTTTGAAAGAGCTCTATTCAAACATATTCTTTTTTTTTTTTTAAAGATTTTATTGGGGAAGGGGAATAGGACTTTATTGGGGAACAGTGTGTACTTCCAGGCCTTTTTTCCAAGTCAAGTTGTTGTCCTTTCAATCTTAGTTGTGGAGGGTGCAGCTCAGCTCCAGGTCCAGTTGCCGTTTCTAGTTGCAGGGGGCACAGCCCACCATCCCTCGCGGGAGTTGAACTGGCAACCTTGTGGTTGAGAGGATGGACTCCAACCAACTGAGCTATCCGGGAGCTCAGCGGCAGCTCATCTCAAGGTGCCGTGTTCAATGTTAGTTGCAAGGGGTGCTGCCCACCATCCCTCGCGGGACTCGAGGAATTGAACTGGCAATCTTGTAGTTGAGAGAAGGCACTCCAACCACTGAGCCATCCAGGAGGCAGCTCGGCTCAAGGTGCCATGTTCAACCTTAGTTGCAGGGGGCAGAGCCCACCATCCCTTGCGGCGGGAGTCGAATCGGCAATCTTGTGGTTGAGAGGACATACTCCAACCAACTGAGCCATCCGGGAGCTCAGCAGCAGCTCAGCTCAAGGTGCCGTGCAACCTTGTGGTTGAGAGCCCGTGAGCCTTCTGGGAGGCAGCTCACTCAGCTCAAGGTGCCGTGTTCAATCTTAGTTTCAGGGGGCAGAGCCCACCATCCCTTGCGGGACTCGAGGAGTTGAACCGGCAACCTTGTGGTTGAGAGCCCACTGGCTCATGTGGGAATCAAATCGGAAGCCTTCGGAATTAGGAGCATGGAGCTCTAACCACCTGAGCCACCGGGCCGGCCCCAAACATATTCTAAAGCTATTATAACAGCTAATTTCTCAGGAAGAGGCTATGCTAATTAGGGTTGGTTCCCTTGGTTTATCAATAATTAGTTACCATTAAAAACACATTTCATTAAGTCCTTCAAATCTGAACCCTATGCTTCTATTAATGACAACACTTATGCTGAGTATTAGGGACCCACTTGGAAACACCAGAAGGAATGTTAGAGCCATTTAGCACTTGCGTTCTTGGCTTCTGCAGTGAGTCAATATGTGGGGAAATAGAACTCAGAGTTAGTGGAATCGGGGAAATCAGAGCCTGCCCATCTCCTGCAGGTAACTCTCAGCAGGCACCACGGTCCGTTGATTCCATCACCCTGCCCCATCTCCACTTTGAGCCCCGTAGTCTGCTCTGTCAAGCACCATGTTGTCACCACACTCGGGCTGTATTAGTTATTTCCTGCTAGGCTTTGCTCCATATATTCAGCCTATCCCCTTGACCCATGTGGCAACCACAGCAAGCTGAATGCCTGTCCACAAGGCATGTGTCGTGGAGGGTGTCAGGCGGGGTCTCTTCTCCCGCTCCACACACAAACTGATCCACCACTCTTGGAGAGCTTTGGCAAGCACTGTACCCTGCTCGCTGCGCCATGTGTTGTGCGGGGCGGCCTGCGGGGCCTCCTGTCCCGCTCCCCACATAAGAACGCAGGACACGGTGAGGCCAAAAAGGAACACCCATGGAGCCATAAGTAGGGGAGTCGTATCACTATATTCTCGCCGGCGGCATCCGCCTCTCTGCAATCCGCTCTTGCTATCCTCCATTTTTCTGCTAGCGTAGTCATGGCAGTTATATTAGTGGCCAATGGCTTACGGGTTACAGCTGACGGCCAACTAGCCACAGCTGATGGCCATCCAATCACAGTTGATGGCCATTTACTACCTGAGCCAGCACCTTTCTATGTGAGGCTAAGAGCCTGGAAACTGCTTTTTGGGGCTTTGTCCCCACAGCATGCTTGCTTTTGAGTCAGATAGCTGGATAGGTTAAACGCACATTAGCCATTTCCTTGTCCCTGAGTGAATCAAAAACCCTATAAAAATAACAAGAGGATGATGGAAATCCTGTGGAAAACCAGAATGAGAACAACAACAACAAAAAACCATAAAAAGAATCAACTACCAGTGGTGAGAAAGTCACAAGTAATCACGACTGAATCTTGTTTCAAGATTTAGAATCCTAGAATGCCAGGACTGGATGGAACCTTAAAGGTTATTGTACGAGGTAAGATAACTGCTAGCTGCCAAAACAAATAAACACAGCAATCTCAGTGACTTAACAAAATAAAGGTTTAAAAATGTAAGGGAGTTGGGAAAGGTAGTTTAGTCAACGTCCAGGAAGAAGAGAAAACAGGTTAGTTGGTTATCAACCAGCTAAGCTCTACCTTAGTTCCCTAGGACAATCCTTCATACCTCCCCTGTCTTAAAACACCTCATCCCCAGCTGGAAACCACGTGGCATACTCAGGACTTGATCAAACAAGCAATAGAAATTCTGGAGCTGTGGCCAGACGGCACTCCGCAACCTGTTTCAGAAAAGAAACACACCAAGTGGGTGTTAATTCTGAACTGACCCCAGTGTGGTTAGGAATGGAAGCTCTACAACCACGAGACAAATGGAAACTTGGAAAGCCAGCCCAATTTGCTTCCGGAAGGGTTGGCGCAACAGCGAGTCAACAGAGATAAAGGCCTAGAGCATGGTTTTGAGTATCTAAGGCTGAGTGACTAACAGCAGGTCAATGTGAAAAATCATTGCTAATCGATTCTTGCCTACTCATTTGGTTTATAGGAATGTTGGGACGTTTTGTAATCTGTAAAGCTTTAGACACAGGTAAAAATGTTGTCATTGCTGATTCAAATTGTTTGCATAATAGGTTTATTAGTGTATTCATTATTCCTTGGGAAAGATGGAAATAAAATGCAACACACACACACACACACATCCAACATGTCCCGTCCATTTCCACCTCTGCAGACATTTACTTCTGCTGCTCTAGGCTTATACGCTGTGCATCGGTCCTACACGCAATCCTGATTTTTCATGCTGGTTACTATAGTTCAATGTGATTCTATTGTGACACCTGTCACCTTGGTGAAAGTCAGGTTGATCTGTAGTACAGACTGTGCTAATTCCTGACAACAACGCTTGTAAACCACTCTTGTTGTTGTAAACAGCAAAACTCTGTGAAAGAGCACAGAGAGATTTCACCTATCGAAAACTGATTGTGAGCAGAGGGAAATAAAGATGGAGTCGAGGGCTTCAGAATAAAAAGAGAAGAGTGTACGGAGCGGGACCCACTCTCATGAGATGGATTTTCTTTTCTCTTTAAAGACTTTTATTAACATATAGGTAACATACAATATTATGTTAATTTCAGGTGTATATCATAGTTATTCAACAGTTCCCACCTAGCACTAATGTCAACTCTAATGAAAAATGAAGATGTCTTTTCTATCCTAAATTTGGGGAAGCCTGTAAACCTCACCCCGGCGAGCCCCATTTTGTAGAGGATATTCATAGACAGCCTTCATGTGTCAGAGGGCAACAGCAGTGCTTGTATTTAAGCAGACCCGTGTCTCTGAATTCCCTGCATGTTTCAAACACATGCACAAGCTTAACAGGTCAGGCACAGTGAGGGCTTTGGAAATACAGCTGATGACATCTGTCAGTGGAGGCAGTAAACCCACGAGAGCACTGGGGCAGGAGGGGGGTGGATTACAGAAAGGGCAGCCGTAGTGGGAGCCATCTGGGGTCTGTGACCGTTGTGGCAGGAGCAGTTGGGCGTGCTGCTGGACTGGGGCTGTGTTTCCTAGACGCAGCCAGTAGGAGTGAAGCTAGCACTGACAGCAGATGCAGAAAAAGATCTGAAGCGGTTCCACTCAAAATTAGCCTATGGTATTAATTCATTTCCTCTGATACTTAACCTCAGGTGCCATAATATAGAAAGGTAATGGAGGTAACAGTAATTTCATTGAAGTAACTTACTTTTCGTGATATGGACATGTCCATTTCCAGCATACAATGATAGATTTTTCTCTCCTTAAAAAAACAAAAACAAAAACAAAACAACAAACAAACTTGATTCCATCATTTATTTCTCTAGCTTGCAATGTGGTTGCGTTGATCCAACTAGAAGTATCTTTGGCATGCTATTTGAGGCTAATGGCTATTTCAAAGATTATGATAATGCCAGCATTTATATGATTAATACAGACATATATCATTTTATTGCGATTCACTTTATTGCATTTCACAAATGTTGTTTGTTTTTTAAAAAAAATTGAAGGCAAGCGCCTCCACCAGCAAAAAGATTATGACTCCCTTCATTGCAATACTGTCTTTATTGCAGTGGTTTGGGAGCAAACCCGCAATATCTCTGAGGTATGCCAGTACCACATACAAATGTCTAGGGGGATGCATTTTGGTTCTTATCCCGCCCACAAGAACTTATACAACAGGAAAACAGAAAAAGATTCTTGTTTTTCTAATGAAGTCAGAACATTTTAAGGCGTTCTACATAATCTAATAACTGCTTTCTGAAATAGCGGAAATCAATGTGCCCGTTTCACAAATAGAGGAAAAGAAACCTAGGAAAGAGTTGCTCAAAGTCTAGTGGCATACTGTGCAGACCACTGGGGTGGCAGGTCACCCAGGACCCATTCAGATGAGCACCTAACAAATATTTTCTGGTGATGACAGGAAGTTAACCTCTGACCCAAGGCTGAGAAACTTGTTGACGCCTCTAATTTTTACTGACTCTCTAGACTTTATTGGACTTTATGTCAGAGAGATGCTTGAAAGTACAAGAAAGGGCTTTCTAGTGTGTAAAAAATGAGCATGGAGCAAACATTCACTTTGAAAGGGACCTTTATGATTATTTTACAGAGAGGGAGATGGAGACAGAAAGCACATGGCTTCCTCTGAATACAGCAGTAGTAGTGGCAGAGCAGACGAGAATACAGACCTTCTGATTCGCCCCCCACCCTGTTCCCAGGTTGACAGACTCAAAGCTGAACCCATCTTTTAAGTCCCCCTTCAACAGAAAACAGACAGGCAGAACTAATCACTGTTTTGGTAAAGTCTGTGTGAGATCTGATCAAACGCTGCAAGGAGGTAATCTCACTGACGTTTTGATTTCTCAAATGTCAAAACATGTAAAGGATCATGAAGTTACAATTAAATCTCAGGTGAGTTGGAGAAAATTGTCAGGTATAAAAAAAAGACAGAATAAAGGAAACGAAAAAAAACCACTTTGTCTTTCTCACATCACAGCGGGAACCATAGTTGGCAGTGCCCTGTTTTCAGTGACAAGATCGAGGCAGCCACCCTGAAAACGCCTTG
Source organism: Rhinolophus hipposideros (assembly GCF_964194185.1). Lineage (NCBI taxonomy): Eukaryota > Metazoa > Chordata > Mammalia > Chiroptera > Rhinolophidae > Rhinolophus > Rhinolophus hipposideros. The sequence goes on along the minus strand of NC_138054.1, from coordinate 14,669,801 downwards.
TCTGGCTTTCCAACTTTCACGAAACATTCCGTGAAGAAAGTTACCAGTGAAGGGCTCTGGAAAATATTTGTAGAGGAGGTAGAGAGAGGGCGAGTCCTTGAAATGAAACTTGTATATTGGGAAAATTCCAATAAAGGTGTAGGATAAGATAAGACTAACTCTCCTTATAGAATGTCATTCCTTCCACCCTAAGGAAGCCACGAATTCTAAGAAGCATTTATTCCTTGGAAGAAAGAAAGTAAAGAAGGGAAGGAGGGAGGGAAGCATATGAATCATTCATATCTGGGAAGAGACGAATGAAGGGGAGGCTGGAAGGGAGGAAAGGGAAGAGGAGGGAAGGGGACCCCAAACAATAAAGGCCATGCACTCAACAATGTGGAAACAGTGTTCCCAATGTACCCGCTTCACCTGTTTTGCCTGCCAGGCACGAGTTAGGCACAGAGAAAATGTGGTACAGTTTCTCTGAACAAATCAGTAAATCTTGTTGTATTGTAAGAAAAACAATAGATGAGCAAAATGAATTCTGAGAAACTGTAATCAGGGTGTATGTCTTAAGCTTTGTTTCTGTAGGCAGCATGACATGCTCACTTTCAAAAGAGCACAAAAGGCAGACTTGGCTGTCAAACTGCTGATGTCAAGTTGACAGCAGGACAAATCCAATAATATGACACATGGAGGTGTGCTACCAAAGGGAGAACAGGCACAGGAGGGGTCTCTTCTAAAACCATGTGTAATTTTTCATGTCAATTGGAAGATAAAAAGGGATATTTTCCTGTCTGGAAAAGAAAATATTTCTGAGTAAAATCTCTAAGAAATGCAGAGCTTCAGCAGGTATAAAGAGTCCCAACTCTGAGGTGTAAGTTTGTTCCTTGGCTCTGTGGCATCTCAGTGGGATAGGCTACTTCTTTGGGACAAAGAACAATTCCTGTAACGTTGTGTTAAAGGAGTCTTTAAGTCCCACAGATGAGTCCTTATTGGAGCAATGCAAGAGAAGAACCCGACTTTCTATTGGAAATGCTCCCCTTGAATTTAGAGAAGTCGATGTTTGTGTTCCTTATTATGCTACATAAAAGGAAGCGTCAGCTGGAGCAGGAAGCATGGCTCTATGCCCAAGAGCTTTAATGGAAACACCTGAGTACTTCTCTCAGCGCTGCCCTGAGAATTTACCACTAGAGAGCTCTGGGCTATTCTTCTACCCTCATTGTGGAAGCAGCCTGAAGCCCTCTGTTTAGGTCATAAAACAAGAATGTTAATAAGATTTTCCATTTTACTCATGTGCGGATCAGTTTACCACGGAGTTAGTCATTGGGGCAAGAATAGGAAGTGTTGCTGGGAAAAGTCATGGCAGCTGGGTAGTATGTTTCTTACAGCTGTCATGGCTCCTCATCATTCATACCTGGGAGGCCCATCTATGTCTGTTGCTATGGAGATTTGCATGGATTGAGGAAATGTGTTGACTTTTGTTTTCACCCTGGAATGTGAAATAGGAATATGCATTCTAACCTAGGCCTCAGTTATCCACCATATATATATTAAGTAAGAGAGCCAGTAAGTCAGACATCTAGGTTTACTTCTCAAATCTCTCCCCATCCATGTTCCCCCAGCTCATTGATTTCCAGCAACGAAACAACAAGTTTCTTTTATCAAGATACTTGGGCAGATAGCAGCTTGCAGAATTGGCCTCTACCACGCGCAGCTTATGGGGTCATTTCTGGCCTTCAATCTAAACTTCTATTTTCATCTAAACTTGGGCTCCCGAGCGTCCCTTCAGGTTGACTATATAGCATACGATATGCACTGGAAGTATAATGGGGAAGAAACTGAGAAAAATGGCCACTCTGCACTGTTTCTCAAACAAAACTCCACAGCCCAAACCATCTTCTATAGTTATTCAACAACACTGTGTGAACGTCTTCAACTGGAAGAGAGCTAAGTAGGTTATATTGTTACCGAACTCAGGTTCAGTGCCACTTGCTGCCCGAATTGTCCAAAACAGGAGAGTGATGAGGGTTGGTGAGGAGAAAAAGCGTCCTTTATTCGAGATGCTGACAGCTAGGAAAGATGGCAGACTCGAGTCTAAAAAACCACCTTCTCTGAGCCAAAATGATCAAGGAGTTTTAAAGGCAGGTAAATGGGAAAGAACAAAGCACAGCAGCAGGCCTCAGGGCTGATAGCTGAGAAGTCATCCCCTGGGTCTTCTAAGGCCTGAGGTCTGTCTCAATGTTATGACGTTAAATCTTACTGTCTACAGTGGAAAGTTATCACAACAACTGTTGGGAAGTTGAGTCCGGACACCTGGGAGACCAAAGATTAGGATGTTAATTAATATGGTGTGGGTAGCCTTGAGAAAGGGAATGGAATTAGTTCATCAGTGAGGGGAGAAACAAAGAGAAAATGGCTGCATATCAGGATAAATCAAATCATAAATTGGCGAAGTTTAAGTACATTGATCTACTGAGTTTCACCCTTACAATGACACACATCACAGCTGTTGAGGAGCAGGAACTTATAGCCTTGTGCCTTATTTAACAAAAGAAAGATAAGGGAGTAAAGAAACACAGGCTATTTGAATTACATTTAGAAAATACTGGTAAGTATAAAGAAAAAATGAAAATTCCCTGCACTCTGATCTATCGATACTTCTGGGAACCTGTTGCCTTCAGTCATTCCAGCTTTTTCTGCTTTTATGCCCTGCAGTTGAAATTGTATTGAATATATCAATTTATTTCCTGGTTATTTTTATTTGAACATATAAGGAGAATATTCCCACAATTACCAGAGAAACCCATTGAACAAGATTTTTTTCCCCAATAAGTTGTTTTGCCTTTGTCTTCCTATGACAGAATTATTCATCATATTTCAAACGCTTTGTGGGGACAAAGCCCCAAAAAACAGTTTCCAGGCTCTCGGCCTCACATAGAAAGGTGCTGGCTCGGGTAGTAAATGGCCATCAACTGTGATCAGATGGCCAGCAGCTGTGGCTAGTTGGCCGTCAGCTGTAACCCGTAAGCCATTGGCCACTAATATAACGGTTGTGGCTACGCTAGCAAAAAGAATGGGGGCTAGCAAGAAGATGGTGGCTGGCAAGCGCGGACTGCTGTTACGCAGATTATGTAGATCCTGCTTCACAGGAAGCAGCCCAGCCGCCAGCGAGAATATATTGGTTTGACTCCCCTATCTATGGCTCCGTGGGTGTTCATTTTTGGCCTCACCATGTCCTGCGTTCTTATGTTGGGAGCGGGACCAGAGACCCCGCCTGACACCCCGCACGACACGCTTTTATTTCAAAGTTTTGAGACCGGTTAGTTAGCATGTCGTTAGGTACACTGGAAGGTCTCTGGTGGACTACACAAAAAAGCAGCCATGTCCTGAAACTCCTGGTCCTGGAATGTCTCCTTCACTCCAGGACAGAGACATGAGAATATGCCTTGAGGTTAATAAATAATTTCAAGTCCCTTCTGGCAGACAAAGGAGCAGATTTTATAGACAGGGATGGGTCATTTCGTTAATCCCTTCAGGATGGGCAAACAGGACAAACCTGATAGATTAATTCAATTAGAAGTTTTCAGCCCCCTTCCCCAAACAGGCAAGGGAAGGTATAAAAGAGCTTTTGCCTCAGTCACTGGGCATTTGGGACCCTCTCCCGCTTGGGAGCTGCAACCTCTTCTCCTGCCTCTGATAAACTCTTCCTTTACAACTTTTTGCCTCTCTCTGGTCCGTGTGTCCATTCTTCGACTTCATGAGACATAATCCTGGCCCACACCCAGAAACTGTCAGCAGATCCAACATCACCTACATTATTTGGGCACTCAAATACTCTTACTTCAGTTTCACTGGGTTCTGATTAAGCAGGGGTTGTTAATGTGAGGATCTGGTGTTGCTGAGTTTTGTGGGAGTTTATTTGAAATCCTGAATATGAGCTGGGTGCTGGGGGACCATCCACACACACACTCAAGGTTTAAAGGGAAAACTGCTAATGTTGATGAGAAGATCTTCCCCTCAGATTGGAAAAAGACAGTGCCAGAACGTCAGGCTGACAAAAACAGAGACAAAGAGAGAGCAGAGGGATTACTGAGAAAATCAAATTAACTGCTGATCTAAATCCCAGATTATACTTCCATTAAGTACAATCAGGTTCAAGAAGCTTTTGATAGAGGGAAGCAAAGGTGGTTGGCAGTTAGTCCTCTGTGGAGCTAAAGAAACATGGGAAAGCTAATGGATTTCTAAGAGGAATTCAAGGTGAAAAGAAAGATGTGTTCTCTTTAAGCCCAGACATAGGGAATACCAAGGTTAGATGAACAATACCTAAAAAGGGTTAAGAAAGAGTGTAAATGACTATTCATTTTAATTAGACTTTTATATTTCTTGAGTTTTATATTAATTGCAGAGTTGGAAAGTGTTGGAGGTGAATTGTGTCCCCTCAAAATTCATATGTTGACATACTGGCCCCTAGTACCTAAAAATGTGACTTTCTTTGGAAACAGCGTTGTTGCATATGTAACTAGTTAAGGTGAAGTTCCACTGGAGTACGATAGGCCCTAATTCAATATAACTGGTATCCTTATGAAAAGGGAAAATTTGGACCCAGAGACTCAGGGAGAACACAATGTTAAGGTTGGAGTTATGCTGCCATGAGTCAAGGAACTGCTAGAAACTTGAAAAGAGGCCTGGAAACAAATGGCCCCTTCCCTGGTGCCTTTACAGGGAGCGTAGCCCTGCTGACACCTTGATCTTAGACTTCCAGCTTCCAGAACTGTGAGGCAATAATTTTCTGTTGCTTAAGTCATTCAGTTTGTAGTACTTTGCTACAACAGCCCCAGTAAACTAATACAGAGGAAATCCAAGAAGCTATTTCATCCAACTTCCTATTTAATGCAGAGCTCCTTCCAGGTGTGGATAGCTGTTCACCTCAGCCAGCCTCTGAGGGAAACTCCCAGGAATATGGCCATTGCCCTAGTGAGACAGGTTAGTTAGTATATTGCTAGGTAGACAGAGGGGTCCCTGGTGGAATAAACAAAAAACAGCTATATCCTGAAACTCCAGGTCCTGGAATGTCTCCTTCACTCCAGGACAGAGACATGAGAATTCGCCTTAAAGTTAATAAATAATCTCAAATCCCTTCTGGACGGACAAAGGAGCAGATCTGATAGATAGGAATGGCTAGGTTGGTTAATCCCTTCAGGATGAACAGGACAAACCTGATAGATGAATTCAATTAGAAGGCTCCAGCCCCCTTCCCCAAGCAGGCAAGAGAAGGTATAAAAGTAAGAGCTTTTGCCTCAGTCACTGGGCACCCCCATTCGGGACCCCCTCCCGCTTGGGAGCTGCAACCTCTTCTCCTGCCTCTAATAAAATGTCTTCCTTTACAACTCTGCCTCTCTCTGGTCCGTGTGTCCATTCTTCGGCTTCATGAGACACGATCCCGGCCCACACCCAGAAACTGCCGGCAGATCCAACATCATCTACATCATTTGGGGACTCACAGGAAAAATATTCCTACTTCACTAGGGGCAATGCAGTCAGGCACTTAGTAACTCCAATTATTTCTTCTGTGGGGTATCGTGTTTTTGTAATACAATTATTAGCAATATAAGCAAAGGTTAAGCTTTGTTTTTTAAAAAAATATAATGCTGTATTTCATATTCAATAAATGGATGCTGCATGGAAAACTATGTGTGCATCTGGAACTTAGCCACCTAACTAAGCCACATCACTGTCATCCACTCAGAGGCAGCAAAAGTACGGGATGGTTGGAGGGAATAACCAGACCCTGCGTTCTGGCCTCACTGACACAAACTGAAAAGCAAGAACACACTTCATATTCTCCTTTGTAGCTTGCAGAGCCTTTTGCACAACAGTGCCCACCAAGAACAAATCAATGTTAACAGGCTGGACGACTGAGTCATAAAAAGCACAATTCATGAGTCTAGCATAGTATCTTTCTTTCCTGCTACAAAAGGGCAGAGAAGGAAACAGAGCTGTGAGTCATAGGGTAATACTGGTAATGGGAAAATACCTCTGGGAGGTGAGAAACTTCTTCTTTGATACATTCCATTGCATTCTGTTTTCCAGCTGGTCACATTTCAGACTCGATTGAGAGGTAGATTGCTGCCATCTCCCCTTCAATCCCATTCAATAAGTATTTGTTGAATGAACACTGACCATTTGCCCCAGGGAGAAATAACTAGAGTGATGAGGCTAATTAATTCTTATGAACTAGCTACAAGGAGGTGCATGGGAACTAAATGACTCATGATCAGAGATCAATGCTTTAGGAAGATATGGGAAATGGATGTCATTTCCAGAATGCTTGGCTCTGGATTAAGGAGAAATTCTGTCCCTACTCCGTAACTGGAGGTCTCCCTCCAATCTCCAGTGATGAGATCAAGCCATCTCATTGTGGAAAGCAGGCTCTGTATTTTCACCCTCCAGGCCTGTTAAGAATGTTGAAGCCTCTCTGTACTGGGTGGATCCAGACTTTGTGTTTCAGTCACAATTTAACATTCACATTCAGATAAATTTAACAAATATTCCCTGAGTGGTGTTCACTCTGGGCAAGCCCCATGACAGGTGCTATAGTAGTTACAAAAATAAGGCCCAAAGTCCTTACGTGGGCCTTCAGGAGCTTGGGGAGAAAGCAAGACAATTACTCTGTCTTCACTTGCTGGCATCAGTTCGTAGGCTAACATCTCTATTTCTTTTTCATGTGGGAATCAGAGAGACCTAAGTTTATATTCTGGCACCAGTATTTACTTGCTGTGGAACACTAGACAAAATCCTAGGAGGAATTTCATAAAATTTGACAAACCAATTTAGAAATTCATAAGAAAAACAAAGGATTGGGACTAGCTGAAACAATTTTGAAGGTGATGACCAGGGTTAGGGGTCATTCACTGCAAGATATCAGAGTAAGAGCTGTGGAAGCAATTGTGATTAACACTGGTGGAATATCATGGTGGAACTGACAAAGTAGAACAATCATGCCCAAGAGAAAGCCAGAAACACACTCACATCAATGTGTGTCTGAGGTGGAGTGGAGGGACAGTGATCATGGAACCGTAGAGTGTCTTCAGACCAAAAAATGGAGCAGGCAAATTCATTGGCTATAACAGAACTTATTGTAGGGTAATTTACTTACAGGGAAGATTGGGTTGGAGTGGATAAGACAACCCAGCAGTCTGCATAGATTATTCTTCCCTACTAAACAGTGATTACACCAAATGTTTCCGTAAAATGTATGGCCAAAGTCCTAATGACTGACAAGACAAAGAAATAAAATGTAATCCGTGCCAGGCACCTCACCTCCCAGAGATCATTGTAGATGATTGCTTACTTAGCACTGATGCTAACATCAGTGCGATATTTGTCTCGGTTGTTACGCCTTTCTGGCCGTTACTGACAGGAATCTTTATGATTACATTGTGTAGGTTTATAGAACGCAGCTAATCATTAACTACAGGCCTGCGTATGCTGGCCAGGACCAGCTAGGCTAACGAAAGTTAAAGCAAGAATAGAGAAAGTGGGGGGTTTACAAAGATGCGAGTCTGTTTGCTCACATCAAACTCTACATAATGTGAAAACTTGGTATGAGAGAGGTGGCATTATAAATCAATCAGGAAAGCATGGCCTCTTCCAAAAATGGTGTTGCAAGAATTAATCCAATAAAAAATTATTTTCATTTACCAAATACTCCTCCTTCTGGGCCCAGGATGGGGCTGCACTTCCCTATCCCATCTGAAGAGAGACATGGTCACATGACTCACTTTGGCCACTGAAGATGTGCTCAGAAGATGTGTGTCACCTCCAAGCACAGCCCTAGGAGCCAGTGTGTGACTTGCCACATTCTCTTCCTTGCTGCAGGGCCCTTGGGTGCTTCTGTCTAGATAAGTGCCCATTAACCAGGGTCCCCGAGGGACTGTGATAAGCAGAGATCTTACACATGCACTGTGGACAGCAATACAAACAAGACATAAACTGGGGTTAAACTTCAGAGATTGGGGGTTCTTTCTATAATGTAACCCGGCCTCTCCTAATTAACACAGAAATAAACTCAAAGTTAAACTGCAGGTGATTAAAGACCTAGACATGGAAACTTTAAAATTTTTAGAAAAGGATACAGATAAATATCTTTATGACCTCAGAGTATAGCAGGACTTCTTTGAAAAGCTTTTAAAAATTATGAACCGTAAAGGTAAAGATCAACGTATTTGACCGCGTGCAGGTAACGTCTGCTGTTCACCAATAAATGCTATAAATTAAACAGATACGCCACAAATGAGAAAAGATACTTGCAGTGTGGATAAGTGACAAAAGATTAGTGTAGAGGATCCATAAAACACCCTGAAGATCAATAAAGAAAAAACACATAAGCCAAAATAAAAATGGAAAAAAGATATGAAAAGATAAAAAAATAGATGGAAGAACTGTTGAAATCATTTAACAATTGGCAAAACAAACATTAAAGCAATTGAAACCATTTCACACTAATCAACTTGGTAAAAATGTTAAATTTGATAATACGTAGTATTGTCACGGACATAAAGGAAAACTGCATTGAAAAGCAATTTGGCCAAATCTAGTGAAGTAGAGGACATGCATATCTTTCAACCCAATAATAATTCTTCTTCTCACTGTATTTCCTAAAGTACCCCTGCGCATTTGCAAAAGGAGATATGTAATCAGGAACATTCTTTGCAGGCTTCTTTTTAATAGAAAACAATTAGAAACAATTCAGATATCTATCACCATCAGAGTAGATTAGTAATAACCACTTGTGTCAACATGGGCAAGTCTCAAAAACATAACACTGAAAAACGACAAAAACACAATCTTTGTGGTTTTGCAGAAAGTTGTGTGGTATGTGTTCCATTTACACAAAGTTTGAAAACATGTACACTTGAATAGATACATACATACATAGTACAGTCACGTAACAGTGATGGGGATACATTCTGAGAAATGCATAGTTAGGCAATTTCATCGTTGGGAGAACATCACAGAGGCATTGACACAAACCTAGGTGTTACAGCCCCCTACACACCCAGGCTCTATAGGGAAGCCCATTGCTCCTAGGCTGCAAACCTGAACAGCATGTTACTGTATAGAATACTGTAGGCAATTATAACACAATAGTGAATATTTGTGTATCTAAACACATCTAAACATAAAAGGTACAGTAAAAATACAGCATAAAGGATAAAAAATAATACCCCTTTGCAGGGCACTTACTATGAACGGAGCCTGCAGGACTGGAAGTTGCTCTGGGTGAGTCAGTGAGTGAGTGGGGATTGAATGTGAAGGCTAGGACATGACTGTACACTACTGTAGATTTTATAAATACTGTACACCAGCATCACCACAAACATGTGAATAATGCATTGTGCTACAACATTACAACAGTACAATGTTACCAGGCAATAGGAATTTTTCAGTTCCATTATAATCTTACGGACCACCATCATATATGTGGTCCATCATTGATCAAAATACCGTTATGCAGCACATGACTATATATACAGTAAGAGTATGGAAGCTTGCACAGAAATGACCACACAATTGGAGAGAGGGGGTAATGGAGTCAGGAACACAGGAGGTTTCTAATGCAAATGTATCACTTTATGTATTAAGAAAAACGGAAACTAATATAGCACAATTTCAGATTGGACTGAGATTGGATATGTCTGGGATACAGATGATCATTATGCTGTTCTCCATACTTTTCCATTGATGAAACATTTCTCTCTCTTTTTTTTATATGACTTCCCAAAGCCTCATAATGAGCAAATGGCAGATGAACCCAGATCAGTATTTTATTCACCACCCCACACTTAGGTTAATAAATTTAAAATGAATACATCCTAACATTTCTGTACCTCTTTCTGCAAGCTCCAGCATCTTAAGACATTGGTTCTCAAATTTGGCTACAAGTGAGAATCAGTGGGGTCCCCGGCTCCCAACCCCAGCAATGCTGATTAAACTGGTCTGGGATGTGGCCGGGGTGGTAAAAGTGTTTAAAGCTTCCAGGTGATTCTAATGTGCAGCCAAAGTGGAAAACCACTGCTTTAGAAGAAATGTAGGGCAAGAACTCAGGTTTGAAAATCCGCCCACTGTGGGAAAGAACCTCAGGTCTGTCATTGCTTTATAACATTGGGTGACTGCACTATTAATTTCTCTCTTGGTACAATCAGGATAATAACATCTATTGCGTTGGATTGCTAAAAGAATTAAATAAGAAAGATGTGTATAATTACCCAGTATCTTATTTTATGGAAGTAAAAATTAGTTACTATTCTGGACGATCTTACAAGAAATAAATACGAACCAGATTGCTCAGATCCTAGGAGTGGGCTGAGCTTCTTAACTCCATCCCCACGCATGCCCCAGTCTTCCTTCTCTGTACTCTTCCATCCCACTACCTACACTGGGAAATGGCCTCTAATCCTGCTGCTGTCGCAGCCTATCTTATTTAAATGTGTGTTTGGAATTTTGAAAAGCCACAATTGCATGTGTACACCCAAAGTACAGCCCTTCAGCCAACAACTTGTTCTGTTGCATACTCAGTATTTCTTTTTAACTGGTATATTATCTCAGTGTGTCAAATAGCACCATCAAAATGATGAATGGAAATGCTTCTCATAAAAGGTTGTTACCACAGAGGGAAAGATGTCATGTTAAAAAGCCACAGTCTGTTAAACTACTTTGCTCATGAATGAGATTTCTCTTGACTTCAGAAGATTGCCTATATTTTCAAAGTCTACTGTTACTCATTCTGCATATCATGTATCACAAAAACAAATTTATGTATTTGTCATTTTCAAAACCTCTTATTTTCTCAAATCCTTCTTTCATTATGTGAGAAGAGGGGAAATGAGGAGTCTAGATACCCAAGACAATAAGTATGTAGTTTATCAGATGATTTTGCTGACCAATCTTTCTCATGAAACATAGAAGCAAAAACCCTCAACAAAATATTAGTAGGGCAAATCCAAAAATATATAAATATTATACACCAAGACTAAGTGGAATGTATTCTGACTATGCCAGTCTAGTTCAACATTTGAAAAAATTAATCAATGTAATCTACCATATTGATTAAAGAAGAAGAAATCTACCATATTGATTAGTTGAAGAAGAAAAAATATATGATCATAATAATTGATTCGGAAAAAGCATTTGACAAAATCCAATACCCATTTATGATTAAAAAAAAACTTCCAGCAAACTAGGAAAGAGGGAAGTTACCTAGACTTGGTGGAGAAAATCTATAAAACACTATGTAGCATCATACCTAATGTTGAAAGACTGAATGCTTTCTCCCAGAAGTGAAGAACCACAAATATAGTCAACTGATCTTTGACAAAGGAGCAAAGACAATTCAATGGCAAAAGGATAATCAAGAACAAATGGTTCTGGAATAACTAGACACCCACATTAAAAAAAAAAAGATCCTATATACAGACATTAAACTTTTCACAAAAATTAACGTAAAATAGATCATAGACCCAAATAGAAAACACAAAACTATAAAACTTTTGTATTTTTATTTTTAGGAGAAAACAATGGAGAAAATCTTGGTGTTCTTGGGTTTGGCAATGAACTTTATACACAATTCCAAAATCACAATCCATGAAAGAAAAAAAATCAATAAATTGGACTTCATTAAAATTAAAAACTTCTGCTCTGAAAGAGACACTGTTAAGAAAACAAAAAGACAAGTCACAGTCTGGGAGAAAAATATTTGCAAAATACATGTCTGATAAAGTGCATGTATCTAAACTATACAAAGAACACTTAAAACTCAACAATAAGAAAACAGTCTAATTTTAAAATGGACAAAAGATATGAACAGACAAC